>NW_022589711.1:43713970-44358151 GCF_004348235.1 Phoca vitulina
GTGGAGATGTTTAATGACCTAAATGCTCCCTGCTGGGTGACGTAATAATGTAGGTGTTACCTTAGAGAGGCCTCATTGTTGCTCTGGGCCAGAGAAGTGGATCTGGGGAGGAAGGCTCCAGGGTGATATGCAGGAGGTCCAAGACCTTTCTCTGCTTGTCCTGTGTCCCTTAATTGCTTACATCTTTGAAATTATTAGAACAGATTGATGCCAGGTAAGAGCTTTGTCCAGTTCCTGACATAAAGCTTGTATAAAATAGGAAATATTTGTTCCTTATACATACAGTAGAGTTTAACTGTAAAACTGGTTTATGATTTTTTTAGTTGTGTTTTTTTAACATTAAATTTAACATTCACTTTCTTTAATGGTTATTGTTGGATTTTTTTTTTTTTTAATTTTTTTTATTGTTATGTTAATCCCCATACATTACATCATTAGTTTTAGATATAGTGTTCCATGATTCATTGTTTGTGCATAACACCCAGTGCTCCATGCAGAACGTGCCCTCCTCAATACCCATCACCAGGCTAACCCATCCTCCCAACCCCCTCCCCTCTAGAACCCTCAGTTTGTTTTTCAGAGTCCATCGTCTCTCATGGTTCTTCTCCCCCTCCGATTTCCCCCCCTTCATTCTTCCCCTCCTGCTACATTCTTCTTCTTTTTTTCTTTCTTAACATATATTGCATTATTTGTTTCAGAGGTACAGATCTGAGATTCAACAGTCCTGCACAATTCACAGCGCTTACCAGAACACATACCCTCCCCAGTGTCCATCACCCAGTCACCCCATCCCTCCCACCCCACCCCCCACTCCAGCAACCCTCAGTTTGTTTCCTGAGATTAAGAATTCCTCATATCAGTGAGGTCATATGATACATGTCTTTCTCTGTTTGACTTATTTCGCTCAGCATAATACCCTCCAGTTCCATCCACGTCGTTGCAAATGGCAAGATCTTATTCCTTTTGATGGCTGCATAATATTCCATTGTATATATATACCACATCTTCTTTATCCATTCATCTGTTGATGGACATCTTGGCTCTTTCCACAGTTTGGCTATTGTGGACATTGCTGCTATAAACATCGGGGTGCACGTAGCCTTTCGGGTCCCTACTTTTGTATCTTTGGGGTAAATACCCAGTAGTGCAATTGCTGGATCATATGGTAGCTCTATTTTCAACTTTTTGAGGAACCTCCATACTGTTTTCCAGAGTGGCTGCACCAGCTTGCATTCCCACCAACAGTGTAGGAGGGTTCCCCTTTCTCCGCATCCCCGCCAACATCTGTCATTTCCTGACTTGTTAATTTTAGCCATTCTGACTGGTGTGAGGTGGTATCTCATTGAGGTTTTGATTTGGATTTCCCTGATGCCGAGCGATATTGAACACTTTTTCATGTGTCTGTTGGCCATTTGGATGTCTTCTTTGGAGAAATGTCTGTTCATGTCTTCTGCCCATTTCTTGATTGGATTCTTTGTTCTTTTGGTGTTGAGTTTGATGAGTTCTTTATAGATTTTGGATACTAGCCCTTTATCTGATATGTCATTTGCAAATATCTTCTCCCATTCTGTCAGTTGTCTTTTGGTTTTGTTGACTGTTTCCTTTGCTTTGCAAAAGCTTTTTATCTTGATGAAGTCCCAATAGTTCATTTTTGCCCTTGCTTCCCTTGCCTTTGGCGATGTTTCTAGGAAGAAGTTGCTGCGGCTGAGGTCGAAGAGGTTGCTGCCTGTGTTCTCCTTTAGGATTTTGATGGACTCCTGTCTCACATTGAGGTCTTTCAACCATTTGGAGTCTATTTTTGTGTGTGGTGTAAGGAAATGGTCCAGTTTCATTCTTCTGCATGTGGCTGTCCAATTTTCCCAACACCATTTGTTGAAGAGACTGTCTTTTTTCCATTGGACATTCTTTCCTGCTTTGTCGAAGATTAGTTGACCATAGAGTTGAGGGTCCATTTCTGGGCTCTCTATTCTGTTCCATTGATCTATGTGCCTGTTTTTGTGCCAGTACCATACTGTCTTGATGATGACAGCTTTGTAGTAGAGCTGGAAGTCTGGAATTGTGATGCCGCCAGCTTTGCTTTTCTTTTTCAACATTCCTCTGGCTATGCGGGGTCTTTTCTGGTTCCATACAAATTTTAGGATTATTTGTTCCATTTCTTTGAAGAAAGTGGATGGTATTTTGATGGGGATTGCATTGAATGTGTAGATTGCTCTAGGTAGGATTGACATCTTCACAATATTTGTTCTTCCAATCCATGAGCATGGAACGTTTTTCCATTTCTTTGTGTCTTCCTCAATTTGTTTCATGAGTATTTTATAGTTTTCTGAGTACAGATCCTTTGCCTCTTTGGTTAGATTTATTCCTAGGTATCTTATGGTTTTGGGTGCAATTGTAAATGGGATCGACTCCTTAATTTCTCTTTCTTCTGACTTGTTGTTGGTGTATAGGAATGCCACTGACTTCTGTGCATTGATTTTATATCCTGCCACATGACTGAATTCCTGTATGAATTCTAGCAGTTTTGGGGTGGAGTCTTTGGGATTTTCCACATAAAGTATCATATCATCTGCAAAGAGTGAGAGTTTGACTTCTTCTTTGCCAATTTGGATGCCTTTGATTTCTTTTTGTTGTCTGATTGCTGTGGCTAGGACTTCCAATACTATGTTGAATAGCAGTGGTGATAGTGGACATCCCTGCCGCGTTCCTGACCTTAGGGGGAAAGCTCTCAGTTTTTCCCCATTGAGAATGATATTCGCTGTAGGTTTTTCATAGATGGCTTTTATGATATTGAGGTATGTACCCTCTATCCCTATACTCTGAAGAGTTTTGATCAAGAAAGGATGCTGTACTTTGTCAAATGCTTTTTCTGCATCTATTGAGAGGATCATGTGATTCTTGTTTTTTCTTTTGTTAATGTATTGTATCACGTTGATTGATTTGCGGATGTTGAACCAACCTTGCAGCCCAGGGATAAATCCCACTTGGTCGTGGTGAATAATCCTTTTAATGTACTGTTGGATCCTATTGGCTAGTATTTTGGTGAGAATTTTTGCATCCATGTTCATCAGGGATATTGGTCTGTAATTCTCCTTTTTGATGGGGTCTTTGTCTGGTTTTGGGATCAAGGTAATGCTGGCCTCATAAAATGAGTTTGGAAGTTTTCCTTCCATTTCTATTTTTTGGAACAGTTTCAGAAGGATAGGTATTAATTCTTCTTGAAATGTTTGGTAGAATTCCCCTGGGAAGCCATCTGGCCCTGGGCTTTTGTGTTTTGGGAGATTTTTGATGACTGCTTCTATTTCCTTAGTGGTTATAGGTCTGTTCAGGTGTTCTATTTCTTCCTGGTTCAGTTTTGGTAGTTGATACATCTCTAGGAAATCATCCATTACTTCCAGGTTATCTAATTTGTTGGCATAGAGTTGCTCATAATATGTTCTTATAATTGTTTGTATTTCCTTGGTGTTGGTTGTGATTTCTCCTCTTTCATTCATGATTTTGTTGATTTGGGTCATTTCTCTTTTCTTTTTGATAAGTCTGGCCAGGGGCTTATCAATCTTGTTAATTCTTTCAAAGAACCAGCTCCTAGTTTCGTTGATCTGTTCTACTGTTCTTTTGGTTTCTATTTCATTGATTTCTGCTCTGATCTTTATTATTTCTCTTCTCCTGCTGGGTTTAGGCTTTATTTGCTGTTCTTTCTCCAGCTCCTTTAGGTGTAGGGTTAGGTTGTGTACTTGAGACCTTTCTTGTTTCTTGAGAAAGGCTTGTATTGCTATATACTTTCCTCTTAGGACTGCCTTTGCTGTATCCCAAAGATTTTGAATAGTTGTGTTTTCATTTTCATTGGTTTCCATGAATTTTTTTAATTCTTCTTTAATTTCCTGGTTGACCCATTCATTCTTCAGTAGGATGCTCTTTAGCCTCCATGTATTTGAGTTCTTTCTGACTTTCCTCTTGTGATTGAGTTCTAGTTTCAAAGCATTGTGGTCTGAAAATAGGCAGGGGATGATCCCAATCTTCTGGTACTGGTTGAGACCTGATTTATGACCTAGGATGTGATCTATTCTGGAGAATGTTCCATGGGCACTAGAGAAGAATGTGTATTCTGTTGCTTTGGGATGGAATGTTCTGAATATGTCTGTGAAGTCCATTTGGTCCAGTGTGTCATTTAAAGTCTTTATTTCCTTGTTGATCTTTTGCTTCGATGATCTGTCCATTTCAGTGAGGGGGGTGTTAAAGTCCCCCACTATTATTGTATTGTTGTCGATGTGTTTCTTTGCTTTTGTTATTAATTGCCTTATATAATTGGCTGCTCCCATGTTAGGGGCATAGATATTTACAATTGTTAGATCTTCTTGTTGGATAGACCCTTTAAGTATGATATAGTGTCCTTCCTCATCTCTTATTACAGTCTTTGGTTTAAAATCTAATTTGTCTGATATAAGGATTGCCACCCCAGCTTTCTTTTGGTGTCCATTAGCATGGTAAATGGTTTTCCACCCCCTCACTTTCAATCTGGGGGTGTCTTTGGGTCTAAAATGAGTCTCTTGCAGACAGCATATCGATGGGTCTTGTTTTTTAATCCAATCTGATAGCCTGTGTCTTTTGATTGGGGCATTTAGCCCATTTACATTCAGGGTAACTATTGAAAGATAGGAGTTCAGTGCCATTGTATTGCCTGTTAAAGTGACTGTTACTGTATATTGTTTGTGTTCCTTTCTGGTCTATGTTGCTTTTAGGCTCTCTCTTTGCTTAGAGGACCCCTTTCAATATTTGTTGTAGGGCTGGTTTCGTGTTTGCAAATTCCTTTAGTTTTTGTTTGTCCTGGAAGCTTTTTATCTCTCCTTCAATTTTCAATGACAGCCTAGCTGGATATAGTATTCTTGGCTGCATATTTTTCTCATTTAGTGCTCTGAATATGTCCTGCCAGTCCTTTCTGGCCTGCCAGGTCTCTGTGGATAAGTCTGTTGCCAATCTAATGTTTCTACCATTGTAGGTTACAGATCTCTTCTCCCGAGCTGCTTTCAGGATTTTCTCTTTGTCTCTGAGACTCGTAAGTTTTACTATTAGATGTCGGGGTGTTGACCTATTTTTATTGATTTTGAGAGGGGTTCTCTGTGCCTCCTGGATTTTGATGCCTGTTTCCTTCCCCAAATTAGGGAAGTTCTCTGCTATAATTTGCTCCATTATACCTTCTGCACCTCTCTCTCTTTCTTCTTCTTCTGGGATCCCAATTATTCTAATGTTGTTTCGTCTTATGGTATCGTTTATTTCTCGAATTCTGCCCTCGTGATCCAGTAGTTGTTTCTCTCTCTTTTTCTCAGCTTCTTTATTTTCCATCATTTGGTCTTCTATCTCACTGATTCTCTCTTCTGCCTCATTTATCCTAGCAGTTAGTGCCCCCATATTTGATTGCACCTCATTAATAGCCTTTTTGATTTCTACTTGGTTCGATTTTAGTTCTTTTACTTCTCCAGAAAGGGTTTCTCTAATAACTTCCATGTTTTTTTCAAGCCCAGCTAGTATCTTTAAAGTGATGATTCTGAACTCTAGATCTGACATCGTACTAATGTCCGTATTGAGTAGGTCCCTGGCAGTCGGTACTACCTCTTGTTCTTTTTGTTGAGGTGATTTTTTCCGTCTTGTCATTTTGTGCAGAGGAGAATAGATTAATGAGAGAACAAAATGCTAGCAGGGTAACAACGTCCCCAGAAAATATACTCTAAACAAATCAGAAAAGACCTGAAGCAGTGGGAAAAGAAAGGGAAAGAGAGAAAAAAGAAAAGGAAAGAAAAAAAGAAAAAAGAAAAAGATAAAGATAAAAACAAACAAAAGCAGAACAAAACAAAACAAAACAAAAACAGAATGTGATCAAATATGATCAGGCTGGATTATAGATCAGTGCCACACACTAGATTTTGGGTGTATTTTGGTCTGTTAAAAGAAAGTCCCTCCCAAAATTTTAAAGAAAGAAAAACTTATATATGTACAAAAATAAGGGTTGATATGATGAAGGGATGGAATATGACTGTAAAGATGGAAATTATAAAAAATTTTAAAAAAGGATTTGATAAGTTGTTTGAAAAAAGAAAGAAGAGGATTAAAAAAAAAAGAAAGAAAGAAAAAAGGGAGAGAATGTGATCAGGCAGGGGAGTAGAAAAAAACCATACACTAGAGATTTAGAGTATATTTTGATCTGTTAGAAGAAACTATCTCAAGATTTTAAAGAGAGAACAACTTATATATATATGCCAAAAATACGGGTAACTACTATGAAGGGATAGAATATGACTTTAAAAATGAAAAATAAAAATGTTTTTTTTTAAAAAAGGGATTGATAAGATGTTGGTTGAAAAAGGGAAAAAGAAAAATTCAAAAAAAAAGAAAAAAGGAAAAAAGAAAAAAAGACAGTTAAAAAAAATAATTAACTTTGAAAGACTAAAGAATCATGGTAAAAAAGCCATGAATTCTATGTGCAGTGTTCCCCTAGCGCTGGAGTTCTGCCGTTCTCATTGATCGGTAAACTTGGTCTTGGCTGGCTGTTCTTGCTGATCTTCTGAGGGAGGGGCCTGTTGCCGTGGTTCCCAAATGTCTTTGCCGGAGGCAAAATTGCCCCGCCCTTGCTGGTCCGGGCTAAGTAATCTGCTCGGGTTTGCTCTCCGGAGCTTTTGTTCCCTGCAAGCTTTCCGTACAGCTTTGGAGGCGGAGAGTGAAAATGGCAGCCTCCCAGTCTCCGCCCCGGCGGAGCCGAGAACTCGGGGTCCCGCTCCTCAGCGAGCCCCCAGAGAAAAGCAGTCAGTCACTCCCGTCTCCCCGGTCTCCGGCCGCACTCCGCGTTCACCTGGCCTGTGACCGCGCCTTTCTATCTGGCACCCGACCCCGGGTGGAGTCTCCAAACCCAGCAGATCCCCGCGGTGCGCTCCCGCACCTCTCCTCCCGGGGGAAGAAGGTGAGTCTCCCCGGATCTGCCGCTTGTTGGGTCCCTGCTGGAGGAGCTGTGGCCCAACTGTGCCGCGGATCACGGTAATAGCAGCCCCGAGCTGAGAGCCCGCGCCTGGGCTCCGTCTCTGCAGCCGGCTTCCCTGCTCCGATACTTGGGAGCTCTGCCGCACTCAGGCACCCCCGGTCTTTCTGTGACCCCGAGGGTCCTGAGACCACACTGTCCCGCGAGGGTTCCACCCCCCACTTCGCCACCAGAGTGACGTCCCTCAGCGGAGCAGACTTTTAAAAGTTCCGATTTTGTGCTCCGTGGCTCTATCACTTGCCAGAAGCGGCCGTCGGAGGCCCCTCCCCCGCCGTCTACCCTCCTGAATATCGCCTCGGATTCACTTCTCCGCACGTCCTACCTTCCAAAAAGTGGTCGCTTTTCTGTTCAGAGAGTTGTTGCTCTTCTTTTCTTTGATCTCCTGTTGAGTTTGTAGGTGTTCAGAATGGTTTGATCCCTATCCAGCTGAATTCCTGAGAGGAGACGAAATCCAGGTCTCCTACTCCTCCGCCATCTTGCTCCGCCCCCCTGAATCCTAGGATTTTTTAAAATGTAGTTCTTTTAAGAAGTAACAAGATAAAAAATGAGTTCAACCCCTGTTTGGTGGGAAACAGTGAAGTACCCTTCAAATGCCATTTCTTTCCCTCCCCTTAATAAAGGCCAAGCACACTCTTCTTATATTAGAAAAATATAAATTCTAAATAATAAATATGAAAAGTTGAAGTAATCCTGACAAGTTTTTGAGAATAATTGTTGAAAATATTTATTTAGAAAACATGTTTAGTAGGAAAACAGCAAAAACAAAAGAAATACCACATTTCATATAAGCAATAGAATGCCATGCTGAGGTTAGTTCCACAATAAAAGCCACACTAATTTGTATGTGTGGCCAGGGATGGTGATGTGGAAAAAGGAAAGAGAACTGAGATAGTGGTAGAAGACAACTCTTTGCTTACTGCTTGCAAATCTTATTTGGAGAGGAATCTCTGGAAAACCATGAGTTAAGATAGTTCTAGTCTACTAGCATGCCAGAGGCAGAACCAACATAATCTCCTCAAATAAAGGATTTGTGTCATTTCTCTGGGTAGCTCCCTAAGGGGGTTTGGTTCCACCAATGAATAAAGTTCCTAATTCTACACTAAACTCATCTTTTGGGACATCAATCTCATCTCCTGCTTCTTCCCCAAGCTTCTTCCACCAAGGTGCTTGTATATGCTTCAGGGTGGTGAGATGGGCCTGCTTGGCCTTGGCTGCCACAGGCCTGGATCTACTCAGGAAGAGCTCAGGCTCTTTCCCTTCTGCCTCCTTCAGACTTGGTGCCTCTGTAGTAAACAGAAAATAAACAGGTGAGTAGGAGAGCTCTGTACCATACAAGTGGGAAACTATAGAGTTGGAACTCTGCTATAGTAGGCAGGGACAGGGTTCCAACTCTGAATCTATTATCATTGCTAGCTATAGATAGCATATAACTATTCACAAGTTGTAGGTGTGGCTGGCAGCAACTGCCCACCCCCCATAATGTGTTTAAAATAAAAGAATAAAAAAAGATGTAGATTTTTTTAGATGATTTAAAGACCATGAATTTTTAACATGTAGCAGAACCCCATTCCATATATGAGAAGCTCAGTTACAGCCACCTATCTATTGAAAAATACAAAACTTGGAAGTAATGGCACTAAATAGAGGACTCTGACCTTCTCTGCTCCATATATACTGAAAGTGTTTCACAGGTGGACTGAAACACTGTGGCTTCATGGATGAGATCTCTCACTAAATGTACCTGTGGTTGTGAGGAGCAGATTAATTCACTATTGTGAAAGCACTTCATTAAAAATTATAAAATGGCACGGGAACTACTGTCATCATCTACTTCTAAAATATGATCAAAAGCTTTTTAAGACTACACAATAGAATCTGGCTAGTAGGGCTCAGCATCTTTACAGTTAGTAACTGTTGTCTGAGTTGATACCTATGAAGGACAGCAAGGCTGGGAGAAGCAGCCAAAAAGGTTATGGGATCTGCACTATTTGAAAATATCATGTGCTGGCATGTTCTGGATCTAGAAATTTCTGAGGACAAGAGATAGGCTAATAAACCATTAAATGGTATTTTCCCTCTGAAGATTTTGGATGTCACAAAATCTTGCACAGGTTGTTCATTTTAGGAAACAAAAATGGAACGAGCACATACTCATTAACTGCTCAATGTTGGTGCTGATCTGAGCCATCAGAGCCTCCCTGTGCTGCTGGGCTCTCTCTTCTAGGGCCCTGCCCATAAGGTAGTGTTGCAGTTGTTCTTGTGCTTGGGAATGGAGCTCTCTGCTAGTCACATCTGACATCTGAGAGCTCTGGGAACAAAGAACAGAAAAAATTATCGCAAGACACACACACACACACACACACACACATGTTTTGCCCAACCACTTAGATGAGGTTCCAGAACGCTTAGCTGTCTCTCATCCCATCAGTTGAATCTCATGATTGATTTCTACATTGTACTCTTGTGCAAGCATTAAATAGCCTTTTAAAAGCAGCTTTACATGAAAATTCAGGGGGTAGTTTCTTTCTGGTATGCTCCTACACCTCACTTCCTCACACAATGGAATTTTGGGAGAAGAGTTAAGACTGAGAGACCACAGTGAAAACTACAGATGGTTCGGTAAAGATACTGGCCTGAAACAGGAGTAAGTAACAAGGCCAACCTCTTGTTCCAGACCCCACCTGACAGACTATGTTACTTTTTATCTCACCCCTACTCCTAAACTTATTTAAACCATAATGTTATAATTGCTTCTGATTTCAGAGATCAAGGGACAAAATCAACCAAAGGACCAGATTCCTTTGGCCACACAGCTACTTTAAAGGGAAATGAATTAGTTTAGACAAGAATAAGAAAATTTTAACTCTGAAGCTGATAAAGCTTCTGACACCGTAGCTTCTCAAATATTCAATGGATCTGGTATGGGATGGAGTCCCACTCCAGCGAACACCTTACTTTTCAGCTACAGAATCTTAAACAGCAGCACTAGAGTATGACTAAAGCAGTACTTCTTTTTTAAACAGGAGCATGCATCAAAATCATACATAATGCATTAAAAAAGAGAGAGCTCAAACACCTAAATATAAGAGATAAAACTATAAAACTCTTAGAAGAAAAGATAGGGGAAAAGCCTCATGACATTAGGTTTGGCCATTTCTTTGACTATGACACCAAAGTCACAGATACAACAACAACAACAACAAATAGGCAAGCTGAACTTCCATCAAAATTAAAAATTTCTGTGCCTCAAAGGATACTATGAACAGAGTAAAAGGGTAACACACACAACGGGAGAAAATATTTGCAAATCCCATATCTGATAAAAGATTAATATCCAGAATATATAGATAACTCCTAAAACTCAACAACCAAAAAACCCAAACAACCTGATTAAAAAATGGGCAAAGAACTTGAATGGACATTTCTCCAAAGAAGGTAATACACTATATGTTAACTAAATTGAATGTAAATTAAAAAAGAAATATTCAAATGGCCAATAAAAGATGCTTAAAATCACTAATCATTAGGGAACTACAAATCCATTCACAGCGATATAACACTACACACCCCTTAGGATGTGAAAATAACAAAAGGCAAGGAGGTGGAGAAATTGGAACCCCGTGCACTGCTGGTGGGAATAAAATGGAATATTATGCAGCCATCAAAAATGAAATCTTGCCATTTGCAATGACATGGATGGAACTAGAGGGTATTACGCTAAGCAAAATAAGTCAATCAGAGAAAGACAATTATCATATGATCTCACTGATATGTGGAATTTGAGAAACACAGCAGAGGATCATAAGGGAAGAGAGGAAAATATGAAACACGATGAAACCAGAGAGGGAGACAAACCATGAGAGACTCTTAATTTCAGGAAACAAACTCAGGGTTGCTGGAGTGGAGGGGGGTGGGAGGGATGGGGTAGCTGGGTGATGGACACTAGGAAGGGTATGTGTTGTGGTGAGTGCTGTGTGTTGTGTAAGACTGATGAACCACAGACCCACCCCTGAAACATTATATATTAATAATAAAAAAAAAGAGGAAAAAAAAACCTGCTGGGATTTTGATTGTACTAGATGACATCCTGTTTTGTTCCCGATTTTAGGAAAGAAGCATCCAGTCTTTCATCATTATCAGCTATAGATATTTTTTATGACATGGAAGAAGTTTCCTTCTATTTCTGCTTTGCTGAGACTTTTTTTGCAAGTATTTATATGATGATACTGTTTTTCTTAGTCTGTTAATATGGTGAATTACATTAACTGATTTTCAAAGGTACAAATGGTCCTATCAATGGTCATATGATATGGTCATATTGGTTTTTCATTTCCCCCTCACTTTCTTTATGTTTCCTCTTTTCTGCCTTCTTTTTGATTAATCAACCATATTTTATTATTCTATTTCATCTCCTTTATAGGTTTATTGGCTATACCTTTTTTGTTTTTTAGTTACACTGGTAGCTTTAGGATTCATAGTATACATTTTTAACTTATCAATCTATTTTCAAGTAATATCATCTCACTTCATATATAGAATACTACTTTCCATAGTATACATCTATTTCATTCCTTCTGGCTTTTATACTATTGTTGCTAAGCACTGAATTTTTTTTTTTTAAAGATTTTATTTATTTATTTGACAGAGAGAGACACAGCGAGAGAGGGAACACAAGCAGGGAGAGTGCGAGAGGGAGAAACAGGCTTACCGCGGAGCAGGAAGCCCGATGCGGGGCTCGATCCCAGGACCCTGGGATCATGACCTGAGCCGAAGGCAGACGCTTAATGACTGAGCCACCCAGGCGCCCCGCTAAGCACTGTATTTTTATATATGTTACAAACATCATTAAACAATGCTATTATTTTTGTTTCCAACAAGGACTAAACTAAAATCAACTATTTTTGAAAATGAAGTTTAACTGAAATACAGCCACACGTATTTGTTTACATGTTATCTAACGCTTTAATCTACAACTGCAGAGATGTGTAATTGCAATGAAGCTTATAACATCTACAAAACTGAAAATATTTACTCTCTAGTACGCATTACAAAACACTTGATGATATTTTGGTTTAAAGAATCAATTATATTTTATAAAGATTTAAATGATGAGGAAAAAGTCATATATTTACCCATGTTGTTACCATTTCCAGTGTTCTTAATTTCTTTATGTAGAGTTGGGACATCTTGTGTCATCATTTTCCTAATATCATTTTTGAGAAAAATCTTAAATCCTTTACAACTTAAAGGATATAACATTTCTGGTAGTGTGAGTATGCTGGTGACATAGTTCATTTGTATGTCTGAAAAAGTTATTTTGTCTTCGTTGTTAAAATAATTTTTCAAGGTAAAGCATTCTGCATTGACAGATTTTTTTCCTTTCAAAACTTTAAAGATGTCTTCCTACCTGCATTGTTCCTGCTGAGAAATATGTCATTTCTATCTCTGTCTTTATATGTTTTTATTTTTCTATTTTTAAGATTTTTACTTTATTAGTGATTTGAAGAATCTGGTTATCATATGCCTTGGCATAGGGTTTTTTTCATGTGCCTGTACCTTCATTGGACTTGGGGGTAAATTTATAGTTTGGAAAGTTTTTGGGCATTATTTTTTCTCCCCATCTTCTTCAGAAACTCCAATTACTCATTTATTTGGCCACCTGAAGTCTCATAGGTCACTAATGTTCTTTTCAATTAAAACATTTTTTTCTCTTTATGTCTCATTTTATACAGTATACACTACTATGCCTTCGACTGTATTAGTATTTTATGCATCAATGTCTAATTTGCTACTAATGATCTAGTGCATTTTTCATACCAAACACTGAAATTTTCATCTCTGGAAGTTTGATTTGGGTATTTTTGATATCTTCCACATCCCTACTTAAAATTTGAATATATGAACAATGTCCTCTGTTATTCTAACATCTGTGTAGTCTCTAGATTGGTTTAAGTATCTTCCTCATCATGGGTCATGTCTTCCTGCCTCTATATACCCATGTTAATCTTTAATTGGCTGCAAGACATTGTAACTTTTACCTTGTTGAGTATTTTTCTGGGATGTGGTTAAATTACATAAAAATTTTTTTTATCTTTTTTGGTCTTGCTTTTATGATTTGTTTAGCAGAATGCATCAGTCCACACTATTTACTTTCTACTACTAAGGCAAGACCTTCCTAAGTACTCTTTCTGATACCCTGTGAATTAATTTTTTCCAGTCTGTTTGATGGGAGCATGTACTATTCCTGGACCTGTGTTGAGTACCAGGCACTGTTCCCTCTTATCTTTGAAGACGACTGTTTCCTTGGTCTTGAGTAGTTTCCTTATATATATGTGCTAATCAGACTCCTGAAATATACTCAAGGGGAATATTATGCAGATATCTGGGGTATTCTTTGTATATCCTTTCACTTTGTACTCTGTCCTATGAAATCTAGCTGCTTTGTTCTCCTCAGACTCTCAGTTCTATCTCCTCAGCACGGGGACCCCAAAGGGTTCCTCCTCTTTCCTCCTCCTTGTGCTGTAACTTAGAAACTCTCTCAGGGCAATAAGCTAGGGCCATCATAGGGCTCACTTTGTTCCCTCTCAAGAATTACTAACCTTCTTTGTTTGATGTCCATGGTCTTGAGAACTGTTGTTTCATGTATTTTATCCTTTTTTGTTTCCCATTTGTTTCAGGCAGGAAGTAAATCCAGTCCCTTTTACTCCATCTTGCCTCTAAGGAATTACTAACCTTTATTGTCTGATTTCCATGATCTTGAAAACCATTGTTTCAAGTATTTTATCTTTTTTTCCCCTAGTTGTTTCAGGCAGGAAGTAAATCCAGTCCCTTTTACTCCATCTTGCCTCTCAGAAATTACTAACCTTCATTGTCTGATTTCCATGATCTTGAAAACCATTGTTTCATGTATTTTATCTTTTTCCCCTCCAGTTGTTTCAGGCAGGAAGTAAATTCAGTCTCTGTTACTCCATATTGGTTAGAAGCAGAAGTCAGAACTTTTTTCTATTGTCTATCTCTATGTGGTAACCACAGAGGGCCTGACTTATAAGGGCAGGCTTGTCATCTTTTACTTCACAGGCTTACATTAGTTTGTGGGTTTAAATTCAGATTAGTAGGAGGGAAACGTAGGAGGGAAATGTAGGAGGCCTTACTCAGGCCTCCTCAATTGGACCTTGTTGTTCAATTCTGCTTTTACCAATGCTCTGTGTTCCAGTGCTTATCTATCAGATACATGTTCAGCTATAATATATTAGTACTCTAATTTCCATTCTATAGAGGTTTTTTTTCTGGGTTTTTTTTTTGAGGGGGGTTGTTTGCATAAAGCTCTTTAGTTTTGGGAGCTCTGCAAGAATGAAACAGTGAATGATAGAATTACCTAACATTACTCTTAAACTCTAACATTAGTGACCCAGAACCTTCAGATTTTAGAAGACAGAGTCAGAGAAAAAGTGTGTATGTGGAGAGGCAGGGCCACGGAGGAGGGAGAGAGAGAACCCAGAGACAAACAGTAGAAGTACAAGAAAATGGATGTGAAAAGTACCAAATGGCACTTGAGTGTTTAGTTCAAATGAGGGCAGTAAGAATTCCGATTGGCTGAAATGTATAAACTCCCAACTTTCCCCTAAAATTAGTGAAGTATGGAAGTATGGAAAAAGCATCAAGAGAAAAGTGGAGATGACTGGCAGAAATACAGGTTATTAAAATTAATGATGGGGTGGTGAGTTACTCTAAGAGCAGGAAGGAAAATTATCTTCAAAGATATATAGGAGTATAAGGTCAAGAACTGAGAAGGGAGGGGTGCCTGGGTGGTACAGTCGGTTAAGCATCCGACTCTTGATTTTGCTCAGGTCATGATCTCAGGCTTGTGAGATCAAGCCCCATGTAGGGCTCTGCATTCAGCAAGGAATCTGCTTCTCTCCCTCTCCCTCTGCCCACACCCCAACACCCCTCACGCACTCTATTAAATAGATGACTAAATCTTAAAAAAAAAAAAAAAGAACTCAGAAGGGAGAAGCAAATAACACCGGATCTGTAGTACTGTGATCATAGAAAGTAAAAGATATGGACATTTCTATTGGGAGAAATGTGTTAGCAGTATTACAGTGATAAAATCATAAGAGGCAAATAGTCAAATGCTTTATAATATTAGCTCCTGGGGTTTCATCAATGGTTTCATTAATAGCAGGTGTCAGTTCTCACATGTACGTATTATGTGTTTAGGTATACATGTTAACAATGAATATTTATTGATTGCAAGCTATATATATTCTTTGTGGAAGCTTCAAAACAGTCAATAGTTTTACATACTATTGGAAAAAAGCAATGACCATGTCTTGCTGATACACTATAGGAAATAACGGATTTGAAGCAGTCTCATTACCAATTGACTATACTATGGCCCATATAATTATAAGATTCCAAATCTCTTAACTCTATGGTAAAGCCACTGTATTACTTTATATCAATAGTAAACACACAAACACACGAGTATCATGCACTGGAAAAATGTAACACTGATATCATGGCACCGAAGCCTGCATACCGGATGTCTTCTGAGATAGTCATCCACTTGTTGCTTCAGTTCAACTCTGCGTGCATCAGTGAGATCTTGAAGTCCTTGCCAAGGAGCAAATAGCTTCTTTTTCTTACGACACTTCTCTAGGAATTTAAGAGTCTGGTGCAAAAAAAGATTTGTGATTTTTCATTCCTGACCCACAGAACTATTTTCTTCTATAACATATGGTAGCAACAACATTATAACAGTTGTTAACTCTGAGTGTGCATGGGGAGAGGGATGGGATTATGATGGGAGTGAGGGAGGACAATGAATTTTAATGATATTCTTCTGTAGTGTTTTAATATTTTACAAGGATATATTCATGTATTGTTTGTATGGAAAGCAAAAAAGAGGAAAAAATAGGAAGTGAGTTCTTTTCTCAATTCTAGTCCCTTATAAACTGTATGATTTGGGGCATAGTATAGTAAGCAATAAAGAGGAAAAAAATTGGAAATAAGTTGTCTCAATACTAGTCCCTTATAAACTGTATGATTTTGGGCAAGTCACTTGATCTCCACAGGATGGATTTTATGTCTATGGAAACACAAACCCCAATTCTACTTAGACTAGAAAAATGTAAGGATCAAAGGGACAGTATGTAAGAAAAAGCTTGGCAAATGAGAAAATATTATAAAATTGTAAAGTATGGGACAACTGATGAAAGTAGCTTCTGAATGTTTTTCCTCATGTCCTTCAGAAAGAATTCCTAATAAAAGAAGTCTTAAAATAGGCAAGATTTGGAGAAAATTTGAAATTATTCTGCCATTTTTTTTCACTCTTCTCCCTTCCTTGTAGCTTTTATTTTCATCAGTTATATTTCACATTGCTTTAAGGAGAAGGTTGGCAAATTATGGCCCACAGACCAAATTCAGCCTGCTGCCTGTTTTCATATGGCTTAAGAGTTAAGAATGGTTTTGTACTGCTATACGGTTAAAAAGTTCAAAAAGGAAATGAATATACTGTGATGTGAAAATTATATGAAATTCAAAATTCAGTGTCTACAAGTAACATATTCTTAATGTGTCATGCTTGTGTATTGCCTACAGTTTCCTTTGTGCTACAACCATAGAGCTGAATAGTTCCAACAGACTGCATGGCTCACAAAGTGTAAAATATTTTACTTTTCAGCACGTTCCAGAAAAAAATTTGTTGATATAATTCTATTGTTTGAAGTGTCAGTTTTGTAAGAATTATTACCAAAAAACCCTAGAGTTCTCTGCCCCCTCCCTCCAAGACAACAACTTTAACTCTTTCAGGTTTTTCTTTTGACGTTTCTGTCCATCTACTTTTCTGTCATTTTTCAGGTATAGGTATTATCTATTGACTTTCTTGTATGAAGAAAGTCATACAAGACTCTCTTTCACTGCTTGCCCTCCCACATACTTTCCATATCCCCAAACATCCAATATTATTACAAATTTAGTTAGATCAATGTTCAGTGTTTACATAATTATGACTACATAAAGGCCATTCAAGTTTGAACCATATCACATATGATTTACTTTTCCTTTTTTGCACATTTTTTATTTTCTCTAGAATTAATAAGGCTGTGGTTTTCCTGTGCTTACTTTTCTATGCACTTATCACTGATTATGTATCTAAACTCTCCTAATGCTTACATATTAAAATATATCAGGCATTCTATCAAATTTATTTTGTTGGACATACATCTTCTGGAGCTTTCTGACCTGCTCATCTCTGTATTGACTGCTCTTTATGCCTGATGCCATAGGTATCATCCTGAGATCTCCATTCACCATCATCTTGGTGACTCCTTTTCATTTTTCCTTTGCATTTTTACTATATTCCACATTGTCTTTTTGTCTTGGGTTACTTCTTTGTTTTAAAGACTTTGTGATGCATGAAAATGTCTTTAGTCTACGCTTACCTTAAACCAATGGTGTGGTTGCGTGTAGAATTCTAGTTGGAAATCATCTCCCTCAAATATGTAACAGCCTTACTTCAATACATTTTAGCTTCCAAAGTTGCTACTAAGAAGTATATGTGTCCCCAGTGCATTTCATAGTAATGTAAAATAAATGTGGGTGTGTTTCTATCCTTGTATTAAACATTTAGTCAATCCTTTTAACCTAAAACTCATAACATTCAGTTCTGGGAAATCTTGAATTATTTGATTTCCTCTCCTCAGGTTTTTTTCTGTTCTTTGTTTCATATGTTTGAATGTTTGACCTCCTGGACTGGTTATCTTTTCTTTTTGCCCTGCTCTCTAGATTTCCCCAACTTTTTTTCCCTAGCCCTTTTATTACGTCTTTCATTTTTTTTCTGCCAATGTTTATTCTCTTTGTTCCCTTTTATATAGCATCTTGGTTTTATTTCATGCATTATCTTCTCTTAGCTCTGAGGAAATAATAGATTTTGTAAAAGTTTTCTCATCCCTGCAATGTATCTATTTCCACCAAGTAGTTTTATTCTGTTTCTTCTGGCCTCAGCTTTTCTCAGATACCCAATGATACTTTGAGCTAATATTTAAGAATAAGCTCTAAGGAGGTGTTTAGAAATTCTGGGCAGGTGGGTAGGGTTTATCTACCATACTTCAATACAAAACTACTGAACTGAGCTGTTTCTTTCAAGTACCCCATTGTGAGTATACTTCTAACTTTTCTCAGATTTCTCAAAGAAAATACTCTCAATCTACTGTTTGCAGGAGATAAGCCTGGCTGACAGCACACTGGGACCTAAGGGGGGGGGGAACAGGGCTGGAGGTCTTCTCACTCAGTTTATAAAATTTCCCTAATACCCCTATTTTAGTATCTAATGGAGCCTTCAACTGTGCTTGCATCTTCCTGTTGAGAGACCCACTCCTTTCCTCGTATTCTTCCCTTTACTTGATTCTTCTTCCTTGCTTCTCCTTCTCTCTCTCCTCTACCTCCTGCTTTTAGCACCACCCTCAGCTTATCACGCTATGCTGGGAACTTCAGAATTAAGGTACCAGAACAGAAGAATCTCTGTCCCTAGATCAAAAAAGCCCACCTTGACCTTTTCTTCATTCTTTGTCATTTCAGAACTCTCTGAAATTATATTTCTCTCCCCGTTTTTTATTTTCTCAACTGCTAATGGTTTGTTTTACTAAGTGTTTTTGTGGTCAGTCTGTGATGGATATGTATAATAGTACTATAATACTTTCCTGCTATAATCAAGTAGCAAGAATTGCTATCATTCTGGCCCTAGAGACCAGACACCAGCAACGATCACCTTCCTTCTGAGTTTAAGAGATGAGAAACCAAGAGAAGAAAATCCTGAAGAATTAAAAGGGAAAATGCAGCTAACTCTTCAAATCTAATTTCAACACTATGCCACTACAGAGAACTCCCAAGTTGTCTATGTTAAGGATGTGTAATTTGAAATTAGCAAGTTTACACTGGGTTTTTTTTTCAATTTCTAGCTACATGAGAAACAATGCCTCTGCTTTTGTACAAAATAAGGGAGGGAGAAAGGTAAACAACAGTTCTGGTCTTTCTTCCAGTTCTGGCCTTTTCCTGCCAAAAATACTAAAAACCAGTTCCTTCTAAGGGACAAGTTCAATGAAATGATATTCCTACTTTCAGTGAAACTAATGAATTATTCCTTTCTCTTTTTTACCAAGATCAATTGCAGTGCTAATAGAAATATAATGGAAGTCACGTGTAATTTTAAATTTTCTAGTAGCCATATAAAAAAAGCAAAAACAGGTGAAATTAATATTTTGCATATACTGGGTTATGTAAATATATTATAACTCAATATATGTAAATATATGTAAATTTTTCAACATGTTTGTTATATGTAAAAATTATTAATGAAGTATTTTACACTCTCATATTAAGTCTTCAAAATGTGGTGGGCATTTCACACTTACAGCACATTTCAATTTCGACTAGCTACATGTCAAGTACTCAAGTAGTCACATATGGTTTGTGGGTACTGTTATTAGACACAGTTTATATGCAGATCTATAGTATGTCTTAGAAAAGGATGCTTCAAAATGTAGCAAAATGTATCATTTACTGACCACTGATTGCCCTATTCTAATTTTCTCTACTATTTTCATTTCTCTTCCCTTTCTATACTTCATAATTTTTCTGTCTCTTTTCCCTCTTTGAAAGGAATCCTCTTCTTACCTTTCTACTTTTATCTAGCTTTGCTTTGACTTCATTATTTTTAGTAGTGAGTTGCAAAGACCAAAAACATGATCTTGACCCATCCCTTTTTGTTCTTACAATGGAGACCCATTTTCCTTTTGGGTGGGGGAGATAGGAGGTAGATGTAACTAATCTTTTTCCTCTTATGCCAAAGAAAAGTGTGAAAGCCAAAATAACTTTGCCTTCATAGCCCTCAGATATCTTCCTATAAAGACCTCTGTGCTTTAAGGAATGGTGGACAAACTGGGGTATCTCACTTTAGAGTAGAGGACCCTTTAATAAAATTTTGGGCTTATCTAAATAGGCAAGGTAGTAATTCAATTTAATAAGGGCCCAGTTGATCCTCTGACAGGGGAGAGTTTAAAAAAGGAGGTAGCCATGAGATAAAGGTATTAGAAAGGACCTAAGGGTTCCTCTAAAAGAAGTATGTCCAACACTGATATCCATGGGTTAATTCTTAGATGGCCCTGTTTAGCAGAGGGTAAAATGCAGGTATAGGTGTGGTTTGGTGATGGTACAGGATTGTTTGTTGTACATATAGCCTGACATCACCAGAAAAACCTGAGGAAGAAGGATGCAGCAGACAAATCTTCCTATTTCTGTAGTACTTACTCTATCCTATTTTTTGAGTGGTTTTTAATAATCTTTGTAAAACGTTAATCACAGAAAATTAACAAAGAGACTATTCAAAATCTATCACTGTCAAATACTGAAATTAACCCAAAGTTCAACAATAAAGGACTATAAAATGCTATAGGACCTGAAATCCTAATATAAAAGTTAACAGGTATAAGTGAATAAGAGATGTTAGGAAAATTGGTCATTAAATGAAATAAATAGCCTTGTTTGCTATGCTTTTCCAAGGCAATAAATATTATTAAATCCCAGGAAAATTATTATTTAAGAACACCATTCTATAATTCAAGAATTATAGTGATCCAGTTATATCGAATATATTATGTGTACATTAAAAAAATAAACTATGATGTGCTGAACCAGTACAGGCTTTGCAATTTCCAAAATACTTTTCCATAAATTGGGTCATCTCATTTACATAACAACTGAGTGGAAAAGGTAGGGTAAACATCCATTCATAAAACAAGCACATGCTGAGAGCTGACAACAATAGATAAGACTTAGTTCCTTATCCCTGAGGAAGTCACAGCCCAAGAAAGAAAGAAAAAAAATTAACAAATTACACTGCAGTATGATAAATGATGTACAAGGTTCTATGGAAGTACTAAGGACTGAGTGTCTAAATCAGTTTGTCCAGTGTTAAGGAGGTTCTTATTTTATAGAGAAAGAAACTAAGACTCAGAAAAGCTAAGTGACTAGACCAAGACTTTACAGCAGGTATATACAAGGTCAGGTTTGAATCCATGTTTTTGTACTTCCTAATCCAGTAATCTTTTTACTATATTAGACTCACTGCTCTCTGAAGTATGACAGCTGCTTTATACTCCGTGAGAGATGGCCTCTGTTGGCGAAAATTTTTCCTTTCCCTGTACCCTCTCCAGTGTTTCTGGATAATCAATGCTGATTTCTCTTCTATTTCCCGATTATATTTTTCCACCTGACCTAAAAAGATGACAGACACTATTACAACATACTCAACTGCTATGCTTTCTCAAGTTCTGGAATCAGGATAATGATATTAACAATAATCTTCAGTCTTTTTATTTGTTTCTTTAAATACTGTTCATTAATTTCCCCAAGTTTATTATTTTACAATGGTTCTAAGACAGCAGAAACAAAAAACTCCAAAAGCTTTCTCAGATTATGCACGTTCTTTAGAGAAAAAATTCATATAATTTTTTGTGGCAAAGGAATGAGAAAGGGTTAAAAATCCAATAGCAAGAATACTTAAAAAAAGAATCACAAGTACATGGTTAGGAATTCAATCCATACCACCAGAGGGAAAAGGCAAGATGCATGTATGTTAACTACTCTGTGTACTTCCAAATTTCTCTTAAGTCTACAGATGACTACAGGTGACTTTCTTTTTACTTTCTGGGAGGTGTTGTAAGTGAGAGAGAAAACTCTAGGATGTCTCACAGATGGGAAATTGAGTATATCGCTGGTGCTATTACCTGAGATGGGGAATTCAGGAAAGGAAATGGGTGGGGTAATGACTAGTTTTTGGGATGCCTGTGGATATCTAAGTAAAGCTTAGATAAGTAAAGATTTATCTAAGTAAAGCTATCCAATAGGGAGCTGGCTACAGAGCTGTGCTGTCCTATATAGTAGACACTATCCACAAATGGCTACTTTAATTTAAATAAAGTAAATTTAAAAATTCATGTGCTTGTGTGCACTAGCGACATTTCAAGTACTCAATGGCCATGTCTAGCCAGTAGGAACCATATTTGACAGTGCAGATAAAGAACATTTCATTTTGTAAAAAGTGCTGGTTTAGGGGCGCCCAGGTGGCTCAGTTGGTTAAGTGTCTGCCTTCGGCTCAGGTCATGATCCCAGGGTCCTGGGACAGAGCCCCATATTGGGCTCCCTGCTCACCAGGGAGTCTGCTTCTCCTTCTTCCTCTGCCCCTCCCTCCTACTAGTGCATGTGCTCTCTCTCTCTCAAATAAATAAATAAAATCTTAAAAAAAAAAAGGAAGTGCTGGTTTAGAGCTTGGGAAGGTGAAGATGCTAACAAGATTTGAGTGTGCTAAGCACTCAGTTGGTAGTTGAAGCTACAGTTATGGATAGGATACCATAGGAAGAGCAACATTAGAGTAAGAGGTGAAGATGGAACCTTGGGAAACATCTATATTTAAGGGGAAAAAAAGAGAAATAAGAGGTTAGGTAAGAACAACGGAAATGAGTGGTAGGAAAGGAAGGGGAAGAACAAAAAAAAAATCTTGAAACCATTCAGATTCCTAGACTGTAATATTAATTTCAGCTTAGTGTATCAAAAGTGGCAAGATGTCACAAGGTTTATGCTGGGATATGAGTAAAGTTCTGATTCCAAAATGTAGCAATCTAACTCCTTCCTTAAGGTCAAGGGGATTCTTTATGTCTCTGAAAGCTATCTTTAAGCATATATTTTTATGTTTCACTAATTTATCTGAAAGATAAGAAAACTAGTGGAGAGACTGCTCGGCATCAACTAATAGGCCTTAATCAAAAACAAAACAAAACAAAACAAAATAGTGACTTTTTTTTTTTTGACTTGAGATTTAATAAGGTTTACCTGAGAAGGGAGAAACAGGAAAAAGGTCCAAATTAAAAGAAAAAAAATCATCAGGTAGTGGGAATCTGGTTCATTAAGATACTTTAAACATTTTTACACTTATAAAATTGACATTGCCACCCACCTGGATGAACTATTTCGAACATACTCAGCCGTAATTCTCGGGACAATCTCATGGCTCTCTGTCTTTGAAGTTGCAACTGTAATCTGCGGTGCTCTTCTTCTTTCTGCTTATTTAGCTTTAGTAATATCTTGGTTCGTTTAGATCTGTGATAGAAACATTAAGTACCAAAAAAAAAAAAACGAAACATTAAGTACCTCATACACAATTTTTTCGGAAATGATATACCCACTCAAGAAGTATATGAAAAGATGTTTAACCTCACTAGTAATTATATACATGCAGATTTGTTACAACAGTAACAAGTTGAAAACAAACTGTATGCCCCACAATAGGGAACCTGATAAATAAATTACTGGTTCATTCACTGGACAGGATTCTATGAACCATAAAAAAATTAAAAATTTAAAAAATATTTAGCAAATTGGGAAAATACCCAAATCTAATGTCAAGTGAAAATAAAATCAGGATATAGAAGCCATCCAAAGTGTGTTAAAAATATGTATTATGTACATAAAAAATTAAAAAATAATAAAATTTCAACAGTGATTTTTACTGCATAGTGATTATGAATGATTTTTTCTTCATGTTTACCTATTTCTCAATTATGGACTAATAACCATTATTATTAGAACCAATTATGAAAATTTTCATGTGGCCACAAAAAATTATTTAACTGGCATTTGTGTATTACCTGCTCTTATTCACCAAAATTTCTCCTTAGCCATTTTTACCTAGTTTTGATTGCTTCCTATATTACTATGTAAGGAGATCACAAGTATTAGTCTATAGTGAATATACTCAAAATGCTTTCAGATAGCCATAGAAAAGGAAACCAAAAAGGATAAAAAGAAAAGAGAAGAATACATTATTTATCTCTATAGACTTAAATTGCTTGTGTCTCACTCAAGAGCATTTGCTCTTAGATTCTTTTTTTTTTTTTAAGATTTTATTTATTTATTTGACAGAGAGAGAGACAGCGAGAGAGGGAACACAAGCAGGGGGAGTGGGAGAGGGCGAAGCAGGCTTCCCGCCTAGCAGGGAGCCAGATGTGGGGCTCAATCCCAGGACCCTGGGAACATGACTTGAGCCAAAGGCAGATGCTAAACGGCTGAGCCCCTGCTCTTAGATTCTTTCCCCAGAATTAAACTACCAACAAATGAGGTACCTTGGCTATAGCTTTGTAGACAGGCAGACTTCAAAATGGTAGTTATAGAGGGTTATAATGATTTTTAATTCAGTTTCTTTTGGAAAAGGAAAAACAAGCATAAAGCAATTTAAAAAATCTTTTAAAACAGAAAAGGAGAACTCACAAAATTATTTCAATAAAATTTTGTGTGTGTATGGTTTTTGCTTTTTTTCTTAGTGTTTCCTAACTGCTACCAATTACAATTTAAGTGTTTTTTTGGCTTTACACTTTGTCAAGAGTTGAAGGTTTGCTTCAAAATATCTTTTTTACTCCATTGTGAAAGGTAGAGAAGACCTCAAAGTGCAGGTGTGCCAAAGAAGGGGTTCTAGAGAGGCTATAGGGCTAGCCATATAGTTTCTAAGTGTCTCTTCCTCTTCCAAAGAGTTGGAAATGAAGTAAGTAAGGGGCCTTTATGTTCTCAAAGAATGACTGATGGAAACTTGCCTCTCCTATAGAACTCTCCCTGCAAAATTCTGGGATGTATACAGCATATAAGTAAGGATGTTTTACCCTTTACCTACTTATGCAGGGTAAAACAGAACAGTTGGCCCTAAACAAAATCTCCTTTTATTTATTTATTTATTTTTTAAAAAGATTTTATTTATTTATTTGATAGAGACACAGCGAGAGAGGGAACACAAGCAGGGGGAGTGGGAGAAGGAGAAGCAGGCTTCCTGCCGAGAAGGGAGCCCGATGCGGGGCCCAATCGCAGGACCCTGGGATCATGACCTGAGCTGAAGGTGGACACTTAATGACTGAGCCACCCAGGCGCCCCCAAAATCTTTTAAATTACCTAATTGGTTACAGATTATAATGTCTAATATTGCATTATCATTATTTTAAATTTACTATTAGTATCATACACATAGTAACATTAAAATTGTATTGCTGGGGTGCCTGGGTGGCTCAGTTGGTTAAGCGACTGCCTTCGGCTAAGGTCATGATCCTGGAGTCCCGGGATCAAGTCCCCATTGGGCTCCCTGCTCAGCAGAGAGTCTGCTTCTCCCTCTGACCCTCCCCCATCTTGTGCTCTCTCTCTCTCATTCTCTCTGTCTCAAATAAATATTTAAAAAATTGTATTGCTAAGACATTTAATCTGTTAGAAAACTGGGTCTGGGAAAAAACATGCAGGCTATAAAATATGGCAAAAATGAAAGGACTGTGGAGCATGTAGGCAGAAGTAAAATGCAAGCAGAAATACAGTAGAAACGTGAGATTCAGAGATTGAAATGACTATAAATTGTAAATATAAATATAGTTTCTAAGTGTCTCTTCCTCTTCCAAAGAGTTGGAAATGAAGTAAGTAAGGGGCCTTTATGTTCTCAAAGAATGACTGATGGAAACTTGTAAATATGTGGGTTTCTGGATTCATGTGTTTTAATTTCATATTTGAAAACATTTATTAGGAATTAATGTGATTTTGAATTTGAATGTTTTCCCCCCACTTAGGAATATTTTAGTTAGTTACTAGTAGTTAGGTACTCTCTAGTTCTAGTCAAAGAGTTTCTTTAATTACTAAAAAATTAAAAGAGCATTCATTTAACTGGTCTCTCTATAAGAAAGACTAGGCATTTGACCATCTGGCATCTGTGAGCATTTCTGAAAAGGAAATGAGTGATCAGATATATTCCCAAAATAATTTATATAAATACATTCCATGAGCTACATTTAATCAACATGAATCTTTATCATCAAAGAGGGAGTTGACCAAACTATCTACTACCAAGACATCAGGAAGTCTCTAGGAATTCCTTTGTTGGAGAATAGTAAGTATGAAGTGGGGGAGTACGATATGAGCTGACTGCCAAAAGAGTTGACAGGCTCGGTTCATTAACTCAACAAACATTTATCTGAGTGATTGTTGCCTGCTTGGTATTGTCACTCAGGGAAACAGAGAAGAAATATAGTTCTGCACTTCAGAAGCTCAATTTCAAGAAGTTGAAGCATAGCAGAATATGCCACTCTGGCATAAAGATTATTTTGAGCTGGAGGCAAATGAGAATCCACAAATGTAGACAGAGCCTTCCCAGAGCTTCCCTATTGGACTAGAGCAGAAATGAGGACTGCCATAAATCCCCCCTCCCAAGGAAGTTTTATGGCCTTGAAGAAGATGGAAAGTTGGTGCCAAGATGGACCTAGACAAATAACCCACATACTCCATTAGTTTCCCAAATATATTTAACTTTCCATAATTTCCTGACTTTGGAAGTCTAAAATCCTTTTCTTTTTACCTGTCACTTCTTTATGAATTTATTTTTCTTTGTTAAATGCTATACAAGCCCAAGTTCTAACTACTCATTTGAGTTACTCATCATGTGAGGTTTCTTCTACATGATGTGCACTGCACACATTAATAAACTGCTTTTCTCTTGTTAACTGTTTCCCCCCCTTTTTTTTGTCAGTCTAATTTCCAGGGAATGAACCTAAAATATGGTAGAGGGAAAATTTTTTTCTTCCCCTACAAGGTGAAACAAGTACAATTAAGACACCAAATATCAGCCCTATGATAAAGGTAGGTAGTTGTGAGGTTTCCCAAAAGTAACCGGTGTAGCTGTTGGCTGCTTCAGAAAACCTTGCTCGGCACATAATAGAAAATCAAGTTTCTGACCATAAAAAAATGATTCAGTAAAAAAAGAAACCCCTGAGTGGTGAGAGGATGGGCAAAATGGGTGAAAGGGAGTGGGAAGTACAGACTTCTAGGTATGGCATGAGCAAGTAATGGGGATGAAAGGTATAGCACAGGGAATACAGGGAATACAGTACTGTAACAGCGTTATATGGTGACAGTTAGTAGCTATACTTGTGGTGAGCACAGCGTAAGTATAGAGTCATCGAATCACTATGTTGTATACCTGAAACTAATGTAACCATACTTTAGTTAAAAAAAAAAAAAAAAAGAAACCCCCAAGAAAAGTGCATTAGTAAAGGTGTGACTACACAAGAGTGCGTCTTGCTGGAATTTAAAAAGCTCTGGTGAATCTGGGCCCATAATTATGAGTGGTGGGCAGTCCCTATCTGCACCCCCCCAGCAAAAAACATGGGAGGGAAAAATTACTCTCAGATAACGACCTGACCACAAAGAGACAGAAATAACCTTTGCAGAAAGCCCAGTTATAAAGAAAGCAAGAAATATTTGCATAAACTATTTCAACCCAAGGAGGAGGTGGTGAAACCTGAGCAAACTTGAAATTAAAAAATAATAAATTAATAAAGAGAATCCAAAGGTTAAAACTGTATTTCAATCTGCCCTAAAACTTCAAACTAAAAATACTGGGGAAAAAAACAAGCTAATTATGTGAGATTTAATTAATTTTGGCTTCACAGCTAAAATTTAATGGAAAATAATTTTAATGGAAATATTTTTAACTGGACTGGTTATAAAAAGCAATGGAATTTCTATTTTAAAATAGTGGAACTATTAGACTCCATAGATGTACTTCTAAGTGGACAAAATCTGTAATCCAGGGATTTTAATATTACAAGACAAAGCAGACTGGCAAATTTGACAACTATTGTGAGACTAAACATTAAATGTCTGAATCCACGGTACAGGGATACCTTTAATGTTAAGAGGGAGGACAGCTGAGAATGACAGCAAGTAGAATCCATAAGTAATAAACACTCTACCTTCACCGCAGAAGGCAGGGCTATACCAAGAACATCTCAGATTTTTTAATAGAATAATATACATTATGACTCACTCTCAAAGTAGTCATCATTTCCCAAATTTATTTGACCAAAGAAATCCTTTTAAAAATGTTTTTAAATAAATACATGGTAGGATACACAATGAACTTTGAGCAATGCTGTAATGGATTATAACTGCCTCTCACAAGTACTATTTATTTAACATATCTATTTGTCTAACTAGATTTGTAAACCCTCAAAGGCAAAAAAATGTGCCATATGCATTTTCCCCTCTATCATTTTTTCTAAGTTCCAGGTAATATGCTAAAAAAACACAACAACTTTATTTTAATCTTGGGTGGTACACAGACAATTATCCCCATTAAATAGATGGGAAATTTGAGGCAGAGAGAGGTTGGGCATCTTGTCCGCAGTCATTCAGCCCAAAGTTGCTGAGGTGGGATACAAAATTGAGTCTGTTTAACTCTCTCAATATCCAGCATAGCCTCTGGCAAATATTAGGCAATTGAAACATGTCTTAACAATGCATGTTTTAAAAAAACAAAAACAAAACTCATGCCCAATATTAATAATCTAACTTCTCTAAAGGGAATTTTCATCAATGACTTAAATCTAAATTTTAGTTTACTATATTAAAACACTTTTATAACTGAGAAATGCACCTGCAGTTATTAAAAGATTAGTTTTAGTTCTCTTAAAAAACTGACTTCTGGAATATGCAAGTTTCACTTTAGTGAACGAAAATTTGGCTTTAAGTTTAAGGCTGCATGAAAAATCACCTCTGAGATAGCTCTAATTCCATCATAAATGACTACGAGCTAAGTCATTTATTTGTGTGCATGTGTGTGTCTATGTGTGTGTTTTATTCTTTTCATTGCCTCTAAGAATCTGGATGGGCCAGTCATATAAAAAATTGGGCCATGTCTTCAGTATTTCATTTTTGGTCCACTTCAAATAGATAAATGACAAACTGTGTCATATCTAAATGACCATATCGGGCGCCTGGGTGGCTCAGTCGTTAAGCGTCTGCCTTCAGCTCAGGTCATGATCCCAGGGTCCTGGGATCGAGCCCCGCATCGGGCTCCCTGCTCGGCGGAGAGCCTGCTTCTCTCTCTCCCTCTGCCTGCCTCTCTGCCTACTTGTGCTCTCTACCTCTCTGTCAAATAAATAAATAAAATCTTAAAAAAAAAAAGACCATATCTATCCATCCCATATTTACTGATAAAACTCAGGTGAATATACTAAAACCTTTATGAATTCATACATGTTTTTACCATAATTACATATGAACAATTAAGGCAATTTTTTATTTTAAGGGTTAAATAACTATCACTGCCTTCTCTGTAGGCTTGGCCCACAAAAAAAGTCTTATCAAGTGAATAGGATTGTGTACTTGTTCCATCAGATTTTTGTCTTACATTATGTCCTTTGCTTTGAAAGTACATCTAGTTACTGGAGTACAGGTACTCAGAAATGTGTTTTCAGAACAAGAATGAAAGCAAGAGTAAAAGAAACAGCTGGAGGAGCAAGTGGGTGGAACAGGAGGATCCTGAGCTCACTTCCTTCCCCAGACAAACAAGGCTTCAACTAAATAAGAGCAACTCTCTCTGGGAACAACCTAAAGATTAGCTATTCTGCAGCTAAAGATATAAAGAAAAAACCACATGGAGAAGGATAGAAGGGACAGAGATGCAATCTGGTTGGGACTCATACTACTGGTGCAGTGACTCGCAGGGGGAGAGATACACTGACATAGAGGTTCAAACTTCACATCAGGCAACCCTGCCCTGGGGACATGCACCTGAAGAAGCGCCCATAATGTCCAGCTTTGAAAATCAGTGGGGCTTAATTTTGGGATAGTAGGGAGGCTATCGGAAACCAAGACTCTGTTCTTAAAAGGTCCCATGCACAAACTTAATTGCTCTGAGAACCAGCACAAAAGCAGCAGTTTAAAAAGTGCCTCAGCCATATGTAAAGGAAATTCACTGACTGATTTTAGGCTGTGTGGTGGAGGGCCAGGGATCTGTAGGAACTTTCTCTGGGAATGGAAGTACTGGTGTGTTCCATTTCTGACATTCTCCATCTACTCTGCTAGTACCACATGCTTCAGTGTTGCCCTGTGGACTCACCACACAAACTGGCAGGTGGCATTGGCTGGGACTAGCACCTCCTAAAAGTATCTCTTGCCTCACTGCATTCAGTGGGAAGCATTGGCCTGGATTAGCACCCACCCAAATTGGCTGGCAGGGGGAGCTGTAGACAGCCCCACCTACCAGTGTGCCCACAAGAGTTGCAGCCCAATCATAAAAGGTGAGAGAATGAAGCCCATATAAGGAATACCCCTGCAGCACCTGGTTCTGGTGACCTGGGAAGGACTGTGCCTCTGGGATGCCTTCTACATAAGGCTACTCCTTCAAGACCAGGAATTGATCAACCTAATACACAGAAACAAATACAGAAAGTGAGGCAAAATGAGGAGGCAGAAGAATATGGTCCAAATGAAAGAACAAGAAAAAAACTTCAGAAGAAGAACTACACAAAATGGAATTGAACGATCTATCAGATAAAGAGTTTAATGTAATGGTCATAAAGATGCTCACTAAACTTGGGATAAGAATGGATGAATACAGTGAGAACTTCAACAAAGACACAGAAAATATAAAAAAAAGAAACAGTCAGAGCTAAAGAATACAATAAATGAAATGAAAAATAAACTAGAAGGAAATCAACAGCAGATTAGATAATACAGCAGAACCAATCAGCAATCTGGAAGACAGTGTAGTGGAAATCGCCCAAGCTGAACAGCAAAAAGAATGAAGAACTTGAAAACATTAGAATAATTTAAAGGACTTCTGGGACATGATACATCTAATGTACTAACATTTGCATATTAGGTGTCTCAGAAGGAGTAGAGTCAGAGAAAGGATAGAAAACTTATTTGAAGAAATAGTAGCTGAAAACTTCCCTAACCTGGGGAAGGAAACAGACATCCATGTCCAGGAAGCAGAGAAACTCCAAACAAGATTAACCCAAGGAAGTCTACATCAAGATACACAATAACTAAAATGTCAAAAATTAAAGAGAGAGTCTTATCTTTTTTAAAGATTTTATTTATTTGATAGAGAGACAGTACAAGCAGGGGGAGCGGCAGGCAGAGGGAGAGAGAGAAGCAGGCTCCCTGCTGAGCAAGGAGCCCAATGTGGGGCTTGATCCCAGGACCCTGGGATCATGACCTGAGCCGAAGGCTGACGCTTAACCAACTGAGCCACCCAGGCACCCCAAGAAAGAATCTTAAAAGCAGCAAGAGATAAACAACTAATTATGTAACAAGGGAACACCTATAAGGCTGATTTTTAGCAGGAACTTTGCAGACCAGAAGGGAGTTGCATGATATACTCAAAGTTCTGAATGGAAAAACCTACAACCAAGAGTAAGCAGCAAGATTATCATTCAGAATAGGAGACATAAAGAGTCCCCCCCAGGGCTGGCTGAGGGCGCCGTGCCATGTGGTTGCGGCCTGCTGGACCATGCTGAGTGGAGCATGTAGCTGGCTCACCTCAGCACTGCGGTGTCCACGTGCGCCGCTGTTCGCGGTCGCCGGTAGGTGGCTTTGCCTTGCTTCTCTCAGAGGTTTAGGACTATGGGAGGCTTAAGCTGCAGAAGTTTCTTTTGTATTTTTTGTTCTGCCCTTGTTTTTTGAAAATTCTAATTTATAACTACTGTATCAGAAGAAACACTTCAACACAGTTTCTTGTTGGAAATTAACAGTCCCAACCATCACCTGATGACTTTCTTACCCCATTCATCTAAAAATTATTAATTAAAATTTTATATGTTTGTTTTAGATTAAAGTATTTGGCAGAGTTATATGTTAAGGATGACTGAAATAATTCATTCCAAAGGAGTTATGTTGGAGTAGTTGTAGAAAAACGTATTTGAGCTAGTGTGCTATAAAACTACAATAAAATGGAAATTTCACATACTTGCAAACATTCTGAGATTGTAAAATTATCTTTGTTTGTCATCAAATGCTTACATTAGTAATAATGACACTTTTCCATTAAAAAATAAAAATAAAAAAAAATAAAGAGTCCCCCCAGACAAACAAAAGTTAAAGGAGTTCATCACCACTAAAACCAGACTTACAAGAAACATTAAAGGGACTTCTTTAAGCAGTTAAAGGCCATAACTAGAAGAAATTTATAAAAGAAAAAAAAATCTCTGTTAAAAGCAAACATACAAAGATAGTGGAAGAACCATTTATAAAGCTAGCATGAAGGTTAAAAGATAAAAGTAATAAAGTGAACTGTACCTATAATAATCAGTTATGGGACACACAAAATAAAAAGTAAAATAGGGTGCCTGGGTGGCTCAGTTGGTTAAGCGACTGCCTTCGGCTCAGGTCATGATCCTGGAGTCCCAGGATCGAGTCCCGCATCAGGCTCCCTGCTCAGCAGGGAGTCTGCTTCTCCCTCTGACCCTCCCCCCTTCATGTGTTCTCTCTCTCTCTCTCTCTCTCTCATTTTCTCTCTCAAATAAATAAATAAAATCTTAAAAAAAAAAAAAAAGTAAAATATGACATCAAAAACAAAAACCATGGTGGTGGGGGAGTGTTTTAGAATGTGTTCAAACTTAAATGACCACTAACTTAATATAGACCACCAAAATTAGAGTGGTCTCATTATATATGAACCTCATGGTAACCACAAACCCAAAATCTATAACAGGTACACAAAAAATAAAAAGACAGCCAACCATAACACTAAAGAAAGTCATCAAATCACAGAAAAGAGAACAAGAAAAAAACAGAACTACAAAAACAACCAGAGAATAACAAAATGGCAGTAAGTACATACCTTTCATAATTACCTTAAATGTAAATGGACTAAATGCCCAATCAAAAGACACAGAGCAACTGAATGGATAAGAAAACAACACCTATCTATATGCTGCCTATGAGACTCACTTCAGACCAAAAGACACATACAGGCTGAAAATAAAGAGATGGAAAAAAGATACAACATGAAAATGAAGTGAAAAAAAAGCTGGAGTAGCAATACATATATCAGACCAAATGGACTTTATAACAAAGACCATAATGAGACAAATAAGGGCATTACATAATGATGGAGAACTCAATACAAGAGGATATAACAGTTGTAAATATACATAAACACCCAATGTAGAAGCACCTAAATATATAAACCAAACATTAACAAATACAAAGGGAGAAAATGACAGTAATACAATAATAGCAGGGACATTAATAACCCACTTACACCAATGAATAGATCATCCAGACAGAAAATCAATAAGGAAAAAGTGAACTTAAACAACACATTAGACTAGATGGATTTAACATATATACAGATCATTCCATCCCCAAACAGCAAACTACATATTCTTTTCAATTGTACATGGAACATTCTTGAGAATAGATCACATGTTAGACCACAAAACAAATCTCAACCAATTTAAGATTGAAACCATATCAAGCATCTTTTCCAACTACAATGGTATAAAACTATAAATCAATTACAAGGAAAAAACTGGAAAAAACACAAACATGTGGAGGATACACAACATGCTATTAAATAAACAATGGGTCAACAAAGAAGCCAAAGAGGAAATTAAAAATTACCTTAAGACAAATAAAAATGGAAACACAACATTCCAAAATCTGTGGGATGCAGCAAAAGCAATTCCAAGAGGAAAGTTTACAGCAATACAGGCCTACCTCAAAAAACCTACCTATTTCTATAGGTATTATAGAAATACCTATAATAATGTAATCTTACACCTAAAAGAACTAGAAAAAGAAAAATAAAGCCCATAGTTAATTGAAGAAAAAAAATAATAAAGACCAGAGCAGAAATAAGTAAAATAGTAAAAAAAAATAGAAAATATCAATGAAACTAAAAACTATTTTTTGAAAATATAAACAAAATTAATCAACCTTTAGCCAAAGTCATCAAGGAAAAAAGAGAGGGTCCAAATAAATAAAATCAGAGATGAAAGAGAGGTTACAACTAACACCACAGAAATACACAGGATTATAAGAGACTACTATGAAAAATTACATGCCAACAAATTGGACAACCTAGAAGAAATGAAATACGCAATCTTACAAGAATGAATCAGGAAGAAACAAAATCTTAACAGACCAATTACTAATAATGATACTGAATCAGTAATCAAAAAAGCTCTCAACAAACAAAAGTCCAAGATCAGTGGGTTCTCACGTGAATTCTACCAAACATAGAGAGTTAATATCTACTCTTCTCAAACTAATCTAAAAAATTTAAGAGAGAGGAACACTTCCAAATTCATTGGAAGCATTACCTTGATAACAAAAACAGACAAAGACACTACAAAAAAAGAAAATTATAGGCCAATAACCCTGATAAAACATAGATGCAAAATTCCTCAATAGAACACTAGCAAAATGAACTCAACAATACATTAAAAGGATCATATACCATGATCAAGTGGGATTTATTCCAGGGATGCAAGGATGGTTCAATATTCACAAATCAATCAACATGATACACTACATTAACAAAGGAAAAAAATCATATGATCATCTCAAGAGATGCAGAAAAAGCATCTGGCAAAATTCAACAGCCATTTATGGTAAAAACTCTCAAAGTATGTACAGATGGAAGATACCTCAAAATAATACAGGACATATCTGACAAACCCATTGCTAACATCATATTCAATGGTGAAAAACCGAGAGCTTCTCCTCTGTGATCAGGAACAAGACATGGATGTCCACTCTTGCCAGTTTATTTCAACATAGTTCTGGAAATCCTAGTCATAGCAATCAAACAAGAAAAAGAAATAAAAGGCATCCAAACTGGGAAGGAAGAAGTAAACTATCACTGTTTCCTCATAATATAATACTATATATAGAAAACCCTAAAGATTCTTTTTTTAAATTTAAATTCAATCAGCCAACATACAGTACATCATTAGTTTCAGAGGTAGTGTTCAATAATTCATCAGTTGCATATAACACCCAGTTAGAAAACCCTGAAGTTTCTACCAAAAAGCTATTAGAATAAATGATTTCAGTAAATTTACAGGATATAAAATTGATTGATAGAAATCTGTTGTATTTCTATGTACTAATAATGAAGTAGCAGAAAGAGATATTAAGAAAACAATCCCATTTACAATTGTATCAAAATAATAAAATACAGGAATAAACTTAACCAAGGAGGTGAAAAACCTGTACTCTGAAAACTGTAAGACAATGATGAAAGAAACTAAAGATGACACAAATAAGTGAAAAGATATACTGTGCTCATGGATTGGAAGAATTAATATTGTTAAAATGCCCATACTACTCAAAATAACGTACAGATTCAATGTCTCTATCTACACTGGCATATCTCATAGAACTAGTACAAATGAATCCTAAAACCTGTATGGAACCACATAAGACTTTGAATAGCCAAACCAATCTTGAGAAAGAACAACAAAGCTGGAGGTATCACGTTCCCAGATTTCAAACTACACTACAAAGCTATAATAATCAAAACAGTATGGTGCTGGCACAAAAACATATAGACCAATGGAACAGAATAGAAAGCCCAGAAATAAACCCACATATGGTCAATTATCTATGACAAAGGAGGCAAGAATATACAATGATAGTCTCTTCAACAAATGGTGTTGGGAAAATTGGACAACTACATGCAAATGAATAAACTGGACCACTTTCTTATACGCAAAAATAAACTCCAAATGGATTAAAGACCTAAATAGTAAGACGTGAAACCATAAAACTCCTAAAACAAAACACTGGCGGTAAACTCTTGGACATCAGTCTTAGCAATATTTTTTGGATCTGTCTCCTCAGACAGGGCAACAAAAGCAAAAATGAACTATCAGGCCTATGTCAAACTAAAACGCTTTTATGCACAGTGATATAATATCCACAAAACAAAAAGGCAACCTACAGAATGGGGAAGATATCTGCAAATGCTATACCCAATAAGGGGTTAATATCCAAAATATATAAAGAACTCATAGAACTCAACACCAAAAATGACCCCCAAACAATTCAATTAAAAAATGGGTAGAGAACCTGAATACACACTTTTCCAAGGAACATTTACAGATGGCCAACAGACACATGAAAAAATTCTCAACATCACTAATCATCAGGGAAATGCAAATCAAAACCACAATGAGTTATCACCTTACACCTGTCAGAACAGCTAATATAAAAAGACAAGAAATAACAAACATTGACAAGGATGTGAAGAAAAGGGAACCCTAATGCAACTGCTGGTGGGAATGTAAATTGGTGTAGCCACTATGGAAAACAGAATGGAAATTCCTAAAAAAATTAAAAATAGAAATACCTTACAACCCAGAAAATCCATTTATGTGTATTTATCCAAAGAAAATGAAAATACTAATTCAAAAAGATATATGCACGCCATCTTCACTCCAGCATTTACAATAGCCAAGATATGGAAACAACCTAAGTGTCCATCAATAGATAGATAAAGAAGATGTGGTATATAAATACAATGGAATGTTACTCAGCCATAAAAAAGAATGAAATCTTACCATTTGTGATAACATAGCTGGACCTAGAGGGAATTATGCTAAATGAAAGGGCCTAGAGGGAATTATGTTAAATGAAATTAAGTCCAAGGAAACCAAATGCCATATGATTCTACATTTATATGTAGAATCTAAAAAACAAAACAAAGGGGCACCTAGGTGTCACAGTCGGTTAAGCGTCCAACTCTTGGTTTCAGTACAGGTCGTGATCTCAGAGTTGTGAGATCGAGCCCCGCGTCAGGCTCCGCACTCAATGCAGAGTCTGCTTGACATCCCTCTCCCTCTGCCCCTCCTGTTCCTGTTGTCTCTCCCTCTCTCTCTCTCTCTCTCCCAAATAAGTGGATAAACCTTTAAAAAAAAAAAAAAAAAAAGGTAAACAATACAAACAAATCTATAAAAACAGATATAAACTGGTGGTTGCCAGAGGGGAGAGGAGTAGGGGGATGGACAAAATAGGTGAAAAGAAGTACAAACTTCCAGTTATGAAATAAGTAAGTCACAAGGATGTAAAGTACAGCATAGGGAACACAGTCAAAAATACTGTAATACATTTGTGTGGTGACAGTTGATAACTAGACTTATCCTGATGCCATAATCATTTCACAATGTATATAAATGTTGAACCACTGTTGTACAACTGACGCTTATATAATATTGTATGTGAACTACACTTCAATTAAAAAAAGAGTAAGAGAAACAGATTAGAAAATTGGGGGGAAAACATCCTAAGTTTTTACTCCGCTATACTGTAATAAGATATAGCTGTCCTCTGAGATCATCATTCCTCTCACCAAAACTTTTTACCTGAAACTCCTCTGCAAAGTAATCACAGCAGATGGAAGCTTCTTTAATCTCTTTCTAGTTTGGAAACCCTTCCAATAAGCTTGAATCAAGCAAGCTGCTTGATGTAGTTTCTGAAATTAAAGGCCAGAATTAGTTTAGAGACATCTTCGTGAAAGTCTTTTAGAAGTTAACCTTCTAAAATATCAGGCCTGGGCAAGTATTAATCTCTATCTCTAATAAGCTGGGCAGGAGGCAACAATTTCATAGGTCCAGGACAGGTAAGGTCTAAGAATATTAAACTTGATCTCCCAAATTTAAAGATACATTAGGCTCTCAGGCAATATCTAAAATGTATTCAAGATATAGTTTGATTAGCTCTGAATTCTCCTTAATTAATACCCCTTCTACTCCTTTTATAAGGATTTTATAGTTCTGCTTATTTAATGCTTTACCCTCTTTGCTTGACTTCTTTTGCTGGGCCTCACTTATTCAAGCATTCAAGGGGATGAAGAACTCTTTGAACAGGCTAAAAAAAAAGAAAAAAGGCTCTAGGGTTAAAAATTTGGTCTGTAAAAACCCCTTCCCCGATCAAACTACGACTGCTCTGAATGTTGGGGGGAGATAAGTAAAGAAAGGGGAAGAGACAGAAAATAAAAGATTCAAGAGGCTACCACTCTCCAGTATTTTCAAACTAAAATGTTTACTGAAATGTTAGCAAATATGCAAATTATTTTTATAATTTGTTACCTGTTCTTCTACTTCCTGATAGACCTTAGGGGTTAAAAGGGCAATGAGCTGTCCAAGTTCTTGACTAAACTCTGTCCCTGGCTCATATTTATTTAGAAGACTTCTGAGTCCTGAAATGGAATAACAAAGGTACAACATTTAATAATAAAATATGATTTGTTATCTAATCAGTATTAATTAGAAGTTAACAAAGTCTGGTTTGGAAACAAATGAATATTACAGCAAAATTAATCACATGATTTTTCTTTTTCCTTTTCTCAAAGACTTCTAGATTGAGGTCTTTAGGATATTTCTCTGTCCCAAGAGTTTTATGTGCCCACTTGTAGGATCTGAGGCAAAGGCTGTCTACTCAATATCTTTAATTAAAAAAAGGGAAGTGGAATCATTGTTTTAAGTCAAAGAGTAGAGACATTTTTTTTCCTGTTTGAACATAAATATCTTAAACTGAAACATTTTTAAAAAGATAATAACATACTGAGTAAATGCCTACACTGTGGAAGCATTTAAACAGGTTATTATTAGTCATTCTTAAGGGAAGTTATTGCTAAATAAAAATATACAGTATTATATGTAATTTGGGGCAAATGAATAGGTTACTAAGCAATTATTGTAGGAGAAGTACTATAAATACTGCATTTTTATCACAAAATAAAACACAGTAGTAGTATAAGATATAAAGTACTATTCTAAGCACATTGGAATGATGTATTATAATGTATGTATTCAATATAAATAAAGTAAAATGCCCTTGGGGTATATAATTGGGGAAGCCACCATATGGATCTGTTCATGCCTTTATACTCTCTTCAAAATTCAAGTTCTCAGCAGTATTAATGATTGTAAAATATCTTGAGGAAACTGAGTAAGTTCTATTGAGAAAAGAAAGGGAGACGAACTGTTCAGGTAAAATTCCTTTATAATGAAGTCTGTTGGACATTCACATTTCTATAGAAGAAATCTAACTACAGAATTTAAAAATGTATACCTGGCACAATATCAATTAGAGAGTTCTATTACTGGCACCTTCTTTCCCTCTCTATTCCTATAACATAATTATAATGTTCAAAGTAATGACTGATACAAGGTAAGTTACTAAATAGTGCCTTCCAAATCATCAAGCATGTTTTGAAGGCCACTGTAATAGTTTGGGTACTAAATGCATCATAATGTAATGTTCTAATCTTTAAAAATTTCCACACAATATCGCCCTGTATTAGTAAGTATACACATTTGATTTTGGAGGTGAGGAAGATTTTTTTGCTTTGAGAAACAGCAGTGAAAGACCTGAAGAGTAATTATTAATTGATGTAAAGATCAAAAGGGCTGTCAATCTCTCAAGCACAGCTCTATCTTCTCCAGTAAAGTTAATCTTGTTAAGGTCACCAGTCTTTTTGGTCATTATTTTACTATACTATATGGTATACTCAATATGCAACTTTTTTTTTTTTGTCAGAGAAGGAATAGTATCCATTGTAACCTCATCAACAAAGTACCATAAGCCATCTGTTGAGACATGAAGATAGCTTGGTTATATAAAGACATTTTCCCCAATTGGTATTTATTTAATAGGGTTTTATCTGCACACTTCAGTTATTGACTTTTTCAAAATACAAGAATTTTAGTGATTCAACACTTCCATAACACCACCCGGCATTCATCCCAACAAGTGCACTCCTTAATCCCCATTACTATTTAACCACTAAATTGTGTACCTGAAATTAATATTACACTGCCTGTTAACAACTGGAATTTAAATAAAAACTTCAAAAAAATATAGGAATTTTGTTTTCCATAAACCATCAATAAAAATTTCTTTTTGAGAATCTCAAGAAAGAATATATGCACTACCTTTGTAGCAGGCACTTAGTCTCAGTAAAATCAAAATTTCCTGATGGGATTCAGTCATCAGCAGTAGGAGCTTTGTAGCAGTACTTCTTATGTCTGGGCTAGGAGTTGATAAAAGCTTGAACACAACTTCATCTAAAATTGAATGCAGGGTTTTTCCTTCTATTCTGAGTAAATCACCACTAATAGACAAAATAAAAAGACAAAGAATGTGCCATTACTGATGGATGCATAGGTATCATAAAAAATTAAACATAAAAATTCTAGCAACTTGATGCCTAACTGTGCTTGGATGCAAGAAGATAACCCATTTTTTAAATATATAGCTTAGTTCCAAGGATACATCGCATTAAATCAATTACTATTTACTGTATTTCTACTGTGTTTAAAGCACTAGGCTAGGTAAAACACGGAATACAAAGCAGCTATATGCCCTCTCCTCTGAAAAACCTGCAATCAAATTGCAGAGGAAAGATAAATGCACAAAATATTAAATAGATGATTCAAAAACGTCAAAGCAACAGTAAGAGGAACATCACAAAATGGTACATGGTTCATTGCTTAATGATGTATGAAGACAAAAATGCTATAGATATTCAATTATCATGGACTTAATATAGAAGGAATTTACCTTTCCTTTGGTATTTTCTTCATTATACTAACAACTATCATCTTGTGTTACAGATGTGATGAAAACTTATCTGGAACTTAGAAACAGTCAAAGAAATCACTGCATAGCTTTTACTCACCCCCCACTAATGAATATGTGTACTTTTGCTTGACTATGATTTACTGTTGATGGGATATTTTGCAATTCTGTAAACGTAGAGGTTGGCTTATAGAAAACAAGTAACAATGATTCTCATCTGAGAGCAATGTAAATAGATTCTTATTCAACAATACAAATGGATTTTATCCAGTAGAAAATGTAACTGTAAAGGTTACTATTTATTGTTTTATAAGACATCAATCAGGTTTTTTAGCTATTAGCAAATTCATTTCTACATTCCTTTGAAAGCCACTCTATAAATCTCCCCTCCTCAAATTCTCCTTTGAACGTATATAAATATCTTACTGGTTCCTTCATTAATAACTGAGTTGAATAAAATTTTAGTTTTAACATGTTTTACCACCAGTATCACGATAAGGAACATATCCATTGTACCACAAAGTTTCCTTGTGCTTCATTGTAGTCCCCCCTCCTTCACCTCTTCGGCAGCCTCTCCAGACAACAACTGATCTATTTTCTGTCACTATAAATTAGTTTACATTTTCTAGAATTTTATACAAATGGAATCATACAGTATGTATTTTTTTGCCTGACTTCTTTCACTCAGCACAATTATTTTGATATTCATCTGTATTGTCACATGTATGAATAGTTCACTCCTTTTTTTTTTTTCTGCTGAGTAGTAGCCTATTGTATGGACATACCACATAGTTTGTTCACCTGTAATGGACATTTGAGTCCTTTCTAGTCATTGGCTATTACAGATAAAACTGCTATTAACATTTGTATACAAGTCTTTGTATGGACACATGCTTTCATTTTTCTTGAGCAAACAGACAGAGCAAGTGTCTGTTCAAATCTTTTGCTCATTTTTCGCACTGGGCCTTTTAAAAAATTTTTGAGAGTTTTTATATATTCCAGATAAAAACACTTAAGATACATGCTTTGCAAATATTTTCTGCCAGTGTGTATTGTCTTTTTCATTTCTTAAAGTGTCTTTTGAAGAGCAGACTTAAAATCTATTCCACCTAGAAGTGGAATGGATGGATAATATGGTAGGTACAGGCTTGTAAGAAAATGTCAAACTACTTTCCAAAATAATTGTACAATTTTAGCACTCCCGCTAGCAGTGTTTGATTCCTCCATATTCTTATCAACACTTGGGTCAGTGTATTAAATTTTAGCCATTTAGCAAGTGTATAGTGGTATCTCCCTAATGACTAATGTTGCTGAACATCTTTTTGTGTGTGTTTTTTAAAGATTTTATTTATTTGTCAGAGACAGACAGAGAACACAAGCAGGGGCAGTGGCAGGCAGAGGCAGAGGGAGAAGCAGGCTCCCTGCCAAGTAAGGAGCCCGATGCAGGACTCGATCCCAGGACACTGGAATCATGACCCAAGCCGAAGGCAGAGGCTTAACCAACTGAGCCACCCGGGGGTCCCTTTTTATGTGCTTATTTGCCATCCATGTATCTTCTTCATGAAGTGTCTGTTCAAATCTTTTGCTCATTTTTCGCACTGGGCCTTTTAAAAAATTTTTGAGAGTTTTTATATATTCCAAATAAAAACACTTAAGATACATGCTTTGCAAATATTTTCTGCCAGTGTGTATTGTCTTTTTCATTTCTTAAAGTGTCTTTTGAAGAGCAGACTTAAAATTTTGATGAAGTCTAACTAATCAATTTCTTCTTTCATGGATTTTACTTTTGGTGTCACATCTAAGAATCTAAGAAATTTTACGCAACCCAAGGTCATAATGGCTTTCTACTATTTTTCTTCAAGAAGTTTTGTAGTTAAGATTTTACATTTAGGTCTATTATCCATTTTGAATTAATTTTTGTACTGGTTAAGAGGTATAGATCGATATTGTTTTCTTTAAATACTGATAGCCAATTGTTCCATCACTCTTAAAAAGACTATCCTTTTCCCACTGAATGACCTTTACACCTCTTGAAAATCAGTTGTTTATATATGTGCAAGTCTATTGCTGGATTCTACTCTGTTCCATAAATATATTTGCATATCTTTGTATCAACACCTCATTGTCTTAATTATTTTTTTAAAAGATTTTAGTTATTATTCATTTTTAAGATTTTTTTTTTTTTTTTTGACAGAGAGGGAGAGACAGCGAGAGAGGGCACAAGCAGGGGGAGTGGGAGAGGGAGAAGCAGGCTTCCCGCTGAGCAGGGAGCCGGATGCGGGGCTCGATCCCAGGACCCTGGGATCATGACCTGAGCTGAAGGCAGACGCTTAACGACTGAGCCACCCAGGCACCCCGATTTTATTTATTTGTCAGAGAGAGCGAGAGAGAGAGAGAGAGCACACAAGCAGGGGAAAAGACAGGCAGAGGGAGAAACAGACTCCCCGCCGAGCAAGGAGCTGGATGCGGGACTCAATCCCAGGACCCTGGGACCATGACCTGAGCCAAAGGCAGATGTTCAACCGACTGAGCCACCCAGGCGTCCCTCATTGTCTTAATTATACTAGCTTTATAAAGTCTTAAAATTGGGTAGTGTTAGCTCTCCAACTTTGTTCATTTTCAGAGATGGTTAGGCTATTTTATATTTTAGGTCCTTTGATTTTCAATGAATTGTAGGAATCAGTTTGTCAATTTATACAAAAATGAGATTTTGAGTGGGACTGTATTTAAAATATATATCAATTTAGAGAGAACTGAGATCTTAATATTGCACCATTCATCTATCAACATAGTATACCTTTCCATTTATTTACATATGCTTTAATTCCTCTCAGCAATGTCTTATAGATTTAAGTGAATAGGTCTTTGCCATCTTTTGTCAGATTTAACCCTACATATTTCATATTTTTATGCTATTATAAGTTGCAATATCTTAAAATTTCAATTTCTGAGTATCAATTGATGATATAAAACTTCAATTATATTTTTGTACTGACTTTATATCCTACTACCCTTGCTATACTCACTTATTAGTTTTAGTAGCTTCTGTGCACATTGCATTAGTTTTTCTACATAAATGACAATGTTGTCTCCAAATACAGAGAGCTTTGTTTCTTCCTGTCTGTAAAAATAACTTTTCTTTTTCTTCTTGACTGTACAGGCTAGAAACTCCAATACAATGTTGATGAGAAGTGATCGGAGTGGAGATCCTTGTCTTGTCCATGGTCATATAAGGAAAGCATTTAGCATTTTACCATTAAGTAGGTTTTTCCTGGATGCCTTTCAACAGGCTAAGAAAATTCTATCTTCTACTAGTACTATGCTGAAAGTTTTTCTTTTTGAAAAATCAGGAATGGATAATGGATTTTTCAAATGCTTTTCTGTATCTATCGATATATGTTTTTCCCTTTTTGTTTTATTAATATGATGAATTACATTGCTTGACTTTAGAATATTATACCAGCCCTGAATTCCTGGGACAAAGGCAACTTATTCAAAATGTATTAACCTTTTTCTTTAAAAGATTTTATTTATTTATTTGAGGGGGGGAGCATGACCAGGGGGAGGGGCAGAAGGAGAAGCAGACTCCCTGCTGAGCAGGGAGCCCACTGCGAGGCTCAATCCCAGGCGCCTGGGATCATGACCTGAGCCAAAGTCAGACTCTTAACTAACTGAGCCACCCAGGCGCCCCCAAAATGTATTAACTTTTTAATATACTCCTGGGTTTTAATATATTATGTCTTTGGTTTGTTATCAAGTAATGCTGACCTCTTATTATGAGTTGGGAAGTATTTCCTTCTCTTCAATTTTCTGGAAGAATTTGTTTAGGATTACTTCTTCATTAAATGTTTAGTAGAATTTACCAGTGAAAAAGCTGTCTAATCATGGAGTTTTATTTGTTGAAGTGTTTTAGCTACAGACTCATAGTTATAGGCTATTCAGATTATCTACTGCTGCTTTCTGTTGCTTCTTAAATTTTGGTAGTCTGAGTCTTTCAAAGAACTTGTCCATCTTACCTTAACAAGCATAAAGTTGTTTACTTTATGATATAAATATAATATTTTTCAATATCTATTGACTTTATTGTGTTGTCTCCTAATTCCTGACATTGGTAGATTGTATTCTCTTCTTTTTCCCCTGATCAGTCTTTTGTTACAGGTTTATTAATTTCATTGACCTTGTCAAAGAATCAGCTTATAAAACTAAATCCAACAGTACAAAAAAAAAAAAAAAGAATCAGCTTATGGTTTCATCGATTTTCTCTACTGTTTTTACTATTTTACTGATTTTTGCTTTGATCTTTATCATTTTCTTTCTTCTTTTTTAAGATTTTATTTTATTTTTTTAAGTAATCTCTACCTCCACTATGGGGCTCGAACTCACAACCCTGAGATCAAGAGCTGCACACTCCACCAACTGAACCAGCCAGGTGTCCCTATAATTTTCTTTCTTCTGCTTCAATTGAATTCCCTCTTCTTAGTTTCCTAAAGTGGAAGCGGAGGGCAATGATCTGACACTTTTTTCTTCTAATACAGGTATCCCCTGCTTTTCAAAGGTTTGCATTACACCACTTGACTTCTATTAAATACCTACATTAGTATTTGTTTTTTGCTAACTAAAAGAAATCTGAAGATTGTTGCTTTTACCAAAAAAGGTGAAAAGTGAAAATAGCATTCAGCATTTGTTTTGCAGCAAGCTGTTAGAGAGGCAGTGCACATCACAAGAAGCCAGAGTGGTACCACCAAGCTCCTTCCCTGGCAACTGCACTCAGTATCTCAGCATCAAGTTGCCATCACTTTGAGCTGCCTGTGAGCATCTATGTTTTATCTCAATTTATTCTGTGCATCCTTTAACAAGATGTGTCTTAAGGTATCAGAAAAACCTGGGAGGTTATCTTTTGGGTTTTAGAAGGCTCAAAAATTTTTTCCATATAAATTCATGCTGTTTCTTTGCTTTATGCCATTTTGGCTTAGGAAAGGTTTTATAAGAATGCTTTACTTTCAGATAGTGGGGGAAACCTTTGTTGGTATTTAGTGATAAAAATTTTCTTATTAAGGGCTGCCTGGGTGGCTCAGTTGATTAAGCATCTGCTATTATCCTTAACACAGCATATAAGTTCTTTATGACTTAAGTCTGCAGAACCTGGTAGCCACCTCCACATGCCAAACTTTAAATGCCAGCAATGATAAATTGTACCCACTTTTTATCCTCAGCATGTTGTTTCTTATCTCTGTGCATTTGTTTACATTGTTACCTCTGCCTAGAAATACTGCCTTCTCTTCTCTTTTTCCTTTCTGGCTAATTTTTCAAACTTAAAGTTTCACCTCAGGTGTTACCTTCTTCTGGAAGCATCACCCCTCAGTTTGGGATAGGAGCTCCTCTAACACTTGTGCATACTTTTATAATTTTAACTTAATATGTTATAATATAATTATGTTCATGGGTTGGTCTCTTCCACTACACTGTAAGCTACTTGAAAGCAAGTTTTATATCTTAATCAACTTTGGGAACTCAATGATACACACACACTTGGCACATAACAGATGCATAATAAATCCATATGGAACTGGAAGAGTCAATTATTACAACTGTATATGTTCTTTTTTCCATTTTAACCTGGAAAAATTGCCAATTAGTTTTTTTATGCCATTCTGAAGCATGTGCCATAATAGTAAGCTTGCAGTTTGCTAAATAAATATACAATTAAGCATTTTTTATTGTGATCCCAATATTTTTCTTCAGATATCACCATATTTCTTCTCTAAGCCTGAGATTGGTCTAAAATCTCTTAAGCTCTGAGATACCAATTCAACAATAAATTTCCAGTCTTTGATGGTATTTTATGTTCTTTTCTGAAAGACAATGGTAATAACAGAGCTCTTGAAGTATCATGTACAAGTCATATGTAATTGAATAAAACTGGTAATGCTTCTGGAGTTAAAAATTATAAATACTTTGATAAATACTTTGTAAAACCAAATCACCTGTTGATCTGTAGTATGTTCTGTAGCATAGTCATGACTGTAGATCCTATTTGAACATTGTCAGTTTGCAGTAAGTGCAGGAAATGATCACTTTGTAGTACTAAAAGAGAAAAAAAAATTAAAATTAAATGTATCTTCTATGATACAATTGGGATTCATTTGTCCTTTTAAAACCAAATGAAAGCATGACCATTTCTGCTAACAATTCTGCTTTTGTATACTTTACAATAAAGAAGATTTTAAGATGGACAGTTTAAGTAACCATAAATAAGTCATTCCATTTTATGAAAGGTGTAAATAGAAAGCATCCACAAATACTAAACTAAGACTCTATTGTTATCTTCCATTAAATAAGAAACAAAAGAAAACATATCCTAAATTTGAATCTCTTTCTAGCAATAAATTTCAGTGAATAAAATGAAATTTCCTGTGAAGAAGAGAGAATATGAAGGAATGGAAATGGTACTTACGACTGTAAACAGTGGCTTACATCATTAAAACACTGAATTATTTTATATAATGTACCATATTTGCTAATATTTTGTCTTAAATAATAATGAAATTATTACTTACAAAACAACATTTGTTTTTACTGGTTTATAATTTTTAGGCTCTGAGCAGCCAGTTATGAAGACCTGACATTGGATGCTTATGCAAGTTGCTTAACCTCTCAGAACACCCATTTCTTCATCAATAAAGCTAGACTAGCTCTCTCACAGACTATTGCAGAAGTCCTAGAACAGGGCAGGTTCCCAGTAAATGTCAGTTTCTATTCCCTTCTTCATTAACTGATCAGAATTTTAATTAAAGTGGGGTCAGGTGTGCAGGCAAGGCACACCTGTGAATACTATCCTAGCTTCCATGAAGCTTTACTCTTTTCCTCTTTTTCTCTCCTGAAAGAACATAGTTGATTTCTTTCACATATTAATTACTCTTCTATTTACAAAGTCCAATATATCAATATTTTACTAAACATCATTTTTGTAACATTTAACAACTTCAAAAAAATTAATTCCACTACTACTAAATATTTCTATGTCTTCTTACTTTCTATCACTTCAATAGTAAAAAAATTCTTTTTTATAACTGGGATAAGTATATTATTTCATTTTTGTCTACTTAAAGATGTTTTATTAGTAAATTTTTTAAACTCTGAATTCATTGAACTCAAGTAGTATGTAGTATATATATATTTATCTTTTTGTCTATATTGGAAAAAGTTATGCTAAAATAATTTATTAAAGAGTCATTCCATTTTCTTTTTACAGTGTTTGTTTTATATTATTATATAACTTATTTTTGGAGCCCCTATTCCATTTTCCAAATGTAGTTGTTTTACTGAGTGTCAAATAACTATTTGGTCCCCAAAACAAAAACTGATACTTTTGCCCATTTAAGATTTTTATAATGCAAGCTTCAAACCTACACGAGCGAATAATATCATGACTCTGCATGTACCAGTCATTCGACCTTACCAGTGATCAACTTATGGCCAATCTTATGTCACCTAGCCCATTCACTTCAAAGCCTCCCATTTTATTTTGAAGTAAATCCAAGATATCAAATTATTTAATCCACAAGTATTTCAATATATACTCCCAAAAGATATGAATTATTAAAAAATAAAACATAACCATTATGTAACCTATATAATCATGACTCCTTAATTTTATCAAATATTCAGTCAGTGCTCCAATTTCCAAATGTTTTGCAGATTTTTAAGTTTGTTTGAATCAAGATCCAAATAAGATCCACCCATTGCACATATTATACAATGTTAATTGGTTATCTTTCAAATTTCGTTTAATCTATGGATTCCTCCTCTACCTTTTTTTTACCCTTACATTTTATTTGTTGACAAAACTATGTTAATTGTCCTATGAGCTTCTCACAAGCTAGTTTTCCTAATTGCACTCATGGGATGTAATTTAATGTTTCTCTGACCTTCTATAAATTGGTAATTGGAGCTGGGGGATCAAAATGATTCAGGTTTGAATTTTTGACATCTACATTTCATATGTGAGGTTATGATGAGCCATTAGGAAGTACTTCTGAAATTTTGACAGTGATGGATGATTAATTCCTAAATTTGTTCATTCATTAATAGTTGTACAATGGTAACAGTCCAGCTTTCCTTTTTCACCTATTAGTTGGAATACTTCTATAAAGAGAAATTTCTCCTCATTGATACATAAGAAAAGGCAAGATAAATGCTGGATTCTTCATTTACCAGTTTTCAAAATGAATTGGTTCTCTATCTAATGATAATTTTTTTAATAGTCTCACTATATTTGATGTGTTTCAATCCTCAGTAGTTATTATCCTTATTGCTATTCAAATTTCCCATTTTTGGATAATAGAAACCTCCTTATTTTGGCTGAGTACTTTTCACAGAATCCTAATAAACTTTGATTGCTTCCTCTCTATCTGGTATTCAAAATATTTTAGGCTTACCTTGCATATTTTCTACCCCAGACATACAGTCAGCCAGCCACTTCTCCAAAAAGCTGATTCTTTTTAGAGAGAAAGGTTATTGGAGATCCCGATTTTGTATATGAATTTCACAACCATTTAGTTTTAATACATTATTGATATTTTAAACCTCAGATTGACCTGGGGAACATTGTCACTTTTGTTACAGCTATTATTTAAAAAAAAAAAAAATTGGCATATTTTAAAAGTTGTATTCAGGTATTCTCTCTCCTGCTGTCTCTCTTTTTACTGGGTCTTTTACATTCCACTATACTAAAACTAAGTACTTTTTATTTTTGGTAAAGGTTGTTTAAATTGGGAACTTTATAATAATATTTGTTTCACAACGGGAAACTAATAGGTACTGCTTTAAAAGAAAAGGCAGTATCTAAGTATTAGAGAGACAGACAGAGACACTGTTCTTTGGGGAATCATAGGACTTGGTTTCTGCATGTACTTAGCTTCAAATGGATATAACTCAAATAATGAATCATGGAACACTACATCAAAAACTAATGATGTACTGTATGGTGACTAACATAATTAAAAAAAAAAAAATGGATATAACTACCCAAAGTATTAGTTATACTAATTGAAGTGGCTGCCTTTAGAAAATGGGAAATGAAGTGAGGCACAAGGAACAGGGATTGTGTTTTTAACAATCCGTAGAGAACGATTTGATTCTTTATGTGCATGCATAATTCTGAGAAAAAAAAAATTAAAAATAAAAATTCAATTTTTACTTTTTAAGAAAAGTCAAACAATGTTCTTACATTGTTCTTATGTAATTATATTTATCTTAGATTTAATCTTTCAAGAGGACACAAATGTTGCCACAATTATCAATAAAGATTACTTTCCCAGTCTTAAGAAAACATAATATAAAACTAATGCATAGGGCGCCTGGGTGGCTCAGTTGGTTAAGAGTCTGCCTTGGGCTCAGGGCATGATCTCGGGGTTCTGGGATTGAGCCCAGCATTGGGCTCCCCACTCAGTGGGGAGTCTGCCTCTCCCTCTCCCTCTGCCCCTTCCCCCTCTCTTGCGCACACACTCTCTCTCAAATAAACAAATAAAATCTTTAAAAAAAACTTAATGCATATTTATATTTCTCAATGTAAGTGTAGAAATATCCTATAAAATAACTTTCAAGTTCAGTAAAAATGTCAATATATAAAAGCTTACTCTTATATGAATAGTTAGGCTATGAATTAAGTCATATCCACTCTGTACACAGGGATTTCTCTCACAGTAAGTCTAAAATACATGTGTAATCTTTGGAACTTTGAAAATTTTTTCCCTAAATCGTTAAAATTATCATTAATCCTTATCTTGGATTTGCTAAATAGAAAAAGCTGAGAAGAAAATTATATTTAAGCAATTTTCTCTTTAATATTCACATTGTCAATGTTGGTTATTTAAAGCTGGAATGTCCAAATGGGCTTTTATTTTTTGCGTGTGGGGTTATTTCAATGTAGTTTCATTTAACTGTGGTTATCTGTATAGTTAATGATGTATTTATTTTTAGAAAAAAAAAAATCAAGTTGTTAGCAGGTACTTTACAATGATTATCAGTTATCTTAAAAATCTTTTCTCTTACCATTTTGGATGAGTTGAACATGGCCTCCCAAGAGCCAGAAGAGAGAATCAGTCACTATTTGGAAAGAGTGTAGTAATTCATCTTTTTCTTCACCCTTAGTACACACACACAAACCCAATTTACTTTTCTGCAATTGTTTTATTAAAAAAAAAAAAAAAAAGAGAGAAACTTCCCTCTGTGGAATCAGAGGACCTGGTTGCTGGATCTTACTTAGCTATTTATGATCTTGTAGCCTTTAGTTTCTTAATTTATAAAATTTGTGTTACAGGCTAGTCATACCTACTCTACTTACTAGAGAAATGGTTGTTATCCAGAGGTCAAATGAGACAACATACCCAACCCTAGCTATGCATCCAAATCACCATGGAGTTTTCTTTGTTTTTGTTTTGTAATATACCCATATACAGGCTTTAACCCAAACATACTAAATTTGAATCTCCAAAGTCAAAGTCTGGACATCTGTATTTTTACAGTTAGGTGGGTGATTTGGTTATGCAGCCAGGGTTGAAAATCACTGCTCTATGCAAATGTGTCAGCATGTAAAGCATTATTATTAGTACATTTCAGTTACAGCTTCTAATCTATGACTCCATGAAAGCAGAGACCATGTTACTTTAGCTCTCCATTATATAGTCAGTGTCTAAAACAGTTCTGACATAGTAAAATGTTCAATTAGTATTTACTCAACAAATAAATGACAATCCTTTCTACTTTTCTACTTCTTCCTTTCTGGAAAGTACAGTGAGAAATTATTCTGGATTAGAGCATGTGTCACAGTGGCAAATAAGAAGCAGATTTTGTTCACAATTCTGTCATTTACTGGCCATGTAACTTCAGTGGAAAGTTGTATAAAGGCCACTAATTTTATCCATGTCTCAAATGTTTGCACTCTAGCACAAAAGTAATGATGACAACACCAAAAACATTATGATTACAATGATTATTCTTCATAATAATAAAAGTATCTTCTTCCTATTATTTTAGCACATAAGATTAGGTAGGTGCTAAAACAGACACATGCTAACTTAAATACAATTTAAAAAAACCCAAAAAACAAAAAAGAAAGAAATGTCACATTAGATCAAGAATTCCTTTAGTCCAGGAGAGTGCTTTTGCCAGTTTCGCCAAAAGACACAGCAGAAAGAGCATGGTTGTCATGTCTTCACTGTTGTCAATCTCAAAGGATAGTACTGGGCTCCTAGACTTCCTATTTTCCTTAAAAAACCCATTAGATAATGCCACCCATAAATTCATGGCTTCTGAGACTGGTTAAGAAAACTTACCCTTAAATCATTTCAAAATTTTTGGATAGGTATTTTTCTTACGGCAATATATAAGAATGTATATATGTACACATGTACGCATATATATGTATGTGTATATTTTAACCAGTCTACAGTTTAGGCCAGATCATCCTGTGTATGTCCCACCACGTGATCTACTATGCTAGCTAATTAATTTTTTTTTTGATTGGGAAACACCTAGGTAGATAAAACTAGTAAGTTCAGTTTTCTTGTAATCTCTTAAAAAATCTTTTAATTTTGCCCTGTGGTAAAGTGGCCCTCTTTTTCTGTAGCTGGTTTACTCCCTTTGATGTACTACTAAAAAAGTTTTTAGTCTCTATACAAATACCATAATAAAGAATAGGAAAATATTGTTAAAGGACTATATAAATGAAAAGGACTATATAAATGAAAAGAATGTACTTACTATCCCCCTAATATTAAATGAAAGTACTCTGAAGAAAATATAAAGCTGTCTTAATGGTCTGAGCTATTCATGAGATAGAAATCATTTTACAAAGGAGGAAACTGAGGTACAGTGAAATCAAGTGATTTGCCTAAGAACCCAGAATTAAGTTTTTGGCACAGCCAGGAAAAGAAATCAAGTCTAACACAAATTCCCATAGCTCATGCCACTTTAATTAACTTGAATTAATTAAATCTAGAAATATGCAAAATTTATTTAATGCTAACATCCCTCAAAATGTCAATGGAGATGCTGGAAGAATTTGTGACTAATTTACATAGAAAGCCTATACTCTACTAGTAAGTTTAATTCCCTGCCAACAATACTTCTTTTTTTTTTCTTTGTGGAATATTTTTTATTTATTTTTTATTATTAAGTTAAAATGTATTATTTGTTTCAGGGGTACAGGTCTGTGATTCATCAGTCTTACACAATACACAGAGCTCACCAGAACACATACGCTCGCTCCCCAATGTCCATTACCCAGCCACCCCATCCCTCCTAACCCCCTCCACTCCAGCAACCCTTAGTTTGTTTCCTGAGATTAAGAGTCTCTTATGGTTTGTCTCTCTCTTTGGTTTCATCTTGTTTCATTTTCCCCTCTCTCTCCCTATGATCATCTGCCTTGTTTCTTATACTCAAATCACTATCTTATCCATATTGTATGTCTCATTCAATTTCACTCATAATTTTTTAATTTGTTGGGTTTTTTTAATTAAAGATACATCTGTCTCAGGTTTTCTGTAAGAAATATCTGAAGATCTTGCCTACTTTATTAGCCTAGGCGTTAAGTACAAGACTGTGTCTATTCCTTATATACTTAAAGCACCTCAAATGGAATTGAAAATCTGATGACATAGTTATTTCTCTTCATAATTCACCAAAGTTGTGAATCTGCTAAATCTTTAATATAGCAGTAGGCCCAAATGTATACATAGCCAAGAACTACAAGATAAAGGAGTTTCAGCCTTGTAAACTTATGATTCCTATAGGTTCTATAACCAAATTGATCTGACAGTCACAGAACATTCCACACAACAAACGCAGAGTTCACATTCAAGTACACAGGCAGTCCTTGCTTTTTGCATGGTACCATGTTAAATGAAACTTGAGCATATCAAAATCTTTACATGGTTCTAATATGCATGAGTTTCAATTAAGATGGCACTGTACAAAGCAAGGACAGCTTGTAATGAAACATTCACCAAGATAAAAGGTCCATAAAACAATCAGAAAAAATTTTAAAGTATTGAAATGATACAGAGTATGTTATCTGACCACAAGAGAATTAAGGTTGAAATTGGGAACAATAAAACATCAAGAAAATTCAGTCATATGTGGAATTTAAGAAACAAAACAAATCAGCATAGGGGAAAAAAGAGGCAAATCAAGAAAGAGACTCTTTAACTACAGAGAACAAACTGATGGTTACCAGAGGGGAGGTGGGTGGGGGGATGGGTTAAATAGGTGATGGGGATTAAGGCGTGCACTTGTAATGAGCAACAGGTGTTGTATGGAAGTGTGGAATCACTAAATTGTACACCTGAAACTAATATTACACTACATGTTAACTAGCTGGAATCTAAATAAAAACTTTAAAAAAATTCTCAAATATTTGGAAATTAACAACATACTTCTAAGTAACTCATGGGTTTAAAAAAAAAGATAGTACATATAGCATCTAGCATAATCCATCCAACAAATGATTGTTGGATTGAACAAGCCCTATGTTTGGGTTGAAATATTTCAACTGCAGAAGATCTGAAAAATCAAACAGAAAAAGTTCACCTTTATTGTTTTTTGCCACTGAAGCTATTAGAAAAGTGCTGGGCCACAGAACAATACTTTCCTCTACTCTTAACTTAAGTAGAAGCTAGGTTTTAGGAAGATGCTATGGAAATAAATATCTATGGGTGCTGCTCAAAGTTATGAAGGAAGGCAGATCCTTCAAAAAGTCATAGTATGTTTCAGCCAGCACTTTAAAATTTCACACCTAGAGATTACTTTTGGTTGTAATTTTTAAAATGTTTGAATCCACTACTCTAATTGTACTTTCAGCCAAATACTGCACATGTGAAAAATAATGTAGAACATCTCAAGAATTTTGGCTATTAAAACACTAAATAAACACATATACCTTAGCTGCATTGATGAAACATGTTTGCAATCGCCTCCCCAAAATCAGAAAATTTTCTGCAGCTGATGGGAGTAATTCATTGTAAAATTCCTCTGCATCTTCTCCTGGCTCCAAGCCCACACAGCAATGGCTGAAATACGAGCACAAGTCTGTGACTCAGTTTGTGTTAATTATAAATTTCAATCGAATGCTAGAGCTTCTATAGACAACATTGTGCCTTAATGAGAATTTTTAGTTATCTCTTTTGTTGCCAAGTCAAAAAAGAACTGCTGGAAAATAACCTTTACAACTTTCTAGAAAAGTAAGTGGTGTGGACTTTGCCTGTACTTAGAGCCAGGACTCCTAGGTCCTAAAAACCTACTTGTCAACCTTTTGGGAAACAAAATATACTTGACTCACAAATAAGAGAAATGAGGCAAATTTTCAGTGAATGAGCTACAAACACTTTAAAAGCAATACAATATCTTGGGAGTCTAATTCACCAAAAACATTTGTGCTAACTGATACCTTTTAGACCTCTGACAGCTAAAAAATACCCAGGGTAGGATTAGTCTACCAGGGACAGATTAAAAAATCAAACACTCTAATACCAATTCTACTCTCCAAGAGATCTATTTTCTTAAAGTCTGTAAAATATCTGACTACATATTCCTTATAGCAGAGGAGTAAACAGTAAAAACCTAGCTCTATTAGGAACACTTTCTAATTTACATTAAAGGAGAGAAAGTCATTTAGAGAAATGAGTCCTCTTGAAACTGCACATAAAAGTCACTCCCTGGATATAAAATGGGTATATTCAAACCCTTGGATAATAAAAAGTATTTGTGTAGACTGATACTAACAAGAGTCCCCAACCCAAGAATGGTCTCTAATTAGTAAATATTGCTGTCACACACTTTTTAACATAACGTGAAGACACTGATAAGCAATAGTGACTACCCATGAGTATGCTAAAAACTGGGGAATGCTCAATGTACTTTTTTTTTTTTTTTGCATACCAGTCCTGAAGTTAATGGACAAATGCTTACATATATTAGTTTCTCTTTTTATTTGGTTCCTAAATTATTTAAGAGTGTTTAATTTGATTGTGAACATTAATAAATAAAAATTATGTTTTTTGCACATTCAGAAACATGGGGATTTCTTAAGACTTGGATTTCACCCCAGAGAGCCTTACTCAATCAATATTTTCATGAACCAATATATCTGATCAAAACAAAGGCTTTATTTACTTAAGGAAATAATCTTGAAAATTAAAGTATAAAAAAGAACATTATATACATTATTAATTGTTTTTTTCTAACCATACCTTGAATCTGGCCTTTATGTAGTAACAAATTAGGAATAGCAGTTTTGAAAAGTAAGATCAATTAGTAATGCATGCTTTTAGCTAGTTAATTAGGAAGTAGCTTAGGCACTGAGAACAACTGGTTTATTTTTTTGCCTCTTTTAAAAATAAACGATTTTGATCTGTTCTATCAATTTCTAGCATGGCAGTATGTCAGTACATGCTGCTTCTGATTTTTATTTACAGAATTTGGGTTACCTAATGAAATATACAATTGAGATAACTAAATCAACACAACATGGAACAACTGTATCTGTTCTCCTATAATACTTTGCTTATATCTTTCATTTCACACCTATTTCATTCAGCCCTGTATGATGTCATCTCATCCCTATTGTAAGTTTTTCCAGTATGGAGCCAGTGCATTTAGTATCTTCATTTCTTCATATACTCTTTAGTCAATAAAGAGTCTGTTAGGTACTTGAGACTGAGTGGTGAGCAAAATACATGATCATCATCTTCATAGGACTTATGCAGCAAAATTGCAGACAGTGAAATACTCACAAATATAGTTACAAACAACAATATATGGTATGAAGGAAAAGTACAACCATAACCTACCACACAGAAGGTTGCCAGTGCTTATTAACCAGATGAATAAAAAGAAGCAAATGTTATAAATAAGAATCTACTACTATACCCCTCAAGAACAAGTGGACTTATTGCTTCATTTTACCTTAATATCTGTGTAAGCTGGGAAATTGTAGTCCAACCTCCCTGGATTCGAGAACAATCTTGACTGAGCACCAAAAGGCAATACTGAATGAGGTCATAACAATATATATCTTGTTTGATTTTCTTCAACTCTGAGCTTCCTAAAGGAGTGTTGTTTATTATTTCTAAGGCAAAAGGAAATAAGATATACTTATTTTTGCTCAATAAATCCAAGAGCTTTTTGTATTTTTATAGTTTGAATACCTAAAAATATTTTTAAAAAGAAAAAAAATCACTGCTTTATCACAATGTTAAAATTTCTCTGAGCAAATTAGAAACAAATACCAAAACTATACCCATGATGGAATTATTTTGTTACTTAAACAATGTTATTAGCCAATCACAAAAAGATTTTCTTACTTTTTCTTTTAAGATTTATTTATTTATTTTGGGGGGCGGGGAGCAGAAGGAGACAGAAAAAGAGTCTTAGACTCTGTACTGAGCACAGAGCCAAATGCAGGGCTTGATCTCACAACCCTGAGATCACAACCTGAGTTGAAACCAAGAGTCAGATGCTCAACTGACTGCACCACCCAAGTGCCCCAAGATTTTCTTACCTTTTAACTTCAACAGTATAACAGGGACATTTTGCTCAGGACTTTTTGCAACTTCGGCAGCTAGAGATAAGATCCTTGGATCTGTACCCGTTGGCTTCATTTCTTATATCACCTATATTTTAACAGAATCAGAAAGATAAAGGTCAAACAGCCCTAAAATATTTGCTCCCTAAATAATGTTTGAAAAACAGTTTTAATATAAATAAAACTTTAGCTTTGCTTGCTTTGAGAAGTGAAGGGTAGATTTTTCAATTTCTTCCTTATAGTAGACTCTGGTTTTTCTAATTAGAATACCTCTAAAAGAGCTAGAGACTCCTATAACTTACTGTGACAGCTACAGCACATATTATTTATCGTGCACTAAGAGTCAGGAATAGTGCTAGGTGCTCCACATTCACTCTTCCTAATCTGCACAACAGTCCTGGCATAGAAATTACTTTTTTTTTTTTAATCATAAAAGAGACACTAAGGGCAGAAAAGAGTTAACATTAGGCCTGAGACAAGATTGGCCCCCAGCAGGTGCCTAGGAACTTGGATTTCAGAAGGGTTTCCACCATTCCCTAATAAGAGTGGCTCACTGTGACTAAAGTGTTTGTGAAAACAATGTGGCTTATGCAGAATGTCTGCTTTCCTTCCAGAAGTTTCAAATTCTGGTACTTGACAGTAGAGGATATCTACATGACCTACATGACCATCTTTCAATAAAGACCTTTGTCACTGAGTCTCTAGTGAGCTTCTCTGGTAGACAGCACTTCAAAATGTCAGAACTCATTATAGGAAGAATTAAGTGTGTTCTATGTGAATCTACTGGGAGAAGATTCTTGGAAGTTTGCACCTGTTTTCCTTGGGATTTTGCCCCATTTGCCTTTTCTCTTTGTTGATTTTGCTTGGTATCCTTTCACTGCAATAAATCACAGTCACGAATATGACTCTATCCTAAGAACTGTGAGCCTTCTAAGTGAATCACTGAACCTGGGGTTGGTCTTGGGGATCCCCAACACTTCAGAAATGAAATGTAATTATAACAAAAGCTTGTTTATAAATAGCATAGTAAATAAAATCGATTATCTTAAAATTAAATAAAAAACGCATCCCAAATTCAATTTGTTAAAACTTTTCTTTATGAAGAAATTTTAAGGCATTCAAAGCTCAAAGATACCATTATTTAATAAAAAGTACAATCTTTACTTATAATAAATACTTAGGTATTTATTATGAACTAAGCACAGTGCTAAATGCTTTTATATACATCATCTTATTTAATCCTCACAATTGGAGTATGAGGTAGAGCCTGTAATCATCTCACTTTACAGATAAGAAAAATAAAGCTTGAAGAAGAAACTTATCATAGTTCCACCAGCATATGGTAGAATCAGTATTCAAATCCAGATCAGTCTGACTCCAAAGTCTATGGTTTTAACTACAATGTTAATTATATTCTCTCCCATGTAAAATGGTAAAAAACACAAAATGTATTCCCAAATGACATACTTCTAACTCACTTATTTTTAGCTATTATTCTTCACCACTGGCACCACTGTCCTTTATACTGAAGACCTGGATATAATACAAGCATTGAAATGTCATCCCTTTAGGTAAAATATAAATCATTAAAATACAAGTTTTCTGAAAATATTTCAAAGAAAGCCCACCACAACTCCTGGTGTCACTCCTAGCACATAATAGACATACAACTTTCCAAGAGAGTGGATAGTTATCTCACTCTTTCCAATGGCTGCATTATGCTATGCTTCTTTTGTAAGAGTGCATCAAAATATATTTAAACCAAATGGGTGTTCAAAATGGGTGTTCCAATTTGTATTTCCACTAACAACATATGAGGGTGTTCATTTTGCTATGCCTTCACTAATACATTCTGTTATCTTTTATATTTCTGCTAGATGAAAAATGGTATCATCTAGTTTTAATTTGTATTGCTTTGATTATGAGACAAATTAGGCACATTTCATGTTCACTGGCCATTTCTTCTTTCATATATTTTCTATCCATATCCTTCAACAATTTTTATATTGGTTTATTCTTGTGTAGAAGCTTTCAGCTTTTCTTTTCTTTTTTTTTGTAAAGATTTTATCCATTTATTTGATAGAGACACAGTGAGAGAGAGAACACAAGCAGGGGGAGTGGGAGAAGGAGAAGCAGGCCTCCCGCTGAGCAGGGAGCCTGACGCGGGACTCGATCCCAGGACCCCGGGATCATGACCCGAGCCGAAGGCAGATGCTTAACGACTGAGCCACCCAGGCACCCGCTTTCAGCTTTTCATACGTGGATATGAACCCTTTACCTTTTATATTGGCTGTAAACAATTTCTTATTGTCATTTATTAAGTTTGATTATAGTGTCTCTACCACAGTTTTACAATTTTCATGTACTCAAGTATAACAATCTTTTACTCTATGACATCTACCTTGGTGACATTCTTAGAAAGGTCCTCCCTACCCTAAAAGCTAAAATATAGTCTTTTAATTTTTTCTGGTGTTTTTATGGTTTGTTTAGTGCTATCTTCATTCATTTACATCTTTATATTTTCTTTTTTTGTTTGTTTGTTTTTACACACACATTTATTTGTGAATGATGTAAGATAGAAACCTAACTATATTTTTTAAGTTAGACGAGGTTATAGATTTATAGAAAAGAACAAATGCATACAGCTATCATAAATTTCTGAAGTAATATGTCATGAATAGATATAAACAAAGCAATCTGAAATGTCACTTGGGTACATTTTTAACTCTATTTATTTCATTAATCTGATTTTTTTTTTAAATTCCTGAGTTAGTACAACCTGGTTCATTTTAATACAAGTTTGGTGAAAATTCACACCAGTAAGTTTCGAGACAATAAAATTCATACCATCCTTGGTTGCTGCCTTATCTCTGATTCACTGCCATATTCCCAGAGGCTAGACCAGTGCCTTAACCGATACCTGGTAGGTACTTAATAAATATATGTTGAAACAAGGAAGAAAAGCACAAACTTCGGGCATTTTAAAACTCAATTTCTTGACTACCTGCTTTCTTCTTTATTACAATATGGAAACCTCAGATTTCTAATTGGAAGTCTTTTTTAAATAAAATAGGCTTAAAGCACTATTGTTGCCCTCTGGTTAACATTAAAAAACACCCTCGAAACATTATCATCATCACCAAACACGTGTGTAGGGCACTATGTTAGATGCATCGGCACAAGAATTTTATATGGGACAGAGTCCCTGTTGTTCATGTTCTGGTTGGGAAAGAAAAAGTATACACACATATATATACATACATGTAAAATAAAATACTTTAAGTGCCAAATAAATGACACAGATGATAAGAACACAGACCACAGAATCAGAGGAGTGGGCTTCTCTGAACCAGTTTTCTTATCTGTAAAGGAAACAAAATAGCAATTCCTACTTTCTAGAATAATTCAAGATTTAGAAAAGAAAGCAGAAACCAAGGATGGTTCTAAAACGTTGCAGGACAACAGAGTTATACGTCAATAATGATAACCATTTGGAGAGATTTTACTATGTGCTGTGAATTATTTTAAATCCTTTTGTGTATTAATTCAATTAATCCTCTCAACAACTCTAAGGAATAAGCACTATTATTTTCCCCCCAATTTTAACGATGAGCATTCTTTAGCTTGCATGAAGCCACACTGTAAAGTACGAAGCTGGGGTTGAAATACAAAAATTCTGGCTCCAGAACCTGAGCACTTAACTACCACACTAAACAGTCTTAATACTCCTTAAAAAAGTAGAATTTAGACAAGCAGATAGATTAAGGGAGACATATTCATGTACTTGCCTAAAACAATAAACCGACAAATTTGGCTAAGAAAGCATGGGAGTAGAGTTGGATTACATACTTACCCTGAAAAACAACCACCCATTACGACAACCATCTGTAAACTTTCTGTTGGATACTTCTCCTCTAATACAACACTTCCCTCATCTTTACCATGAAACTCATGAACTTTTGACAGAAAAAAAAAAAGACAATTATTTTTCAATTATTACCCTGTTGCCACAGCAGGAATTCGGGCCTTGATCCTTGGGAATTTCGTCTTCCTGCCCGTGCCGTTACTGCTTCCAAGGATCACTGTGAAGGAAAATAAATAAAAGAAGGCTACCTAATGCAATCTGGTTGCAACTGATCCGAAACACCGTAATTCCTAACTCCGAATCTTTTTTCCCCCTTCCTCGCCGTCCCCTGTCCCGTTCCTAACACCACCGGGAACTTCCTCTGGAAAAAATCAGAAAGCGATTGCCGAGGTAACGGCGTCGCCTCCTGTGAGGTCCAAGGTCCGAGGCTCTGAGGCCGCGGGATCCTTCGCTCCGGATTCTAGACCCAGATTCGGCGGTACGAGGCCTTGGGCAAGACACCGGGCCTTGTGCCCCGCTCCCGCCCCTCCCCGGGCCTCAGTTTCCACTACAGATCTCCACAGAAAGGGCGCCGATTCTCCCGTTAGGAGCTCCTACGAGCCGAGGCGCTTGGCCCAGAAACCCTGTGGCCCTAGCTTCCCGGCACCCCGAGATTCTCTCCCTCCCCAGTCGCCACCTCAGGTGGGTTACCTCATCCTCTCCGCGTTCTCCTTCAGGGGACCCTGCTCCCACCAAGCACCTCAGCTGCGCGGCCTTCCCGGGGCAGCGTGCGTCGCAACGCGGGAAGGGGCCTGGAGGTGGGACCAGGCGCCTCAGAGCCAAGGGGCGGGGCGCCCCTCTCCAGGCAGCCAATCAGCACGCGAGAGGCGCCCGGCGGGGCCACGCGCATCAGGCGCGGGGCGGAGTCTGCTGGCTGCCCGGGCCGCAGCAAGTGCAGCTGCTTCAAGATGAGGTGGCAGATGGGAGTGAGCGCAGGTGGCCAAGGCAAAGTCACAGCCGGAGAATAATGATGAATGGAGCAGCGGGACCCTCGCACATGGACCGTCGCGAGCGGGTTCTCAAGTTAGGCGAGAGTTTCGAGAAGCATCCGCGCTGCGCCTTCCACACTGTACGATGTGAGTGAGAACGATCCCCGGGAGAAAGGGGGAGCTCCGGATATGGGGGTGTGGAGGCACAAACCTCTCAGTTGTGTTCCCACAAACCCCCTTACTCTGCTGGAGAATGGGGTGCCCAGCGCTATCCATTGCCCTGCCTGGAGTCCCGGGGGTTTCGTGGAAGGAGCCGGAGTTGAGCAGGTGTGGGTAAACCCTGGGCAGAGAGATTCAAGTGAGCAGAAAGGGAAACTTTGTGGAGGAGATATACAGGGGTGACTGTGGAGACAGACATAACTGGTAGATGATGCAGAGATGGATAGGAAAATAGTAAGGTGACAGATGGAAGGGTGCAAAGGACGGAATTATTACGCAGGGGAAAGGGAACGCCTTGAGGCTGGTAGGGAAATATTCCCTCTTTTCTTCACTTTTTCTGTCTCTGTCTGATGAGAGTTCTTATTTAGTGTGTTCCTGAGTAGATATTCTGAACTAGTCCAATAATTGTATCTCTTTTGGACCCCTGATTTCGTTCAGACAGTTATCAAATACTGATTATCAAAGTACTGGAGGGTGTGTGATTTATTTTTTTAGAAAGATATTTACTTCCCTTTGATTTCTCCCTTCCCTTTGATTGTCCTCTGGAACTAGTTTTGATAAATTTGCCCTCTGTTATGTTGGTGAGGTAGAAAAGGAGCTCTTTTACTTTAATGTTGGATGGTATAGATTCCAGGAAGGAAAATATAGCATATTATGATTTGGTATGTAAAACATTTCATTCTTTGCATAGTAACCCTCAGAATTATAGAGCGGAAAGGAAACTAAGATCTTTGAATCATAACCTCTTATTTTTCTGTGGCAAAATTGTAAAGTAGGTATTTTTTCACTTCCTTTCCCCTGCCCTGTTCTTCCTTAGTGTCTCATCATTCTACCTTTCTCAGTCATCCTGTCCTTAGACTGTCCAGGGATCTTCATGGTTTTTATTCTGAACTTTTCCATGCTTCAGTCAAAATACCCAATTAAAACTCAACATTCTCCAAAAGTTTAATTAAATTGTAGACGATCTAATTATAGTAACTCGGGGTAAAAGTATAAAGACCAATAGGTTTAACTCTCCAAGGATATATTTGCATTTTATAAAAGGGTTTTGTTAAGCAAAATTAACATCCAGTTGGTAGAATAAACAGGGGAGATATTTGTCAACAGAAGATCTTCAACAGGGTCCTTTGTTTTGTTTTGTTTTGTTTTTTTCCACGACCCTGAGATCAAGACCCGAGCTGAGATCAAGAGTCGGCCACCTAACTGACTGAGCCACTCAGGTGCCCCCGTCCTTTGTCCTTTGTTTTTTCTGCTTTGCCATACTCTGTCGTCCAACATTAACCACAGTGAGACCTTAGTGCTGGCTATGCAGTTTCTCTCCAGTCCCATTTTCCAAAAGTATGATACAGCTTTTACCTGGTTTCTCCATGCGTTTCTCGCAAAAAGTCTCTCCTCTCTCCTCTTCTTTTTCAGATTTGCAGTAGCCTTTTAATAATTTTCAAACCATAAGGTTTAAGATTATAAAAATGTGCTCATTTGATTGTTATATTTTCATGTAACTTGGGCATTTATTCTCTTTTAAGGGCATGAACCCCAAATGAAGAGAATATAAAATAGCCTTTGAAAAGCTCTTTGCAGGTGCTTCAAAGCTTTTCATTCATAAACGTTCTCAATATGCTGGAATTGTGCCTTTAGAGCTCAAGAATCAGTTGATCTAGCAACAAGAATGAAAAAAACAACAAAAATAAAAAAAAACAACCATAGGAATAACAATCACAAAAAACCCAGATACTTGAATACACTCTTAGTGCTGTGGAAGACATAAGAAAGGTTTTTAGCCTCAGTTTTATTCTTGTTGAAGCAGGCAGAATCTTTCTAGATTTATCTGAATAAAACCAATCATTATCCTTGAGGATAGGTTCACTTACCATATGATCCTCACTCTTAAGGACTCAGAGTAAGGGATGGAAACTATAAAACAGGAATTCTTAATCTCAGGAAATAAACTGAGGGTTGCTGGAGTGGTGGGGGGTGGGAGGGATGGAGTGGCTGGGTGATAGACACTGGGGAGGCTATGTGCTCTCGTGAGCACTGTGAATTGTGTAAGACTGTTGAATCACAGACCTGTACCTCTGAAACACATAATACATTATATGTTAAAAAAAAAAAGAAGAAGATAGTAGGAAGGGAAAAATGAAGGCGGGAAATCGGAGGGGGAGATGAACCATGAGAGACTAATGGACTCTGAGAAACAAACTGAGGGTTCTAGAGGGGAGGGGGAGGGGGCGGTGGGTTAGCTTGGTGATGGGTATTAAAGAGGGCATGTATTGAATGGAGCACTGGGTGTTATACGCAAACAATGAATTATGGAACACTACATCAAAAGCTAATGATGTAATGTATGGTGATTAACATAACATAGTAATAAAAAAATTGAAAAAAAATTTAAAAAATAAAATGAAGTGAGTTTTATAAACTTTAAATAAATAAATAAATAAATAAATAATAAAAAACTATTAAAGAAAACAAAAAACAGGAAATCTTACTTTCATTCAGGTGGACCTAATATATAACAAACACTCAATTGAGTCCGTATAATCTGGGAGAAAGTAATATTCTATGTTTATGTACAGGGATAATTATGCCTGTCTAATATGCTGAGGCTTTGGACAAAACTGGATGTGAATTCTGGCCTCCACCACCTATGTATGTAATGTAACTTTTGGAACATTCTCTAAACTCTCAGCCTCAGTAAATGGTAATAATATCTACACTTCAGAGATTTTTAAGGATTAAATAAGATTGCATAAACAACCTAGCACAGTATTTGGTGCATGGTAGAGAATAAATAGTAGTCACTATTATTCTTGAAGGATTATATTCATGTGTGTATGAGGAGTGCCGAGGAATGTAATTAACGTAGACTTTCAAAAGCATTTATCAGGGCTTAGCAATAAAACCTATCAAAAATAAAGTCTGGCATGTGGTAGGGAAGATATGGGATGTTCTATAAATGATAAGCTAAATGTTTAGGAGCAGATACTTCACTGGGTGGAAGAGTTTGAGTAACAGGACGTGCTAGAATAAATTTTGAATTTGGGCTAGTACTAATTTTAGAATGTATGGCTAGATAAGGAACTAGACATTGAAATTCCCAAGTTTGTAAATGACACTACTTTTTGCTGACACTAAATGATGAACTCATGGGCAGTGACTACAGGAAGATTGTCTGAGCCTTCAAGTGGAGCCACTCCCCAAAAAGTGGTTGTTAAGCTTTGGTGTGAGCAAACATTAAAAGGTACGCTAATGAAAATGGGATTAAAATTATATTTACAATGAATGTTCTCTGATCACTGTGGTATATTGGAAAGGGTATGGGTTTTGGAGTTAGTTGAATTAGTTCATATCCCAGGAAGTAAATTTATGACAGTAATTGTGATTCTGTTATGAAGATATAGACATTATGTGACACTACAGCTGAAATAGTCAGAAAAATGATCAGCATTGACTGAAAAAGCATTAAGTGCAAAGTAGGAAATGTTTTTCTACTCTATGTATAATATAAGTAATTGTACTGTAAAGAAAAAAATAACATAGGGGCACCTGGGTGTCTCAGTTGGTTAAGCGTTGGACTCTTGATTTCGGCTCAGGTCATGATCATGAGATCAAGCCCTGCCCCTGCATCAGGCAGTCTGCTGGAGATTTTCTTTCTCTCCCTCTGCCCCTCCCACTGCACCCTCTCCCTCTCTCTCTCTCTCTAAAATAGATAAATAAATCTTTGGGGAAAAAAAAGAAGAAATAACATAGATGAAGGAAATCTACAGAGAATAAATAAATGGTAAAATTGGTGGTGAGTTTTCTAAACCAAGGAAAACTGAAAGAAAGAAACTATGTAGTCTGGAATTATAGCAACTTTGAAAATATATTTGACATTTGGAAGCATATGGAAAACATGATATTACTCAACAAATTCTATAATTCTAGGTCTTTGTTCCCTTGAAACTCAAAAGTTGTATACTTAAAAAAATTTGTTGCTTGAAGGCAAATAAAAGAATATTAATATAACAAGTAATAAAAAGTAGAATTTATTCTAACAGCAAAATAATTAGAAGCGTAAATAGGTTCAGAATAGTTTTGATTTATTGATTATAAATTCATGCTTATCATTAAGTAAAGCTACAAATATTTTGAGTACATTTCTGTCTCTTATAGTTGTCCCATAGACATCTAGGCTTCAGGGACTTGTGAATCTCTTGAAATTATACAGTACTTGATATGTATGTTGATACATTCATTTTTTCTGTGGAGAGGATCTTTAGCTGATCTATAATTTTCATCAGATTCCCATAGGGACTTATGACTATTCTTCATCTCCTAACAACCCCCCCCATACATGCAAAAGTTAAGAACTGAATATAAGGCAAAAGGCTGTATGTTTTGAGTGGATGGAGTATGTGGCTTGAGTTCCTGACTTGACTTTTTACTGGTTTCACTACTTTAGAGAAGTTCCTTATTGGTAAAATGTGGGTGAGAATCTTCAAAGAGTTGTTGTGAAGATCAAAAGTGATGATATATTATAAAAGAAAAAGAATCAGTATTTAAACACTAATACAGAGGTTAAAAATTAACAGCCTATTGGCTGAGTTTGACGTTAGAGATGCTTTGTTTGACCCACACAGTTGTTGTTTTAACATAAATTAGTTGTAGGGGCGCCTGGGTGGCTCAGTCGTTGAGCGTCTGTCTGCCTTCGGCTCGGGTCATGATCCCGGGGTCCTTGGATCGAGCGCTGCATCAGGCTCCATGCTCCACAGGAAGCCTGCTTCTCCCTCTCCCACTCCATGCTTGTGTTCCGTCTTTTGCTGTGTCTCTCTCTGTCAAATAAATAAATTAAATAATAATTTTAAAAAATCTTTAAAAAATAAATTAGTTGTAAATATGTAAATGTCAAGATCTTTTATACAGAAATCTGGATTACCAACTTCTCTTTCAAAAATCAGAAGATAACCTGGCCACACCAAATCCATATTCCTCTTGGCAGCAGTTGGTTGTCTTCTTGAGATTGGGCTTATTCACTATGATTCCCCGATGGTCTGCTTCACTGCCTTGGGTTACCTTTCTAGCCTCTTCTCTAAAGCATTATTTAGCTGTAGTTAAATGACAGTCGTATCTCCCAGTATTGTCCTTTGTGTCACTGTCAGAAAAATATGGGAGATCAGACAACCATGATTTTACTCTAGGATGTCATTTCTGTTTTACCTATTTATCATAGAGAATTCTTTAATTCTCTATGTCAAATATTCTCTGTCAAATATTAAGTTATGGGTGCCCTCTCTGAGAACAGAAATGTACTAGTGAAAAGTACAAAAGAAATATGGCAGTATCTACCCTAAAGAAACGAGAGTCTTGAAGTACAGATGAATCTGATCCTCAGGAAACAATTAGAAAACAAGCCTTTTGCACATAATTTAGCTGACATAAGTTTATACTTAAAATAAGTTTGGGGGTAATTCAGAGAAGGATAAACATATGAACCAGAGTCAATTACAAAGATCTCATATGTGCCCATTATATTAAAGGCATTATGCTAGGAGCCATAATTCAGGAGGAATTAAAGTATGAGGCATTATGATTTAAAAAATTACAGTCCAAAAGGGCATGTACAGGAAGAGGTAAATAATGCCACGTCATTTATGTTAGGTTTTGATGAACGGTATGATAAATGCTACAGAAGTGGACCCCCCGCCCCCCAAAAAAAAGAGATTTTGAAAAGTAAGGAAAGGGCTCCACCCAGCGACTACTTTAGGGAAGAGGAGACTTTGAAATAGGATCCACATTCTAAGAGCAAAAATACAGAGAAAAGCAGTTGGATGGGCAAGCTGTAGGTACTTTGATAGTTTAGCTTTTTGTTGATTGAAAACTAGTTTGTCCTCGCAATAATAGAAAGAGATGGCTCTGAAAGATATGGAAAAAGACATAGTGATTAGATGTGGGTGATAAAGAAGATTGAGGAATATTTACAGGAATACTTACATTGGTGTGCAGAACTTTGAAGGATAGTTAAAATTAGAAAGTTGCGGACACTTTAAGATAAACAAAAGCTGTTACTGTGGGTACCCCCATAGGTCATGATGATAAATTACTTACATTAAAATATTTTAAGTGGTATTTACTTCATTTATTCTGTATACATCCTTATAAAATGAACTTTTCACTTTAGGGCTTCAAATGATATTTATCAGCTCAAATTGAACTTAGCTTCTTCTCCATCAATTTAGATATCAGTAAGACTGATATCAGGGACATCTGGGTGGCTCAGATGGTTAAGTGTCTGCCTTCGGCTCAGGTCACTTCCCACTCAGTGGGAAGTCTGCTTCTCTCTCTCTCTGCCCTCCCCCGGCTTGTATGTGCACTCTCTCTCTCTCAAGTAAATAAAATCTTAAAAAAAATAAGACTGATATCAAAAGTTGTTGGTTAACCTCTTATCTTTTTAGTCTGCTAAATTTGTGGTTCCTTATTCTAGCTTTAGCAAATATTAATTGCATGATCTTGGGCAAGGGACTTAATTTCTTCCACCATCATTTGCCTTATCTGTAAGATAGGGATATTCACTACTTTAAGAATTTTTGTGAGTCTTTGAGATAAAAGTAATTAGGAAAAATTTTAAAATAATTATATAAGTAATAGCTGTTATTATTATTTTACTTTTGTATCTTGGATACAAAAAGTAAAATATTATTTTTTGTATTCTCTTGGATTTTCCCGTCTTCTGCTTTCTACTTTCTCTTTATTTCTGTGATACTCAAGGCTCAATTCTGATGTTTTCTTCAATATTGTTGTCTTTTAATCAATTGATATTAATTAACACTTATTTCTCTAGAACTTCTTTCAAGCATCTAAAACTTAACACCTAAATTATTTTTTATCTTTCTCATTACCTTACTGCTACTAACAAACTCCCCAGTTTATTTTGTCTTTATCCTCAGTGGTACTACCTAAGGATACACCGTAAATCAAATTCTTTCACATTTTTCATATTGCTTATGTTATTTTTTTAATCTGTTTCTTAAAATCTAGAACTAAGCATTAAGGTTTTAAGAGATACTGCATGTATTCAGTTTTGAATTAAAGCAACATAAAGAATAAATCATATTATAAAGAATACTTAGTGTGAATTGTTTATATTCATATGTGCTTAAGGAACTTAAGAATGGATTTCATAAAAAAAAAGAATGGATTTCATTTCTTTTCTTAGAGTCATTATAAGAATTATTTTTTTTTTTTAAGATTTTATTTATTTATTTGACAGAGAGAGAGACAGCGAGAGAGGGAACACAAGCAGGGGGAGTGGGAGAGGGAGAAGCAGGCTTCCCGCTGAGCAGGGAGCCCGATGCAGGGCTTGATCCCAGGTCCTTGGGATCATGACCTGAGCCGAAGGCAGACACTTAACCGACTGAGCCACCCAGGTGCCCCTAGTCATTATAAGAATTAAATACGAAGTGTTAAGCAAGATGCCTGGCAGGAAGTAAGTATTCCCTAAGTGTTAGCCATTATAATTATCACTGGGAAGCAGGGCCAGCTTTTGTATATCGACAGAAGATGATTTGATGAGCACTGGAAGATTCTCTTTTCCCAAGGTCTACCTATTATAGTTCCCTAAATTCTAATAAATGTTCAGTACTTCGGATTTAGACTTTTTGTATTTGGCTTCCCTGTTAATATAAAGATCAGTCTCTTGGGGTAGGGATAATTGGGAGAGGCCTTTCAGGGATTTATAATGTTCTATTTCTTGGTCTGGTTGCTGATTACGTATGTGTCACTTTGTGAAAATTCGTCAAGCTTATGATTCATGTTCTAGTTTGCATGTATGCTATATTTTAATAAAGAGTTAACCTGGAAAAAATATACATTACCCGAGGAATTCTATATCAGAATTATCAGTCATTGATATGAATTGATGTGAATTTTTTTAAATTTTTTATTAACATATAATGTATTATTTGTTTTAGGGGTACAGGTCTGTGATTCATCAGTCTTACACAATTCAGTGATGTGAATTATTTTTAAGTGGCTTTCATATCTTAGAGGTTTTTAAGCTTGTTCAGCATGTGAAATATCTGAGCACCCTAAATTCCTTCTGGGTAATATATTTTAATAACATTTAAATTATGATTTAACTCAAAATTAAAACCTATTTTAAGTTCTTCTGAAGTTGCAGATTTGGTTAAATTTACGTATCCTTTAATGGTAGGATTCATGAAAAAAAACTATTAAACTCAATGATTGCTGTTTCTTAAGTTTTCCCATGAATATGTATTTGCCATGTATTCATTAATTATGTATTCTGCTAGGACAGCCAGCAAGTGATAGTAGACACCCAAGGTGTTTTTAGAAAAATTACAGGAAAGACTGAAAATTGAAAACATTCTACTAATTCCAGTTTTTAGCAAATTGTGAAAACACTGACATTATGTATTTTTTAGCAGTGGAACATTTTAGTCTAGTTTATCTTGACCTAAACAGGATTCGGAGGGAGCATGGTTTGAGGAATACTATTTTAGAGTTTAGTTGTTTCTTTTTTTCTCAGAATTATATATACAAAAATAAACTGGGTTGGATTTTATATGTAATATGAAGACTGTTCTAAACCATTTTAATTACTGGCTGTTGCAAAATGATTTACCACGCTGAAACATGCTCATATTTTTGATAATCCAGGTACCCGGCTATTGTTCCATTTTATAAAAATCCATATCTGTCTCTATTTTTAGATGATTTCAAGCCTGCTTCTATTGACACTTCCTGTGAAGGAGAGCTTGAAGTTGGCAAAGGTGAACAGGTGACAATAACTCTGCCAAATATAGAAGTGAGTATTTTTATGTATTTAGACTGAAAGTATCTTTTTGCAGGATTTCTACTAAATTTAAATGAAAATAATTACTCAATTTGCATAGTTATAGTTAAAGTAATTAACCAATACACCAAAGAAAAAACCTTATATTAAGCTATTTTAGGTAAAATAATCTGAAAATACTTTTTAAAAATACTTTGATCTATTTAATAAGTTTCAAGAACTATCATTTCAAATGATCTGTAACACAGGTCTAAACATATGCTTATTAATTAGTATTATGAGCCAGATTTTGTACCCTGAACTAAGAATAATAGCATATTCCCGGCCTTCTAGTCCTAATCTGTTATAGCAGAAGGACACACAGATGTCTAATGCTATACATTAGAGCATGTACAAAATTCTGTGCAAGCACATTAGTGGAATCAAATACTCTGCCTGGTAGAATCTTTTTTTTTTTTCTACCTCTTTTTTTTTTAATTTTTTTATTCTTATGTTAATCACCATACAATTACATCATTAGTTTTTGTTGTAGTGTTCCATGATGCATTGTTTGTGCATAACACCCAGTGCTCCATGCAGAACGTGCCCTCTTTAATACCTATCACCAGGCTAACCCATCCTCCCACCCCCCTCCCCTCTAGGACCCTCAGTTTGTTTTTCAGAGTCCATTGTCTCTCATGGTTTGTCTCCCCCTCCGATTTCCGCCCCTTCATTCTTCCCCTCCTGCTCTCTTCTTCTTCTTTTTTTTCTTCTTAACATATATTGCATTATTTGTTTCAGAGGTACATATCTGTGATTCAACAGTCTCGCACAATTCACAGCACTCACCATAGCACATACCCTCCCCAGTGTCTATCACCCAGCCACCCCATCCCTCCCACCCCATCCCCCACTCCAGCAACCCTCAGTTTGTTTCCTGAGATTAAGAATGCCTCATATCAGTGAGGTCATATGATACATGTCTTTCTCTGATTGACTTATTTTGCTCAACATAACACCCTCCAGTTCCATCCACGTCATTGCAAATGGCAAGATCTCATTCCTTTTGATGGCTGCATAATATTCCATTGTATATATATACCACATCTTCTTTATCCATTCATCTGTTGATGGACATCTTGGCTCTTTCCATAGTTTGGCTATTGTGGACATTGCTGCTATAAACATCGGGGTGCATGTACTCCTTCGGATCCCTACATTTGTATCTTTGGGGTAAATACCCAGGAGTGCAATTGCTGGATTGTAAGGTAGCTCTATTTTAAACTTTTTGAGGAACCTCCATACTGTTTCCCAGAGTGGCTGCACCAGCTTGCATTCCCACCAACAGTGTAGGAGGGTTCCCCTTTCTCCGTATCCCCGCCAACATCTGTCATTTCCTGACTTGTTAATTTTAGCCATTCTGACTGGTATGAGGTGGTATCTCATTGAGGTTTTGATTTGGATTTCCCTGATGCTGAGCGATGTTGAGCACTTTTTCATGTGTCTGTTGGCCATTTGGAAGTCTTCTTTGGAAAAATGTCTGTTCATATCTTCTGCCCATTTCTTGATTGGATTCTTTGTTGTTTGGGTGTTGAGTTTGATAAGTTCTTTATATATTTTGGATACTAGCCCTTTGTCTGATATGTCATTTGCAAATATCTTCTCCTATTCTGTCGGTTGTCTTTTGGTTTTGTTGACTGTTTCTTTTGCTGTGCAAAAGCTTCTTATCTTGATGAAGTCCCAATAGTTTATTTTTGCCCTTGCTTCCCTTGCCTTTGGTGATGTTTCTGGGAAGAAGTTGCTGTGGCTGAGGTTGAAGAGGTTGCTGCCTATGTTCTCCTTTAGGATTTTGATGGACTCCTGTCTCACACTTAGGTCTTTCAACAATTTTGAGTCTATTTTTGTGTGTGGTGTAAGGAAATGGTCCAGTTTCATTCTTCTGCATGTGGCTGTCCAATTTTCCCAAAACCATTTGTTGAAGAGACTGTCTTTTTTCCATTGGACATTCTTTCCTGCTTTGTCAAAGATTAGTTGACCATAGAGTTGAGGGTCCATTTCTGGGCTCTCTATTCTGTTCCATTGATCTGTGTGTCTGTTTTTGTGCCAGTACCATCCTGTCTTGATGATGACAGCTTTGTAATAGAGCTGGAAGTCCAGAATTGTGATGCCGCCAGCTTTGCTTTTCTTTTTCAACATTCCTCTGGCTATTCGGGTCTTTTCTGGTTCCATACAAATTTTAGGATTATTTGTTCCATTTCTTTGAAAAAAGTGGATGGTATTTTGATGGGGATTGCATTGAATGTGTAGATTGCTCTAGGTAGCATTGACATCTTCACAATATTTGTTCTTCCAATCCATGAGCATGGAACGTTTTTCCATTTCTTTGTGTCTTCCTCAATTTGTTTCATGAGTATTTTATAGTTTTCTGAGTACAGATCCTTTGCCTCTTTGGTTAGATTTATTCCTAGGTATCTTATGGTTTTGGGTGCAATTGTAAATGGAATCGACTCCTTAATTTCTCTTTCTTCTGTCTTGGTGGTGGTATATAGGAATGCCACTGATTTCTGTGCATTGATTTTCTATCCTGCCACTTTACTGAATTCCTGTATGAGTTCTAGCAGTTTTGGGGTGGAGTCTTTTGGGTTTTCCACATAAAGTATCATATCATCTGCAAAGAGTGAGAGTTTGACTTCTTCTTTGCCGATTTGGATGCCTTTTATTTCTTTTTGTTGTCTGATTGCTGTGGCTAGGACTTCTAATACTATGTTGAATAGCAGTGGTGATAGTGGACATCCCTGCCGCGTTCCTGACCTTAGGGGGAAAGCTCTCAGTTTTTCCCCATTGAGAATGATATTTGCTGTAGGTTTTTCATAGATGGCCTTTATGATATTGAGGTATGTACCCTCTATCCCTATACTCTGAAGAGTTTTGATCAAGAAAGGATGCTGTACTTTGTCAAATGCTTTTTCTGCATCTATTGAGAGGATCATATGATTCTTGTTCTTTCTTTTGTTAATGTATTGTATCACGTTGATTGATTTGCGGATGTTGAACCAACCTTGCAGCCCAGGGATAAATCCCACTTGGTCGTGGTGAATAATCTTTTAATGTACTGTTGGATCCTATTGGCTAGTATTTTGGTGAGAATTTTTCCATCCATGTTCATCAAGGATATTGGTCTGTAATTCTCCTTTTTGATGGGGTCTTTTTCTGGTTTTGGGATCAAGGTAATGGTGGCCTCATAAAACGAGTTTGGAAGTTTTCCTTCCATTTCTATTTTTTGGAACAGTTTCGGAAGAATGGGTATTAATTCTTCTTGAAATGTTTCGTAGAATTCCCCTGGGAAGCCATCTGGCCCTGGGCTTTTGTTTGTTGGGAGATTTTTGATGACTGCTTCAATTTCCTTAGTGGTTATAGGTCTGTTCAGGTTTTCTATTTCTTCCTGGTTCAGTTTTGGTAGTTGATACATCTCTAGGAATGCATCCTTTTCTATCCATCCATTCTTTATCTAATTTGCTGGCATAGAGTTGCTCATAATATGTTCTTGTAATTGTTTGTATTTCTTTGGTGTTGGTTGTGATCTCTCCTCTTTCATTCATGATTTTGTTGATTTGGGTCATTTCTCTTTTCTTTTTGATAAGTCTGGCCAGGGGTTTATCAGTCTTGTTAATTCTTTCAAAAAACCAGCTCCTGGTTTCGTTGATCTGTTCTGTTCTTTTGGTTTCTATTTCATTGATTTCTGCTCTGATCTTTATTATTTCTCTTCTCCTGCTGGGTTTAGGCTTTATTTGCTGTTCTTTCACCAGCTCCTTTAGGTGTGGGGTTAGGTTGTGTACTTGAGACCTTTCTTGTTTCTTGAGAAAGGCTTGTATTGCTATATACTTTCCTCCTAGGACTGCCTTTGCTGCATCCCAAAGATTTTGAACAGTTGTGTTTTCATTTTCATTGGTTTCCATGAATTTTTTTTAATTCTTCTTTAATTTCCTGGTTGACCCATTCATTCTTTAGTAGGATGCTCTTTAGTCTCCATGCATTTGAGTTCTTTCCGACTTTCCTCTTGTGATTGAGTTCTAGTTTCAAAGTATTGTGGTCTGAAAATAGCAAGGGAATGATCCCAATCTTTTGGTACTGGTTGAGACCTTATTTATGACCTAGGATGTGATCTATTCTGGAGAATGGTCCATGGGCACTAGAAAAGAATGTGTATTCCGTTGCTTTGGGATGGAATGTTCTGAATATGTCTGTGAAGTCCATTTGGTCCAGTATGTCATTTAAAGTCTTTATTTCCTTGTTGATCTTTTGCTTCGATGATCTGTCCATTTCAGTGAGGGGGTGTTAAAGTCCCCTACTATTATTGTATTATTGTCAATGTGTTTCTTTGCTTTTGTTATTAATTGCCTTATATAATTGGCTGCTCCCATGTTAGGGGCATAGATATTTACAATTGTTAGATCTTCTTGTTGGATAGACCCTTTAAGTAGGATATAGTGTCCTTCCTCATCTCTTATTACAGTCTTTGGTTTAAAATCTAATTTGTCTGATGTAAGGATTGCCACCCCAGCTTTCTTTTGGTGTCCATTAGCATGGTAAATAGTTTTCCACCCCCTCACTTTCAATCTGGGGGTTTCTTTGGGTCTAAAATGAGTCTCTTGCAGACAGCATATCAATAGGTCTTGTTTTTTAATCCAATCTGATAGCCTGTGTCTTTTGATTGGGGCATTTAGCCCATTTACATTCAGGGTAACTATTGAAAGATATGAATTTAGTGCCATTGTATTGCCTGTAAGGTGACTGTTACTGTATATTGTCTGTGTTCCTTTCTGGTCTATGTTGCTTTTAGGCTCTCTCTTTGCTTAGAGGACCCCTTTCAAGATTTCCTGTAGGGCTGGTTTCGTGTTTGCAAATTCCTTTAGTTTTTGTTTGTTCTGGAAGGTTTTTATCTCTCCTTCTATTTTCAATGACAGCCTAGCTGGATATAGTATTCTTGGCTGCATATTTTTCTCATTTAGTGCTCTGAATATATCATGCCAGTCCTTTCTGGCCTGCCAGGTCTCTGTGGATAGGTCTGTTGCCAGTCTAATGTTTCTACCATTGTAGGTTATATACCTCTTCTCCCGAGCTGCTTTCAGGATTTTCTCTTTGTCTCTGAGACTCATAAGTTTTACTATTAGATGTCAGGGTGTTGACCTATTTTTATTTTGAGAGGGGTTCTCTTTGCTTCCTGGATTTTGATGCCTGTTTCCTTCCCCAAATTAGGGAAGTTCTCTGCTATAATTTGTTCCAATATACCTTCTGCCCCTCTCTCTCTTTCTTTTTCTTCTGGGATCCCAATTATTCTAATGTTGTTTCATCTTATGGTATTGCTTATCTCTCGAATTCTGCCCTCATGATCCAGTAGTTGTTTATCTCTCTTTTTCTCAGCTTCTTTATTTTCCATCATTTGGTCTCCTATATCACTGATTCTCTCTTCTGCCTCATTTTTCCTAGCAGTTGGCACCCCCATTTTTGATTGCACCTCATTAATAGCCTTTTTGATTTCGACTTGGTTAGATTTTAGTTCTTTTATTTATCCAGAAAGGGTTTCTCTAATAGCTTCCATGCTTTTTCAAGCCCACCTAGTATCTTTAAAGTGATGATTCTGAACTCTAGATCCGACATCATACTAATGTCCGTATTGAGTAGGTCCCTGGCAGTTGGTACTACCTCTTGTTCTTTTTGTTGAAGTGATTTTTTCTGTCTTGTCATTTTGTCCAGAGGAGAATAGATTAATGAGAGAACAAAATGCTAACAGGGTAACAACGTCCCCAGAAAATATACTCTAAACAAATCAGAAAAGACCTGAAGCTGGGGGGAAAAGAAAAGGAAAGAAAGAAAAAAGAAAAAGAAAAAGATAAAAACAAACAAAAACAGAACAAAACAAAAAAAACCAGAATATGATCAAATGTGATCAGGCTGGTGCATAGATCAGTGCCACACACTAGATTTTGGGTGAATTTTGGTCTGTTAGAAGAAAGTGCCTCCCAAAATTTTAAAGAAAGAAAAACTTATATATGTACAAAAATAAGGGTGGATATGATGAAGGGATGGAATATGACTGTAAAGATGAAAATTATAAAAAATTTTATAAAAGGAATTGATAAGTTGTTTGAAAAAAGAAAGAAGAGGATTTAAAAAAAAAAGGGAGAGAATGTGATCAGGCAGGAGAGTAGATCAAAACCACACACTAGAGATTTAGGGTATATTTTGATCTGTTAGAAGAAACTATCTCAAAATTTTAAAGAGAGAACAACTTATATATATATATGCCAAAAATAAGGGTAACTACTACGAAGGGATAGAATATGACTCTAAAAATGAAAAATAAAAATGTTTTTCAAAAAAGGGATTGATAAGATGTTGGTTGAAAAAGGGAAAAAGAAAAATTCAAAAAAAAAAAAGACAGTTAAAAAAAAAAATAGGGGCTCCTGGGTGGCTCAGTCGTTAAGGGTCTGCCTTTGGCTCAGGTCATGATCCCAGAGTCCTGGGATTGAGCCCCGCATCAGGCTCCCTGCTCAGCGGGAAGCCTGCTTCTCCCTCTCCCACTCCCCCCGCTTGTGTTCCCTCTCTCGCTGTGTCTGTCTCTGTCAAATAAATAAATAAAATCTTAAAAAAAAAAATTAACTTTGAAAGACTAAAGAATCATGGTAAAAAAGCCATGGATTCTATGTGCATTATTCCTCTAGCGTTGGAGTTCTGCCGTTCTCATTGATGGGTAAACCTGGTCTTGGCTGGCTGTTCTCGCTGATCTTCTGGGGGCGGGGCCTGTTGCCGTGGTTCCCAAAATGTCTTTGCTGGAGGCGGAATTGCCCCGCCCTTGCCCAGTGCGGGCTAAGTAATCTGCTTGGGTTTGCTTTCAGGAGCTTTTGTTCCAAGCTTTCTGTACAGCTTTGGAGGCCGAGAGTGAAAATGGTGGCCTCCCAATCTCAGCCCTGGAGGAGCCGAGAACTCGGGGTCCCGCTCCTCAGTGAGCCCCCAGAGAAAAGCAGTCAATCACTCCCATCTCCCCGGTCTCCGGCCACACTCCATGCTCACCTGGCCTGTGACCACGTGTTTCTATCTCTGGCACCCTACTCGGTGTGGAGTCTCCAAACCCAGCAAATCCCTGCAGTGTGCTCCCGAGCTGCTCCTCCCAGGGGAGTTAGGGGAGTCTCCCCAGATCTGCCACTTGTTGGGTCCCTGCTGGAGGAGCAGTGGCCTGACTGTGCTGCGGATCATGGTTTATGGCAACCCCGAGCTGAGAGCCCGCGCCTCGGCTCCGTCTCTGCAGCCGGCTTCCCTGCTCCGATACCTGGGAGCTCTGCTGCACTCAGGCACCCCTGGTCTTTCTGTGACCCTGAGGGTCCTGAGACCACACTGTCCCACGAGGGTTCCACCCCCCGCTTAGCCACTGGAGCAACATCCCTCAGCGGAGCTGACTTCTAAAAGTTCCGATTTTGTGCTCTGAGGCTCTATCACTTGCCAGAAGCGGCCAACGGAGGCCCCCTCCCCCGCCGTCTATCCTCCTGAATATCGTCTCGGATTCACTTCTCCGCACATCCTACCTTCCAGAAAGTGGTCGCTTTTCTGTTCAGAGAGTTGTTGTTATCCTTTTCTTTGATCTCCTGTTGAGTTCGTAGGTGTTCAGAATGGTTTGATCCCTATCCAGCTGAATTCCTGAGACCAGAGGAAATTTAGGTCTCCTACTCCTCCGCCATCTTGCTCCGCCTCGCCGCCTGGTAGAATCTTGAAAGGCTTCACAAGGCAGATGCTATTTGAGCTGAGCCTTAAAGGGCAAGTAGCATTTCATCAGGCAGAAAGGGAGTAGATTATTCTAGGCAAAAGAAACAGTATATAAAAGGCTCTAATAGAGAAAAACAAGAAGTTTGTGGAATAAATGAATTAATATAGTAGATAAATAACAGAATTATGAAAAATGATTGATAGTAGAGTCTGGAAAGGTAGATTGGGATCAGACTGTGAAAAATATATTATCTTCTAATGTAGAATTTCGACTTTATTCCATAGGTATTAGAGTACCATTAGAGGTTTTTAAGCAGAGTAGTAACATGATCAGATTTGTGCTTTTAGAGTGATTTTAGCAATAGTTTGGGGAATGGGTTAGAAAAGAGGCTAGGTCAGGGAGGCTTTAACCAAAGTTTTGTCCATTTAAAAAATTTCTAGGTGATTCCAAGTAACACTGTCAAATACTATTTACATAAATAGACAAATTACTTGTTGCTCTAGTTTTCTCAGTTTTTGAGTTAGAAATTTCTTTGCATTCAGCTTGTTTCTTTTTTTTCTTTTATGCTGACTTGATCTATTCTCAGAGAACACAAAGACTGTAACTTTATATTTTAACATACAGAGAAAGCACTGGACTGAGATTTTTTTTTTCTTTGTTTTGTTTAATTTTTTTAACAGAAATGATTTTGTGCCAATTCATTGACATTCTCTTGTATGCCTTTATGAGATGATTTGTTGTGATTAGAGGTAGAGCAAGCAAGCTTTCTATCCTCTGGTCTTCTAGTCTTATTTTTATCAGTCCAACACTATTTATTGAGACCCCACTGTTATGTCAGACTGTATCAGTTGCTGCCTCTGAAAGTTTTCCTAAGGTTAATTAAATTTGTGGGGGAGACTTCTCATTTGCTCCCTTACAAACTGAAGGAAATGAACAACCAATTCAGTGTGAGACATGTGGATGAATAAACTTTTGTATTACTCTGTTATGAAAAGCTGGCATCTCTAAAATAGTTTGGAAATTTAGTACCCATAAGTCTAAGGCTTTTTTGCTTTATGATGTTTATTAAAGAAAAACCTAAACCATCCCCTTAATTCTAAAAGTTATTGAAAAGCCTTAAGTTGATAACAGGTACCACTAGCCTGCTTTCAGATTATAGGATTATTGATCAGTGATGATTGGTTTGCAAAAAAACTTTAGCTGGGTTCTTCTTTGCCATGTAGAATTTTCTTTTCTCAAATTAACAATCCTTCCATCCTCATTCCTTGCACGCTTTTCTATTATAAGCATATGGGAATTCTTACATTTACTAATAAAACTTTCTCATTCACACATATCCTTTTTTAAGCAAGAGTTACCATCCACTATGTGTTTGGGTTTGATCTCAATTGAAATATCTCTTTAAGGAATGACAAGTATAGAAGGAAGTTTTCAAGCCTTCAAATTGTAAATTTCTAAAACAACAAAGAAATAATTTGGGAAGAAGTAACATCCCCCCCACCAGTCCACCAGAGATATATCCAAAAAGAATATGTCCCAATATTTGTGTGTGTATATGTGTGTATGAGAAAGAGAAACAGATAGACAGGTGGGCCATATATACATGTGCCTTCTGTGTGGTAACTCCTATGCTAGGTAGCTATTGCGAATACAGCAGAAGACTAGACACGGTCAGTGTCCCGAAAAATATTACCATTTAATGAGGAAGATAGGAAATAACTGATTAAAATATAGAAATATAAGGACTGTCACAGAGGTATACACAGAATATTACAGAAGTGCAGAAGAGAACTCAGTGGAGAAAGAAGAGATGCCAGGGTATGCTGTCTTGAAGAAGAGTTGAAGTTACCCTGGTAAAGGAAAGAGAGAAGACATTTTAGGCAGAGAAAAGAAAAAGACATGGGCTAAGACAAGGCAACAAAAAAGTCTGTGACATTTGAAGAACTACATGTAAGCCACTGTGGCTAGATCAGAAGGAGTCCACTAGGGACATAGTGGGAGATGGAAAGGTATTTAGGAATCAATTTAAAAAGGGCTTAATTTGTAATGCAAAAGAATTTAAACTTTATCTTATAACCCTTTTAGACAGCTGAAATGAAAGAGAATTGTTAAAATTACCAGCTTTCTACAGCAAATATTTTTTTCCGCTGGCCATTCAGTCCTAGAACAATTGTGATTAACAATAGAAATTACATTCTCAAATACACTTTGTGGGTTTTCTTCCCTTAAGTAAAGAACTTCTTTAACAAGTAGGAGGTTTACATTTCTCCAAAGTTCTTAATTTTGTGGAAATGTAATGATTGTTAGTTTGAGGCATTTAGATTCTCTATTTTCTTTATGAACTTGCTTTCATCATCTGGGTAAAAATGACTAGAAGCTACAAGTCATCCTATAAAATAGAACTTTAATTATACTATACTTTTTTTTATGTTATGTTAGTCACCATACAGTACATCATTAGTTTTTGATGTAGTGTTCCATGATTCATTGTTTGTGTATAACACCCAGTGCTCCATGCAATACGTGCCCTCCTTAATACCCATCACTGGGCTAACCCATCCCCCCACCCCCCTTATTATACTATACTTTTAAGAGTATTTTCAGTTTCTGGCAGTTCCTTCATAGGGTAGATTTTCTAATTTTCATTCTTCTGGATTTTCTTTGGTAGTACCAAGTAAAAGAACCTAATAAAAATGAAGGCTGTTAAACTGATTAATATTGGACATTTACAAATCTCTCTTCCTTACAAATAATGCTCTATAGTTGACTATTATAAAATTTCAAAATGTTAAATTTTGAAGGGAAAAGACTTAAGTAACTATTATGATTTGTCATTGGTGCTGTCCAAGTTTGGCATTCTTTAGTGCTGTCTCTATCTTGAGGAGTACTTTTGTGGGACTCAATGAAATAGTCCACTGGAAACTTCCAACTACTACTAACTTACTATTACGCAGGAAATGCATCTCTAATGGTTGCTTATGACTTTAGCCCCCAAATGCTGGACTTGTGAAAATTCTATATGTCAGATGCACTACTATGCCACTAAACCACCCCCTTGGGCAACATCCCTTCCAGGATGAACCTGGTTTGATTCTGTCCACTGAGTATTTAGCTCAAATGAGAGAATAGCCCACCACATACTTGGGACCTCAGCTTATTTTAGGACTGGTTCTATTTTAGCATCCTATTACAGTTATATTTTTAAATGAATTATATCTTTTATCATATATATCTTTTAATCCTTTTTTTTTATTTTAAGCTTAAATACTATCTTGTCTAATATTAATATTGCCACCTTTGCTTTCTTTTGATTTGCATGTTCATGGAATCTCAGTGTCTGTTTCTTTTATTTAGCTGACAGTTTGTTTTAAGTATATCTTTTGTTAACAGAATATTGTTGGGGTTTTTTTTGTTAATTTATTTTTTAGAGAGAGAGAGAGAGCACATGAGGAGGGGTAGGGACAGAAGGAGAAGAAAAGAGAGAATCCCAAGCAGACTCCACACACTGAGCATGGAGCCTGATGTGGGGCTCAATCTCACAATCCTGAGATCATGACCCTGAGATCATGACCTGAGCCAAAACCAAGAGTTGGTGCTCAACCAACCGAGCCACCCAGATGCCCCTATTCTGTTTTATTTTTAAACCCAGTTCAACACTTTCTATTTTTATTAAGAGAATTCTATCCACATTTAGTTCAAAGCTGATGTACTTGATTTTTATATCTATCATCTTTAGTATGTTTGTTTGTTATTTTAATTTTTCTCTCATTTGTATTTTATTAGTTTCATTAAGCATCTCTTCTTTCCTTTCTTTTTTCCACCCTCCTATTTGGGAGTACAATTGTACCTTTCCCTTCCATTACGGATTAATTTCCTTTCCTGGTATTCATAATCAGGCATGATCAGATTTCCCTGTCAGTAGATGGGGGATAAAACTGGAAGGAGAGTAGGTCGGAGGATAATAGGAACCTAGATGAGATGATGATTGGGTTCTGAAGTTGGGTAATAGCAGTAAATATGGAGATGATTGGATGTATTCAGTAGTTTGTTTGTTTGTTTGTTTTGAGGATTGAATGAGTTAATGTTGTACATACAGAACACTTGGAACAGTGTCTAGAGCTCTATAGATGTTCACATATGTTTATATAAGACAGTTTTTTAAAAGGTAATTCCAGGGGTACCTGGGTGGCTCAGTTGGTTGAGCATCAAACTCTTGATTTCAGCTCAGGTCATGATCTCACGGTCCTGAGATCCAGTCCCACGCTGGGTTCCATGCTGGGCATGGAGCCTGCTTAGGATTCTCTCTTCCTATCCCTCTGCCCCTCCCCCTGCTCGCACATGCTCTCACATGCTCTCAATAAATAAATAAATAAATGGTCATTCTTCTATTTAGAGGCCTCCAAATGCTTCTCATGACTCGCAGAAAAAATCTCAAACCCTTCCCACGGCCAGCAAGACCCTTCAGGATATAACCCTCATCCATCTGCCCAAGCTCATCTCCCTTTCCCACACCCCTTCCCTCTCACTTCATCTTTCTGGCCTCAGATCCTTTGTATTTGCTGTTCCTTTTTCCTGGAGCCCTCTACCCCCAGTTCTATGGTGGCTGAGTCCTTATCTTTCAGGCTGCCTCTAATTTAAATTTCATTTGCTCACAATAGTTATTTAGTCATACGCTTAGGAGTTTCCTGGTACTTTAATACTTTAATACCCCTTTTTTGGGGTATAGAATAAGGGAGTAGGCAGTAATTAAAGTTTAAAATAGGAATGGTGCTCAATTTAATAAGGAAAAAAACTTTATTTTTTAAAAACGTTTTCAAAGTGTGGAAGGCAGGTATAGAGACTATGAAAACCTTATTTAACTTGTTACTCAGGATCAGAATGTTCATATTGTTCATATTCAATATCCATTTAGTATCTGTGAAGGGTTTGGTACTTTAGGTGCTAGGAGCAAGAAAAGAAATTATGATCCAGTCCTTTATTCTTTAGGAACTCAAAATACAATAATGTATTATAATTTTAAGACGTATTCTAAGTAGGAATACAAATATCTTTAAGAAGAATATTGCACAAATCTCTTAACTGTAATTTGAGTCCTTGGATTGCTATTTAGGGGTATCTTACTCATTTCTTCCTCTATTCCTTATATTTGCTGTAAACTGATAGTTATATCTGAAGGCTTGATAAGAGTTAGATTCTGTGTGTGTGTGTGTGCGTTTAGGCAAGAATACTTTATAGGTGATGCTGCTTACTTTCTTTTATATCACGTCATGAAGGATATGTCTGGTTGTCCCACTTTTAATGATGCTAAAATTAATTAGTGAGGTTTTGTGTAATAGGTGATCTGAATAGGGAAGCACCAGATTTTTAGATTTAAAAAACTAAACTTCTGAAGGAAGAAGAGGATGCATAGGAAATATGATTCAGGGCTTCTGTTCCCTTATCTGTAAAATGTATTGGCTGCATTAAAATTGAATACAAATTGCCTGTTGTAGACCAATGAAACAAATTTTAGGGCAAGTATTTCCTCTATTCCCCTTCCTCAATAATAGCAGGTTTGAGACCTCAGCTTTGTTTCATCTCTGTCTTTTTTATGACGAATCCCTGTTGTCTGAGTAATAAACTTAGGAAGTTAGGTGACTTGAAGTATAACATAGATTGAGAAACAGAAGATCTCAAAGGCCTCCCAACTGAATTTCTGTGATAAATTTCAAGTAATGATAATTAACTTTTAAACAGGGTTCAACTCCACCAGTAACTGTTTTCAAAGGTTCAAAGAAACCTTACTTAAAGGAATGCATTTTAATTATTAACCATGACACTGGAGAATGCCGACTAGAAAAACTCAGCAGCAACATCACTGTAAAAAAAACAAGGTATGTGGTTAATGAAATAAATTGCTTTATCAACAAATAAATTGCTAAGGAAATGTCAGTGAAAGAAATTACTGGATTAAGTCACATTATTATACAAGGATTATTTCTGTGTGGTACAAAAATGTTTTAATCTTTTTCCAAGTTTAAATTTGGTAGGGATCCTTAGCCAAAAGCTTTTACCACTTCTTCCTATGATATATAAAAGCTTTTTGTTTCTGAATGTTTTCTGTATGTGTAGGTATACCTTTTATTCTATTGTAGATGCTTTCATAGAATTGGACTGAAAAGAGCCAGTATACACTCTCCAAAACAATTTCATCTTCATTAGTGAAAATTTATTGAGCACCTAGAATATGTAAGACACTAGAAAAAGGAAAGTTTCTTATACAAATACTAAACCTCAAAATGTCTGCATTTTAATTGGATTAACAGATCATTCCATTTAAAAAGTCAGTAAGAGTATAGCTATCTCAAAGTTTTGTTTGCAAATAGGTGGGGCATTATCATGTAATGTAAGGGACCTACACTAAAAGCCATAAAAATAGCATAGACAAAAATTGTTCTAGGCCTGGGATGCCTGGGTGGCTCAGTCCTTAAGCGTCTGCCTTCGGCTCAGGTCATGATCCCAAGGTGCTGGGATTGAGCCCTACATCGGGCTCCCTGCTTGGCAGGAAGCCTGCTTCTCTCTCTCCCACTCCCCCTGCTTGTGTTCCTGCCCTTGCTATTTCTCTCTATGTCAAATAAATAAATAAAATCTTTAAAAAAAATTGTTCTAGGACTTAAAGGAAGGGAGAAGTTATTATTGATTGGAGCATTTGGGGAGTCCTTATTGATGCCTTGAAAGGTTAAGAATTCAAAGGGATACATGCACCCTGATGTTTATAGCAGCATTATCAACAAATAGCCAAAATATGGAAACAGCCCAAACGTTCACCAACTGATGAATGGATAAAGAAGATGTGGTATATGTATATCTATAATGGAACATTACCCAGCCATAAAAAAGAATGAAATCTTGCCATTTGCAACAACATGGATGGAGCTAGAGAATGTTATGCTAAGTGAAATAAGTCAGTCAGAGAGAGACAAATAACACATGATTTCACTCATATGTGGAATTTAAGAAACAAAACAATCATAGGGGGAAAAAAAGAGAGATGCAAACCAAGAAGCATACTCCTAACTATAGAGAACAAACTGATGGTTACCAGACAGGAGGTGGTTGGAGGAATGGGTTAAATGGGTGGTGGGGATTAAGGAGGGCACTTGTGATGGGCACTGGGTGTTGTATATAAGTGGTAAATCACTAAATTCTACACCTGAAGCTAATATTACACTGTATGTTAACTAACTAGAATTTAAATACAAACTTTTTTAAAAAAGAAAAAAGATTTGGGGCTTTTTCCCCCAAACATACTTTATGATAAGAATTACCATGGGTGGTTGTTAAATATGAGTTCCCAAATCCAGCATCAGATCAGAGAAGGCCCCTGGGAAGCTCTATTTTTATCATCCCCTCCCTGCCCCAGTAGTTTTTATTAGTAGGAAAGTTTGGAAAATAATTGATCAAAGAGAACATGAAGTTGTAGGCAAAGTTTGAAGGCAGGAATTTATCTGACTTATTTGGAGCCAGTGAGTAAGAGCTGTTTGAATAGAGCAGAGATTTGTTTCTGTGCCCACGTATAAGTAGATTGACATGCTTACATTTTTTTGAAACGTTAATCCACCAAAAAAGTTGAGTAAAATGAAACAATGTGGGAAACAGAAAAATGCATAAACTATGATTTTTGAAGTGGTAATGAAAAGAACAGTGAGGTTCTAAACACTCTGTGAAGGTAGAAACTGATGGGATTTGGTGACTGGAAATGGAAGATACGGAAGTCAAGCATAACTGTATTATATACTCTTAAAAGTATTTGAAAGAAAGTATATGAATCTCCTTTAGTAACATGTCTTAAAGTTAGGAATGAAAAATGTGAAAGTGATTTGATTTTAACAGAAATGAATTTAGGGGATATGTTGTATTTGTTATACACTTTTGTATAATTTCCGTTTATTTTAGTAATTTGTGTATGTCTCATCTCTTCAGTTTTGAGCAGTAGTCTTGTTTTTATCCACATTTGTATCCCCCATTGGATCTGTGTGTATGTCATGCATATAAGTAGGGCTCAATAAGTACTTGTTAAATAAATATTTGTTAAATAATGAACTAAGTTAATGTTTTAATTTTTGAATATCATTTTAAGGATCCCTAGGGAAAAGAATAAGGTGTCCATTTTAGTAACTTTGTAAGTTGCAGTTGTTAAATTTCTATCATCCCTGTTTCAACCTTTGATATTCTTAATTGCAGAGTTGAAGGAAGTAGTAAAATTCAGTATCGCTTCGAGCAACAGCAGCAACACCTGCGGACTTCAGCTAGGACTCCCAATCTTGTGAAACATTCTCCATCTGAAGACAAAATGTCCCCAGCATCTCCAATGGATGATATTGAAAGAGGTAAAATCGAAGTGTGCATAATGCCCCTTGTAAGAAATTATTAAGAAATGTTAGGTGAAATTCTTCATTTTAATTAACGAGGGGACTAGCTTTGAACTGTCATTGAGAGCATAATATTTTTTTGTAATTGTGGGTTTTTCTGGGGGAAGAGTGTGATTTTTGATTTAGGGTATTTTGTCAGTAAGACTGTATCTATAGAACAGAATTTATATCTTTTATTTATTATTCAGGGGGAAAAAGTGGCTATTTGGATGTTTGTGGTGGAGTTTTCTTCTTCTTTTTTTTTTTTTTTTAAAGATTTTTATTTATTTATTTGACAGAGAGAGACACAGTGAGAGAGGGAACACAAGCAGGGGGAGAGGGAGAGGGAGAAGCAGACTCCCCGCTGAGCAGGGAGCCCGATGCAGGGCTCAATCCCAGGACCCTGGGATCATGACCTGAGCCGAAGGCAGACGCTTAACGACTGAGCCACCCAGGCGCCCCAAGTTTTCTTCTTTTTGACAGCTGTGATGATTGTTTGATTTTTGACAGTTGTGATGATTTAAGTTGAATTCCTCACAGCATCTGTCGAAGTTCTTTGTGTATAGCCAGATTGTAGATATCTAAGATGTCACTAAACCAATAGTGAAGTGAGGAGATGTAATAAGATGTAGTAAGTTCTTCTGAATTGCTGCTCACTTCCCAGCAAGAAGGTGTTTCTAGGGAGGTATAGTCCTTTTGAAAGTAAGGAAACTTAAATCTCCTTTTTTTTTTTTTTTTTTAGCTTCAGGTTGGTAGGAGTAAAACTCTGATCACCTCATCACAAAGTATATTTGCTTCTGCACTCTTCCTTCATAATTTGCATGTAGCTCTCCAATTCCACTTGCTCCCTTCTAAGCCCACTATAGTATTACTTCCCCATCATATTAGTGAGCAAAGAATATGTAATCTTAAAACCTTTGTTACTACTAAGGATCTTGAATTTTATTTTATTTTATTTTATTTTTGTTTTATTTTATTTTATTATATCTACTTCCAAAATGGATTTGAATTATGATTATACATGTATATAACAAAATACTGTAATAGAAAATCAAGATATTGAAAGGGAAAAGGATTTGCTAATTATTTAAAATTACTTAAATATTTACTAATTATTAAAACATTAAATTTAGATCTGAGCTTCCTAGCCACTAAGGCAAAAATGAAGACCTAGGTAGCATATTTTGTATTATCCAAGGGACAGGTTCCAAAGAATCAGACTCTTCCCTGCTATTAAATCTAAAAGGAATTAATCATATGGAACCTGTTCTAGGGAGTATTAAACTGTATATGTATAGTATCTTCAACAATAATTTTACAGTACAAGAAGAAATCCCTCCTTGTTTTTTAGCAGAGACCTTAATAAAAGCCTTGTATTGTAGAGGATAAGTTACCATGATCCAAACATAAGATCCAATTTTATATAAGAATTTACCTTGAGATGTTTGTATCTGCATGCTAAGCCAGGGTGACTACCTGCTAAAATAAAAAGATTAAAAATTTTTTGTTCAACTCCTTGATATTTGTATTCATATTCTAGAAAAATATTGACCTGAAAGTCAGTAGACTTGGCTCTGCCCCTGAAAAGCTGCTAATTTTTGTCCATTTTGGACCTAGGTTCCCTCATTTGTAAAATTATGAAATTGATCTAGATGGTAGCTGAAAACCTCACATAGCCATAAATTTTTTGTATCTTAAAAACTTTTTGGAAATACTAAACCAAAGAGGACATCAACATTATTGCTCTTTTTACCTACTGGAAGAAGTAACTGTTTCATAAAATGCACAGACATCAATGCAAGGCTACAAGAAACATGAAAAGTCAAGGAAACACGACACCATCAAAGGAATACAATAATTTTTCAATAATGGACTCCAAAGAAACAGAAATCTACCAATTGCTAGACAAAAAATTCAAAATAATTGTTTTAAGGAAGCTCAGAGAGCCACAAGAGGACACAGACAACTCAATAAAATCAGGAAAACAATACATGAAACTAGAATTTCAACAGAGAGAAATAATAAAAAAAGAACCAAACAAATTCTGGAGCTGAATACCATGAATACTAAAGAATACCATGAATGAAATTTAGAAATGTAGTAGAGAGCACCAACAGCTGACTTTATCAAGCAAAAGAAAGAATCTGTGAACTCAAAGATAAGTCCTTTTTTGTTAGGAAAAAAAAAAAATTTTTGCATTTAGGAAGTCTTCACTAAAGGAAATTAAAAAAAATTTTTTTATTATGTTATGTTAGTCACCATACAGTACTTCATTAGTTTTTGATGTAGTGTTCCATGATTCATTGTTTGCGTGTAACACCCAGTGCTCATAGGTCATTTGAAATTAACTAGTCAGTGGAAAAAAAGAGGAATGAAAAGTAGTGAAGAGAGCCAATGTGAATTAGAGGATATCATCAAGCAAAACAGTGTATGAACTATAGGAATCCAAGAAGGAGAAGAGAGAGAGAAAGCTTATTTAAAGAAAAAATGGCTGAAAACTTCCCAAACTGGAACATCTGAGTATGAACATCCAGACATATGAAACTCAAAAGACTCCAAGCAATATTAACCCAAAGAAAGTCACAAGAATAAAAGGCACAGCATAGGGAATATAGACAATGGTATTATAATACCATTGCATGGTGACAAATGGCAGCTATACTTATGGTAAACATAGCATAGCTTATAGAGTTATTTAATAACTATGTTGTATACCTGAAACTAACATCATGTGTCAACTATACTTCATTAAAAAATTTTTGTTAAGTCTTCACCAAGACTAATTATAATAAAACTGCCAAAAATTAAGGACAAAGAAAGAATTTTGAAAACAGCAAAAGAAACTCCTCACATATAAGGGAACCCCCATGTGGCTATCAGTGGATTTCTCAGCAGAAACCTTGCAGGCCAAGAGAGTGGGATAATATTGTCAAAATGCTAAAATCAACAACAACAAAAAACTGCCAACCAAGAATACTTTAACTGGCAAAGCTGTCCTTCAGAAATGAAGGAGATACAAAGACTTTCCCAGATTAACCAAAGCTGAGGGAGTTCATTGACACCAGATGTGCCTTACAAGTAATGTTAAAGGGAGTTCTTCAAGCTGAAATGAATGGATGCTAATTAATAACATAAAAACAAATGAAAGTATAAAACTCCCTGGGAAACTTAAGTACATAATCAAATTTAGAATAATAATGTAAGAGTAGTGTGTAAATTACTTAACTCTAGTATAAAATGTAAAAGACAAGAGTATTAAAAATAACAATAGCAATAATGATTTGTTAATGGATACACAATTTTAAAAGATGTAAATTGTGACATCAAAAACACTGTAGGAAGGGGAATAAAAGGATGAAATTTTTCTATTTGGTAGAAGTTATTGTTAGCTTAAAATAGACTGTTAGAACTCTAAGAGATTTTAAATAGCCTCATTGTAACCACAAAGCAAAAACCTCTAATAGACCCCCAAAAGAAAGAGGAAAGAAGTCAAAGCATACCACTATGAAAATTGATTACATCACAAAGGAAGACAGCAAAAGGTACAATCTACAAAACAACCAGAAACAATTAACAAGGTAGCCATAGTAAGTCTTTACCTATCAATGATTACTTTAAATGGAAAGGAATTAAATTCTCCAATCAAAAGACAAAGTGTGGCTGAATGGATAAAAAAACAAGATCAACTAGGTGCTGCCTCCAAGAGACTCATTTTGGCTCTAAGGACACGTGTAGGCTGAAAGTGGAGGGATAGAAAAAGATATTCCATTCAAATGAAAACCAAAAGAGAGCAGAAGTAGCTATACTTATTATATCAGACAAAACAGACTAAGTCAAAAACTGTCACAAGAGACAAAGAAGGTCATTAGATAATGATAAAGGGATCATTTCACCAGGCAGATTTAACAGTTGTAAATGTATATACATCCAATATTGGAGCACCCTAATATATTACATATTTAAAGATCTGGGGAGAAATAGAGATAGCAATGCAAAAATAGTAGAGGACTTCAATACCCCACTTTCAACAATAGATAAATCATCAAGACAGAAAATCAATAAGAAAATATTGGATTTGAACTAGACTTTAGGCCAAATAGACCTAACAGATTTGTATAAAACATGCTATCCAATAGCAGCAGAATACATGTTCCTCTCAAGCATAAGCTGAACATTCTCCATGATACATCATACGTTAGGTCACAAAGCAAGTCTTAACAAGTTTAAGGAGATTGAAATCATATTAAGTATCTTTTCCAGCCACAGTGGTGTGAAACTACTATCAACAATGGGAGGAAAATGGGGAAATTCACAAATTTATGGATCTAATGCACCTGAACAACCAATGGGTCAAAGAAGAAATCAGAAAGGAAATTTTAAAAATCTTGAAATAAATGAAAAGGAAGGGCAATATACCAAAATAATAGGATGCAGCAAAAGCTGATCAAGAAGGAAGTTCATAGGAATAAATGCCTACATTAAGAAAAAAGAAAGATCTCAAATAACCTAACTTCATAACTTCAAGGAACTAGAAAAAGAGGAACATGCTAAGCCCAAAGTCAGCAGAAGGGAGGAAATAATAAAGATTATTCAGAATAGAAATAAGAGAAATAGACCAGAAAAACAATAGAAAAGATGAATGAAACTGAGTTGGTTTTTTAAAAAGATTAAGTAGACCAAATTTTAATTAGACTAATGAAGAAAAAAGAGAGAAATGAAAGAATCATTATAACTGATACTACAGAAATACAGTCATAAGAGACTGAAAAATTATATGCCAACAAATTGTATAACCTAAAAGAAATGCATAAATTCCTAGAAAGAGACAACCTACCAAGACTGAATCATCTGAATCATGAGGAAAGAGAAATCTGAACAGGCCAATAATAAGTAAGGAGATTGAATCAGTAATCAAAAATCTTCTAGCAAAGAAAAGCGCAGGACCATATAGATGGCTTCACTGGTGAATTCTACCAAATGTTTAAAGAAGAATTAATGCCAGTTCTTCTCAAACTATTCCAACAAATTGAAGAGGAGGGAACACTTTTAAATTAATTTTACAAAGCCAGTATTACTCCGATATAAAAGCCAGAGAAGGACACAAAAAATTACCAATATCCCAGATGAACATAGATGCAAAAGTCCTCAACAAAATATAGCAAACCAAATTCAACAGTACATTAAACGGATTATATACCATCATCAAATGGGATTTATGCTGGGAATGCAAGGATATTTCAACATATGCAAACCAATAGATGTGATATATCATGTTAGCAGAATGAAGGATGAAAATCATATGATCATCTCAGTAGATGCAGAAAAAGCATTTGACAGAATTCAACACTTTCACATTAAAAACTCTCAATGAATTAGATATAGGAGAAATATAGATCTACATAATAAACACCATATATGATAAGCCCACAGCTATCATACTCAACAGTGAAAAGCTGAAAGTTTTTTTCTAAGATCAGGAATAAGACAAGACATTCTCTTTACTTCTATTCTGCATAGTACTAAAAGTCTAGCCAGAGCAATTAGGCAAGAAAAAGAAAGAAATGGATCTAAATTGGAAAGAGGAAATAAATTTGTTTCTACAGATGACATGAGCTTATGCCTAAAAAACCCTAAAGACTCCACCAAAAAACTGTTAGAACTAATGAACGAATTCAGTAAAGTTGCAGGATACAAAATCAATATACAAAAACCAGTTGCATTTCTATGTACTAACAAACTATCGGAAAGAGAAATAAGTGAAATAAGCTACACAGAGAAAGATAAATATTGTATGATCTCACTTATATGTGGAAGCAATCTAAAAAAGTTAAACTCCTAGAAACCGTGTAGGAGGGTGGTTTATAACTTTGAGTTAAGATGAATAAGTTCTGGGGATCTAATATACACTATGGTATCTAAATTTTTTAAAGTTTTTATTTAAATTTCAGTTACAGTGGAATATTAGTTTCAGATGTACAATTTAGTGATTCAACGAACTCACATACAACACCTGGTAGTCATCACAACATGTGCATTCCTTAATCCCCATCATCTATTTACCTCATCCCACCTCCCATCTCCCATCCAGCAACCCTTAGTTTGTTCTGTACAGTTAAGAGTATGTTTCTTGGTTTGCCTCTCTTTTTTTCCCCATGTTAATTTGTTTTGTTTCTTAAATTCCACATGAGTGAAATCATATGGTATTTGTCTTTCTCTGACTGACTTATTTCACTTAGCATAATTCTCTGTAGTTCCATCCATGTTGTTGCAAATGACAATATTTCATTCTTTTTTATGGCTGAGTAATAGTCCATATTCCATAAATATATATATTTATCACATCTTCTTTATCCATTCATCAGTCCATGGACATTTGGGCTATTTCCATAACATGTGTCTGTTAGCCATCTGTATGTCTTCTTTGGAAAAATGTCTATTCATGTCTTCTGCCCATTATTTAATAGGATTATTTATTTTTGGGGGGTGTCAAGTTTGATAAGTTCTTTATATATTTTGGATACTAACCCTTTATCAGATATGTCATTTGCAAATATCTTCTCCCATTCTGAAGGTTGCCTTTTAGTTTTGTTGCTTTCTTCACTGTGCAGAAGCTTTTTATTTTGATAAAGTCCTAATTTTTGCTTTTGTTTCCCTTGCCTCAGGAGACATATCTAGTAAGAAGTTGCTATGGCCTATGTCAAAGAAGTTACTGCCTGTGTTCTCCTCTCAGATTTTAATGGTTTCATGTCTCACATTTAGGTCTTTAATCCATTTAATATTTATTTTTGTGTATGGTGTAAGAAAGTGGTACAGTTTCATTCTTCGCAGGTTGCTGTCCAGTTTCCCCAACACTATTTGTTGAAGAGACTGTCTTTTTCCCACTGGATATTCTTTCCTGTCTTGTCAAAGTTGTGGGTTCATTTCTGGGTTTTCTATTCTGTTCTATTGATCTACGTGTCTATTTTTGTGCCAGTAGTATGGTATCTATATTTTCTAAGAGAGCAGATCTTATGTGTTCCCATCACACACACACACACACACACACACACACACACACACACACACAAGGGATAAATATGTTAATTAACTTGATTATGATAATCATTTCACAATGTATTTCAAAGCATTAAGTTGTATATTTTGGGTTTTTTTCCCTCTTGCCAAAAAAAAGTGCTTTAATAATTATAAACTGTCTAAAATTTTCTCACAGAAGTCAGTTGATTTGAGTGTTTCTCTTCAGTCAAAGCTAGGACACCAGAGTGAGAGCCCCTAGGAACAGCCAGTCCCCTGCGGGGTCCCAGGTAGGGCCTGTTAGGAGAGTAGGTTTCAGAAGCTGGGGCTGGAGGCTACTCAGGAGATGAACCTCAGGCTCAGCTTGTGCCCTTCGCAGACCTGCAGGCGATCCTGTCTCCTTCATCCAGTAGATGTCGTGCTATTCCGGAGCATGTAGTTCTTGCCTGAAGTGCTGCTTGTGCAGGCTGTGGTTGGCCAGCAGGAGCAAGGCCAGGCTGCGACAGCCACTGTCCATCATGTCGCATTCCCCCATCTAGGGCACTCACAGTGTGGTGCCAGGCTGGTCCAGACCCTGGCAGAGTTCCTGGACTCCAGAATCCCCCAGCTTGTGGTTGCTCATCTGCAGTATCCACGAGATACTGTTTTGGGGCAAGGTTGTGCCGAAGTGGTGGCAGCAGATAGCCGTAAGCTGCAGGACTTTACCCATGGGTACTGCAGCTGGCAGCCAGTTTCCTGCAGGCTCTCACATGCAGCCAGGCACCCTTGTCCCCCAGCACATTGCCCACTAGGCTCCACTCTTCAGGCTCTCCTTGGCCCTAAGGATGTGGCACAGATCTCTGCAGCCCCTGGTGGTGATGTCACAGTCCCAGAGCCACAGAGCCCTGAGTCAGGAGCTGGGGTGTAGCATTCTGGGGCACAGCTCGGCAGTACCCATGTAACCCAGCTTGTCATCCAGGTCCAGTGCCTGCAGTGAGGCCTTGGAGGTCACGATACCACACAGGTCCTTACCATTGGCCGACGCGAGGCCACAGTTTTCCAGCTTGAGCGTCTTCAACTGGCAGGCAGAGTCCACCAGGCCCTGGTACAGCACTCAGACGCCAGCCTCGCAGATGTCATCGTTGCTCACCATGAGCTCCTTGGAGTGCTGCTTGGCCTTTGAACACCACAGCTAGGGGCTCACGACTGGCAGCTATCAGGTTGTAGTACTCTAGCTGAAGTGTCTCAAGGTGGCAGTGGGAGTCCAGCAGATCTTTGCAGAACAGCTGCAGGCCTGCATCTGCCAACAAACTGTCACTGAAGGATAGGCACCAAGTGCAGCACACAGGGCAGGCCCCCACAGCCAGCCTCCATCAGGCAGCAGTTCTGGAGGCTGAGCTTCTCTATCTTGCAGGTGGGGCTCTACAGGCCCTGGAGCACCAGGTGCATACCGGCATCACCCGGCTCTTTGGTGCAAAGGCTAAGCTCAATCAGGAAGGGGTTGGCCCAGAGAGCACAGCTGACATCCTTGCAACACAGCTCTGTGAGGCCCCTGTCGTCCAGTCTGACCACCTCGAACTGCTGGATCAGAGTTGGGAGCTCTCTCACCCAGCATCACCTAACTGCTCACACTGAATGTCCAGATTCTTGGTTCAAGGGGAAGTGTTTTCTCAGGCCAAGCTGCTTCTTACACTGGGGCTGGGAGCCTGTTGTACACTTTAAATATATACATCTAGAGGGAAGGGGGGGAGGGGGATGGGTTAGCCTGTGATGGGTATCAAAGAGGGCACGTACTGAATGGAGCACTGGGTGTTACACGCCAACAATGAATCATGGAACACTACATCAAAAAGTAATGATGTACTGTATGGTGATTAACATAATAAAATTTAAAAAATGTAAAATAAATATATACAGTTTTGTCAATTATAGGTCAGAAAAGCTGGGGAAAAAAAAAGAAAGTCATCTGTATGTACTGTGTTGCCTTATATGTATTGGGAGAGTAAGAGGAACTGGAGAATGGTTTCTGCCAAAATAGATTTTAATTTTTACAGTTTTAATTTTTCACATTCTTTATTTTATTTGAATTACATACATATTTAAGTATAATGGTATAATAAATGTAGCATTTAGATTAGGCATTGCCTATGTCTTTTAATGGTAGAGGAGCTTTTTAAATAAAATGCTTAAAATGCTCTAAATGCATGTTTAATCTCATTTATTCCTCATCAACAGTTTCTTAGAAGCTAACACATTCAAATTTTATTTTATTTACTTAATATTTATATTTACTATTATTTATTTAACCTATCTATTATTTTTCTGTTTTATTTTTAGAACTGAAGGCAGAAGCTAGTCTAATGGACCAGATGAGTAGTTGTGATAGTTCATCGGATTCCAAAAGTTCATCATCTTCAAGTAGTGAGGATAGTTCCAGTGACTCAGACAATGAAGAGTGCAGATCCTCTCCTTCTGATCCACGGAATTATATCTCAGGACATCCTGCCATGTCTGCCATGCCACATTGCAGGATTCCTGATATGGATGCTGGCCAGAATAGATCTCATGACAACAGAAGCCTTCTGATGAATACTTTAAGTAAGTATATATAAACATGAGTAATTGGAAAAGTAAGAATTCACAGTGGAGCCATAGTGATTATGATCTAAAATTTGGATAAAGAGAAAAAACTCTTATTTTATTCATTTGATACTATGATTAACCATTACCTTTTTGTTGAATCATTCCTTTTCTTTTGACTCTGTGACATAATGTCTTATTGGTTTTTCTCCTGTCTCTCTAGATACATTTCTCTTTCTCCTTTGACAGTTTAGAATCTTCTACTTAGTCATTAGAGCTGGAGTTCTCAAGCCTTAATTCTAGGTCCTTTTTTCTTTTTACTCCACATTCTTTCCCTAGATAATCTCCTCCATATTTCTGTTGTAATTAGTACTTACATATAGATAACTTGTAAATTTGCATCTCTGACCCAGACCTATGAGCTCTGGAAACAAGTAGGTCCAACACCATCTTTTAGTAGGGGCATCCCACATTCACTTTGTCTAAAACCAACTTATAATCATTGGCTCACAGTGTTTCCTCTTAGTGAAAGGCAGGATTCATCTAATGATACAATCCAGAAGCCTAGTTGTATGCAAGGATTTACTTCCTCTCCCTTTTTATAGTGTAGTCAGTCCTTCATCAAGTCCTGTTTGTTTTACCTCCTTAATATTTCTCAAATTCATCTACTTCTCTGCATCTCCACTACTATCACTCTAATTCCACTTGCTGTTATTTCTTGCTTTTAACTCTGCAGTGACTTTCTAACTGGTTCATCCCTTACCTAGTCAAACCCATTTTTGCTTCATTATGTACATTGCAGCCATTTTGATCTTTTCATAATTAAAATATAATTTGTCACCCCTCCTGCTTTAAACTTTTCAATAGCTAGTACAGTTGACCCTTAAGCAACATAGGTTTGAACTGTGCAGGTCCACTTATACGTGGATTTTTTTTTCAATAGACTTTTTTTTTGGTACTATCAATGTATTTTCTTTTCCTTTTGATTTTCTTAATGTTACTAAGAATATGTATATGTAATACATGTAACATAGAAATTATGTGTTAATCGACTGTTTCTACTATCAGTAAGGCCTCTGGTCAACAGTAGGTTATTAGTAGTTAAGTATTTGTGGGGTCAAAAGTTATATGCAAACTTTTCACCATAGAGGGTCAGCTTCCCTAATCCCCCCCACATTATTCAAGGGTCATTTGTAATTTCTTTTATGATAGACACAAAACATCTTGCTATAATGGTCTTGCTCCTTCTGTTCAAGCAACATTTACCTAATTTTTGCCACTGTACTCAAATACTTTCACCCACAGAAACACTTCCTTCCTTTCAGAATGTAGTTAGTTTTTTCTCCTTTAGATTACAATTCAAGGCATACTTTATCAAGGACACCTTCATGACAAGGTCAAATCCCCTTTTTGTAGAACTTCAGAGCAATATCTCGTTTATATCAAATGTCATAATTATAAAATTATATCTTTTGTGTGATTTGCTTTCTTCTAAACACAAGCTCCAGGAGGACACCAATTATGTTTATTTTTTGCTTATCATTGAATATTAGCATCTAACACAGTACCTGATACATAGTAGATGCCCAATAAATACTTTGTAATGAAAGCCTACAGGTTGATACTCTCAGGGGGAGAATGGGACTTTCTGTTTACTTAAAGCTAATCTCACTGTGTTAATTAGTAATAATAAAGAAAGCAGCTAGGAAGGATTGACTCCAGCTCTAGCCAAATAACAGAACTAAAGAAGGAAGAAGCCAAGTCTGGGTGGCAGAGAAAGTGAAACTATGAATTAAATAGGGACTAGAAAAGGTCTTTTGAACTTCCAGTTATTAATGTTGTTAGTGCTTCCTACCTCAAGAGGTAAAATTGGAGCGTCTGATTTCTTGAATGGCCAAATAATGACAAAAGTTTCAATTGACCAGGAGGATAAAGAATTACAAATTTGTATGCCCATAATAATGTATCTTCACCATTTATGTGCATATATATTAAAATATGTAGTTGTATGTATATGTGAGTGTATATATATATATATATATAAAATAAAAATTGATAGATGAAGGAGATATTGACAAGTCTCTGTCATAATGGAAGATTTAATGCATCTGTCATCAAGCGGACGAAATTTAGTAAGGGTATAAAATCCTTGAACAACATAATTAACATGCCTATTCTAATAGTAAATAAGAATTCTACAGTTCAAAATGTGAAGCGGACATTCTTTTAAGGCATATGTAAAACATTTTAGAAATTACTTCCTACTGAGGCAAAGGAAATAACATTATTTCAATTCACATTTTATTGATCATATTATGGACTATAATACAATGAAAACATAAACAACAAAAATTATTTTTTTAATCTTTTTTTTTTTTTGAAGATTTTATTTATTTATTCATGAGAGAGAGAGGCAGAGGGAGAAGCAGGCTCCCAAGGAGCAGGGAGCCCGATGCGGGACTTGATCCCAGGACCCTGAGATCATGACCTGAGCCGAAGGCAGAAGCTTAACCATCTGAGCCACCCAGGCGCCCACAACAAAAATTATTTTAAAATGCATGCTTGGAAACTTCAAAGCACATGCCTAATAACTTACATGTTAAAAGGAAACTATAAGGAAATTATAAAATATTTATAATTAAGCAATATCAAAAATAATATATCTCAGTAATTTGAGGATGCAGCCAAAATGATACAGGGAAATTTATAGACTCAAAATGTTCTTTATTTAAAAAAAAAATTGAAAACAAATGAGTGAAAGATTCATCTTGAGGAAAAAACAATACAATTTTAAGCTTAAAGCAGAGAAAGAAATATAGGTTAGAATCAAAACTATAGGTAACAAAGAAATATTAGAGAATAAACAAAACTAAAAGCAATTTATTGAAAAGAAATAAAAAGACCATTTGCGGCACCTGGGTAGCTCAGTTGGTTAAGTGTCTGCCTTCAGGTCATGATCTCAGGATGCTGAGATCGAGCTCCGGGTGGCTCTCCCTGCTCAGTGGGGAGTCTGCTTCTCCCTCTGACCTTACCCCCACTCCCACTGGTGCTCACTCACTCTTGTGCGTTTTCTCTCTCTCAAATAAATAAATAAAATCTTTAAAAAAAAAAAAAAGACCAACCTCTAACAAGAACTGATGAAGAAAAAGAGAAAAGACAGAAACAATATTAGGAATGAAAAAATGGATAAAATTATAGCTATAGTATGTTTTATTTTTTAAATTATACAAATTTTACAAAAATTTCATCCCAGTAAATTTGGGATAGAAATGGATGATTTTTCTAGGAAAAGTGTCATCAAATATGATTCAAAGAGAAATGGAAAGCCTGAAGAAACCAGCAATAGTTAATGTCTCTTCCTCCTCCTCCCTAGATGCTGGAAAACTGAAGATTGTTTTACAGATGAATTTTAACAAATATTCAAGGAACAAATAATTCTTACCTTCTACAAACTGTTTCAGAGAATAGAAAAGCAGGGAAAGCAACCCAGTTCTTTTATAATTTTAGGATAATCTCAATATCAAAACCAAACAGGAACAAGACAAAAAACAATGTAGAATAATTTTATTTAAGAACCTAGTTACAGGGGTGCCCGGGTGGCTCAGTCAGTTAAGTGTTTGCCTTTGGCTCAGGTTGTGATCTCGAGGTCCCGGGATTGAGCCCCAGGTCAGGCTCCCTGCTCAGCGGGGAGTCTGCTTCTCCCTCTCCATCTGCCCTTCCCTCACCCCTACTCATGTGATCTCTCTCTCTCTCAAATAAATTAATAAAATCTTTAAAAAAAGAACATAGTTACAAAATTACTAAGGAAGATATTAGAAAATTGAATAACCCATGCACTTAAAACAAGCAAGCTAAGTCATGACCAAATAAGGGTCATCACAGAAATGTAAGAAATGTGGAATATCTGAAATGGTAGCAATATAATTCACCACATTAAGAGATTATAGGAATAAAGTCACATGATCATTTTTAGCAAATTTGATTTTGACAAAATATAGTATTTATTAATTTTAAAACTTTTACCAAAGGTCTAATATAAGGAAATTTCTTTAACTTCATAAAAGTTAATTACAAAAAACAAAACTATTGCCAACATGGTAATTTAGACTGTACAAGCATTCTCATTCAAATTAGGAAGAAGACAAGGAAGGCTGGTATCATGATTTCTATTCAACATTGTACTGAATGTTCTAGCAAATGCAATAAAACAAGTAAAAGAAATGAGATAGAAGAATTGAAAACAAGAAAGAAAATGTAGTTGTCTACATAAAAAATTCAGGAACATCAACAAACTATAGAAATAATAAAATAATTGTGGATGCAAAAATTATATGCAAAAGTCAGTAGTGATTTGTTATACTAGTAGTAACCATTTGGGATTTCTCAAAAAAATAATGTATTTCTTTTTCTGATATATTTTATCCAAATCAAAGTTTCCTAATAAGAGGAAATAAACCCTCTTACTGTTACTACAATGATCTCATTTCTCAACCTTTTTTTTTTTTTTTCGTTTCTCAACCTTATCAGACCCAATACCATCTTTTATAACAGATATTTTAAAGTCCCCTTTAACTATCTTGAGATGAATTTCATAACTTAATATCACCTAGGTACATACATCTTTGGAAATAACAAGGTAATAGTAAGATAAAATTAAAATAACTTTATAGTAAAGTAATACACATTCTACTTTGTAAAATGTTCAAGCATGGCTATACTAGAAGACAACAAAGTAGCCATATGTTTGCATGTACTTTTAAATAATAAATTTATTTATTTATTAAAAGATTGTTTTATTTGCATGTAGTTGACACACAATGTTACATTTCAACATAGTGATTCCACAAGTTTATGGAATATGCTGTGCTCACCTCAAGTTTAGCCACCATCTGTCACTATGCAATTATAATATCAATGACTATATTCCTTATGGTATGCCTTTTATTCCTGTGACTTATTCATTCCATAATTGGAAGCCTGTGTCTCCCACTCACCTGCACCCATTTTGCCTGTCCTTATTTCTCCTCCCTTCTGGCAACCCTCAGTTCTCTGGAGTTATAGGTCTGATTCTGCTTTTTGTTCATTTTTTTTTAGATTCCACATATAAGTGAAATTTTATGGTATTTGTCTTTCTCAGTCTTCTTCCACTTAGCATAATAACTTCTAGGTCCATCCATGTCATCACAAATGTAATGATCTCATCCTTTTTATGGCTGCATAATATTCCATTGTGGATATATAACACATATTCTTTATCCTTCTGAGTCTTAGGTTGCTTCCATATCTGGGCTATTGTAAATAACGCTGCAATAAACATAGAGGTGCATATATCTTTTTGAAATAGGGTTTACATTTTCTTTGGGTAAATACCCAGTGGTGGAATTATTGGATCATATAGTGTTTCTATTCTTAATTTTTTTGAGGAACCTCCATATTGTTTTCCAGTGGATGCACCAATTTACATTCCCACCAACAGTGTATGAGGGTTACTTTTTCTCCTCATCCCCACCAACACTTGTTACTTATTGTCTTTTTGATTTTAGCCATTTTGACAAGTGTAAGGTGATATCTCATTTTGGTTTTGATTTGCATTTCCCTGATGATGAGCGATTTTGAGCATCTTTTCATGGGTCTGTTGGCTGTCTGTATGACTTATTTGGAAAAATGTCTGTTTGGATCTTCTACCCATTTTTTTTTTCTTTCAAGATTTTATTTAAATTCAAGTCAGTTCACATATAGTATAATATTAGCTTCAGGGATAGAATTTAGTTATCCATCAGTTGCATATAACACCCGGAGCTCATTACATCAAGTGCCCTACTTAATGCCCATCACCCAATTACCCCACCTCCCCTCCAGCAAACTTCAGTTTGTTCCCTATATGTAAGAGTCTCTTATGGTTTGCCTCCCTCTCTGTCTTTATCTTACTTTATTTTTCCCTCTCTTCCCCATGTTCATCTGTTTTGTTTCTTAAATTCAACATATGAATGTAATCATATGGTATTTGTCTTTCTCTGACTGACGTATTTTGCTTAGCATAATACACTCTAGCTCCATCCAACTCATTGCAAATGGCAAGATTTCATTCTTTTTGGTGGCTGAGTAATATCCATTGTGTATGTATACCACATCTTCTTTATCCACTCATCAGTTGATGGACATTGGGGCTCTTTCCATGTTTTGACTATTGTGGATAGTTCTTTTATACACACTGGGGTGCATGTGCCCCTTTGAATCTTATTTTTGTATCCTTTGGATAAATACCTAGTAGTGCAATAGCTGGGTTGTAGGTAGTTCTATTTTTAACTTTTTGAGGAACCTCCATACTGTTTTCCACAGTGGCTGCATCAGTTTGCATTCCCACCACCAGTATAAGAGGGTTCTCCTTTCTCCACATCCTCACCAACATCTGTTGTTTCCTGGCTTGTTAACTTTAGCCATTCTGGCTGGTGTGAGGTGGTATCTCATTGTGGTTTTGATTTGTATTTCCCTGATGATCAGTGTTGAGCATTTTTTCATCTGTCTTTTAGCCATTTGTATGTCTTCTTTGGAGAAATGTCTGTTCATGTCTTCTGCCCATTTCTTAACTGGATTTTTTTTCTATTTTGGGGGTGTTGAGTTTTGTAAGTTCTTTATAGATTTTGGATATGAGCCCTTTATCCAATATGTCACTTGCAAATATCGTCTCCTATTCCATAGGCTGCCTTTTAGTTTTGTTGATTGTTTCCTTTGCTGTGCAGAAGCTTTTTATCTTGATGAGTCCCAGTAGTTCATTTTTGCTTTTGTTTCCCTTGCCTCGGGACATGTGTCTAGTAAGAAGTTGCTGCAGCCAAGGTCAAAGAGGTTGCTGCCCATGTTCTTCTCTAGGATTTTGATGGATTCCTGTCTCACATTTAGGTCTTTAATTCCTTTAGAATTTATTTTTGTGTATGGTGTAAGAAAGTGGTCCAGTTTCATTCTTCTGCATGTGGCTGTCCAATTTTCCCAACACTCCTTGAAGAGAATATCTTTTTTCCATTGGATATTCTTTCCTGCTTTGTCAAAAATTAGTTGACCATATAGTTGTGGGTCCATTTCTGGATTCTCTGCTCTGTTCCATTGATCTATATGTCTGTTTTTGTGCCAGTACCATACTGTTTTGATGATTACAGCTTTGTAATACAGCTTCAAGTCCAGAATTGTGTCTCCCACTTTGCTCTTCTTTTTCTTCCTTTTTTTAAAATTTAAATTTGTTAGTTAACATATACTGCAATATTAGTTTCAGGAGTAGAATCCAGTGATTCATCACTTACATGTAACACTCAGTGCTCATCACAAGTGCCCTCTTTAATACCCATCACCTATCTAGCCCGTCCTCCACCCACCTCCCTCCATCAACCCTGTTTGTTCTCTGTCAAGAGTCACTTATGGCTTGTTTAAAGACAAATACCATATGATTTCACTCATATGTGGAATTTAAGAAGGAAAACAGATAAACATATGGGAAGGGGGAAAGGAAAAAAAGGAGAGAGGGAAACAAGCTCTTCTTTTTCAACATTACCTTAGCTATTCAGGGTCTTTTCTGGTTCCATGAAAATTTTAGAATTGTCTGTTCTATCTCTGTGAAAAATGTTAGTGTTATTTTGATAGGGATTGCATTAAATGTGTAGATTGCTTTGGGAAGTATAGACATTTTAACAATATTTGTTCTTCCAATCCATGAGCGTGGAATGTTTTTCCTTTTCTTTGTGTCTTCCTCAATTTCTTTCATAGGTGTTCTATAGTTTTCAGAGTGCAGATTTTTTACCTCTTTAGTTAGGTTTATTCCTAGGTATCTTACAGTTTTTGGTGCAATTGCAAATGGGATTGTTTCCTTGATTTCTCTTTCTACTGCTTCATTATTGGTGTATAGAAATGCAGCAGACTTCTGTGTGTTGATTTTATATCCTGTGACTTTGCTGAATTCCTATATTAGTTCTAGCAATTTTTTGGTGGAGTCTTTTTGGGTTTTCTACATAGAGTATCATGTCGTTTGTGAAGAGTGAAAGTTTGACTTCTTCCTTGCTAATTCAGATGCCTTTTATTTCTTTTTGTTGTCTGACTGCTGAGGCCAGGACTTCTAGGACTATGTTGAACAACAGTGGTGAGAGTGGCCATCCCTGTCTTTTTCCTGACCTTAGGGGAAATGCTCTCAGTTTTTCCCCATTGAGCATGATAATAGCCATGGGTCTTTCATATATGGCCTTTATGATGTTGAGGTATGTTCCTTCTATGCCTACTTTCTTCAGGGTTTTTTTTTTAAAGATTTTATTTATTTATTTGTCAGAAAGAGAGAGAGCACAAGCAGGGGGAGAGGCAGGCAGAAGGAGAAGCTCCTTGCTCCTCAGCAAGGAGCCTAATGCAGAACTCGATCCCAGGACCCTGGGATCATGACCTGGGCCTAAGGCAGATGCTTAACCAACTGAGCCACCCAGGCATCCCTTCTTCAGGGTTTTTATCAAGAGAAGATGATGTATTTTGTCAAATGCTTTTTCTGCATCTATTGAGAGGATCATATGGTTCTTATCCTTTCTTTTATTAATGTGGTGTATCATGATGATTGATTTGCAGATATTGAACCACCCCTGCATCCCAGGAATAAATCCCACTTGGTCATGGTGAATAGTTCTTTTAATGTGCTGTTGGATTTGATTAGCTAGTAACATGTTGAGAATTTTTGCATCCATGTTTATCAGGGGTATTGGTCTGTAATTCTCCTTTGTAGTGGGGTCTTTTTCTGGTTTTGGAATTGAGGCAATGCTGGCCTCATAGAATGAGTTTGGAAGTTTTCCTTCCATTTCTGTTTTTTGGAACAGTTTAAAAAGAATAAGTATTAATTCTTTAAATGTTTGGTAGAATTCCCCTGGGAAACCATCTGGCCCTGGACTCCTGTTTGTTGGGCGAATTGATTACTGATTCAATTTCTTAGCTGGTTATGGGCCTTTTCAAATTTTCTATTTCTTCCTGCTTCAGTTTTGGTAGTTTATATGTTTTTAGGAATTTATCCATTACTTCCAGATTGCCTAATTCATTGGCATATGATTACTCATAATATTCTCTTAATAGTTGTTTGTATTTCTTCGGTGTTGGTTGTGTTCTCTCCTCTTTCATTCATGATTTTATTTATTTGGGTCATTTCTTTTTTCTTTTTGATAAGTCTGACTAGGGGGATATCAATTTTGTTAATTCTTTCAGAGAACCAGCTCCTACTCTCATTGACCTGTTCTACTGTATTTTTGGTTTCTATATCATTTATTTCTGCTCTGATCTTCGTTATTTCTTTTCTCCTGCTGAATTTAGGCTTTATTTGCTGTTCTTTTTCCGGCTCCTTTAGGTGTAAGATTAGGTTGTGTATTTGAGACTTTTCTTGCTTCTTGAGGAAGGCCTGTATTGCTATGTACTTCCCTCTTAGGACCACCTTTGCTGCATCCCAAAGATTTTATACTGTCGTGTTTTCATTTTCATTTGCTTCCATGTATTTTTTTAAATTCTTCTTTAATTTCCTAGTTAACCCATTCATTCTTTAATAGGGTGTTCTTTAACCTCCATGTATTTGTGGTCTTTCCAAATTTTTTCTTGTGGTTGACTTCAAGTTTCATAGCATTGTGATCTGAAAATTTGCATGGCATAATCTCAGTCTTTTTACACTGTTTGAGACCTGACTGGTGACCCACTATGTGATCTATTCTGGAGAATGTTCCATATGTACTTGAAAAGAATATGTATTCTGCTGCTTTAGGATGAAATGCTCAGAATATAACTGTTAAGTCCATCTGGTTCAGTGTGTCATTCAAAGCCCTTCTTTCCTTCTTGATCTTCAGCTTACATGATCTGTCCATTGCTGTGAGTGGGATGTTAAAGTCCCTACTATTATTGTGTTATTATCAATGAGTTTAAGTTTGTTATTAATTGGTTTATATTTTTGGCTGCTCCCAAGTTAGGGGCATAAATATTTACAATTGTTAGATCTTCTTGTTGGATAGACCCCTTTATTATGATATAGTGCCCTTCTTCATCTCTTATTACAGTCTTTGGGTTAAAATCTAGTTTGTCTGATATAAGTATGGCTACTCCCGTTTTCTTTTGATGTCCATTAGCATGATAAATCATTCTCCATCCCCTCACTTTCAATCTGGAGGTTTCTTTGGGTCTAAAATGAGTCTCCTGTAAGCAGCATTATCGATGGGTCTTGTTTGTTTTTTGGATTTTTTTTTTTTTAATCCATTCTGCTTCCCTGTTTCTTTTGATTGGAGCATTTAGTCCATTTACATTCATAGTAACTATTGAAAGATGAATTTAGCGCCATTGTATTACCTGTAAAGTTGCTGTTCCCGTAGATTGTCTCTGTTTCTTTCTAGTCTTTGTTGCTTCTGGTCTCACTCTCCTGCTCAAAGGGTCCCCTTTCATATTTCTTGCAGAGCTGGTTTAGTGTTTACAAACTTTTAGTTTTTGCTTGTCTTGGAAACTCTTTATCTCTCCTTCTATTCTGAATGACAGCCTTGCTGGATAAAGTATTCCCAGCTGCATATTTTCCCATTTAGTATGTTGAATGTATCATGCCAGTCCTTTGTGGCCTGCCACGTCTCTGTGGACAGGTCTGCTCCTAACCTTGTGTGTCTACCCTTGTAGGCTAAGGACTTTTTCTCCTGAGCTGCTTTCAGAATTTTCTCTTTATCTTTGTATTTTGCAGGTTTCACTATGATATGTTGTGGTGGTCACCTGTTTTTGTTGATTTCTGAGGGAAATTCTCTGTGCCTCTTGGACTAAAATGCCTGTTTCCTTCCCCCAGATTAGTTAAGTTCTCAGCTATAATTTGTTCAAATAAACCTCCTGCCCCTTTTTCCCACTCTTCTTTTTCTGGGACTCCTATGATACAGATATTTTTCACTTTATGGAATCACTGAGTTCCCTAGGTCTTCCTTCGTGATCTAATAGTTTTGTTTTCCTCTTTTTTTCAGCTTCATTATTTTCCTTAATTTTATCTTCTATATCACCTATTCATTCCTGTTTCTTCCATCTTCATTGTGATTATATCCAGCCTGTTCTGTATCTCAGTTATAGCATTTTTAATTTCAGCCTGACTAGTCTTAGGTCCTTTTATCTCTGCAGCAAGGGTCTCTTTGGTGTCTTCTATACTTTTTTCAAGTCCAGCTAGTAATCTTATAACTGTTTATTTAAATTCTTGTTTAGACATATTGTTTATATCTGCTTAGAGCAAGTCCCTGGCTGTGATATCTTCCTGACCTTTCTTTCGGGGAGAATTCCTCCATCTTGTCATTTTGGCTAAGTGTCTGTCTTTTGTGTGTTATGAAATCTTGTTATGTTTCCTGCACCTGAGAGTAATGCTGTATTAAAAAAAGTCGTACATTGTCCAAGGCCTGACACTTCAAGAAGTGTTTCTAATGTATGCTGTGTGCACTCTGCTGTTGCATTTTGGCTGCTCTTTCCCTCAGGTCAGTCCTGAGCATGGTAATACTGTGCATATAACCTCTACAACATGAAGTCTATTAACAAAAGTGGAACCTGGGACATTTGGATTTGACCTAAGAAACTTATTATGGGCATCATATCAAGTTGAACATTCTTATGCCATAGAATAGTTGTGTAATAAATGGAAACTTAATCCTTGAAAAGTATCAAATGGTCATGGGAACCAGATACACAAAAGAAGCTTTAGCAGATTTATTTATCAAATAATGTAATAGTCCTGGAGTTCATGCAGTGGAGTGAGCTCTCTTACAACAACTTATTTATGGCCTAGAAACTACTCCTCTTAAATTGGGTATTAGCTTCAAATTATGCCAGCTTTTTGTTGATTTTGGAGTAGTTTAAAAATATGAGAATGTTTTTAGCCATTGTAATTTACTACTCAAATGATATTATCCAATCCCATATCTTCAAATAAATCCCTGCAGTTGGTGACTCCCAAATCTTTATTTCCAGGAGTAACCTCTACCTGGAGCTCCAGACTTATATATCCAATTGCCTATAACATATTTACTTGAATATTTACTGTGTATCTCAAATGTGTCATGTTGAAAATTGAACTTGTGATTTTTCTCACACAATCTTGTTCCCCTGGCATTTCTTATCTCAGTAAATGATACCACCATCCAGTTGTTTAGATCAGAAACACTGGGGGTCTTTCTTCACTTTTCTTTCTCTCAAGCCCTATATTCAGTACTTTTGATAGTCCTGTAAGTTCTTTCTTTATATTATAAACCCGACTGCTTAGCACCACCTCCACCTGAGCCACCTGAGTCAAAGCCTATATTATTTCTTATGTGAGAAGCTGCAATACAATTATAGTATATTATAGTATATATAGACCATTATAACATATTCATGTTAAACAACATTTCAAGTCAGTTGCTTGCTTAAAATTTTCTGATGAATTCCCATTACATTTCAAACAAAATCCAAAGTTTTTATCATAACCTAGAAACCAGTCTTCTGGATATCTGGATATCTTTCTGACCTCATTTCCTATCATTTCTTCCTCATTCATTCCACTCTGGCCTCAGGGCTTTATCGCAGTCAGAGAACATAGCAAGCACGCTTCTGCCTTGGAGCATTGTATTTGCTGTTCTCTGAGCCTGGACAGTAAGTATCTGCCCCCCATCCACATTGTTGTGACTTTCTCTCTACAGTTGGATCTCTGTTCAAATGTCACCCTTCAAGGAGGCCTTATCAATTATCCTATCTAAAATAGCACCTCTCACCACTCTTCTCATACCCATCTTCATTTTTCGCAGTATTTATTCCTACTTGGCATCATCTTATATATTTGTTTGTTTACTGCTGTTTTCCCCACTGGAATGTAAGTTCCATTGCTGTAAGCACATCATTGAATTACAAACAGAACCAAGGATGAGTTACTCTTAACATATACTATTTAATATTTTGACTGAATTTTATGTACAAAATTGCATAATATTCCACTCTTCAAAATGATTTAGGCTGATCTTCTAAACCACATTTTTTCTCATTACCTGATGTAATTAAATCAGTGGGAGTAACAGAGAAGGTGGTGTTGGTATGTGAAAGAAGACTAAAAAAGATGCCAGGTGATACCAAAACTATGCTGAAGATTGATGGTGTATGTTTTCTTTACAAGCAGTATTAATTTTGGGAATTACCAATGATGTGACTAAATTATAGGATAAGCAATCTAATTATTAATGACAAAATGCTGGCTAAACAGGATCACCCATGGTGTCATATTTTGCATGATATTTATGTTATCCAAAAGTAAATATATTGAATATGAAAATATTAAATACTTAATTACTACACTTTTGCTATTTTTTTATTCTAGGAAATGATTTGCAGCTGAGTGAATCAGGAAGTGACAGTGATGATTGAAGAAACATTCAGCTATAAATATAAAATTTGTAAGACGTGATAATTTATTTTATATTAACAATAAAGATTCCTAATACTGAAGAAAATGTATCTTAACTTTTGATGATAAAAGAAATTAAATTTGGTTCAGAATTTTCATTTGATGTTATATTTTTGACCTTTTTAAAGTACGAGCATTTTCATGTGCTTTCCATTTATTAGGTTTTACAGATGAGAAAACAGCCGTTAGGTAACTTGCCCACATATTATTAGTTAACAAGTAGCAGATTAGGTGTTCTAGAGTTCAAGTTCAATGCTCTGCTTTAAAACACTGCTGTCTCCCAATTGTGAAATGTCAAAGCAATTGATTTATAATAAATGCCCATGGTTTTAATTATATCTCTGAGCCTTTTATATCTGATAGTCCTTAAGTTTTGGTTGAGAATACTTTAATTCTTGACAAAATTAAGCTATAATTTAGGGTAAAAGTAAAGCTAGATAATCATTTTAATGAAAAAAACTGTTCTTGTATCTCATATTTTTTGTCATTTTAAAATTTTGCTTTTAAAAAAATAAACAATTGTGTTAAGTAGATAAATAATTAATATTTACATCTATAGTATTTTTGAACTTGGAGAAAATGATAAAGATTAGATTATAGTTGAGAGACACTGACCAGCAGCAAGTTCTTTTTTTCTTTTTTAAATTCTTTTTCTTTTTTTAATTAAACTTCACTTTTTAGAGCAGTTTTCAGTTCATAGCAAAATTGAGCAGAAAGTACAGAGAATCCTCATATATTCCCTGTTCCCCTCCACACACAACCTCATCCACTATAAACATCTGCACCAGAGTGGTACATTTTTACAATTGATGATCTTACATTGACACGTCATCACCTAAAGTCCATATTTGCTTTAGAGTTCGCTCTTTGTATTGTACAATTTGTGGGTTTTGACAAATTTATAATGATATGTATCCACCATTGTAGTATCATATGGAATAGTTTCACTACCCTGAAAATCCTGTGCCCTGCCTATTCATTTATTCCTTCTCCCACCCCCAAATGCTGGCAGCCCACTGATCTTTTACTGTCTCCTTAGTTTTGCCTTTTACAGCATGTCATATAGTTAGAATCATACAGTATGCTGCCTTTTCAGACTGGCTTCTTTCACTTAAGCACTTAAGCTTCCTCCATGTCTTTTTCATGGCTTGATAGCTCATTCCTTTTTGTCACTGAATAACATTACATTGTCTGGATGTACCAAAGTTTACTTATTCTCTAACCTACTGAAAGAATTTTGGTTGCTTCCAAGTTTTGGCAGTTGAAGTTGAATAAAAAATTTTGTCATAATTGCCTTTTACCATAGGAATTTCTGTAGTTTGCGTTTTTTTTTAATCTTTAAATTTTTGTTTTAATCTCTCTTACTTTCCTCTCTCTCTCTCTCTCCCTGCCTCTCTCTGGCCTACCTTCAGCTAATCTGTTTTTATCTTCATTTTTATATCTGTTTTATTCATCAATAGTTATCTGAGAACCACAGCTGTGTCATTTATTACTTAACTAAAACAAGCTCAAATATTTAAAGTAGCTAGTAAAACATGCTTATCATTTTAACATAGTAATACAAATTATAATGGTTTTTATTGAAACTTATTATGCTAAGATTTCTTTGATTAGTGATTACCGTACCAGAAATGAGTACATGGTGGTCTGAGCTGAAAATGCCAGCTACATAACAGTATGTTCTTGGGGCGCCTGGGTGGCTCAGTTGGTTAAGCGACTGCCTTCGGCTCAGGTCATGATCCTGGAGTCCCGGGATCGAGTCCCGCATTGGGCTCCCTGCTCTGCGGGGAGTCTGCTCCTCCCTCTGACCCTCCCCCCTCTCATGTGCTCTCTCTCTCATTCTCTCTCTCTCAAATGAATAAATAAAATCTTAAAAAAAAAAAAAAAACAGTATGTTCTCAAACTATACCTCTTGCGGTCAAAACAGCTCATCCTTTCTCCCTCTTATTATTTCCCCCATAAATGAAACACGTTCTTAAAGATATGTTCTTTTTTATGGTCTGAATACCTAGAGTATCATTCTCTATACCCTTTAAGGATGAATATAAGTGGTTTAGAGAGGAATGAAATAATATCTCCCATGCCTCTTTATCTCCTCATTTGATGTTTTTTCAGACACTAAAATACAGGGAGCTATGGATGAGACAGATTACCAGATATGAGGTTCTCTGCCAGAATCATTTGATGATCCTGACGTGATGCCAAGCAAATATCTCGTTCCCCATCTTTATTGAAATGTAATTGACATATAACATTGTATAAATTTAAGATGTACAGTGTGATGATTTGATACACATATATAATATGAAATGATTATTATAATAAGGTTATTTGACATAAGCACAATATCATTTTACTTTACCTGTTCTGAATGGTTTGATGAAAATGATGATGATATATGCTTGCAAGTAGGAAAAGTAAGTTGGCTACAAAGGAACAAAAATCAATGGGTTTGAACCATTCCATAACACTACACTAAAGCACTATAGTTAGGAAAGCTGCATCTGCACAAGGATATGAGTGTGACCTATAGTGTATACATTAAATGTTATCCATAGTTTGGTAAGAAGACATTCTTAGACATGTCAGAATTCAGGAATTATATCCTTCACATATCATTCCTATAATAATTACTTTAGTAATTTCCAATTTATTAAGAGATGAGTCAAAATTAAGAACTCAAGAATGGAAAAAAATATCATAAAAATGTATTCTAAAAAGGTTGGTATCTCTCCTACCCTGCCTTCATGAAGGAGACCCATTCAATTTGTAGGAGTAGGTGACATTCATGCCCTGCAACATTTTACATGGAAGTGACCTCTCAGATGCTGGCCGGTGGAGAAGAGCCAAGAGCTTAGCCCTAGTAGCCTGAGGTTGCAATCCTTGTTGGGGAGAGGACATTCTAGCTGAGGCTATGCACATGCACAGCAGGGACCAGAGATGCCCCAAGCTATTCATACACTCCTGACTAACCCTGGGGCTATGTGCTTGTGCACAGAACACTGAAAAAGGGCCTGACAAAAAGTAAAATCTCAGAAGACTTGAAAACAGCCTGAACTTTGAACGCACTGCCCTACACACAGTTCCATCAGCAAAGGACAAAGCCTTAGTGGTTCAAGGTGTTTAACCATGTCCTCTGCCCAGTCTTTGACTGCTCCAAGTAATACATACTGCTTCACTTCCACTTCTAAATCTCATTCAAGTTTTTCTGGCCTAGACCCATCCAGAGAAGATGATTCTTGGAAACAGTTCCTAGCTTAAACCAAGTTGACAATAAACAACCCTAAAACTGGAAACAACCCAAATGTCCATCAACAGAAGAATGGGGAAATAAATTGTGTCATATTTGCATAGTGAATTCTACTGAACAACAGGAAAAAGAAATCTTGTTACAGACAACAAAATAGATGAGTCTCACAGATGTAGTGTTGAGCAAAAAAAAATCAAACACAAAGAACACAAACAGTATTATTCCATTTATATAAAATTCAAAACAAACAAAACAAATCTATGGTGATAGAAGTCAGAAAAGTGATTACCTTGGGGGAGGACAGTTTGGGAGACAGAAAGGAAGCAGCAAGTATTATTCTCTAAAGGACTTTCAGCACTGAGGTGCTAGAAATACATATATATTTTTTATCTTATCTGGGTGATGGTTGTGTGTTACACAAATATTAAAAAATGGAGTTTTACACTTAAGATTTGTGCATTTTAAATTATATTTAATTTTAAAAGTCCAACTACAAGGTCAATAGAAAAAAATATTTGCAATGCAGACAATGACAGCATTAATATCAATAATACAGATTTTGTAAACTTACAAGAAGAAACAATTCACTAAGAAAATGAGTAAAGGAAATGAATAGGCAGTTCTAAAAATTATAAAAACATACTTTTGTCTTAGCAATCTCACCTCTAGATATTTATTCTTCAGACATATTTGACTTATATACAAGGTTATTATGACAGTATCATTTATAATAGGAAACTAAACAACCTGGACATGCATCTTTTTGTTACTGATTTTTTGGAGTTATTTATATAGTCTGGACACAAACCCTTTGACAGATATATGTAATATGAATATTTTCTCCCACTCTGTGAGTTGTCTTTTCACTCTTAACATGTATTTTGGTAAATGAAAGTTTTTAATTTTATAATATTATAAATTTATAATAGTTTTATAATATTACAAAATTAATAATAATTTTATAATCCAAATATCCAATATAGTCCAAAATATCAATTGTTTTTCTTTCATGGTAACCATATTTTTTGTCTTATTTGAGAAATCTTGGCATACTCCACAGAGAACATAAAGATGTTTTCCTCTAAAAGCTTTATTTTTTAAAAAACAGATCCACAATCTATATAGAATTGTTTTTTACATATGGTGTAAGATAAGGGCTAAAATTATTTTTTCCTGTGTGGATATCTAGATGGTGTTTATTTATAGAAAACACCATCATTTCTCCCACAGCACTGCAGTGTCAACTTTGTCATTAATGATGCCTTAGCATCTGTGTATGTTTTCTGAAGTCCATTTTGTTCCATTTGTTGCCTTACTGTTGTGTTGATTCCACTCTGTTATAATTACAATAGTTTTATAATAGGTCTTATATTGGGTAGTACAAGTCCTCTTGTTCTTCAAGACTGCCTTTGCTATTCTTGGCTTATTGCATCCCCATATGAATTTTAAAAATCAACTTGTCATTTTCTACACTCACAAAACCTGTTGGGATTTTGTATTGAAACAACAGGTTGATTTGGAATATTGACATTTTTACAATATGAAATTTCTAAATCATGAGCATGGTATGTTTCTTCATTTATTTAGATCTTCTTTAATTTCTTTCAATAATATTTTATAGTGTTTAACAGTGAGGTCTTGGACATCTTTTATTAGATTTATTCCTAGGTATTTTTATGCATTTATAGCTGGTATCACTTTTAAAATTCCCTTTTCTATTTGTTTTTGCTGATATTTAAGTACAATTTATTTTTGTGTGCTGATTCTTTTTTTTTTAAAGATTTTATTTATTTATTTGAGAGAGAGCACAAGCGGGTGGAGGGGCAGAGGGACAGGGAGAAGCAGGCTCCCCACTGAGCAGGGAGCCCAATGCGGGGCTCAATTCCACAAACCTGGGATCATGACCTGAGCCAAAGGCAGATGCTTAACTGACAGCCACCCAGGCGCCCCTTGTGTGCTGATTCTATATTCATACACCTTGTTAAACATGTTTTCTTTTAATTTCTTATTTCTCTTCTCTCTGAGTATATTAGTATCTATCATTTTAGAGCTTCAGTCTCCTTTCTGAATATGTGTAAAATATCACCCTGCTGATATAATCACTGAAGCCATAAATATTTTTTACTCTTATCACTTATATTTTAGATTCTTCCACTTTCATTACCTCTTTTGTCTCCGAACAGTTTGTGCTCATTTCTATCCAGGAGTTGCTCTTCTCTTTTATTTCTTCCCTTTTATTCTTCTGTCTGATTTCAACTTAGCAAAAATGATAGGGTGTAAGAGACATCTTGATATATGATAGAAAGAGCTCTAGAGTAGGCCATGGGAGGCTAGAGTTCTAGTCCTTGCTCTTTCCCTTCTGAGCTTTGAGCTCTCCTGTAATATTCTGTAAGCTAGACTAGGAGAGGGATTTCAAATCAGTGTTTCCTAAATTCCTGTCATAAGAATCACTAGCGGTGCTTCTTAAAAACAGAGGTTCTTGCATCCCTACTTAAATCTATTGAATAAGTATTTTCAAGAAAAGGCCTGCAAATCTGTGTGTGTGTATATGTGTTTGTGTACATATGCATACATACATAGATACATACATACATATATATGTATATATATATATATATATATATATATATATATATATATGAATTGTTCTGGAATAAATATTATATATATGAATGAATAAAAATATATGTGAATGAATTACCCTACATCACTCTCAGCATCAGGGAATTTTAGTTTATATAGGACAAGATTAAGATTCCTTCCATCTCTGATATTATTTGATTCTATGAAAGCTGCCATTATATTGCCATAATCAAAAGAAGAATTATATCTAAAAGAGTATCAGAGAACCAATGCCAATACTCTAAAGTTTGGTGTTTGGGGTACCTTTGAGTACAAATGAAGGTACATTGCATCTCAGGTGCATTGTATCTATAGGTGCTCTGCCAAGTCAAATGCTATTCTAGAGGTATAAGCCAGAGCAGGGGGAGCCATTGATATAATTAGATCTTCAAGGCATCTCAAGGTTAACTTGACCAGTAAATCATGACTATTTATTTATTTTTCATTTAAAGTTATAACCACACTAAGTCAGAAGGAATAATACCTTTTGAAAGAAGAACTACAGCTTAATCATTAATGCCACAGTCAGAAATGAAGCTGGACTCTTCTTTGGTTAAAGGTTGGTGGGAGAGAGAGGCGATGGGAAGTGAGAAGACATGGTCAAAGTCTGAGGTAAAGTTTGTTCTGGCCTTATTCATCAACAAGTTGCTCAAATAGGCAATTTAAGAATTTTTCAAGGCATAAATTTATACGTTCTCTCTCATAGTCTCAAATAAAATAATTAATTCTCCTGTTTTCAGATCTTGTTGGTTTAACACTCATTTTCCTTATAGCTCTCTGGCCTTTCTTTTCCCTTTTCTTTTCACTGACAACTGGAAAGGCATCACACTCTTTTGTTCTTCTTTTATTTACCCCATCAATTTACTGTATTAAATGCATCTATCATCATTATACCTGTTCTTGTTCCTCCTCTGATAAGGGCTAAATATTATATTCTGGAGACATTTGGGAGTTCAACTACTAAGTATTAAGGAAAATTATGTTTGCAATAGTACCTAGATAGTAACTAGTTCATGGGGCACCTGGGTGGCTCAGTTGGTTAAGGATCCAACTTTTGATTTGGGCACAGGTCATGATCTCAGGGTCATGGGATCAAGCCCCGCATAGGGCTCCATGCTCAGCATGGAGTCTTCTTGAGATTCTCTCTCCATCTGCCCCTCCCCCCACTCATGGGCATGTGCGCATGCTCTCTCTCTTTGAAAATAAATAAAATATTTTTCTAAAAAAGTAACTAGTTCATAATTTTTGCTCAAATTGAATTTTATTTGTTAATGAAATGATGGACTCATCTTGAAGTGATGAAAACACAAGGAATGAATTTAGCAAAGAAGAATGATTCCCAAATGTACATCACCAAAACTTTTCTCTCATTTTCTTTAGCTCCACCTCTTTAACTGTTTATAGGATATTTCTAGTTGAACTTTATCATGTTGAAAACCCAAATCAACATCTTTTTCTATCTTTGCAAATTCAATTTTGTGATGACTTTCTCTCTTCAATGCCTTTCAATTCCCCTATATTCCTACATTTCCATTTCCATACCCTCCATTCCTGAATAATGACCATAGGCAAATCTGATACAAATCTCCCATCGATCATGGCAGTTAAAAGTCCAGACCTGCTACTTGCTGGCCACATGACTTGGACAAATTACTCAACCTCTTAGGATATTAGTTCCTATAAAATGGGGATTGTGCTAAGAATTAGAATATAGATAGATAGATATGATATATATAATATATATGTAAAACATATATATTATTGTTGGCCATAATAGATGTTCAATAAATGGTAGCTCCTGTGACCCTGAAATCAGTTTTTTTTTCTGAAATCAGTTTTTAAATCTATACTTGAGGCATTGTATTCTTAGCTATTTTGTACTCTTTTGCAGTTCTCTAGCATTGTCTTGCCCCATCTTGTGATGTGTTACTCTTACTTCCTCATGCTCAACCTTTTACTTAATCATTATTTTGACTAGTCTCTGAGACCCAACCCTTTTTTTTCCTATAGCTTTGTGCTTTGCTTTGGGCCAGGCAGCTGCTAAAAGCTGACACACAGAGGGTTAAACCTAGTCCACTCCCAGTGCCCGTTTTACAGTAGGCTGGCAGCTGTCCCAACTGCCTACTGAAGCCAAATGCTTGAGGAGAGTGAGAGTAAGGAACCAGCTATGAATCCTTTCCAGAAAAATGAGTCTAAGGAAACTCTTTTTTCACCTGTCTCCACTGAAGAGGTACGACCTCGACCCCTCAGCCTTCCAAAGAAGCCACCTCCGGTGAGTCCCCAAATTCCAATCTGCTTCTGACAGGAACAGAATTGCTCTTTGGGTTCTACTTCTTGGCCTCTGGAGTGTCAGGCTGAGCGGTATTAGGTTATCAAAAACTATTCTTACTTGGAGTTAGAATTAACCTGAAAACCAAATCTAAACAGAAGTTTCCTTTGCTTAGGAGAAGAAGCAGCAGGAAGAGGTAGTTAAGAGTTCTTCAGTTGGAATCCAGGACTTTGCTGTATCTCATTGTATATTCTGAGTTTCTCTGGGGTGAAAAAAGAAGCAATTTGAATATCCAGGGAAACTTGGCAAGCATTCTTGCCTGGAGAACTGTGTGTGATTGTTCTTTCTAAACCAATATAAAAACTCAACCCTTCTTTCCCCCCTGTATTCAGAATCTTATGCTGGACACCAAGGAGAGTTTTAGAATAGATCCAGTCTCTGTTACGATGTGTGCCAGTTTACTGTGGGAGACAGGGCAGAGAAACTAAGAATAATAATGTTTGTATTATATACTTGTTGAACACTTCCAAATTCATTATCTCATTAAATCTTTATATCAAAATCTTAAAAGTGGACAGGGTATAGGAATAATAGCCAATATTTACTGAGTTCTCACTATGGGCCAAGAGGTGGTAGTATTCTCATTTATTTGGAATAAAAGAAGTGAACATAAAGACAGGTGCAGTGGCATGGCCAGGGTCAGTAGGTTAACACAGCCAGTACCAGTAGTACATAGCTAGCAAAGTGTGTTAACTAAACTCCAGGTTGCGTAATTCTCAAGTGGTGAGCTGGGAAGGTAAGAAGCCAGTTTATTGTGTCTTTCAAGTAAGTTAATATATTAACATATATTAATATTTAGGAGAGTTGTTCATGTCTATCCATATGGGTAAAAATGAAAACATTAATTTATTACTTTGTTTATTTAGCTAATTGTATATCTTCTGGTCCTAAACATTTAAGTCTGCTTATAAAGATGCATATATTTCTTATGAAATAAGAGGCAATATAAATTTCATGATGAGATTTGACTGTCCCAAATACAGATATCTCCATCCCCCCCTCATGTTAGTTGGGCTATCATAATAGGTAGGGATTTGAAATAAACATGACTTTCCTTATATACTGACTGATACGGTACATGTAATAGCATAGTTCTTTTAATGTCTAATAGGATTAACAAGAAAATGTTATAGAATGTCTTTCACAGGAAGAGTGGACATTTAATATTACAAGATTTAAGAACTCTCTGCCCAAGTTTAAGGTGATCAATCAGCTTACTTTTAGTTGGGCTCTGAGCCTGGCTCCAGTAGGCTCTGAATGGGAAGCCATCATACTGCCAGGATTCCTCCCAGCATGATGAACAGGGCAGGTGGGGACAAGAGAGGTTAGTTCGAACACTGTAGCTAAGGAGGTTATTGACCTCTAAATGTAATTGCTTGGGCATCAAGTGCTCCATAGTCTAATTCTTTGTTCTGTTCTTAGAAATAAGTATGTTTATTCTCCTGCTCAGAGCCCCAGGCTTTTCAGTTAGTAGTTGTAGGAAGATGAGCAGGTCCTGGTCTCTGGGATCAAGGAATGTCTGAGTACTTCCATGTTAAATGAATGAGGACCAAAGTAATATTCAGAATAGCTTCTATCACTCCTAAGTCAGCAATGCAAGCACTTTCAGTGTGATAATAGCTGTTTCATGAAGAGTAGGAGCCATTGCTACGCATTACCTATCACAGTGATTTAAAATAAATACATTTTTCTGTTATAGGGCAAGCTACTGATTTAAATGGGGGGGGGAAGCTCATGCTTGAACCATTGTCTTTTTGTTTCATAGAAAATCTGTGGCTCCAACTATCCACTGAGCATTGCCTTCATTGTGGTGAATGAATTCTGTGAGCGCTTTTCCTATTATGGCATGAAAGGTAATTTTGTGTCCCAAGGACTTCCTTTTCTCCACTCATCCTCACCCCTTATTTGGAACAATGTGGTCTTCCTTATGCACTTATTTCCCTTATCCACACTTTCTGCCTTCATCCAAATTGGTCTTTTCCTTTGGCCAACCCTACCAATAAATACCTCAAGGGATTTCACCTAGTAACTCATACAAGCCAAGAATAGAAAAGCCTAACAGAAACCAGAACACAGTCTGTAAGAATAAAAGTGTGACAACTTCCATTTTCATATCTGTTTCTCAGGTCTATGAACTATATTGTTGGGAAGGAGAAGGTAGGGATATTGGAAGCACCATATGATCTTTGCGATTGGCTTAAATGCTGCTATGTATGCACATGGACTGAAGGGAGGAGTATTGCATTTGCCCACTAAGCAAAGTCTCACCCACTCCCACAGTTCCCATGGGTCCTGCTTCTACTGCCTGGCAGTCACCCCTCAGTCACTTCACTGATAGGAGTGTTGAAGGTTGAGATTACCTTCAAAGACCAGAGATGAAATGTACTTCTCCATAAATCACTTTAATGCATCTATCTTGTTTTGTTTCCCCTTCTCCACCTCAGCTGTGCTGACCCTGTATTTCCTGTATTTCCTGCACTGGAGCGAAGACACCTCCACATCTATATACCATGCCTTCAGCAGCCTCTGTTATTTCACTCCCATCCTGGGAGCAGCCATTGCTGACTCATGGCTGGGAAAATTCAAGTAAGGAAAATGGGAGGTCACATCCCCACATCACAGATTCATCATGCAGAGATTTTGCCACTTCTAGCCTCTTGCTTCCAAGCAAGAATATATTTATGCCATCCATGACAAATAAGCATCTCTCTAAAACTGACAACACAGAAAGACTATTCCTCTTCGTTATCAGTTTTTCCAATTTTTTACATCCTTTCCAGTCAGGAATTGTTATTTTTATTTTCCCTAAATCTAATTTTAATCTTCCATTCTGTAGTTTAAGACCAATTCTTGTTCTGATCTTAGAGACAATAAAGATTGCTACCCACCAGAAAATTTATAATTTTAGAGACCTCAATGTAGTTATTTCATATACTGTTCATCTCTTCTCTGGTTGAATCATCCTTTAGTATATTCTTATGAGTCCCTCTTCTCAGCTGTTTTACTGTTTCTTTTCTCTAATCTCTGTGGTTTCCTTCTTAAGAATCTAATACCTATTTTCATGAGTTAGACTGATGGTCTGTTCAGTTCCGTATCTTTTAAGTCTCTGAAAATAGCACCAAGAGACATTTATGGGATAATGTTTTAGTTGTCTCCTATAACATTATCCTCACAGGTTAGATATGGATCTTGGCTATTCATCACCAAGTTATTTCCATAGTCTTGTCATCTATGGATTTATTTTAATTAGTATTTCTCAAAGTGCATTTTGTTGAAATTGGTTGATAGGATACAATGAGTGTAATATAGGAAGATAAAGTTCTCATGGTCAAATAAGTTTGGAAAATGCTAGGCTGAACAAAGTTAAAAAGATTTCTTTACTGCATGACTTCTTATAGCCTTTAACATGGTAATAAACACTGTACACTCTCCAAGAGAAGGTTATGGTATATAGTGATTGCCAAACTTATTTGAGCATGAAATATTGTTTCAGGATATTTTGTGGATGTGGTGTTCCAGGGAATCCTCTTTAGTAAATATTGGTTTATATCTCATTTGGTATATATATATATTCATTGTTCTAAAGTGTTTTTTTAATATTTTATTTATTTATTTGACAGATAGAGACATAGTGAGAGAGGGAGCACAAGCAGGGGGAGTGGGAGAGGGAGAAGCAGGCTTCCCACTGAGCAGGGAGCCCGACATGGGGCTCAATCCCAGGACCCTGGGACCATGACCTGAGCCGAAGGCAGACACGTAACAACTGACCCACCCAGGTGCCCCATTGTTCTAAAGTGTTTAATCAGCATTTAATATATAGCTACAACCATAGCATGGTAGTAAACAGAGATTCTTGACTTGAGAGAAGGTTGGTGGGAAGATATCTAAGATTTGTGTTTGCTACTTATGTAGTATTGGTCACCAAGTCCATCCAGATAGGAGGTTGGCATTATATGCAGAAAAGAAAGTATAAGCCATGGTCTTTATTCAATAAATAAATTTTTATAGAATAAGAGACTCTCATACATGACATAGTACTTTCTTTTATTTTTAAAATGACTTCCTCCAAAATTGAAGCATGGATATGGCTTCTCGTGATGTCTATAAACATCTACTGAGAGGCTTAACTGCATGCTAGAACACTATTTTTTATGTCAAGTTGCTTTTACAGAGAGCCAAACATTTTTAGTCATAGTCCCTAGTGTGGTGTTTATACCCTGTCACCCATGCCTATCAGTTCAGGCTTACAACCACTCTCTTAAATGTGTTTATTGCCAAATATGCTTTTGGATATCATCTCTACACTTCTCTTTTCTCTTTCTCTGAGAAGGTCTAAAGCATATCCTTTCCATCTCCTATCCTTTTTGTCTCATCAGAGCTGACCTTCTTCATGCTAGGTCTCTTTCTCTGCCATCACTGCACATACTTCTCAGTTCCTAAGCTCTAATTAACAGTGGCTCTGGTAGTGAAATAAAACCTAAAACTTCTTCCTCTTTTCTACATTAACCTGTCTATAATAAAACTAAAGGAACACTAACACTGGTTAGACATAGAAATTCTAGACCTAACCCTAATACTAATTAATTAGAATGTCACTTTACTTATTTTTTTTTCTTTTTAAGAAAGAGAGAGAGAGCAAGAGCGAGCATATGAGCGGGGGGGGGGGGGGAGAGGGAGAAGGAGAGAGAGAATCCCTAAGCAGGCTCCATGTTCAGCGTGGACCTAGCACAGGGATAGATCCCACAACTCTGAAATCACAACCTGAGCCAAAATCAAGAGTCAGACATTCAGCCGACCTGGCCACCCAGGCACTCCAAGAATGTCACTTAGGAATGTTCTTTGACCTCTCTGGATTTCACCTTCCTCATTTGCAGATGGAAGATCGGTCAAGTCTGTCCAGAAAAGTTCTGTTTCCTATGGTTAGGATTTCAGTGGCCTCCTTTCAAATGCAGAGTGTCCAAATCTATCTTGACTTCTTTCTCTTTCTGTTAAAGTTTCCTGCCATTAGCTTCCTCTCTTATATTCTTCATATCCTAGACTAATTCCCTGAGCCTTTCACCTAAAAGTTTGCTTATTTTCTTTCTAAACCATTTATACTTTCCGCATCCATTTAGTCCAACAATCTGATATTGCTCTGATCTCCCTATGCAGACTCTATTACTCCAGCTCACACTCCTTTTGTTTTTTCTCTCTAATGATCTAGCAGAGATCATCTCTTTTGGGTTCATGATAGCTGGCCTTTTTTCAATCCCTTTTTATTCCCATTCTATTTATTCTTTTTATTCCAACAAAGAAAACTTTTCTTTAGAAGATGTTACAAGGCCTTTTGGGAAAGCCTGCCCCCTCCCTCTGATGTTAATTGCTTTGGGCAATTAATGCCCTGGATTAGTCACCCAACCTCTTATACCCTACTTGCCATTATAAACCCCCTAAAGTCCCTTCCCTGGACAGCCAACCTAGAGAGATTAGGCATTTAGGATGAAAAATCCAAAACCTAAGATTGCTGGCATCTCCAGCCTCTCTCTGATACCTTCATTTCATTCTTTATATTCCAGCATATAACACTTTAAAATCACAGATGTAAACCATATAATTTCCAAGGTTCCTTCTAGTACTAACATTCTACTTATATATAAAGAGAATGCTGGTATAGTAATGCACATAAGGAATATATTGCATGTGTGGTAGTGTGCCATATTTCAGTGTGTAAATCTCTACATATGTTCTTCCTCGAATTCCTCACTGTTCTACTTCCTATTTGCCTTCAGATTTCTTGGGAAAAATAATACAAGAAATCCCAACCAACTGCATGATCTTTATCACTGGGCAGTCTATTCATAGTTCCCGACTCCTTTCTTACCCTTGGTAACTTGAAAATGGGATAACTGTGGTGAGGATTACAATTAACCCAAGTGTTCAAGTGACCAGGCTGAAACTGACAGCCCTTTATCTTTCTGTATATCCCAGTGGTTGGGTTTAGAGAAAGTTCTTTGTGTTAGCCATCCCTTTTTCCTGTTTACCTGGAGTTTTTTCTTGACCCCTATTGATTTCTAGAGCCAAAGACATTCCTTGATAAAAACATCACAGGTCAAAGTATCCTGTTGTCCTGGTTCTCCTAGTTTAAAAAAACCACTTGCTGCAAATCCATCCTGTGGATGCTCTGTGTCTGTGTGGGGCGAGTGAGGGGAAAGGACAGGTCACATATGAGAAAGGAGCTTGAAGGGAACGTCCTTTACCTCTAACACCACAGGGTAAAGAGTTCATTCACCATTACTATTTCTATGTACATTTCTCAGGAAGGTCTTTCCTCTTCCACCCCTTCCTCCTCCTACTCCATTTATCCTAGTACTGAGAACAGTATGAACTCTGAGGCTATTACTCAAGCCTCTCAATTCTGTTTATTTTTTTTAATTTTTATTTAAATTTTAGTTAACATACAGTGCAGTATTGGTTTCAGGAATAGAATTCAGTGATTCATCACTTACATACAACACCCAGTGCTCATCACAAAAAGTGCTCTCTTCAATACTCATCACCCATCTAGCCCATCCCTCACCCACCTCCCTCCATCAACCCTCAGTTTGTTCTCTATCATTAAGAGTCTCTTATGGTTTGTTTTCCTCTCTCCTTTTCCCCCCTCCCATATGTTCATCTGTTTTATTTCTTAAATTCCACACATGAGTGAAATCATATGGTATTTGTCTTTCTTTGACTGACTTATTTCACTTAGCGTAATACACTCTAGCTCCATCCACATCATTGCAAATGGCAAGATTTCATTCTTTTTGATGGCTGAGTAATAGTCCATTATATATACACACCACATCTTTTTCCATTCATCAGTTGATGGACATTTGGGCTCTCTCCATAATTTGGCTATTGTTGATAGTGCTGCTATAAACATCGGGATGCATGTACCCCTTTGAATCTGTACTTTTGTATCTTTTGGGTAAATACCTAGTAGTGCAATTGCTGGATCATAGGATAGTTCTATTTTTAACTCTTTGAGGAATGTCCATACTGTTCTCCCGAGTGGCTGCACCAGTTTGCATTCCCACCAACAGTGTAAGAGGGTTCCCACATCCTTGCCAACACCTGTTGTTTCTTGTGTTGTTAATTTTAGCCATTCTGACAGGTGTGAGGTAGTATCTCATTGTGGTTTTGATTTATATTTCCCTGATGATGAGTGATGATGAGTGATGTTGACCAGACACTCATTTCATGTGTCTGGATGTCTTCTTTGGAAAAGTATCTACTCATGTCTTCTGCCCATTTCTTAATTGTTTATAGACTGACTGATTTAACTCTCTCAACAGGACAATCATCTATCTCTCCTTGGTGTATGTGCTTGGCCATGTGGTCAAGTCCTTGGGTGCCTTACCAATAATAGGGGGACAAATGGTACACACGTGAGTAAAATCATGGAATAAATTAAACCACTGTTCTTCCATTAGACAGGTAAATGTCTCACACATTCGTTACAGGTGATTTTCTGTTTTCTTACCAGAGATGTCCCTTTATTTTCAACCTATTGTTTTATTACCAAAGTGGTTGGGAAAAAAAGTATTTTATGACCAGTTGAACTCTTTCCTACTTTATCTGTCCTCATTTGTTTTTATTAAATACTTGGAGACTTGTAGAATGCCTAGCTAGTATCTTTTTCATAAAAACTCATCATATGCTTGAAGATAATTATTAAAACCTCATGTCCCCCATATTTCCTCACCTATTCACCTACCCATGCATCTGTACTTTGCTAGGATTAAAAAATGTGCATAATATTTCCTTATAACACATTGTAGAAGTCCTGTTCAAAGCTTGGATTATTTCCATTTATGTGTAGTTCCATATATTCCAGTTACTCTGTTCCTCTTTACTTAAGCTATTGATGTTTATTGTGCCAGAAGCATTTGATACATATTGATAGTTGATTCGGTAAGTAGAGAGGATTACAGTTGTTCAAGAAGTAGATCGTTTATATTCATGTTTATAATGTGGCTACACATGTATTTATCCAATGAGTTAAGAATTTTAAATTTTAATAAATATTAGATGCCTCCTTTTCAGTGTCCCATCAAAAATTAGTGACAATTCTTCTTTTAATTACAATGAATTTTACCATTTTGTTCTGTGGTTAGTTAGGGTATGTGGGGTAGGTGTTTATAAGGTCCTTCTACTGGTGTATCCCTTAAATTAAGACAAGATTGAGAACCAGTGATTTAACTTTGGAGTTCCTTCAGTATCTGCTTCTATCTATTGCACACAAAGGGTAAATGGACCATCAGGGACAAAACCTTCCCAAGCAAAGTATACTTTCTGGCAGAGGCCAGAAAGTCATTAAGATTGTAAGTGTCCCTGAGTCTGTCTGAGGAGTGAAGGAAGATGGAAACGTGAAGAAATGTGAAGGGGGTCTTTGTCCTTGTGCACATTTTTTTCTCCTGTATATCTATATCCAATTTCTGCAGTTGTGTTTAGTATCAATATGGTTAGTATCCTTGCCTCTCCATTTCAGAGTCCTATCATTGGTTGGCCTGAGTCTAATAGCTTTGGGGACAGGAGGTATCAAGCCCTGCGTGGCGGCTTTTGGTGGAGACCAGTTTGAAGAAAAACATGTAAGAATCGTGTTATTTCTGTGATTTCAAGAATGTAGAGCAGGCATTAAAAATGTACCTGCCAGGTAGCTGTTTGCCAAGATTGAAGTAATCCACAGGTCAGGAGTTCTGTTCAGTGCTGGGTACTGGTCATTAATAGAGGGAAACATTGGAAGATGTTCAAAAGAAAGTGACCAGCGTGGTGAATGGCCTAAGACACATCTTATGAAGAAAGGTTGAAGGAATTGAAGAATTCAGCCTGTATAAGATAAGAATTAAAGAAAATATTATAGCTGTCTATAGATATTGGAAGGATGTCAGTAATTAAACCAGAACTAGGAGTGAAAGCTATAAGAAGTTTTTTGCTCATTGGAAGGAAAAACTTCAAATAGAGTTTGAAGTAGTGAGTTTACCCTCTCTTGAGGTATTTCAGAAGAAACTTGGTAGGTGCTTCGGGGATGGGAGATGATGAGCAGTGTAGAGATGATTTAAGCATCTCTGGCTGAGATCCTGTGAAAGGGAAAATGATTGTTCAGAATAAAACAGAATGAGATTTTATAGATGAACTTGTCTGGATGATCATTCCCTCTTTCCTAAATACTTTCCACTATTAATGGGGGAGGGAGGACCCAGTATGAATAAGCTAAAAATGGGCCTGTATGAGGAAACTGTGACACGTAGGCAAGGAAAAGAGTCTATTCTTATTTTTTTTATTATGTTATGTTTATCACCATACATTACATCATTAGTTTTTGATGTAGTGTTCCATGATTCATTGTTTGCATATAACACCCAGTGCTCCATGCAGTACGTGCCCTCCTTAATCACCAGGCTAACCCATCCCCCCACCCCCTCCCCTCTAGAACCCTCAGTTTGTTTCTCAGAGTCCATAGTCTCTCATGGTTCGTCTCCCCCTCCAATTTCCCCCCCTAATTTTTCCCTTCCTGCTATCTTCTTTTTTTTTTTTAAACATATAATGTATTATTTGTTTCAGGGGTACAGGTCTGTGATTCATCAGTCTTACACAATTCACAGCGCTCACCATAGCACATACCCTCCCCAATGTCTATCACCCAGCCACCCCATCGCTCCCACCCCCCACCACTCCAGCAACCCTCAGTTTGTTTCCTGAGATTAAGAATTCAGAAAGAGTCTATTCTTAAGTAGGCAACATTTCTGGTTTCCTCTCTTTTGCTCTCAGTTTTCTTTTTTGCCTGTCTTCATGTATTATTCCCTAATCTGTAGCTATTTCTCATGTTTCTGGTTTTTCTCTCTCTGTTCTTTCTCTGTGTCCTGCTTCTTGTGTTTCTCCTACCCTTCAGACCATCTGAATTATTATTTTATATTCTTTATCTGTCTGGGGTACCATAGATCATAATTGCTTGCTGACTTTGGAGAAATACCGACCTTTGGCAGCCTTTGGGATTCTATGCACAATGAACTGTACAAATAGGTGAGTGGAATAGGTTGAAAAGGGGACCAGAGGAGGAAGCAAACACACTGTGAATAGTAAATAAGGAAGGACAGATTATTCTATTGTGTCAGGAAAAGACCTGTGGTGCAGGAATGAGACATAATGAATAAAACATCAGCCACTTTATCTTAAAGTTGCTTCATTTGGTAACTGCTCCACAAAGACATTTCAGTAATAAGACAAACCCACCTCCAAGTTTCCACCAACAACTTCTAAGCTCACGGATTTCATTTTATACTCTTTGGTAGACTTCCTGTAAGCATTAGGTGAACTACCTTGCTTAATCAACAGTTTAATCCACTGTCCTGTGTTCTAGTGCTATTCCTAGCACACATTCCACAATATCTATTATTTAACTCAATCATTCACTTAATTAATTCAGTCAATAAACATGTATTGAGTCTTTAATATATGTCAGGTGCTATGCTAGGTAGTAGGGATTACAGAAATGAGTAAGATATGATTTCTGCTCTAAAGGAACTCTCAGCCTCCTGAAAGAGACATTTAATGCAAAGAAATTAATATTAGAATAGACATGTATAGGGCACAAGTGGCATAGTGTATAGGATGATCATTTTTGCCTAGGAGGGGTATAAGAGTGTTAAAGATGCTGGTACTGGGATTTGAAAGATGGGTAAATGTTTGGGTTATGTGTTAAAATATCTAACCTGATTTTCAGATAGCATGGCGGCAATATCTGAATCTGTTTCTGTGTATGTACCTCCAGCTTAGTCTGAACATAGGGTGGATTTGGAGCTGGGAGGCCCATTGCACTGATGATTTGTCCTGGTTTGGTTTTTTGTTTTGTTTTGTTTTTTTTCAGGCAGAAGAACGGACTAGATACTTCTCTGTCTTCTACCTCTCCATCAATGCAGGGAGCCTGATTTCTACATTTATCACACCCATGCTGAGAGGTTAGGATCTTTTCTGAGGGGACTTGTATAAGGTTTTCCTCTGGCCAGTCAAAAATCTTTTCAAGGCTTCCTGATGTCCATCCTCTCTTTTTACAAGGGTTTAAAAATCAGATAATTTTTTAAAATCTTGATTTGTCTGACCCTAAAGAAGGATTATGAATTAGGTGATGGGAGGAAAGAGGATGGCTGTCTATGACCTTATAAACCTGAGCTTGCAGAATAGAGCCTCAAACATCAAAGACTCAAGATTCAGGGTTACTTTTTTTTTTTTTTTTTTTTTTTAGGAGATGTGCAGTGTTTTGGGGAAGACTGCTATGCATTGGCTTTTGGAGTTCCAGGATTACTTATGGTGATAGCTCTTGGTGAGTGCACTGGACAGGGGAAATTAATAACCATTGATGCCTGCTGATGAGAAACATCATCTAAGCCATTTAATTCAATCCTCACACTAACCCAATTAGGTAAGTGTTATTGTAGGAATTTTCTCTAGACAGTGGAGATAAATTAACTGAATGAAGTCAGAAACCAAAGGAAGGAAGGAAGGAAAAAAGGAAGGAAGGAAGGAAAGGGAAGGAAAAGAAGAGAAAAGAAAAGCGAAAAGAAAAAAAAGAGAAAAGAAAACATACCCAAGGTTACACAACTAAGAACTTTCCTAGAGAGCTTTTAAAAAGACTGATCCCTCTGCCCCATATGGGAGCAATTAAGTCAGTATCTCTGCAGGATGGGGCCTAGGTATCTATAATTTTTTAAATACTTAGGTGATTCTAATGTGTAGTCAAGGCTGAGATCCACTGCTCTACACTAAAATATGTAAGGAAGCAAGGAAGATAATTAATCCTTTCTCTCAAACTAGCTTATTTCATCTGAGAGTTATTTATCTGGTAATTGGAAAACATTTTTAATTCTTTTTTTTAAAGATTTTTAAAAATTTATTTATCTGTCAGAGAGAGAGAGAGAAAGAGCACAAGCAGGGAGAGCAGCAGGCAGAGGGAGAAGCAGGCTCCCTGCTGAGCAAGGAGCCTGATGCAGGACTCTATCCCAGGACCCTAGGATCATGACCCAAGCCAAAGGCAGACACTTAACTGACTAAGCCACCCAGGTGTCCCTTAATTCTTTTAAAGTAGCTTCTAGGTTTAGCTGTTTCTGCCCTGCTCTTCAGTGCTCCCAAGGAGTTTTCTCTTAATCAAAGAGAATAAGGGGAGTTGGATAAGCAGGTGGAAACCAATGTAGCTTAGATCAAGTGCATTCTGTTTACCACTGACAACGCAGTAAAGGAAGAGGAAAGAGGGTGTGTGCGTTGTTTAGTTTACACAGTCTAAGGGGAAACTTGGACGTGATTGTTCCTAATCATTGACCTGGAAACCTGTTCTCACTCTGAACCTTTGGGTTGCACCCCCCCTGGAAGATATCCAGTCCAAACACATAAAGAGCTCAGTAGAGGAAGAAAGAGCCCAGAGACTCAAAGTCCAGTCCTGATTATTTTCTATCAGGAGGCGGTTAATAGTAACGGTCAGATTCTAATTCCAATTCCAAGTTAGTTTATGTGTTATTCCAGGAAAGCTGTGATAATACATTCCCTGCTTCCTTCTTCCATTGAAGCCAAACATTTTCCCAAATATTGTCCTGGTTTTCTACTTATTAGTGCCGTGTCTCCTCTGGATCATGGCACAATAATATTAACATATTGTAGCAATTATGAAGATCAAAAGAGGTGCTATAAGTGAAATGTTTTATAAACTATGAAATGTTAAATAAGTGTTAGCTGCCATTATTAGTCAGCAGCTTCGGTTTTCTGTATACCAATAAATAACAATTCTCTGGCCTTTCACAATAATTTAATTTAATTTCATCTATATTTTTTCATTCATTGATTCAACACACATTTATTTAATGAACTTTCATGTGTCAAATCCTATGCTAGCTATTGGGGTCACACTGGTGAATTAGAGAGCCACAGAGTTTATGCTTTCAAAAACTTACATAGTCCAGCAGGAAAAAGGCTACAGACACAGTAAAAAAGAATTTGTAATATAGTATGATCAGTGTCACAACTGGGGAAGTACAGAGAAAGCTATGGGAGCACACAGAGGGGATGTCTGACTAAAACACGAAGATCAGAAAAGGTTTGCCTAAAGAAGTGGTATCTAAGGTGAGACCTAAAGGATTAGCAGCAATTAATCTAAGAAGACAGGATACCTGTAAGACAAGAAAGTGAGACATAATAGTGACATATCTGAAGGCCTTAAGGGAATTCAGATTGCCCCAGGTATAAAGGAGAAAGATAAAGAGGAGAAACTGACAGAAATCACGTAATGAAGGACCTTTTAAGTCATTAAGGAATTAGAACTTTATCTGGAGTAGGGAGCTACAAAAGGATTCTGAATAGGAGTGATTGTTAGATTTTTATTTTTCATTGGTGTCTCTGACTGTAACGTAGAGAAAGAATGGATTAAGGGTGAGGCAAGGATATTATTTATCTTGATTACTGAATTTTTGGCATTCTTTAAAATTTTTGTGCTCAGGGTGAGTGCCTCACTCAGCTCAGACTAGTCTCAGCCCTGGTAGAATTGACAAAACTTGATATGTGATTGGATATGTGAAGTGATGGAGAAAATAAGTCAACATTGAATGTAGGGTTCTGACTTGAGCAACTAGGTAGATAGTGGGATCATCATCCTAATGAATTTAGTTTGGGACATGTTACATATTAGACGTCCTTGAAACATCTAATTGGAGTTATCGAACATTTATCTGGAAATACAGGTTTCGAGCTCAGAAGAAATGTTTGGGCTGTAGATAAAGATCTGGAGCTATTAGTGTATGGATAGCAATTAAGCCATGAAAATAGATGAAATAACTAAGAGATAATTAAGAGTAAAGTAAAAAGAGGGCTAGAATAGAACCCTGAGGAATACCAGCGTTAAAAAGATAGGTAAAGAGGGGCGGACCTGGGTGGCTCAGTCAGTTAAGCATCCGACTCTTGATCTTAGCTCAGGTTTTGATCTCAGGGTCGTAAGTTCAAGCCCCATGTTGGGTTCCACGCTGGACATGGAGCCTACTAAAAAGAAAAGATAGGCGAAGAGGAGAAGCCCACAAATGAGACTAAGAAGGAATGGCCAAATTGGTAGGAGTTCTAAGGGAATTGTTCAGAGTAACAAATGTTACTGAGTAGGAAAGTGAAATCAGGGAGAAAAATGTCCATTGAATAGAGCAACAAGAAAGTCACTGATGTGGTGAATGTCAGTTATGGTAGATTGGTGAAGATTCAAGACTGATTAGAATAGAGTAGAAAGTGAATAAGAGGTAAGAAAGGGAAAATGATGTGTATAGCTGAATGTGACATGGAGTCAAGAGAGGATGGTAGGCATGCTTGAATATTATTAGGAAGACTCCAGTAGAGAAAGAGGTTGATGGTGCAAGAAAAAGACAGTATAATCAGTATGAAAATGCACATGGCAGAATTACCTTTGTACAGAGGAGGAACATTACCTTCAACTAACTGGAGGGAGAAGAGGATAGGTGTGGATACAGGAGTTAATAGATTTGGTGGCAGGAAGTTGAGACAATTTCCACTCGAGGGCTTCTGTTTTCTTTGTGAAGTAGGGGGCAATATCCTCTACAGCAAGGAAGAACTAGTGGGGAAACTTAAGGTTCCCACTCCTCTTCTTTAGTTAAGTGGCCTTTGACATTTAAGTGTGATCTTATCCAGTTTATCACCTGGCCTTCCTTTTATCACTTCCACTGTCCCCTCCACTATTGAGATTTCCAGATCATTCTTAATTTCAGGAGCAATCTATTTCCCCTCCAAAATCTTCCTCTTGTCTAGATACCTTTTTATCTGCCCACTTGTCTCCCAGGATTAGCACCCTTTCTCTTAACTATTTTTTTCTGTCAACAATAAGAAGGCTGTGGTAGGTAAAGGGTGCTATTTGGAGAAGCTTTGGAGAAACTGAGAGGATGAATAAAGAAATAGCGGTAAAGTGAATATGAGAGGACTAGAGAATTTAGAAAGTTAAGGTAAGGAAAAGTAAGGAGATTCAGGCATTCTGGTGTGTAAAGGTACTGAAAAGTCCTACTGGTCACTGACAAAGACATCTTTGGTAGAAGACCTACTAGAGGGACAGCTTGCTGGAGTTGGGAAATCCATTAAGGAGGGAAGTACATCCGGGATTGTACCAAGATAGTCTTCCTGCTGATTTTAGTTAATAAACTTAAAAACAATAATATTTATTATTTCATAATTTCAATTCAGAATTGAATTTCAATTCAATCAATTTCAGAAAATTCTAAAAATAATATCATCTAATGCTGGTAATTTGGAAAATAGAAAAATTAGAAAATAAAATTCACTTATAATTAGCTGTGGAGATGTGGTTAAAGAATATGAGGTAAGGAAAAGAGAATGAACTCAAGTACAATAATGGTACAGAATAGAATTTTTTGTAGGAATGATGAATAGTGGTTAGAATGTAGAATACCTAATGGAAAATAATGAAACATAAAGTGGGAAGCAGTAGATTGAGGTGAGCTCCACAGGGCCACATCTTTTTTATCATTAGTCCTGGTAGTGTTTAGCACAGTGTTTAATGCAAGAATGAGTGAATGAGATGCTTTATGGTGGTTAAGAGCATAGATTTTTGAGTCAGACAGACCTCAGGTCAAAAATGCAATTTCTGGCATTTTTTAGCTGTGTAATCTGCACAAATTGCTTAATTTCTTTTATCTTCAATGTCCTCAATAAAATGCAGAGAGTAGTACATATTTTTTCAGGTGAAATCAGTTAATGTATATAAAATGCTTAACACTTTACATATAATAATAAACCTTCAAAGATGGTTAATGATAATAATAATCATCAGGATAATATGAATTTGGGAAGGCCTTTCATGCCAGGAGTTTGGGCTTTTTAGGTAGGTCCTGGAAGGAAGGTTTTAATTTGGCATCGGATAAGAGAAGGAAGATAACAGGGATTGAGAAACTAGTTGCTAGACATTTTAATAATCCAGGGCAGAGGTCATGAGGTCCTAAACACGAATTATAGTAATAGTAAAGCAAAAGAAAGGCAGATGGGAACTACATTGAAGAAAGTCTCAATGAAAAGTTGGTAAAATATCAAATGTAAACGTGGGGAAAGAAGAGAGTTCCATTTCTGTGATAGAGGAAAGTCTCAACGGATTACTTCCCTAACAACTGACCATTTTATTCTTCTCTTGGCTCCCATAATTTGTATAATTCCAAAAGTCAGGAAGCTTAAATCAGTCTCCTCCCTTTAAAAGATTTGCCAGTCACTCCTACACTTCAGCAGCCTGTCCTTAGCACTGACATACTGAATGTGCTAAAGGAGAAGCTAAGAACCTTGTTTTTGTATCACCTGCAGTTGTGTTTGCAATGGGAAGCAAAATATACAGAAAACCACCTCCTGAAGGAAACATAGTGACTCAAGTTGCCAAATGTATCTGGGTAAGTCTGAATTATTTACCTGCCTTTTTCAATCAATGGGAAAGAGATGCTATGCTGAGCTTAAAGGCCTTCAAACATGGGTATTCATTTTTTCCAATGACCGCTGTTCTACCTCTGTACCTTTTGGCAAACTGAGATTAATCCATCTTCCTCTGTGCCTCTACTCAACCATTAAGTAAAATAATAATAATAATAATAATAATAATAATAATAATAATAATGTAACCATTTTTTTAAATTGGCAGAAATCTTCTGAAATGTGTATATGTTATATATGTTGCCAACAGGATGTAGGGATAGATAAAATTATATCTGAAATATTCTGAAATTCAATGTCTGATGAAATCAAAGGGTTGGAGTAAGTCAAAGTATGTGTGTCTGAGGGAAGGGATAATGAATTAGAATGGTTTCTTTTTGTCTCTCCTCTGGTATCTATGCTCTGCCCTAGTTTGCTATTTCCAACCGTTTCAACAACCGCTCTGGGGACATTCCAAAGCGACAACACTGGCTGGATTGGGCAGCTGAGAAATACCCTGTAAGTTGGAACTGCAGAAATATCTTACACCTCCATGGAAATTTTCCTAAGTCCAAACTGATTCCCTCTTGCTGCATTTGACTCTTCTCTTACTGTTCTGGCACATTTCTGCTCTAAGCAAGAAAACCAAGTTTAAGCAATTCAGCCTGTTCCTTCTTCCCCTTTCTTGCAGAAGCAGCTCATTATGGATGTGAAGGCACTGACCAGGGTACTATTCCTTTATATCCCATTGCCCATGTTCTGGGCTCTTTTGGATCAGCAGGTAAGAACAGTTCTTTTGAAGGCTACCCCTTCTTCCAACCCCTTTCCTCTCACAGGAAAGAGATTTCTCATAATCGCGTCTGTCTGCCCTAGGGCTCACGATGGACTTTGCAAGCCACCAGGATGAATGGGAATTTGGTGAGAAAAGATTTTCCAGAGAAATCTATTCTTTTATTCATAATAAATAAATTTCCTTTTTAAAGGAAAAACGATTTGTGTTTTTTGCCTGAAAACTGACTTAAGATCAGAAGAGAGGTGTCTTTAACATGAAGGTACTGAGTAGGCAAAATTTTAAAAAGCTACTCTAGAAATAAAAAACAGAATCTTATCTTTAGAAATCAGAAATATCAGGATGGAAAGGTTTCAGTGTGTACAGGGAAGTATTGAGAAGATAGTAAATGAAGTGATCCAGACGTGGGATAGAGATTGTTTGCTCCCCTCAGCCTTTCTGGGGTACAGGGCTCAGGATGGACTGCTGCTACTACTACACATGTAGCTCCGTCTCCAGGCAGGGAGAATGTGGAGGACCTCGAAGTGCAATATTTTGTGCATGGATAAGGAACGGGAAAGTTGCAAACATTATTTTCTGTTTTTCTAATCTCCATTCTTTGGCAAACGCAAAGTTTCATCTCTGCTCTCAATTGTTCTACTTAGATTATTGTATTGTTTTTCTACTATCTCAGTGGTGAAGAAGGCAGGGTGGAATGATGCCAGGATTTCATTAACCAGCCCATTTGGAGGCTGTCAAATATAAGTTTACTTTTCCCCTTTCTCTTATTGCCCAGGATTTACTATGGTTGTTCTCTTGTTGACCCTCTGGGGAGAACAACTCTGGAAACACTATGTGTTAGTGGAAGTCTTCACCCTAACCATGATGTCTTGTGTTACACATTACCACCTACAACTGCAGTGACTGAAATTAACAAAAACACACTGACCCTATTCTCTTGCAAGAAAAAAAATATTCTCCCTTAGGCCTACCTGCCTTCAGCAAACATAGCCTGAAGCCATTCCCAGTCTGTTTCCCCAAATACCCTTAAAAGCACAATGTGGCCCTGAACCAAAGACCTTGTGGATTTTATCTTTTGTGTCTCACCTGCTAATTAGCAATTTTTTTTTTTTTTTTTTAAAGAGAGAGAGCACAAGCGGTGGGGAGGGGCAGAGGGAGAAGGAGAGAGAGAATCTCAAGCAGGCTCCACACTCATCACGGAAATTAGCAGTATTTTTGATCTAAGCTTGTCTTTAGCCACTGTATAAATGTAATTTGTTATAATGTTTCAGGGTTTTTTTGTGCTTCAGCCCGACCAGATGCAGGTAGGAGATTTCTCTATACTCATGGGGATTTATGGCTTTCCTCATCTATACTTCTATCTGAAATATTAGGATTACCAACCATAATTGGACATTTGTTTCCTTGTATGCTGAGGAGGGTTAAAGATAGGGATGAAAATATTCTCCTTGAGCCCGACACTTCTCTTTCACACCCACTTTTAAATAAGCAGCTCCTGCCCAACTCCAAGGAGGGTGAATTTTGAGCTCACAGGAAAAGTATAAGCATTGGATTTTTTTTCCATGTTAAGGTAGTATCTTGGAAATATTGTCCAAGAAAGTGTAAGGCTTTGTTGTGTGAGTAACGAAGTCAGAATCTCAGTTTATTGGTGACTCCCAGTTCTTTTTTTAACCCTTGTTTAATCCCCAATTCTTCCTTCTCTCCTTTTCTGCATGACATTTTCCCTTTGGCTGTGGAACAGGAGAAGATAAGTGAAAATGAGGGGGAAGAACTCCTAACTGATTGACAGAAAAATGGGTTCAGAATGAAACTGATTCTGTAGGATATTTAGAAGCTGAGGTGCTATGCAGGGGAAATTAGAGTCCTGGGTGTAAGGGACTGAGAGATGTGGAATCATTCTGTACTTAGTATGATGAAAGTATGTTTGACTGTTAGAGTGCACACAAGCAAATGAGAGCACATGCTTACACTAAAGATAGAAGAACACTTTGTAACTAATCCTTTTTACCATGGTATTACAGGTACTAAATCCCCTTCTGGTTCTTATCTTCATCCCATTGTTTGATCTTGTCATTTATCGTCTGGTTTCCAAATGTGGAATTAACTTCTCGTAAGTGCTCACTATGCCTTTGTTGCTCAGACTGACTTAATTTTTGCTCAGCTTGATAAAGATTCAATGTCAGCACTTTCTACTTTGTATTATTTGTTTTGGCGCATCATTTTTCTGCTTCTGTGTATCCAAGAAAAACTAAATGCCTATTGGTACTGGAGGATGGGAATTAGATCTAACTAATTCTCATTATAGAGAGTCCAAGCCGTTCCTGCAGACTTAACTGTGTGATGTTGAAGGGGTAGATCTAAGTTTCACGGAAAGTCAAAAGTATGTGAGAATAGGCTCCTAAGTCAACTTGTTGCTTTGTTCCTGAATGTTGCCTCTTCAAAGTCTAAATCCTATGATGACAGTTAATCCCTTTAAATCTTTTATTGTCCATATGCAACAAAGTGGGGACCTGGTAAGAGCAGAAATAGGTTGTCCCTAATTACTGTTTTTCTCCCATTCTAAATAGAAGCACCAGGTGTTGTATGGAACTGTTGACTCACTATATTGTACACCTGAAACTAATATTACACTATGTTAATTAACTGGAATATAAATAAAAACTTAAAGAAAAAGAAGCGTTATTCTTTGTAAATTTGACAGAGGAGGGTTTCAAGTCTCCTCTATTCCTGATTTAATAGCAATTTCTTTTTGATGGCCACATTACGATATTCAAATGGCCTTTTGTCATTTACTCATTAGCTGAGCAGATATTACTGAGTTCAGCAGCAATGCCATGCAAATATAACAGCACAAATGAGTGCTGAAAGAGTTCACTGTTTAGTAAGGGAGGTAGAACACATGCAAGGATAATTATTACCCACCGTGAAATATGTTAAGTGCAGCAAGAAGGGAAGCAAAGTGCCAGGGAATTATAGAGAAAGAAGAGAGTCCTTGCTGCCAGAGTCAAGAAAGACTTATGGAGGAGAAGAAAATGGGATAATAATGTATAGTGCATGGCATATGGTAAATGTCCAATAAATCTGGCTGCATTACTATTATTTTTTGGTATGATGATGTAATGGATAGAAAGACCATCAAAAACAGAAGTTGAGGTGGGAAAATGTGGTGAATTAACAGAGAACTGTTCAGTGTGATGAGTAGAGGAAGAAAGCTGTGTGAAGGGGAGAAGTAGCTGGGATCAAATCAGGAAAGGTCTTTAATGGTAGGCTTAGAGGGTTTCAATTTTAGCCTTTACAGTCTAAAGTTTCCATATAATTGTCTCTCCCTTTCCTCTGCAGATCGCTTAGGAAAATGGCTGTTGGTATGATCCTAGCAAGCCTGGCATTTGCAGTTGCTGCAGCTGTAGAGATAAAAATTAATGTGAGTTCAATAAATCTTAAGATCCATGAGGGCAAGACCATATCTTTGTTCACTCTTCTGCCTTGTTCAATCCTGATTGCCTGGGATCTAGCACAGAACCTGTTTTGAGGAAGATGCATCATAACTATCTGTGGTAAATGAGTAGATACGGGGTAGAACAGCAATGCAAAATGAGGCCCACCTCCCACCTAAGTGATTCAGAGTGTATTGTCAAGGAATTCCCAAACACTAATATCTAAGCTATCTCGTCGTCTCTTTGGGAGGACAGGCTTTTGAATATTTGGCAGATCAAATAGCCATTGGGGAATGACGTATGAGATCACAACTGAGTCAAAAAGCATGGAGTTTTGTCATGTAGCATCAGTGCTTGCTGCACTGAGCTGGTGTTTCCCTCTGCAAACTGCCTTCAGAGTTTTCTAAGCCAAATGCCCTTGAGAGGGAGAAAACTGTGTCCTCCTGACTAGATGGACTAGGATGTCAGAGGTAGGACTGAGATATGTGTTCTCACTGTATCGGAAGGTTTGTTGGTAATTCTGACATGTGTTCTCTGTCCTAAGAGAATGACCTCACTGCAGCCCGGTCCCCAAGAGATTTTCCTGAAAGCCTTGAATCTGGCAGATGATGAGGTGAAGGTGACAGTACTGGGAGATGAAAACAATACTCTGTTGGAAGAGTCTATCAGATCCTTTCAGGTGAGATATGGACTTGAATAATTTAGAAACACATTCAGATTATGCGACAAGGTGACAGCATAATATAGTGGTTAGAAGCACGCACTTGTAGAGTCAAAGTGTCCCCAGTCCAATTCCTGGTTCTGCCATTCCCTAGCTATAAGACCCTGAACAAGTTATTTTATCTCTCAACCTCAGTTTCAGCAACTGTAAAATGGCAATAATTTTTATGCCATGAGCTGTTGTAAGGATAAGTATTATATGTAAAGCACTTAGCATAGTGTCAGGGACATTGTAAGGTCTCAGTAGGTTGTAATTTGTATTGTTATTTCAAACTGCCCCCTAATATCACATCCTCTGGAAGGATTTGGCTTGCATATTTTCACTACTATTATTTACATATTCTGAAATATTTGTATTTTTTAAAGATTTATTTATTTATTTGAGAGAGAGAGAGCATGAGCGGGAGGGGCAGAGGGAGAGGGAGAGAGAATCTCAAGCAGACTCCATGCCGAGTGCAGACCCTGATGCGGGGCTCGATCTCACAACTCTGAGATCACAACCTGAGCTGAAACCAAGAGTCAGATGCTTAACCAATTGCACCACCCGGTGCCCCTGAAATATTTATTTTAAAATATTATTTTTAACAATAAAAGTAATGTACATCTATTGTTGAAAATTGGAGAGTGTATGGAAAGACATAAAAACCACCTATAATTCCATCACCCAGAGATGATCAGTCAGCATATTGATATACACAAATAAACTAATTTCTAAAAAGTAGTCAAACTCTATATGCGGTATTGAACTTTTTTTTCTTAACATCAATCATGTCATTAAGCATCCTTCTGTGTCCTTAGATAATTTGAGAACATGATTTTAATGGACATATGATATTCCATTTTATGGATATATCATAGTTTATTGAAGCATTTCCTTATAGGTATTTAAGTTTTTATTATTAATATACATAATGCTATAAAGAACATCCTTACTCGTAAATCCTTATGCATGCCTCTAATTACTCTTGTATGGTGTATTCCTAAAAACAGAATTGCTAGGTTAAAGGGCAAAGTCGAAAGTATCTGATGAGCTCACCCACCCTGGGATTCTATGAGACAGTGATGCCTATGATAGGGTAGAATGTGATGTGACAGTTTCTTCATTCTACAGAAGATGCCACGCTATGCCCAGCTCCACCTAAAGACAAAAAGCCAGGATTTCCACTTCTACCTAAAATATCACAATCTGTCTGTCTATACTAAGCATTCTATGGAGGAGAAGAACTGGTACAGTCTGATCATTCTAGAAGATGGAAAAAACATTTCCAGCATGATGGTAAGTTGAGGAGTAGCCTTAGGGTCCAAATTGTTATCTGAGTTTGACCAGCTCATCAATACCTTACCGAAGATATGCCTGATGATCAGATTTTCTGATTATCAGATTTTCTGATTATCAGTTCCTTCTTGTCAGCTGTTACTGATTTTTACTTTCCTCCATTGTAGGTGAAGGATGAAGAAAACAAAACAACCAATGGGATGACAGCCGTAAGGTTTGGTTGTCAAGGAGACCCAAGGCCATTCTGTTTTGAATCTTGGTCTCTTCTGATCTGTGACACTTCAGATAAAGCAGCCTCACATTCTACTTGTCTTATACATGGATTCTCTCTTCTATAATATCAAGGGCATTGGTGTCAGAGGCATTTTCCAGAAAAATTAAGGGCATATAGGCTTGTTTTCCCACGTGTATTAAAAAGATGCCCCTGTATGTGTATACGCTCCCTGTGCTCTGATGCACACATCCCTTTCTGTTGAATTTTATCCACTTATTTTGCTCTCAGGAGAATAATTGAGTACTTCCATCTCTGTGACCACTAGAGAAAAATTTAGAAGTGAGCAGATAATCCTCCCTTCATGGTTGGTAGTTGAATATCTCTTATTGTTACTGTGTTTTTAAAGTATAGTTTTATGATAAACCTGTAGAGACACCATGGTGTAGTAAAGGTAACACCTTTGGAGTCAAAAACTTGGTTTTGAATCCAGATAAGGCTGAAAGTCATGTCAGACGGCTAAAGAAAGTTACAGAGATGGAGCCCCCAAGAGGTCACCTGCTCTCTGTAGCAGAAAATCAGGCATGAAATAGAGAGGTGCTCGTGCCTATGGCCATCAAGATTAGGTGGTTGCTGTTGAGACCAGCACTTTAGAGGAGAACTTCTAATGAAATGTCTGAACTTTGCTGAAGGGTGGAACAGTCATAATAATTTGCTTTTGAATATGCTTTAGAAAAAGTAAACAGTTCAAAATAAGTAAGACAATAGTGAGGATAGGACTTCCCTGGGGGAGAGAGCCAGAAGAACCACAGGAGCTCCCAGAAGGGGTAAAAGGAAATCTCTGGATCAGTGCAGGATTATCTAAAGTGCAGGAATCAACATTAGGCGTTCTAGAGGAAACTGCCCTTCTTATCTTGTGGGCCAGAGATTAGTACAAAAGCTATCAAAATACCAAAACCCATACTGAGGAAACAGTTTAGGAATCCAGGTTCAGGACACTTTAAAAGATCATTCTGGAAGTGTCCAGGATTGTCTGCAGATTCCAAAATTATAACTCAACCTACTATGGGCTGGGAGTCTGAGTTTTGTATAAGTCAAATCAGACTTTTTATAAAAGGATACAGTATCAGTTTATATAAATTCTAGTATATATATTTATACATATACATAATTATTTTTCTTAGTGAAGTCTCAACTGATGAATCCCACCATTATAAAAGGGAAAGAAATTGGATGCACCTAAGCTGGATTAGTGAGGAGACTCAGACTGCCATGGGTGATCATGATAGTGTCCATCCGGGCTAGAGATGACATGAGGGTGTGGCAGATGGAAAACTAAAACCTCAGGAAAGATAAAGTTAAGGATAACTAGGACTACTGATTGTTTCTTACATGTGAGTTAATTTATTCATCCACTTAACAATATATAACATGGACCTTTTGTGTGCCAAAAACTGTTCTAGGCACTGGGGATGTAGTGGTAAACAGGTGTCCCTGTTTGTGAAGGTTTGTCTGATGTGTAACAATGTCTCTACCCTTAGGTTTGTTAATACTTTACATAAAGAAGTCAACGTCTCCCTGGGTACAGATATCTCCCTCAGTGTTGGTGAAGACTACGGTGTGTCTGCTTACACAACTGTACATAGTGGAGAGTAAGAGCATTACCCTTGTGGACACTTTACTCTTATCAACAACTGCTTTTTAAATGTTTTCTTTGCATATAGGTGAGGGGATCAGGTATATCTCAGCTAATTTTGAGTATACTCAGGTTCACTCTTTTACACTGTTCCACTAATTCAGAAGACCTGGAGGAGAAAAATTCATAAGAATTAAATGAAAAGACTTAGGGCCCGAGATCCACAAAAGAAGATGGTTTGTGCCTTCTATATTTTGGTGTAAGATTTAAAAAAATACCTGATAGACAATGAAGAGCTCAGATCAGTGACAGAAAAACCTGGCATAAAAATAATTCACTCCTAGAGACTTCTCTTCAAAGAGAAATGGTGGCTTTTCTGCTTGACTCACCCTGAGTAGAGAGATGAGATCAGTCTTTCCCCTGGAGATGGGAGTGCTTTTCTAGGCTGTGGTGTTTATTCTAACCAAAATTGTCCTGTTCCAGATACCCTGCGGTACATTGTAGAACAGAAGATAAGGACTTTTCACTGAATATAGGTCTGCTAGACCCTCGTACAGCTTATCTGTTTGTTATTATTAATGTAAGTAGCTCATGGCCACCCCTACTCTCTCCTTCCATATAACTGTATCTATATTTATATCTGTATATCTATATCTGGATCTGAATTTATCCTGCGATCACATACTTATTTCTAGTGTAAAGTGATAGGTTCTATCATGACTTTAGAAAGCCTACTAAGGTCTCTAGAAGGTATGTTAAAAGAGATAACATTGGCAGCAGGCATATAATAGAAATATAGAATGATATAATATGTGGCCCTTTATGTCTGGATTCTTTCATTTGGCATATTTTTCAAGGTTCATTCATGTTGAGGCATGTATCAGTGCTTCATTTCTTGTTACTACCAAATAATATTCTATTGTATAGATGTAACACATTTTATTTGTCAATTCATCAATTAATGGACATTTGGGTTGTTTTTACCTTTTCACTATTATAAATAATGTTGTTATGAACATCATGTACAACTTTTTGTGTGGCCATATATTTTCACCTCTCTTGGGTATATATCTAGGAGTGGAATTGCTGGGTCACATGGTAGTTCTATGTTTAAACGTTTGAGGAACCACTAGGAGAATTCCATCTTACATTCCCACCAATAGTGTATGAGGGTTGCAATTTTTTCACATCTTCACCAATACTTGTTTTTCTGTTTTGTTTTTGTTTTTTTATAGCTATCCTAGTAGGTGTGAAATTGTAGTTCATTGTAGTTTTGATATGTATTTTCATAATGGCTACTGATGTTGAGCATCTTTTCGTGTGCTTATTGGCCGTTTGCATACCTGCTTTGGACAAATGTCTATTCAGATCCTTTGCTAAATTTCTAATTGGGTTCTTTATTATTGAGTTGTAAGCATTCTTTATTTATTTTAGATATGTCTGTTATCAAATATATGATTTAAAAATATTTCCCTGTTCAATAGGTTATTTTTTTAACTTTCTTGATGTTGTCCATTGAAGCACTAACGTTTTTAATTTTTATGATGTTCAATTTATCTATTTTTCTTTGGTTGGTTGTGCTTTTGATGTCATATCTAAGAAACCATTGCCTAATCCAAAGTGATGAGGATTTGTGCCTATGTTTTCTTCTAAGAGCTTTATAGTTTTAGCTCTTATATTTAGGTCTTTAATCCATTTTGAGTTAATTTTTGCATATGATGTGAATTAGGGGGTTAACTTTATTCTTTTATATGTGAATATTCAGTTGTCCCAGCACAGTTTGTTGAAAAGACTGTTCTTCTCCCATTAAATGGCCTTGGTACTCTTGTAAAAAATCCGTTGACCATGTGAGGGTTTAATTCTAGATTCTCAGTTCTATTCCATTGATCTATATGTCTGTTCTTGTGCCAGTACCACACTATCTTGATTGTTGTTACTTTGTAGAAAATTTCAAAATCAGGAAGTATAGGTCCTTCAACTTTATTCTTCATTTTCAAGATTGGTTTGGCTACTCTGGGCCCCAGGGATTTCCATATAAATTTTTGGATCAGCTTAGAATCAGAAGCCAGCTGGGTTTTGATAGGGATTGCATTTAATCTGTAGGTGATTTTGAGGAATATTGCTATCTTAACAATATTAAGTCTTCTGATCAATGAACATGAGATCTCTTTCCATTTATTTAGGTTTTTTTAACATCAAATTTTTTTCAACAATGTAGTTATTAGAGTATAGGTTTTACATTTAAATTTGTTTAAATTTGTAAGCATTTTATTTTTTATGATACTATTGGGGTTTTTTGGTTGTTTTTGTTTTAGAGAGGGAGAGAGAGAGAGCATGGGGAGGGGCAGGGGGGCGGGGGGAGAGAGAGAGAGAGAAAGAATCTTAAACAGGCTCCATGCCCAGCCCAGTGCAGAGCTGGACATGGGGCTGGATCTTACAACCCTGAGATCATGACCTGAGCCGAAATCGAGAGTTGGACACTTAACCAACTGAGCCACCCAGGTGTCCCATGATGCTGCTGTTAATGGAATCATTTTTCTAATTTCAATTTCAGATTGTTCATTGCAAGTGTGTAGAAAAACCAATTGATTTTGTATGTTGATCTTGTATCCTGTAATCTTACTGAATTCATTTATTAGTTCTAATAGTTTTTTTAGTGGATCCCTTAGGACTTTCTACATACAAGACCATGTCATCTATATAGAGATAGCTTTACTTCTTCCTTTTCAATATGGATGCATTTTATCTCTTTTTCTTGACTACTTGCCGGGACTTGAACCTCCAATACAATGTTGAATAGAAGTAGTGAGAGCAGACATTCTCCTGGCGGGGGGGGGGGGGGGGGAGGAAGAAGTAATTAGTCTTTTATCATTAAGTATGTTAACTGTGGGTTTTTCATATATGTCATTTATTTTTTCTTATTTTATTTAAATTCAATTAATTAACATATTGTATCATTAGTTTCAGATGTAGAGTTCAATTATTCATCAACTGCATATAACAACCACTGCTCTTTACATCACGTGCCCTCCTTAATGCCCATAGACGTCAGTTAGTAGGTTAAGTTCCCTTCTATCCCTAGTTTGTTGAAGTTTTTGTTTGTTTTTTACCATGAAGGGGGGTTGAATTTTGTTAAATGTTTTTTCTATGTCTATTGAGATACTTATGTGGTTTTTGTCCTTTATGCTATTGATATGGTATATTACCTTAATTAATGTTCAGATGATAAAACAACCTCGTAGTAGTTTTCCAGGGCTGCTGTAACAAGGTACCACAAGTGGAGTGGCTTAAAAACAGAAGTTTATTGTTTTACAGTCATGAATGCAAGAAGTCCAAGACCAGGGTGTTGGTAGGGTTGGTTCCTTCTGAGGGCTGTGAAGAAGAATCTTTTCCATGCTTATAGTGGTTTTCTGGCAACATTTGGTATTCCTTGATGTGTAGAAGAATCACCCAAATCTCTGCCTTCATCTTCATATGGACTTCTTCTTGTATGCTTGAGTGTGTCCAATTTTCTTCTTTTTTACCAAGATACCAGTTATATTGAATTAGGGCCCACCCTAATGCCCCCATTTTAACATGACTAATTATATCTGCAACAACCCTGTATCCAAATAAGTTCATATTCTCAGTTAGGACTCAGTTAAGGTTAGGACTTCAACATACGAGTTTTAAGCGGACACAATTCAACCCATTACACTTGTATTCCTGTTGTTATTCCACTTATCATTTGTTCTGTCTTTTGTATGATACTCAGGATAGAAGTCCTATATATTGTTTCTGAATGCCAGGATCTAATAAGCATTTAGAGTAGAGATCATAAATTGGAGCCCGGGGGCCCAGTTTTTTCCATAGTCCTGTTTTGTTTGGCCTGCACACTACTGACAAAAGTAATAATAATCATTAGTAATTGACAATATTAAAATTCAGGAGATTTCACCTAAGAAGCTGGGTTCTTAACGTTTCTTAAAAACAAAATCAGAAGATTTAATAACAGGTATTACCATGTCAGTTGGCTGGTGCTGTAGTAGCTCTATACTTTAGATGGGGCCTGTGCTATCCACTTTACCACAGCCCCCATCATTCCCATTCAGCCTCCTTTATTTTCTTAATTATCTGCCCGTGGGTATTTGAGTATGTGACCTTGATTTAGAAGCTCAGGTCATGGTCTTCCCTTAGCCTAAGAAAACGCAAACATGTGCCCATGTATTGTTCACAATATCAACTGAAGCAAAATGTACCTTCCTATTTTGAACCCAATGGCCCTTTGACTCAGAGAATCAAGGACATTTGGATACCAGAGCCTTTTGATCTTGACATTTCAACTGCCATTTTAATCACATAATATTTTAAATATTACACCCACTACCTAATAATGGTTTCACTCCAAGAAATACATATAATTTTAGAATTTTTATCCTATTAAAACAAATATTAGTAGATATAGCCTATATAAAATAAAACCAACCATAGCTAAAAACCTGCATAGTAAAAGTACTTCTAGACAAAGAAATAAAGATTAATCATGTATATATGGTAAGATAGGCAACAAAAAAATTGACCCTGAAAAAGTTCTTTTTGACCAAAATTCTACAGAAAAATTGCCTTTTTTTCTTTTTCTTTTTTTTTTTAAGATTTTATTTATTTATTTGACAAAGAGAGACACAGCGAGAGAGGGAGCACAAGCAGGGGGAGTGGGAGAGGGAGAAGCAGGCTTCCCACGGAGCAGGGAGCCTGATGCGGGGCTCAATCCCAGGATCCTGGGATCATGACCTGAGCCGAAGGCAGACGCTTGTCGACTGAGCCACCCAGGCACCCCAAAAATTGCCCTTTTGACATAATTTAAATGTGTAAGATTTGACTTCAAAAATGATGGCCAATAAATAGAATTTAAAATAGCAGGCAGCATTTGATACAGATTTTTCAAAATTGATCAATAAAATCTTTAAGGTTTACCAAGAAAATTCATTTTGATAAAAGTAATTTTATTAAAATAAAAATTTTAATGGAAAATGTTAAAAACAGTTTAATTGTACTTACATAGAAAACTGGACAAGGAATTAAACTTTTCTCAAGAATGTGCTTTCTGAAAATTCATTGTGTTTGTATAATTCAGATGCCATTTTATATTTAAAAGGTTGGCCAGGATCAAAATACCTATAGGTCAAACAATGGAAATCCAAACTACAATATCAAAATATTCTGCCATTGAAGGACTCAGTCAATAATAGTATCTGAGTGACTGAAGCCAGGTAAGTGAGTGCAGTGTTACCAAAAGGAATTTCAAAAAACTGAAATTGTATAGAATTTGCTCAATCTCTTGAAGGATGAAAATACAAAGAGGGGATCGATATAATATCACAGAATGCTGTAGATCAGAATATTTACTTGAGACTGCTGATAAGCCCATCTCCTTTTCCTCACTAAGAGCACCAACCATGATCCTCAGGCCTGGAAAATGGAAGACATTCCCACCAACAGACTGTCCATTGCATGGCAGCTACCACAATATGCCCTGGTTACAGCTGGGGAGGTCATGTTCTCTGTCACAGGACTTGAGTTTTCTTATTCTCAGGTAGGTTTTTGCAAGTGGAAAGTGGAGGTGGATATATTGCTCAGGGAAGAATGAATTTTAATCCTCGCACTGCCTTAAATAGGTATGTGATCCTGGCCAAGACCTCTATATTCTTTGGTCTTAGATTTCTTATATATGACCCTGAACAGAGTCATCTTGACTCCCAGGATCATGGCAGTGCAGCATAGTAACTGATGCTGTTTGGGGTCTAGGAAAGCGTACTTTAAGAATAAGGATGGTGGAGTCAAATTGCCCATGTTCAAATTTTGATTGTACAACTTATCCTGTAAACTTGAGCAAGTTAATTATCTCTCTAATGCTATTTTTCTTTATGTGTAAAGTAAGAATACTGATAGAATTTATCTCTTAGGGTATAATAAAGATTATATGATATCATGAATTAAATATTCAATTAAGAGGTCCATCTTATTATTACTGTTAACATTATTATCACCCCTTGAATCAACATGTTAGCTGAAGTCGGAGGGGGGAGGAGTTCAGATTTGGAAACTTTTGTGGGAAAAGTTTTCTGGATAGATGGTGTTAGGGAGTTTGTTTACTCACAAACCTGTGTTCTCTTTAGGCTCCCGCTAGCATGAAATCTGTACTCCAGGCGGCCTGGTTGTTAACAGTCGCAGTTGGGAATATCATCGTGCTTGTTGTGGCTCAGTTCAGTGGCCTGGTACAGGTATGGATCTGATGGAAGCCGGAGTTTGTGTCTACCCAAGATTTCCCTTCCAAGTTCCTTTCCTTCCTCTTACCCCACCCCTTCGCCCCCCACATTCCCCACTCAGGGCTGTGTGTAAGATGGGTTAGATATAAACAGACTTTGCCAGGAAAATGGACATATAAGAGTGGCAGTAATGGCCACCATTGGCCATATGAGGAGAGGCCAGTGAAGCCATTCTTCTTTTACCAAACTTCTGCCTACATTGATGACCCTGAGTCAGTCTGCTCCCTAGTTCTCATCCTATGAAGATCCATTTAAAGTTTCTTCATATTCTTCTCTTATATTTATTTCTTCCTGCAGTGGGCTGAATTCATTTTGTTTTCCTGTCTCCTGCTGGTGGTCTGCCTGATCTTCTCCATCATGGGCTACTATTATGTTCCTATAAAGCCAGAGGATTTACAGGAGCCAGCAGATAAGCAGATTCCCCCTACCCAAGGGAACATGATCAACCTGGAGACCAAGAAGACAAAGCTCTAATGGCTCCCCGGACTCTTCCCAGACCCCAATTCTGGGCTTTGGTCTTGGTCATCACCCATCCTAAGGCATCTTTTTTCTCCTATTTGGTTAGGGAAGAGAAGTAGCATTGTATCTGAGCTGATCTCCTCCACTTTTCTCTCATGATAGAGGCAGTTCTAGGACTGGATATTCCAATACATTAAAGAGCAAGTCCCCTGAGACTCTATATCTTCCCATTAATTACTAAACTCTGTAAACATTGTGTAGTATTCCTGAAGCAGGCCTAGCATTTCTAAATGGCCATTAAAAACACAAATGTGTAATTGAAATTAGTCTCTGGGGTTATGCAAAGTTATGTGGGAATCCCTTTACTTGCCATTTAGAACTGATGACTCCACTTTTTAAGGGATTGATTCAGGGGTAAAATTGCAGAATTACAGAAATGGTATTTCAAGTTTCTTCATAAGCAACATAATTGTACTATTCACTAGGACCTCAAGAATTGGTATTTATGGTGCAATCTGGTTCAGGGTCTGGCCTGTCAGCTATCCAGGTTTGATAAGACCTTAGTAAAGTTTTCAGTCCAGGTAGTAGGAAACAAATGACATTTTATTAATACACAGAAGTATTTTATCTACTAACCCAAACATCCCTTTCTTCATACTGATAGATCTTTGGGAAACAAATTGAAGTATAAATTGTAGAAATCCTGTTCAGTCTTCTTTAGTACACATTTTTCTTAGGGACTACAATGTTTCAGCTGGATTATGCCTTCCTGTGGACAGTTTTATGGATACTAATTATAATTTTCCAACCATGCATTTTCAATGTTATTGGGACAGCTTTTTATTATTATTACATCATTTCTTGCTTATTGTAACAGATATTTAATAACAACAATATTTTTATAAATCCAACTTCCTTTTTTTATTATTACCCTATTCAGCCTCAAAGTAGTTGGTCTGTTTTGGTAAGTTTTTCCTATTTTATTTTTACCATAACTTTAATTTATTTTTCCAAGTTTTTATTATACTTCCAGTTAGTTAACATACAGTGTAATATTAGTTTCAGGTGTACAATTTATTTATTTATCACTTACCTACAACACCCAGTGCTCATCACAAATGCACTCCTTAATCCCTATAACCTTTTTATTTATTTTTATTGTTTTAAAGATTTTATTTATTTATTTGACAGAGAGAGACACAGCAAGAGAGGGAACACAAGCAGGGGGAGTGGGAGAAGGAGAAGCAGGCTTCCCGACGAGCAGGGAGCCTGATGTGGGGCTCGATCCCAGGACCCTGGATCATGACCTGAGCCAAAGGCAGACACTTAATGACTGAGCCACCCAGGTGCCCCCCCCATCACCTTTTTAACCCATCCTCCTGCCCACCTCCCCTCTGGTAACCATCAGTTTGTTCTTTATAGTTAAGAGTATGTTTTTTGGATTGCCTCTCTTTCCTGCTCACCATATTCATTTGTTTTGTTTCTTAAATTCCACATATGAGTGAAATCATATGGTATTTGTCTTTCTCTGACTGACTTATTTCGCTTAGCATAATACACCCTAGTTCCATCCACGCTGTTGCAAATGGCAAGATTTCATTCTTTTTACGGCTGAATAATATTCTCTCTCTATGTTATATATATATATATCTCTATCCATTCATTAGTCCCATAATTTTTAAATGCCGTTTCTTCATTTAGGCCTGGGAATTCCCTGTTTATTAAAAAAAGTTATAACATTCTAGGTTTAAGCTTATAAAATGGTGATGCTCTTTGGAGGGGCTTGATCCCATATAAAGATCCCATCAAAATCTGTAGGGAAGTACAAGAGTGGTAGAACATGAGGGGTTTTTGTTTCTGTGTTAATGAAAAAGGCAAAAAACATTACCTTGCATGCAGTGAATGAACCAGTGGACAGACATGGAGATATCATTACACTACTGTGTATTTCTAGGGAAAAAAATTCAAAACCACTATACCATAGAGCCTCATTTCCATTGGTTTTGCCCTATTATCTCATCTAGAACTGTGTTGAGTCTCACATAGTAAATGTAACAAATAAGAGAAGTTGCTCCAGTTTCCCAAGTGTTACATACTTTAGTTTTAGTGACCATGGTTTCAGAAATAACAAAGTGACAGCAACACCATTCAGTTTTCCCAGATATTGTGCTGTGAACCTGACCCTACTTCTTCAGAAGATATTCTATTTATTTTTGAGCAGCCTTAACTCAATCTGTTCTATGAGGTATTGTTTCAAGAGAAGTTAATAGTGCTCTGTGAATAAAAGTTTCTATGCACAAATAAATTTTGGGAATGAGGCATATTATATCCTCTTTCATAGTAAAGATTCTGGGAAATCCTGCAGTAAAGACACAAGACACTTTGTTTAGCCTAAAATGGTATAGTATTCTGAAGAACATTGGTTTGGGAAAAACTGTGGTAGGCAATTCTTCCCTATTCTGAACTAAAACCTTCCTCTCTGAAACCTCCCACCCTTGATTCTTTCCTTCATAGTTAACAAGAATAAGCATAACCCCCTCTCATGTGGCAGATTTTTTGCTATTTGGGGAGAGCTTTTATGTCTCTTCAGTCATCAAATGGATATACATCAAGTTTAAGATTCTCAGTTCCATTAATGGGCCTTCATAGGGCACCTTTCAACACTCTGTTTTACCTCTTCTGAAAAATATATTAGCCACTCTGGAAAATGGTATGGAGGTTCCTCAAAAAGTTAAATATCCTACAACCCAGCAATTGCACTACTAGGTATTCATCCAAAGGATACAAACATAGTGATTCAAAGGGGCACACGCACCCCAATGTTTATAGCAGCAACGTCCACAATGGCCAAACTATGGCAAGAGCACCAGATGTCCATTGACAGATGAATGGATAAAGAAGATGTGGTGTGTATATAAATAATGGAATATTACTCAGCCATCAAAAAGAATGAAATCTTGCCATTTGCAATGACATGGATGGAACTAGAGGGTATTATGCTAAGCAAAATAAATCAGAGAAAGACAAATACCATATGATTTCACTCATATGTGGAATTTAAGAAACAAAACAGATGAACATAGGGGAAAGGAAGGAAAAATAAAATAAGATGAAAATAGAGAGGGAGGCAAACCATAAGAGATTCTTAACTCTTGGAAACAAACTGAGGGTTGCTGGAGGGGAGGTGGGGGGAATGGGATAATTGGGTGATGGGCATTAAGGAGGGCACTTGATGTAATGAACACGGGGTGTTATATGTAACTGATGAATCACTAAATTCTACCCCTGAAACTAATAATACAATATATGTTAACTAAATTGAATTTTTTTTTAAATTTTATTATGTTATGTTAGTCACCATACAATACATCATTAGTTTTTGATGTGGTGATCCACGATCCATTGTTTTCGTATAACGCCCAGTGCTCCATGCAGTACGTGCCCTCCTTAATACCCATCACCGGGCTAACCAATCCCCCCTCCCCCCTCCCCTCTAAAACCCTGTTTGTTTCTCAGGTCCATAGTCTCTCATGGTTCATCTCTCCCTCCAATTCCCCCCGCCCATTTTTCCCTTCCTTCTCCTAATGTCCTCCATGTTATTCCTTATGTTCCACAAATAAGTGAAACCATATGATAATTGACTTTCTCTGCTTGACTTATTTCACTTAGCATAATCTCCTCCAGTCCCATCCATGTTGATGTAAAAGTTGGGTATTCATCCATTCTGATGGCTGACTAATATTCCATTGTATATATGGACCACATCTTCTTTATCCATTCATCTGTTGAAGGGCATCTCGGCTCTTTCCACAGTCTGGCTATTGTGGACATTGCTGCTATGAACATTGGGGTGCATATGGCCCTTCTTTTCACTACAGCCACATGCAGAAGAATGAAACTCGACCATTCTCTAACACCATTCACAAAGATAAACTCAAAGTGGATGAAAGACTTCAATGTGAGACAGGAATCCATCAAAATCCTAGAGGAGAACATAGGCAGTAACCTCTTTGACATCGGCCACAGCAACTTCTTTCAAAATACATCTCCAAAAGCTAGTGAAACAAAAGCAAAAATGAACTTTTTGGACTTCATCAAGATAAAAAGCTTCTGCACAGCAAAGGAAACAGTCAACAAAACAAAGAGGCAACCCACAGAATGGGAGAAGATATTTGCAAATGACACTACAGATAAAGGGCTGGTATCCAAAATCTATAAAGAACTTCTCAAACTCAATACCCAAAAAACAAATAATCAAGTCAAAAAGTGGGCAGAAGAGATGAACAGACACTTCTCTGAAGAAGACATACAAATGCCTAACAGACACATGAAAAAATGTTCATCATCATTAGCCATCAGGGAAATCCAAATCAAAACCACACTGAGATACCACCTTACACCAGTTAGAATGGCAAAAATGGACAGGGAAAGAAACAACAAATGTTGGAGAGGTTGTGGAGAAAGGGGAACCCTCTTACACTGTTGGTGGGAGTGCAAGTTGGTACAGCCACTTTGGAAAACAGTGTGGAGGTGCCTCAAAAATTTAAAAATAGAGCTACCCTATGACCCAGCAATTGCACTACTGGGTATTTACCCCAAAGACACAGATGTAGTGAAAAGAAGGGCCATATGCACCCCAATGTTCATAGCAGCAATGTCCGCAATAGCCAAACTAAATTGAATTTAAAGAAAAAATAAAAAAATGTAGCAGTAGCTCAGAATCCCTCTTAATATGTGATACCTAGAGCCAAATACACTTCCAGAAGTGGTCTGACTAGAAGAACTAAGACCAGCCTTTCTCTAAACAATATATTTCTGTAAATACAGCCTTAGGTAACATTAGATGTTTTTGGCATCTATACCATAATATAGGCTTAGATTCCAACCAGATGGTTGCCTAAAATCTCCAGGTTTTAAGAAAGCTATTGCTTATCCAAATACATCTTTGAGTTCCACTATGTGCCAGTCACCAAATTAAGTATTGGAAAAATAAAAATGAATAATATACTCTACCTGTGTGGGAGGTTACCTCACTTATCTTTACTAACTGTAAAGATCCTAGAAAATACAGAGGCCTTGTAGAAGTTATGGTATATTGAGGAAGAACAGAAGGACAGTATTACAGGGCTGCAATAAGGTTTAAAGAGGTAAAGGATGCAGTTAGCAGAAGCTAGGGACAAGATGATGTGAGCCTTGTGACCATGGTAAGACATTTTGATGTTATTCTAAGTGAGATGTGAAACCATTGGAGGTTTAGAACATGGGAATGACATAATCTGATTCTATAGTTAGGGTAACTCTGGCTGCTGAGTGGAGAATTGTCTGTAGGCAGGAAGGAATGGAAGCAGGGATTCCAATTAGAAGACTTTTGTAATAGTCCAGGCAAAAAACAATTGTGACTTGGACAAGGTTGTAGCAGTGGGAGTAGGAAGTAGGGGGTAGGAAGAAATGGTTTGGCCTGGAATTGAACTTTAAGTAGGACTGACATGATTTGAGTATGGTTTGCATATATGGTTTAAAAGAAAGAAATCAATGTTGACTCTTAGCTTTGGGGTCTTGAGTAATGAGGATGAATGATGGTGCAATTTGGGGGGAGTAGGAAAACTAGGGTTAAGAGTACTTGTGGGGCATAAAGTAACTAAGAATTTTGTTTTGTGTATGTTGAAATTCAGATGCCAATTTGGTGTCCAGTTGGAGATGTTGAGCTGGCAGTTTCATGAATCTGAAGTTTCGTTAAGAGGCTGGAGCTGGAAATATAAACTTGAGAGTCATCAGTATATAAATGGTATTTAAAGGAATGAGATTTGATGAGATATCCCAGGAAGTGAATGTATACAGGGAAGAGGTTCAAGGACTAGTACTGGGATTTTCCAATATTAGAGGTCAAGAGGTATAAGAGTCTGGACTTAAGTTATATTACAAAGCTATAGTAATCAAAACAGGATGGTACTGGCCAAAAATAGATACATAGATCAGTGGAACAGAATAGAAAATCCAGAAATAACAATTATATGGTCAATTAATCTTCAACAAAGCCGGAAAGAAAATCCAATGGGAAAAAGAGAGTCTTTTCAACCAATGGTGTTGGGAAAACTGGACAGCAACATGCAAAAGAATGAAACTAGACCACTTTATTATACCGTACACAAAAATAAATTCAAAAATGAATTGAAGACCTAAATGTGGCACCTAAAACTAAAAATCTTAAAAAAGAGCCCAGGCAGTAATTTCTCTGACATTGGCCATAGCAACTTTTTCTAGATAGGTCTCCTGAGGCAAGGGAAACAAAAGCAAAAATAAACTATTGGGACTTCATCAAAATACAAAGCTTCTGCACAGCAAAGGAAGCAGTCAACAAAACTAAAAGGCAACCTATGGAACAGGAGAAGATATTTGCAAATGGCATAGCTGATAAATGGTTAGTATCCAAAATGTATAAAGAATTTATAAAACTCAACACCCCAAAAAACAAATAATCCTATAAAAATGGGCAGAAGACATAAACAGACATTTCTCCAAAGAAGACATACAGATGGCCAACAGACACATGAAAAGATACTCAACATCACTCATTAACAGGGAAATATAAAAACTACAGAGATATCATCTCACACCAGTCAGAATGGCCAAAATTAACAAGACAGGAAACAACAGGTGTTGACGAGGAAGCAGAGAAAGGGGAACCCTCTTATACTGTTGGTAGGAATGCAAACTGGTGCAGCCACTCTGGAAAATAGTATGGAGGTTTCTCAAAAAGGTAGAAATAGAACTATGCTATGATCCAGCAATTGCATTACTAGGTATTTACTCAAAGGATAGAAATACTAATTCAAAGGGACACATGCACCCAGATGTTTATGGCAGCATTATCGACGATAGTCAAATTGTGCAAAGAGCCCAAATATTCAGTGACTGATGAAGGGCTAAAGAAGATAGTATATATACTAATGGAATATTACTCAGGCATCAAAAAGAATGAAATCTTGCCATTTGCAACGATGTGGATAGGGCTAGCGAGTATAACACTAAGTGAAATAAATCAGTCAGAGAAAGACAAATACCATATGATTTCATTTGTACATGAAATTTAAGAAATGAAACAAACACAGAGGAAAAAGAAAAACCAAGAAAAAGACTCTTAACTATAGAGAACAAACTGATGGTTACTAGAGGGGAGGTGGGTAGGGGGATGGGTTAAATAGGTGATGGATTAAGGAGAGCACTTGTGATGAGCACCAGTGTTGTATGTAAGTGCTGAATCACTAAATTCTACATGGGAAACTAAATTTATACTGTATGTTAACTGGAAATTAAATAAAAACTTGAAAAGAAAAAAACACATACATTTAGAGACACATAAAAAAATAAAAAAAATAAAAAATAAAACACTTCATTGCTCTCTATTCACTCCAAAGATAAAATTCTAATTCCTCAACAAGGCCATCTGACCTGGCCCTTATTATAGAGTTTATTATAATAGCAGATGGCTCCTGCTATGATTGTTGATTTGTCTACTTCTATTATACCTATCTGGGCTCATCCCTGCCACTGGCTCTTGTCAAGTTGCATACTCCCACCCTCAACAGAGATCCACTAAGATTTTAATCAGGATTTTATTGCATTTATAGATCAGTTGAGGGAGAGTTGGCATATTTACCATATTGAGCCTTCCAAACTTTGAATCTCTCTCTTTTTTTTAATGTCCTTCCTCTACTTTCTTTGTATTTAATTTGCTTTTCCCTTTCTAATTTCTTGAGATGGAGACTTAGATCATTTATTCTCATTCTCTCTTCATTTTATAATTTGTGTATTTAGGATAGTAATGTTTTTTAACTTCATTAACTTCCTCTAATTACAACTTGAGCTGCAACCCATTAGTTTTGTTTTTTGTTTTGCTTCTATCCTGTACCTCTCCATTTTCGTCATATTTGTCCTTTAAAATCCCATTCAAATGTTACTACTTGTATGAGGTCTTCTCTGATACACCACTGAGATACCATGATTGTCGCAACCTCTCAGGCTCAGTAGTGGTCTATTTGTTATTTGGTGGAAGACATTCTCATCATTTTCTATCTCATAGCACAGGTATGTTGTATTGTTTTATTTCCTCTGCTCACCTGCAGGATCCTCTTAGTTTTTATATGTTGTATTTTCATTATAATCAAGTTTAAAATACATTTTAATTTCCTTTGTGATTTCTTCCTTGACCTATAGGTTGTTTATGAATGTATCACTTAATTTTAAAGCATTTGAAGATAGTCTATGTTACCCTTTTGTCATTAATGTCTACTTTAATCCCACTGTGGTCAGAGAATATATTTATAATAAAATGAAATCCTACAAAACTTTTTGAGGCTTGTTCTATAAGCCAGCATGTAGTCCAGGTCAATTTTGGTAAATAGTGCAATGCACACTTAAAAAAATATGCATTCTGTCATTGTCAGAGGCAAGTTCCTTATTTGTCACAGCAAATGGCTCCTGCTATGATTGTAGATTTGTCTACTTCTGTCTAATTTTGCTTTATATATTTTGAAACTATGTTGTGGGTGCATATAGACTTAAAAGTTTTATATCATCTGTGGTGAATTGATTTTATTATTATTATGTCATGTCCCTCTTTATCTCTACTAAAGCTTATTGCCTTAAAATCTACTGTATTGAATATTAATATAGCTAAATCTGTTTTCTTTTAGTTAATATTTGCATGGGATAAATTTTTCCATCTTTTTACTTTCCATCTTTCTTTGGTTTTACCCTTAAGGTGTGTCCCTTATAGGCACCATATGTTTAAAAAAATCCAGTGCAAGTCTTCCAATTGGAATTTTTAATCTGTTTATATTTAATACAATCATTGGTATATTTAAGTTTTATCTACCATCTTTTTTTTCTATTTTTTCTATTTTCTATTCAACTAGCCTATACTATTTCTCTTTTGCTTTCCTTTTCTGCTTTCTTTTTAATCGACTATTTTTGTTCCATTTTCCCCACTATTAGCTTTTACTGGTTATACATTCTTTTATTTTTTTTTTTATCTAGTGATTATCTTTGGGATCATTACATATACCCTGGGCTTCTTACAGTAAATATACATGATTAATGTAACCACTACCATGGCAGTTCTTTTATTTTAGAACACTGTAATTTCATTTACTCTCTTCTACCTTTTGTGTTATTGTTTTTATGAATTTTAATTCTATATACATGTTGGATCCCACAAGATAATATTATTGTTTGATACACTCAATATTCATTTAGATTTATTTACATATTTACTCTTTCTATTTTCATTCCTTCCTTCATTTCCATGCTTTTATCTGGGATCATTTCCCTTCTTCCTGAAGAACTCTCTTCAGTTGCTCTTTAGTGCAACTCTTCTGGGAATGTATTCTCAGTTTTTGCTAATTGAAAAAAAAAAATTCTCCTCTATTTTTGAAGAATATTATTGCTGTTGTGTTTTGAGGGTTCACATTTCTAGATTAGTGGTTATTTTCTTTCACATCTTATATTCTGGCTTCCATTATTCTGTTAAAAAGTCAGCACCAAATCAATTAAGAATTGAAGGGAATATTTTCCCCCCTCTGGCTGCTATAAATTTCTTTTTACTTTGGTTTTTATTAGTGTTACTATGATGTGCCATGATGTGATTTTCTTTATATTCATCCTGCTTGGAGTTTGCAGGGCTTCCTGAATTCGTGACTTGATGTCTTTCATCAGTTTTGGAAAAAAAAAATAGCCATTATCTCTTCAAATATTGCCTCTGTCCTATCTATTTCTCTGTCTCTCTGTCTTTGTGTCTGTTTCTGTCTCTTTCTCTCCCTCTCTCCTTGTCCCATTCCCTCTTCTTCCTTCTTCTTCCTGTCTCTTTTTCTCCCCTTCTGGGACTCTAATTACATGAAACTAGAATATTTCATGCTATTCTTTTTGTTTCTTCTGTTATTTTCTATATTTTGACATTCTTTTTCCTCTCTGTGATAAGAGCTACTACTGAAGGAAACTGACCTGACTTGGAGCACCTCAGAAAAGTTCTATGCCTTGGCATTGTTGAAAAAAACATCAACCAGCGCAATATGGTCATGATCAGCATTACAGCTGCCTAGGACCACACTACAGGCTGAGGCAACAAGAGATCAGCAAAATATTTAAAAGGAGAGCTGGGGAAGAAGAGAGCCATAGGGAGCTTTCAGAATGCCCATTCCATTGTTTATTCTTTCCCAAATTCTCAAGCCTCATTCTGTTATCATTTCCTTTCTGTTTAGAGAATTTCCTTTAGCCATTCTTACTGGTAGGTCTGCTGGTGACAAATATTCTTAGTTTTCTTCTTTTGAGAATGCCTTTATTTTCCCTTCATTCCTGAAGTATATTTTTCCTAGATATAGAAATAGGGTTAACAGTTCTTCTCTTTCAGCACTTGGAAACTGTTGTGCCAGTTCCTTTTGGCCTCCATAGTTCCAGATAAAAATTTGCTGTCTAGGACATGGGGATTGTCCTGGGCAGAATCACTTTGTATAGTCAATAAATGGTTTAATACGTCAAAAAAAAAATTGCTGCCATCTGAACCATTTTTCTATTATAGACAGTGCATAATTTCTCTGTAACTGCTTTCAAGATTTTTATTCATTTCTGGTTTTTTTGATGTTTCATTATGATGTGCTGTGGCTTGGATTTTTTTCCTTTTGGTTTCTTCTTTTTGTGGTTTCTAACCTTTCTTTCACCAAATTTGGAAATTTTACAGCCTTTGTATATTTCTTTGAATGTTTTTCCAGTCTCATTCTTTCTCTTGTGTTTCTGGGACTCTGATGGCATGAATGTTAGTTATTTTGTTATTGTGCCATAGGCCTCTGATGCTCTGTTCATTTGTTGTTATTCAAATTGTATAGCTTCTCTTAATCTGTTCCTTTATTAATCTTTTTTCCTCTGTCATCTCTAATCTACTATTGAGCACATCCAGTGAGTTTTCTTTCATTTATTATAATTTTCAGTTTTACAATTTCTCTTTGGTTCTTTTTTTTTTTTTTTAAGATTTTATTTATTTATTTGACAGAGAGAGACACAGTGAGAGAGGGAACATAAGCAGGGGGAGTGGGAGAGGGAGAAGCAGGCTTCCCGCGGAGCAGGGAGCCCAATGCGGGGCTCGATCCCAGGACCCTGGGATCATGACCTGAGCCGAAGGCAGATGCTTAACAACTGAGCCATCCAGGCACCCCTCTTTGGTTCTTTTTTCATAGCTTTATTTCTTTGCTAAGACTTTCTAGTTTTTTTTCATTTGTCTCAAGAGCATAATTGCTAGTTGAAACATTTTTATGATTGCTGCTTTACAGTCCTTGTCAGATAATTCCAATATCTGAGTCATCCCGCTGACATCTGCTAATTGTCTTTTTTCACTCAAGTTGTAATTGGTTGAGGAATGAAAGTTCAACTTCCTGCTCAGTTCCACAGACACTGTAGTGGAGGAGACAGTTTTTCCATTAGTGTTTGGCTGAAGTAGGATGGGTATTGTCAAAATGTTTCATGTTCTGCTACATTGTTCTTTTTCCAGTTCTTTGGCGAGGGGGGACAGCCATTATGGAGTACATTTTTGGCTGCACCTGTTGGTAGTTTCAGCTAAAGGCTTCTCCACCCCCCTGTACCAGATATATAGAAAATAAAAAGAAACCCAGGGAATTACCAAGTCAAATCAGGAGCAAGAGTCCTGCATGGCAAAAAAAAAAAAAAAAAAAAAAGTTACAAAATTGCACTAATGTTTATTAGCAAAAACCTGGCAGAATATACATGGAACTGAATTATGAGGGGACTGCATCAGGGGTGGAGGAAGATAAATTTCAGTTAGCCTGGAATTATTATATAGGTGCACTTACCAGAGACTCTGGAATCAATGTGCTATCACATACAGTTGACAAAGTTCTAATTACTTTCTCTTTGTTGTTTGTAGACTGAAAATTGGATTCACTTCTGGCTTTGCTGAGTTGAGATGCCAGAAATCCTCTGTAGAGGAAGGAATTAAAGATTTATTAGAGAGTGGGGCGCCTGGATGGCTCAGTTAGTTGGGCATCTGACTCTTAGTTTCAGCTCAGGTCGTGGTCTCAGGGTCATGGGATTGAGCTCTGCACCAGGCTCCTGGGCAGTGGCAGTACTGGAGATTCTCTCCCTCTTCATCGGCCCCCTTCCCCCCACCCCCCTCACATGCTCTGTCTCTCTCTGTCTCCCTCTCTCTCTCTGAGATAAATGAATGAATCTTTAAAAGACAAAAAGATTTAGGGAGATAACAGCATAGAGTGGATCTGTCATGTATTACCTACTCAGCCATCCCAGCCCTGAGGACATGCCTGTCACAAATAACATGGAGAAATGCATTAATGAAGGTAGTACCAACATATTTGAAAAGCACCGTAGTGGCTGTCTTCTGTAGGTCAGAGACGAAGGTGGCAAATACCGATATTGAAATGGGTTCTATGATTTCAGTAAGGTATATGATATCTCAGGGTGGCAGAGACTAGTAAGTAGCACGAAATTATCAGAAACAACTTGGGCTGGTTACTTTAGTAGACAGAAGAGCTGGTGGGGTAATTATAATGGTTTGACTCACAGGGATATTTGGAATTAAATAAATGATCATAGGGTCCCCAGTGCTGAAATAGGAAGGTCATCATGTTTACCTAGGTAAAGAAAACTCGATGGAGTAAAGGCCCTTTGGTGAGCATTTATATAGGACACAAACATTCTAATACTCTGAATTCATTCTGAGAGATCCCTTCACATACCTTTTTCTACAGACCAACTTGTTATCAATTTTCATATCATTCCTTTCATGTCCCTGACTGCTGCCAAATCATTAGCCTCTATCCATGTATTACTATAGAGCTGCTCCTTAGGCCAGCTTTCATTTGGGCCAAATGGGCAACGAGATGTCATGTTTAGGATTCTGCCCACTGAATGGAATTACCTTTCCTTTTTTGCAGGGCCACGAACTTGGTGGGGCTGCTGCATTGCAGAAGTCATCACCAACTGTCATACAAAACCATCTACAAAATAGGCTCAGATTTCTTCTGGCCATAGAGAGCACTGCATGTGGCTTAAGCCAAGAATGAGAGCAGGATGGCAGTGCAATGGGAATAGACACACCAGGATTAAGAGCCACCTGCTCATCCAATTTACACTTGCTCAAGCTGAGTCCCAAATATAGCACATGATAAAGGAGTATTGCTTGACATGACTGATTCTATGGCTTGGTAGATAAAACATTCAATTCATGTGGGGCAACTGGTGTTCCATAGTCAAATGAGTATTCAGTCTCTACCACAGCCCAGTAGCAAGCCAAGAACTATATCTCAAAATGAGGATAATTACTATTTAAAACAGGCATGATTTTGCTCCAAAACCCTATGGGCCTCTATGCTGAACCTCCTCTCAGAGCTTCCAGAGACCATAGCACATTTGATCATGGATATTTTAAAAACCACTGGGCTCACTGGTCATAAAGAGGGTGACCATATAATCTATCATCCAAACTAGGACAGTCTTGAAAGTGAAAGTAGGCACTAGTAATAAATACACTGGGACAATAGGCATAAATTAAAACTATCCTGAGATATGTCATTCAGTCATAGCAGCCAAGTGATTAATTTGTTTGCTTTGCATCCTTGACCAGCCAGAGTGCACACTGAAAGGAATTCGAAATTTTGACAGAGAGCTCTCAATTCTAAAATATCCTGGATTAGTGGATTAGGTCATTGAATTTCAAGGTAAGGTATCTTCAAGTATCCAGGCAGAAAAAAAGTAAATATTTAGTCAGTTCTCAAACATTAGTATGCATGAGAAACATCTCATAGTTTGTTAAAACAGTCCTGGACTCTATACCCAAAGTTCCTAATTCAGTAGCCATAAAATGGGGTCTGATAATTTGCATTTTAACAAATTCCCATGTGATGTTGATGCTGCTGATCCGGTACCATATTTTAAGAGCCATTGATCTACAGAGAAGAGAAAAAATATCCCCACAGACCGTCCTCAGTCTTTTCCACATCAGAATTCAATACCAAAATATAATGGGGCAACTGCTACAATATTCTAAAGAAAAATTAGACCAAGATGTGGTTGAAATTGTAGGGACCTGACAGCTTTCATAAACATGAACGAACAAGTAAAATTGCCTTTATGAGAACCTCTTGCAAAAGCTATGCAATAATGAAGTCCTGATAAGAAAAGATGAATAAAAATAACGGGAATGGAGAAGTTGCATTAAATATAAAACCAATACTAATTATGAGAATTATGATTGTAAAATAAATGTTATAACTGATAAAATATACATTTATGTAAACAAACTAACATATCTCATCTATAAGAAATATGTAAATTTGAGGTTCCTTTTTTTTTTTTAAGATTTTATTTATTTATTTGACAGAGAGAGACACAGTGACAGAGGGAACACAAGCAGGGGGAATGGGAGAGGGAGAAGCAGGCTTCCTGCTGAGCAGGGAGCCGGATGTGGGGCTTGATCCCAGGACCCTGGGAACATAACCTGAGCTGAAGGCAGACGCTTAATGACTAAGCCACCCAGGCGCCCCTTGAGTTTCTTTTTTTTAAGATTTTATTTATTAGAGAGCTTGAGCGGTGTGTGTGGGGGGGTGCTGACTAGTTCATATCTTGATGTAGTTGAACTTAAAATGAACTCTCTCCTCCATGATATTGAGACAGGAACTGCTTTTGATTTTTAAGATGCCTGTATCTTTGTATCCTTTTTGTAGAAGTTGAAAAATAACCTTGAATAAAAATTATATCTTCTTTGGGTTTTTAAAAATAAATATAATTGGGAACTATGTTACTTTGACAAAAAAACTAAATCAAGAGTTGAGCAGAGATTACAGGGAATGTGAGAATGGCTAGCATTTGAAACCTGGGGTTTTAAAACACAATGACTCCAACTACTCAACATTTTCCTTTGTCTTTTTTCATAATACAGGAGGGCTCTTTTCAAAAATAAGATCTCTTCAAGTGAAATATTTGAAGTTTAACGATTCTTCCAGTTTTGCTTCAATTTCCCTTTTTCTGATAGAAAAGAAAAAATTTTTAAATTAAAACTAGCATTCATATGAACACATTTTAAAAGGATTTTTTATCACTCATTATATATCAGAGAACACATTTTGTAATGATGTTTGACCTACTATACTTAAGATTTTTATTAAGGTATAGTACATATCATAGAATTCACCCATTATAGGCAATACAGTTTCATGATTTTTAGTAAGTTTACAAAGTTGTGCAACCATCACCATAATCCAATTTTAGAACATTTCCATCACCCCAAAAAGAAACCTCTTGTCCATATGCAGTCAATTCCTGTTCCAACCCCAGTCCTAGGCAACCACTAACTTACTTACTGTCTATATAGATTTGCCTTTTCTGGACATCTCATATAAATGGAATCATATGATTTGTAGTCTTTTGTATCTGGCTTCTTTCACTTAGCATAATATTTTTGAAGTTCAAACATGTAATATGTATCAGTACTTTGTTTTTCTCTATTACTGAATAGAATTCCATTGTATGGCTATACCACATTTTGTTCATCTGTTCACCAGTTGATGGAAATTTCTACTTTTTTTGTTATAAATAAGGCTTCTATGAACATTCATATATGTTTTTATGTAGATAATTTCCCTTGGGTAATAACAAGAAGTGGAATTTCTGTGTTGTATGGTAAATTTATGTCTAATATACACTTTTTAATTGCCAAAATGCTTTCAAAGCAGCCACATCCTTTCACATTTCCATCAGCAACTATAAAGATTTCCATTTCTCCACATCTATGCTACCACTTACTATTGCCTGTCTCTTATTATCGTCATTCTAGTGGGTTTGAAGTGGTGTCTCATTGTGGTTTTAATTTGTATTTTCCTTTTTTTTTTTTTTAAGATTTTATTTATTTATTTGACAGAGAGAGAGACAGCGAGAGAGGGAATACAAGCAGGGGGAGTGGGAGAGGGAGAAGCAGGCTTCCCACGGAGCAGGGAGCCTGATTCAGGGCTCGATCCCAGGACCCTGGGATCATGCCCTGAGCCGGAGGCAGACACCAAACGACTGACCCACCAGGCGCCCCTTAATTTGTATTTTCCTAATGACAACAATATTATATAGAACATCTTTTCATGTGTTCATTAGCCATCTTTATGTTTTCCTTTGTGAAATCTCTATTCAAATCTTGTCTATTTTTTTAAAATGTTGTTTTTCTTATTGAGTTGTATGATTTCTTTATAGATTATGGTTAGAAGTATTTTTATCAAGGATTTGTGAGTATATTCTCTAAGTTTGTGGTTTGTATTTCTATTTCCTTAATGGTGTCTTTTGAAGTCAAAATTAAATTTTGATGAAGTCTAATTTATAATTTTTTTAAGGATTATGCTATTGGTGTCAGATCTAAGAACTCTTTACTTAATCCAAGGACACAAAGGTTTTCTTCTTTTTCTCTAAATGTTTTACAGTTTTAACTCTTACATTTAGACTATTATCCATTTTGAATTATTTGCTTATGTATGAAGGGTCTAAGTCCATCTTTTTACATGTAGCTATCCAAATGACCTAGCACCATTTGTAGAAAAGACAATCCTTCCCTCACTGTTGCCTAAACAGCTTTGTAAAAAGTAAAAAATCAATTTACCATAAATGTAAAGATTTATTTCTGGACTCTCGACTCTGTTCCACTGATCAATATGTCTATACTATGTCAGTACCACACTCTCTTAACTACTATAGCTTTATAGTACATTTTAAAATTGGAAGGTATAAGTCCTCCAATTTTGTCTTCCAAGATTGTTTTTACTATGCTGGGAACCAGGATTACATTTCCGGACCAACTCCCACTTGTTCATGGTGTATAATTATTTTTATGTATTAAAATATTTGGTAATATTCTGTTAAGTATTTTTGCATCTAAGTTCAGAAGGGATGTTTGTTCATAGTTTTCTTTTTTTGTAATGACTTTTGCAATGGCTTTGCACGGTCCTCCTTAAATGAACGGGGAGTATTTCCTCCTCTTCTGGAAGGGATTGTGTAAAGTTAGTGTTAATTATACCTCTAAAGTTGTGCTACAATTCTCCAGTGAGACTGTCTGGGTCTGGAGATTTCATTTCAGAGAGCTTTTAATTAAAAATCCAATTTCCTGAGGTGGCAGCGCTTGTGGTGACTGAGTGGAGCCCAGGGACAGGATGTTGGTGTTGGTATTAGGAGACCCGTATATCCCATACTAGTTTGCCAGCTAAAAAAACTCCTGGTGCTAGGAAAGATTCAGCACATTCTCTGTACTGGAAACCTTTGCACCAAAGACAGTTATGACTATCTCAAGACTCTGGCCTGTGATATTCATATTGTAAGAGGAGACTTTGACGAGAATCTGAATTATCTAGAACAAAAAGTTGTAACTGTTGGGCAGTTCAAAATCGGTTTGATCCATGGGCATCAAGTTATTCCATCTTGATTTATTTATAACACCTTTTTTTTAGAAACTTTATTTTTTATTGTTATGTTTAGTTAGGCAACATATAGTACATCATTAGTTTTTGATGTAGTGTTCAACAATGCATTAGTTGCGTATAAAACCCAGTGCTCATCACAACACATGCCCTCCTTAATACCCGTCACCCAGTTACCCCATTCCCCCACCCCCTTCCCTTCTGTAACCCTCAGTTTGTTTCCTGGAGTCCAGAGTCTCTCATGGTTTGTCTCCCTCTCTAACTTCTTCCCATTCAGTTTTCCCTCCTTTCCCCTATGGTCCTCCGCGCTATTCCTTATATTCCACATATGATTGAAACCATATGATAATTGTCTTTCTCTGCTTATTTCACTTAGCATAATCCCCTCCAGTTCCATCCATCTTGATGCAAATGGTAGGTATTCATCCTTTCTGATGGCTAATACTTTTGAGTTTGTCTCTCTGTATAATTTTTGTAGTGGTTGCTGTGGGAGCTACTTATAATGATGTACTGGTATTTACATTTATCACTTTAGATGAAGTATAGAAATTTCACTTCCATTTAGGTCTCTTTACCTTTCCCAACTTTAAATATCATTGTTTTAGTATTAGTATTATAATTTTTGTTTCAATAGTCAATATGATTTATAAAACTCATAAGGAAATGAACTGTCTATTGTATGGACTCATATTTCCGTTCTTTCTATTGTTTCTTCTTGAGTCCTAATGCTGTAAGTTTCCTTTTGTCATTTCCTTTGTTTGAAGAACTTCAGTCTTTTCAGGATAGGTCTGCTAGTCACAGAATCTCAACTTTCACTCATCTATGAATGTTTTTATTTTCCCTTCATTCCTAAAATAACTTTTCCAGATAATTATGGTTAACAGTTATTTTCTTTCAGCACTTAAAAAACATTTTGTCATTTCCTTCTTCATGGTTTTACATAAGAAATCCACTTAAATTAGTGTTTCCTTGCAGAGAATGCCTTGTTATCTCTGGCTGCTTTCAGGAGTTTTTGTCCTTTTTTAAGAGTTTATGATGTATCTTGGCATGGATCCTTTAGGTTTATCCTGTTTGGGTTCATTCAACTTTTAGGTTCATTCAATCTCTAGGTTTGTGTCTTTCATCAAATACAGGCGGTTCCCAGCCATTATTTCTTCAAATACTCATTCATACCCATTTTTCTCCTCTACTTTCTGGGACTCCAATAATATTAGATATTTTGTTATAGTCTCACAGGTCCCTGAGACTCTGTTCATTTTTTCCAGTTTATTTTCTATTGTTCAAGTTGAGTGAATTCTATTGTTCTGTCCTCATGTTCACTGATTCTATCCTCCCATTTCCACTCTACTGTTGAGCCCATCTGGTGAGTTTTTAATTTCTGTTGTATTTTTCAGTTTTATAATTTCCTTTCCTTTTTTGCATAACTTCTATTTCTTTTTTGAGATTTTCTATTTTTTAAGAGAATTTGTAATTGATTGTTGTAGTATTTTTATAATGTCTGTCTTCAAATTCTTATCAGACAATTCCAACATCTGATTCATATCAGGTTGGCATCAGGTGATTTCATTTTTCATTCAAGCTGTGATTTTCTTGGTTCTTGGTTTGTATCCTGGACATTTTGTCTATTATGTTAGGATACTTTGGGTCCTATTTTAATATTTTATTTTACAGGAAGTTACTCTGTTAGTTTCAACATACAAGTTTTAGCCTACTTTTGCAGGCCATGATTCCAATGGTAGTTTAATTTTCAGAACGTATGTGATGTTATGCTGGTCTGCTTGGTGTATTTGGTGCTGGTGGGGCTCACTCTGGTCTCTGTCGGTGCTGCCTGAGGGGTTAGAAGGAATTTCCTCTGACTGGGTTGCCAGATATCACTTGGTGAGGGAGGGGTGTGTAGAAATCTTTCTCTTGGTGTTCCCCTGCTACCCTAGTTAATCTCGGCCAGGGAGGAGAGCATCAGTTTCATGGAGACAAAGTGGCTTCCAGGCCCAGGCTGCTAGCTGTGACAGGTCCTTTTTCCTGGTTCCATAGTCAGACCTACTATCTCTGGGCAGGGGAGGAGAGTCTCTGGCCCTTGTGAACAAAGAGCTTTCTCAGCTGGGTTACTTGCTTTACCTGAGTCTCTCTTACTGGTTCTTCTTACTCACCACAGTATCTCTCCATGGAAGAGTCTCTGGCCCAGCAGGGAAGGAACGTACTTCCCCCGGTCACTTATTTTTGGCAGGGCTCCTAGACGGTCCCCATTGCCTGAGGTGGTCAGAGGGACTCCCACTAAATCCAGGGGGAAGAATGAGCTATTACCTTCTCTTGCTAGGTGGGAAGTTGGAAAATGCCAGCTCTGTGTGGCTCTTTTTTTTGGTTGGGGGATTCAAGACACCCTGCCTCTGTGTTATTCCTCATGCCCTGAGGCCCCAAACCACCTTGCCTTCTTCTTAGCTTTCTTTAGAGTCCTCCTTTGCCTGTTTCTTGTGCCATTTCCAGGGTTTATAAAGTTATGCTTAGTGGGAAGGAGAAAGGAAAAGGTCTATGCCATCTTGTCCAGACCAGAAGACCCTCACTACTCAATTTTATGTCCTCTTTATCTGTTAAAATGTTTTATTTTTGTTTCTGTTTTGCTATTTTAGACCCAGTTACGTTATAGACATCAGAAATCTGAAAGAAATCTTTGCCTGATGCACACATTTAACCTATTTTCTCCAGATGTAGTTAATGAGGCTGGGGGAAGAAAATGAATGTGTCAACACAACAGGATCTAAATTGAGCTTAAGGCCATATACATAAAGATACTGTTGAGGAACACACACACACCCCTCCTCCTTTCAGACCATCTCCTAACAATCTGCTCAAGAAGCATCTCTACATCAAGCAGAAATGGATTCATGAAACCATCAAAGGGACTGGGGAAAATGGGAGGGAGTGGTAGAGCTTACTGTAGAAAGGGCACAGCCCTCTCCTCCTGGTGTTCTCTGAGTGGCCAAACCTACCTGGATGCTTCTGCTTGGGAAATCTCAACTCTACAAGGCTGAGTGGTGCCAGGAAAAAGGTGACTCCAAACTATCCAAGTTAGCCTGGCTCTTCTCTGAGCTTTAGTAGGGAAGAAAACTCAGTTCAGTCAAGTGCACCAAAGTAAATATTTATTTGGGACAGAATCCTTAAGCCAGTACATTTCCTTTCTAATTTATTTACATACTGTGTTGTTCTCAAGAAGCATTTAAAGTGATTTTAATGGATACATAATATATAAGGATATATAAATTAGATGTAGGCAAAAAAAAAAGAGCAAGAAGAAAACAAGGGACAGGCATAAGTTTGGTGCAAAACTGCTTCTTAGTGATTTTCTACACTTGCATAAATACCCTATGAGAGAGTACATTGCTGGACTATTTCCTGTGCTGTCTCTGACTTGACCCTCAGGAGCACTCAGGACTGGGAATGGGTGCAGCAAGGTGGACTCCTAAAATGGAGATATGCTATAGAGATAGAGACAAGTTCCCATGGAAATTTCCATATTCAATAAATTTCCTGCACCTGAAACATGTTTGATTTCTTCTTCAAGATTCCTGAGTTCTCACTTTGAGAATGGCCATAGTTCTGAGCTCTGTCACCTAGTTGAAGACTCAGGCTACTAAGTTCCTGAGACGTCACATACCAGTTAGGGTCCATTACAAGTCAGATACTCTAAATGTATAGAGTGTGAGCCAAGGCTAACACGACAGTCATTAAGTCCTCCAACTCTTGTTTTTAATATTTTTCTATTTTGTTCTCAGAATCTAAGCCAAAACTGTAAGATAGGGACTTGCAGTGTCCCTCCCAAGTCAGCTGGAAATCTGGGAGATGCTGATGACGCAAGGGAGCTGAGAAGTAACCAAAGAAGTAGTGCTGTACCCGGTGGCTAAATGACCACACTCCTTCCACTATGGGAGCTGCCTCTCTCCTGGGGGATAGAACACAAAAGAATCCGGTCAGCTGGGATCTATTGTCTATGCATACAACATACAAGGTGCACTTGATTTGGGTGCAAATCCTAGGTGAGTGGTGGATGCTGGGGCAGCATAACTGAATCTAAAAAATACTTCTTGACTCCTCATGAAGCCAGTCCCTTCCCCAGGCTTAGGCTTCTCTTTCATATAGAGCCTCCCTCAAATACCTTTAATGTTTGAAAATTTCTTACAGTCTCATTCACTTTGCCTCCTGCTGATTTTAACACCTTCAAGTCTCCCTTAGACTGAAAAAAAGTACCCTGTCCATTCATCAGCCCATCTCCCTACCATTTGTTCATGAAGACATGGCCCAGTTCTTCTTTTCCTATTCATAGTCTCCTGAACCATTCCTTCTCAGCCCTTTTCTAAAAAGTTGAGCTTCATACCTTAGTATTTGTCTCAAGTTATTTTTCAAAGATCATTATCTCTTTCTGACCAAACTCAGTGCCTTTTCTTCAGAAGTTAGTACACTTGATCTTTTGGCTTTTTCAACTTGTTCTGTCAGGACAAGGACTGTCTACATTTCTCATATTTCTCTAACTATGTATTGTAGGGGATCATTTCTATCTAAGTTTTGAATATCTATAGCTGTAGTCCATGAATGTGACCTTTCTTATCCTATTTGAAATGGCAAAACAAGGTATCTGTCCCAAACATACTGTTAAATGCATTGTATATGTATATACATTCATGTTACTATAAAAAAAAATGTGTTTATCAGGAAAGTGAGTTTTAGGGGGCATGGCTTCTAATCAAAATGCTATGGGATGAATATTCTCTGATACAAAGGAAGGGAATGAAAGGGGACAAAAGGAACTTATGCAGGGCTTGCTGAAGAAAAACCTAGACATGATCAAGGAATAGGCATTGTATTAAAAAATAGAAGATTAAGTATACTGAGCAAAAAAAAATTTTTTTTGTATTAAATCAAGTCAAGAAAAATGAAAAAAAAATCTTGGATTCTCTACCAAAAGTTTGAGTTTAACTTGGAGAAGGAATGCAGTAGTTTTCTCTTGTATTAGAACAGGTGGGTATAGGCCAAGTTTGCAACAAACCAGAAATGTCTTGCGAAGCCCTTTCTCGTAGGGCAAGATTGGAAAGAAAGATAATCCATTTGAAGGAGGCCAGGAACACAGGGGCAACCCAGTCTGAAACTACAGGAGTTTAAAACTTGACATTACAGTTTCTTATATTTCTGAGGTTGTAGCCTTTGATGGAGTGAAAAAAACACCAGACCTAAGGTCAGATCTCTGCTGGAATCCTGATTCTGTAGTCAAATGGGAGATTCCTCAACATAAGTCCCATTTTCTCGTGGGCACTCTGCAGAGAACAGTTCTTACCTATTTTGGATGGAAGCCCTTGTTCCTCGGTATCTATTTGTTAAACATTATTCTTCAGAGAGAAGGTTCCATGTAAGCCAAAAGGTTTTTTGATAAATGTATACTGCTCTGAATATTTAATAAAGTATTTTTAATAAGTATTTCATAAAAAGTTATGGCAAAGCTGTAACTGCTGAAAGCTTGATTTAAGAAAATAGTGATAACATTTATTAACTCAAGGAGCAAACAGAAACCTTGTTATACATCATCAAAGATTGCCATCTAGTGGCCCAATTGTATTATAAGTTCTGAAGTTAACTGCAAGTTCTGAAAACTTCAGAGGTTAGGAAATTGTGTGGGAAGCATCCAGTCCCACGGAGGAGAACAGCAAAAAGTAAGATTTGGGCCCTGGAGACTTTTGCTTCACTGAAGGCATTCAAAATTCAAACTATAAACAAAACACTGTGCCCTTCAAACCAACCAATCTAAAGCCAGCCATGGCCCTGGGTCTGTAGTCACTCAGAATATGAGTAGATAGTTGAATGTAATAAAGTGATAACTCTTTGGGAGATAAGCTTAGAGAAATCCAAATCAATGAAGGCTTTCAAAATTATCTTGAGTGAAATCTTTGTGTCTCATGAGCAACTTTACAATAGAAAATTTGGTTTGCTTGTGGTAGAATTAGTGGTGTGTACATCTTAATGATAAAAGAAGCTGTGATACTTTTAGAAAATGAGGAAGAAATAAAGTTACCAGGAAGAAATATAGCAGGAAAACATCATTGCCCCAAATGATTCTTGTTTCTTTCAAACGAGGCAGCATGAAGTTACTGAAAGGGTAAAGGCTTGAGAGTCAGAGGGCTATCCATGCTGGAATTCTGGCTTCACTGCCTATTGGCTTTGTGACTTCGAGAATGATACCCAATCTCACTGAGCCTCACCTGTTGTTGCAAAGATTAAATAAATAAGGTTTGGAAAAGGCTTACCCCAGTGTCTGGAACATAACTGGTGTTCCTTTTACCCTCTTCTCACTTACAAGAAACCACATAATTTCACTTAAAGAGAAGAAAATGAAGAAAAACCTCAAAGAAGATAGGGTTTGGATTTGGGGCCAAAAACTGCCCTTCAAATAACATTCTTTTCTGTTAAAATGAAGGTAAGAGACAGTTTAGTCCCTCTCTGACTAAAGTAGCAGCCGTTGTCCTGGTTTTAACTGGTTCCAGGTGTTCTTTCAGGATGTAATTTTCCTACTGGTAACAGAAGAAAGAGTTGTATCCACTATAAAATGAAGATAACAGCACAAACCTCATAGGTGTTGTGAGAGTTAAATGGGATATGGCATCAATGTCCATAGTTAGGTGATACTACTAAGTTTCGTTGTTACTGGTTTTTGCCTCTCTCCTGGGACATCTATTGAGGATTGCCATTATTTTAGAACTGCCTGCAGGCCTTTGCTACCTTCCTCATGAATTACTCTCTCACCAAGGCTCTATTCTAGAAAGGCTAGCACTATAGTTCCCATAAGGTGCCTGTTTCTTTGCATACTCCATGCCTGTGATTGGTTTTTAAACCAATCACAGCAGAACTTGCATTTCCAAATATCCTTGGAAGTATATGGGAGACTAAAATTCTTCCTACAGTATTCTCTACTCTGGGAACTTCCCTCAGAGCCTACTACATATCCCTTTACCTCAAAGGAAGCAAAACAGAAAAGGACTTTGGTCAAATAGAGAAATAGATTTTCATTTAAGTTGGCTCTGAAGGGAGTTCATGAATATTTTTGACTGATGGCAGCATAACTTTGCAAAGTGACATAAGGGAATACCATCATTTCAGTATATCAATTATAAAATGGTTTTTTAAGTCACATCTTTAAAAAAAAATTTAAGGCCTAAAAGGCCTATAATCCCTCTTTGTGCCCCTTTTAGGCTAGTAAGCTCTGACTGGCACCCATTAGCGCCCTGCCTGTTCCAGAACGCTCAAGTTTTGACTTGGGATATGAGGTTTTTTTGTTTTGTTTTGTTTTGTTTTAATCAGTTTAAGGATTCTTTCCGGGGGTCTCACAGGACCTCATCCTCGAATACAAGGCCTTGCACACTGACTTACAGCCCCCAAAAGTGGCACAGAAGTCCTCTGTCAGGCTGTACAGTGTAATTTAGGGTATGGAGATAGGGTTGCTAAGTAAAGGCAGGCAGCGATGACAGGAAGTAAAGCCTCAGCCACGAAACCTGCATTTAAGTCTCAGCTCCGCTACACACAGGCGCTGAATTATTCTGAGCCTCGTTCCTTCATCTGTGAAATGGGGGAACCCTGCCTCACGAGACTGTGAGGAGGGTTGGTCTGGGGATGAGAAGGCCCTTTTTTAAGCATCACGCATCAAGCCCTCCTCCGCCCTCTGCACGCACTGGGCCCCTTCTAGCTCTGACAAGAGGTCTCACCACGCCCACCAGGCAAGCTCAAGGAGGAGATACCCTCATCGGTGGCCTGTGGGGTGGCCTGTGTCAGCTGGGGCCGAGCCCCGCTCTGCCCACACCCGATCCTCAGCAGGATGCCCCAGGCTCACCGAGCGCCTCTCCACACTCCCTTTCTTCCTGCCGTTCTTGCCTGGCATGACATCCAGTGACCGGTAGCTAGGTGGCTTCTCCTCAGGCCAGTTTGAGGAGTATGAGCTGCGGCGGTGGTGGGTTCCCCAGCTCCGGGGCCGCCTCTCCTTCTCATCCTCCTCAGAGCTCCAGGAACTGAGGCCAGAAGGCAAGGGAGGGGAGTAGCTGCGGTGCCTGCGCCTCGGGTGCCTCTGGGCATTCTCCCGGGGGCTGGGCCTGCGGGGTCGGTCTGGATAGCGGCTCCGGAGAGGTGCGTGGTCGGGCCGCCAGCGGGCCTCGCTTGATGAGGGGCCGTCACTGAGGCTGTCCCTGTCTGACCAGGGCGCGGGTGACCCGTGCAGCCGGGAGCGGTGGTGCCTTCCCCTCTGAGGTCGGTTCAGCTCCCGTCCCTCCAATGCCCAGCGCTTAGGCTCCCGGTCCTGAAGCTCCTGGTGGAAATCAGAGTAGTGGGCCTGCCTTCTCCCCTCCCTCGGATCCCAGGGTCCAGGGGGAATTGCGGTGAGCCACTCTTGGCGGGAGGAGTTGCCGGTCCTCTGTGAGGACGGCAGGTCTCTGATCAGTGGGGGCAGGTGGATGATTCTGCGCTCCACAACCTCAGAGCCCAGGGAGGACAGCATGCTGCAGGCTTGGCCAGATATGGCTTTAAGGTCAGGGGGCAGAGGCTGGGCTGGATTGAGGTTCTGCAGCTCTTTCTCCAAATACTCTAAGACACCATTGGCGATGGGAGGGTGAGCGGCGGTCTGGGTCATTGGCATCTGTGGGAGGCTGGATCGCAGGGACAAATCTGAAAAGAAACAAGGACCAGAACATGCAGAACTGCTGGCCCAAAACGTGCTCCTCAGAACCAGGGCACCAAAATGCCACATTAATCAGCTTGCATCCATCCCGTCCCCATCCTCAATCACAGATACCCACTATATTGGCCATGAAGGCCCCAATATAGCCCTTGCGCCTACCCCTGCCCTCTGCCCTCTCCCACCCCAAATCTCTGGCAAGGTTTACCTCGCTGCAGCAGCGGGTTCATTGGATAAGATGAAACCTGGGAGCTCCTGTCCGCCCCCCAGTACAGGGGCTTTTCCATCATCTGAGGGCCTAAGGCCCGAGCCTGCTTCAGGTAGCGGTGGCGGGCCAGGGCTGCAGGGGAAAAAGGAGAAATGCAGACCCTCAGCCAGGACAAGCCCCACACCCCCCACTTCACTTCTCTCTACCCAGTGGCCTTGCTAAGAGGCCAGTTTCTAACCTATCTTGCATAGGAGTCAGAGTTAAAGGAGCAGTAACCCATCGGTCATCTGGCAAGGAGCTGGGAATGTACGCCAGGAAAGTATACCTATAATACCTGACTTCCCAGTCTTGAAAACATTGCATCATCCTGCCATTCCCAGGTTCACCTAAGATGTAGGTAGATACATGGATATTAGTAGGCCATGAAATCTCAGGTCCCAGGCCAACAAGGCCTTCAGCCACAGGCCAAATATAGAAGATGCAGACGCAAAAGACTTCAAGGGGGCTGCCAGGGAAGCTCAGGGCTCCCTGCTCAAAGTAGAAAAAGGAAAACAAACAAAAAAGGATGTAGATGCTGAGGTCAATGGGCAGAACTACTGGTAAAGGGAAGGAGACGGAAGAACCTTCTAGCTGGCACACCAGCCCTTGTGGGGAGGAACTAGTGAGAGGGAGGCAAGAAATGCAAAAAGCTGAAGTAGATCCCAGTGGATCCTTTCAACTCTTCTCCTTATCTCAATAAGGAGGTCTTATTGGCTCCTAAGTTGGGATTTTCCCTAAGTAGGGGGAATCTCTAAGGGGTGCAGTGAAGGCAGAGAGGGAGAAAGGAAATACCATCTCCTTTCAGGACAAAGAAAATCATGTAAAAAGGCAGCACAAGGAACCCGTAGACATGTCACTCCAGTACCCCAGGTGCAGCTAGTGTGAAGCACACAATCCCCTCCCCTCCGCCCCTGTGAGCGCAAATTAAAAACAAAAGCATTTCGTTGGTTTTGTTTGTGAATTTCTGTTTTGAGGTAACTGTCTCCCAAGGTTTCTGTCTATCCCTGCATGCAGGAAATGTATTTGCATGTTTCAGGGCAGGAAGTGCCTGCCTCAGCCCCCCGCTGACACTTTCACCTCCTCCTGCCTTCCTCAAGCCCTGTGGCCACCTCTATAGCAGCAGGGCTCTGCCTCTCTGAGGCCTCTTCAGGCGCAGTAAGAGGGGCAGAAGACAGGCATTCTGGCCCCTGCTGCAAAGGGTCGGGGATTCGCTGAGGCCAACAGCTGAGTGGCCATCTGGACCCGGTGGCTCTGGTGTGAAACACACTTCAGCACAAGAAGTGGTTGCCTCTGAGCCCTCAGAAATGTCTGGAGCTGCAGCCCTGACAGGGCATCACGGCCTAGCCTGGAGGAAAGCAGATGCAAACTTAGAGCAGCTCACCCAGCTGCCACACCTTCAGGTGGCCAGCACTCCAGACCCTCCACGTGCTCAGCACCTTCCTCGCCCTCTTGCTAACCGATGCCTCCCCCAGCTCCCTTCATGTGCCACCATCCGCACACATAACGCCCTACTTACTATGCATGTGTCAGTCACTTTCCCTAAGCTAACTAATCCTCAGAGCAATCTCTTGATGTGGGAATTAGATGAAGAAGCTGGGTGCACAGAGGTTGGCTTCCCAGTTCAAGGTCCCAGAGCTGGTGATGGACAGAGATGCCTCTCTGATGCCCAAGCCTGTGCTCTTCCTGCCAAATCACTGAGTCCCCAGACTCTCCTTTATTTCTGTGATGAAGCAAAGCAAAACAAAACAAAACAAAACACACCTTCCACAGTGGTAACTCCTTGCTTTATTTCTTTCCAACTTGGCTCCACACTTCAAAACCCACTCCAGACTAGTCTCTGCCTCTAAGGCCTGGGGCATCTGATTCCACTGGGAACAACCCTACCTGCTCCCCACCCCTCTAACTGAATCCTGGCCACTTCCTTCCCCTACTCCCCCAATTCCATAGTAGACAAAGGGAAAGTTGGGCTTACTCCTTGTCCCCCAAATGACTTTTATTTTAACGAACGAGACCCTCTGCACAGATAACTCCCTAGAGACCCTTCCAGAGCTTCCATTAGCTTTCCTGTCAAATTTTCCATACTCCAGAGATTAACCCACCTGCTCTCTTCTTAGTTGCCACACCCTTTTCCCCAGGGCCCCGCCTTTCCCTGATGTAATGGAACTGTTGTGATGGGCGTGGAAAACATAGCCTCTGAGCTTCTCCCTGGCCCTCTCGTCCCATGGGGATGTCAGGGTTTTCTGCTGTTCACCTAGTGGGGAATCAGGCAATAAAAGAAGAGACATGGAGAAAGTAGCTAAGCCTCAAAAGACTCCTAATAAGCTATCTCTGAACCTCAGTGGAGTAAAGTCTGCCTTGATCATGTTAAGGAGCTCATTAACAATACAGATTCCTGGATCCCACTCCCAGATACTGTCCTTCGGTCTAGTGCAAAGCAAGCGCAAACCGTGTTTTTAACAAGCTCCTTAATACTAGTGCAGGACACCCAACTGGAGTTGACTATTGAGGATTCTCAACAACCTTTTGAGAACTATGGTTCTCAGGGTTAAGTTTCCTTAAATATGAGCTTTGAGGGTCAGATGGACTTCAGCATGAATGAGCGAATTTCCAGAGCCTCTGGGCCCAGGCTCCTCCTCTGTGAGCTAAGGACAGAAATACCTATTTCATAAAGTTGTGAGGTTAAATGAAGCAATAGTACACGTGACATGTCTATTAGATGACAGACAATCAAGAGACTGTCATAATAAATTACTATAATTAAGTCCCTTCTTTTGCCTTAGATCCCATAGGAAACAAAAGTACACATTTGGAGACTAGACCACCAAAGGCATTTATCTTCATTTCTGAGGAAAACCCAGGGCATATTCTTTAAGACGTCTCTCCCGTGACAGAAATGGCACAGCACCTCCCCCTCCTGCAGAGCCCCGTGCCTCTCCTTCCCTGCAGCCAGCATCACCCGTGGTGCCTGAAGCTTGCCTCTCCACTCTTACAGAACTCATCCTTTAGCCTCTGTTGACCCATCGTCACACAGTCCTTTCACCTTTTCCCATACTACCAGTCCCCTCTAACTTGACTGGCTAGTCATTTCAGCGACATCCTTTGGAGCTTCCTAGAATCCCATGCGCTTGAACTCTTACCACCTTGGCTTTCGCTTCTGGCCCCGTGCTGCTAGTGCTGACTGCACAGCCAGGCAACTGACCTCACTCAAATAGCGCTCTCCAACATGGCTTCCCTTGACTGATCTATCCAGCCCACTTCCCTCCTCTAGAGCAGTTTAAACATTCCCCGCTTCTCATGTCTTCCCCTCCCTGTGAACTCTCGGCTGATGACATCATCCTGGTTAAGGAAGAGGAACCGGCCCCGGGCATGGAATCGAGAGACCTATGTCTAGTCCAGGATCTGCCACCAACAAGCTGTGTGTGACTGTGCTGAAGTCTTTCTAGGCCTTCCTTCCCTCAGCTGTGAGGGGGATGGGGAGGTGAGTGGCATAGATCAGAGACTCCCAGTGTGGCCTGTGGCCTACTACAGGGTATGTTTAGAGGTTCTGCGGGGAGGATGGCCAGTAACCGATCTAGTGTTCAGTTTCAAGAACTTTCATCTTTAAGTTCTACTGTGGGTCGTTTACCAGTACTAAGTGAATTATTAAGGGTTACTAAAATTTGCTGTCATTCTCATTTTTCTCCTCCCTGGTTCTATTAACTCACTGGAAAGTGGGACCAAGTTAGGGAGGTGGGCTGTGGTCAGAGAAGGTCAAGAAGCACTGACATCATTCTCAAGCTCCCTTCTGCCTCTAGAATTTTGATTTGCTGAAATCAAGACAGGTATGAGGTCCCTCAGCTTCCTGCCTTATACTTGGACCATCCCCCACATTTTAATGACTTTCTCTCTCTCTCCAGAGGTCAAGCTGCCCTTCCTTTCCTTTCTAAAGGTAGTCCTTCTTCCGTACACCTGATGTCACTCCTGTTGCATCTGCTCAGTGATCGTCTCACTTCAAAAGGCTTCACTTTACTCATTTCCTACTGGCCTTGGTTCTTTGCCTACAAATACACTTGGGGTTATCTTATTCTAACCAACAATCACACACACCCCTTTCCTCATCCAAGAGCTCTCCGTAACAACTTCTGCCCCCTCCATGTACTCTCCTCTTGTCATCAAAATTCTCAGGACAGTCAGCCATAGTGACTCACTCTGAAAGTGACCTCATTTGCTCAAGTCCAGGGATCTTTACTTGTGGCCTGCATTTCTTTATGTGACCAGTTCTTCTAAATGAACTCTAACCACTTAGGAGAAACTACTCTCCCCAAAAATCTGTTTATCAGCTTACTGAAACAGTGGATACATTTATCATTTGTGTTGGTCTCATCCCCAGTCCTGCCTGTTTTTCATGCCCCACGGACCTAGGGATTCTAAGAAGCCATCTTGGGAGTGATTTTTCTCATCTCTTCTTGCATATTACTACTCCAGTGACAGTGATTTCTCCACAGCATCTCTCCCAGAGGCTCTTGAAAGGTAAGGAGTTCCATAGCCCAATATGGAGTTCTCTGCTATTTTTCCTCTCTTTAAGGAGGTCATTGTATCTCTGCCAAGCCCACTGTGATCTCCACATAGAGGCTGTGGCAGCCTCTACTGTGTGAAATTCAGGCACTCATAAGTCAAATGAACCTGGATTCAACACCATACTGTCAATGCCACTTACTAGCTGTGACCACTCTCACCTTCAGTCCTCTCATCTGTTAAGTAGTGATGATACAGCCTTCTAGGGTTGTGAGGATTCATATAGGGAAATATATGCAAAGGGCCTACGCATGGCAGACTTCCAATAAAAGTTAGTTCTCTTTTCCTGTAAGACAACAACCCCAGAACACAGGCCTGAAACCAGACGCAGGCCATTGACCTTCTTGACATCGTAGATTAAGTTTTGTTTCTATCTTAAGAGGTAATTCCTTATCTTTTCTTTTAAAAAATTTCTGTTCAAATGATCCAACTGATAAGAATGATAAGAGTGATTATCTCTGAGTGCTCAGATTAGTCTTTACATTTTCCTGAATTTCTCAAATTTTCTACAATGTAATACGTTACTTATATCATCAGGGAAAAATGTTATTTTAAGAACACAAAACTCCTGGGGTGCCTGGGTGGCTCAGTCATTAAGCGTCTGCCTTCGGCTCAGGTCATGATCCCAGGGTCATGGGATCGAGCCCCGCATCGGGCACCCTGCTCGGCAGGAAGTTTGCTTCTCCCTCTCCCACTCCCCCTGCTTGTGTTCCCTCTCTTGCTATCTCTCTCTCTGTCAAATAAATAAATAAAATCTTAAAAAAAAAAAAAAAAAAAGAACACAAAACTCCTTCCATTTAAAGCTGTTGATCCCACTCCATCTATTTATTAAGAAAAGATTTTTATAGAATAATTTTCTACAAAAAAGATTGGCATTCCACAGCCAAATTTTTTAGGACATGTCATAATTCTGTTTTAAAAGGTCAAATTTCAGCCAAAAGAAAGATCACATTAAAAGCAAGGTCTTCTGCTCTCTCTCTCCTTCATGTAAACCTCCTTCCTTCATCTAAAAAGAGGTTCTCAAAGTGTGGCCCACAGATCAGCAGCATCACATCACTTGAGAACTTTTTGGGCATACAAATTCTCAGGCCTACTCAAAACCAATTAAATCAGAAACTCTGGAGGTGGAGCCAGCAACTGAGTTTTAACAAGCCCTAGTGATTCTTAAGTTTAAGAACCACTGCTTTAACAACTCTCTCCTCTATCTGTTCTTTTCAAGTCATCCCGAAGGGGTGGCCTCCTCTCTCACTGCTACATTCAAACCACCCACTCCAGCCACTCCATGTCCGAGCAAGGTGAGTGCTGAGCAAATACGGAAGCACAGGCTTATCAGGGCCACTGAGGAAATGCCATCAGTAGGCAGAACCACTGGAAGGAGGCCTTAAGCAGGCTAGGATGTAGACAGGCAGAAGTCTTCCCCCTTGGGTCTACAACTTCCTGGAGCATCATTTTCTGGGCGAGCCTGTGATGGGAGAAGGGCACGGAGGAGACGCTGGAAGGACCCAAGGTGTTAGCCTGGTGTGTGAAGCTGGTCTACTTGGGACAGCAGTCTGCAGCATCACCCCCTCCCACTGCTCGTCCGAGTCTGCGGCATCACCCCTCCCACTGCTCGTCCAAGTCTGTGGCATCACCCCCTCCCAGTGCTCGTCCGAGTCTGCGGCATCACCCCCTCCCACTGCTCGCCCGAGTCTGTGGCATCACCCCTCCCACTGCTCGTCCGAGTCTGCGGCAGCACCCCTCCCACTGCTCGTCCGAGTCTGCGGCAGCACCCCTCCCACTGCTCGCCCGAGTCTGCGGCATCACCCCTCCCACTGCTCGTCCGAGTCTGCGGCAGCACCCCTCCCACTGCTCGTCCGAGTCTGCGGCATCACCCCTCCCAGTGCTCGTCCGAGTCTGCGGCATCACCCCTTCCCAGTGCTCGTCCGAGTCTGCGACATCACCCCCTCCCAGTGCTCGTCCGAGTCTGCGGCATCACCCCCTCCCAGTGCTCGTCCGAGTCTGCGGCATCACCCCTCCCACTGCTCGTCTGAGTCTGCGGCATCACCCCTTCCCAGGGCTCGTCCGAGTCTGCGACATCACCCCTCCCACTGCTCGTCCGAGTCTGCGGCATCACCCCTCCCAATGCTCGTCCGAGCCTGCGGCAGCACCCCTCCCAATGCTCGTCCGTCCGCTCTCACCTTCCTCGGGGCAGCAGCAGCGGGCAGGGCAGCAGGGGCAGCGGATGTAGCAGCAGCAATGCTGAGGACAGTTCTGGCACCAGCACACCCCGATCAGCAGGAGCAGGAGGAGGGCTCCCAGAATGATGAAGATCACTGTCAGCCAGTCTGCAGCGGAGACGCCAAGAGCAAGCTAACGAAACATGCCGGTGGAATGCTTCCAGGTCTAACATCCTAGAGATCTAATAAATACAGCTCTTGATCTATAGGTTACGTTCAATCAATATAGTGGCAAAAAAAAAAAAAAAAAAAGTTTAGCTTTGGTAAGGGACCTTCAGAGGTTGGCAATCCAGCAATAACCTGGGCTTGCTTGCTTCTGTTGTTGTTTTTTTTTTTTTTTCTGTGTGTAAAAGTGTCACAGTGATGGGGTGGCTAAAGAGAAAGCTCCAGCAGCACTTACGCAGGACAATGAGCTTCACCTCCTTATCTGGGTCTCCTGACGTGTCCCCGGGAGCCTCAATGGTGCAATAATACACTCCATGGTCCCACCACATCACTTCATTAATCACCAGATCTGCTCCTGCAGGGAGGGAGGGAGAAAGTGCCAGGGGTTAAAGGAGAGGGCCCTGGTTTCTGACCTATGGCTTAAAGACCCATCACTGTCCTTCCACATCCTAAGAGGGCCCCTCGTAGTGCAGAGGAAAGCCTAAAGCCCTTTCATTGAGACCCTCCTCTTTCCCCAAACAGTACAATGATGGTAGAACTGACCATTCATTGAGCCCTACCAGGTACCCTGAAAGGATTTTGGACATCACCTCATTTCATTCCCACCACAGCTCTCTGAGTGGGTGAGGTACACACTACATTGCCTCCCAGGGATATAACTTTCTCTCACAGTCATATAACTTTTGGTCATGGATGTGGCCATCCAGAATAAAGTCACTATTTCCTATCCTCTCTTAAAGGTGGACATGGACACGCAACTCCGTTCTGGTGGACAGAATGCAAGCAGAAGGGTCACATAATGGCTCCCAGGAACTTTCCTAAAACAGTTTGGGAATATTTTTGTCCTTCTCTTCTTCTTTTCTTTTACTCTGTTATCTGGAGAGCAAATGTGATGGCTGCTGTCTTGGACCATGAGGAAGAAAAAGACTTTCTTGGTGAGCTGGAGCTTGGGCCTGTTCCTGAGGACTTAATGGAACAGGGCCACCACACTAATTTTGGACTATCTACCTCCAAATTTATACTTGAGAAGAAATAAACTTCTTTATTGTTTAAGTCACTAATATTTTGGGTTTTGCTTACTCACAAACTCGATACCATCCTGATACAGTAAGTATGCTTATCAGCTGCATTTCAGATGAGGAAACCAAGACTCTAGGAGGCTAAGAAACTGGCCTAAGAACAGAGAAATAATGAGTAGCAGAGGTAGGTTCAAATCCATGTCTCTCTGCTGCAACCCTGGTGCTCTTAACCACTCAGTTCTAATGTCCTTTCCTAAGGGGTGGAAAACTCCACAGCCTGGGTTCCTCACCAGCTGTGAACAGATCCCTCTGGATCTTAGAGGGACAATTTATAAGATGAAGTTGAATAAGCAAGGATGAAATGCCAATATTTTAAGGGTAAATGTTACTCGATGTTCAAGAAAGGAATTTCAGTTTTCATGAGCACCAAGTGCTGGGCTACCTCATTAAGATAGATGAATGGTATGTACAAGTTTAGTAAATGCAACAAATTTTCACTGAAGACCTTGTGTGGGTCCAGCTCTATGTCAGACCCTGAGGAAGATCTGCAGAGGAATAAGACTCATCTCTGTCCTAAAAGGGCTTAAAGTCCAGTCAGGGGCATCAGGACAGCCTCCACATCCCTGCTATTTCATCCACGGTAGAGTGCCAGGGGACAACTTCAAATTCCTTTTTAAAAACCCTTAGCATTATAGACTTGCTCCTGCTTACTTAGCAATCCCATCTATAATTCTTCATTATCTGTTTGTCAAAAAATATTTATTGAGGAAATGAAACAAAAATGCAAGGTCACGTACCACTGGAGCTAACTTCAACTTCTGTTTCCTTCTCTTTCTACGTCAAGCGCTACGATTTTTTTCCTACCCATGATTTTCCAAACACACTACCTTTCCCAGATATAAGCTTACCCCAGACTTGGAAGAATGGTAAAAATGCTTTGGAGGAAATTCTCTCTTAATGTTAATGTGCATTAAAAATCTGCCCCAATTTTTATTAGAGACATAAAGATTTTTTTTTAGGGATATCACAGTAATGAGGACATTCAGATATGTTGATATTTTAAATAATCCAAGAACTGACTTGACATGGTCATCTCAAATGATGCACACACAGGCATAAAGTGTCAGAAAACAAGGGCTTCAGGAAGTCATGACAAGTATGGAGGTAGAAATAAAAACCAAGGGGAAATACTGCTTTCCCATGGGTGTAAGGGAGAAACAGAGTTTGATCCAAGGGTGATTGGGAGTAGAGATAGTGGATGGTATTACTCAGAATTAGAAAAAAAGAAAAGTGGGGACTGTCACCTGTGGGGATTTTCATCCTTCAAAAACTATAAAGGAGGCTTGCCAATTGAAGAGACTTTAAACTTTGGAGTCAGATGAGGGCTAATTCTGCAGGCTCTGGGAAAAGGAGAACCACACTGACTCTTTGAGAATGTAGCTAGAGACCAGAAAAGGACAGATGTTCCTTAACGCCGAGAGTTTAAGGGCTGGCTTGGGGGAATCAGAGATCACATGTGAAAGAATCAGACTTAAATATCACAGCCAAAGTATTATACAAAAATTTGGAAGCAAATATTAAATTGGCTCCCTTTAAATGTTCATAGAGCATTCACTGATTTCCTCACATTGTTGCTACAGGTACCCTGAGTGGCCTGCTTCATGTATTCTCCCTTCTTTTTCCCCTTTTAATCAGCAAATATTTATTTAACACTGCATGTGAAGCTCACTGAAACAGGCTCTGAATTCTGTGCCAATAACCCATCACGGCCATCCTGGATTACAAGATAGGAATGTGGGGCGCTAGCCCATCCATCCAAAAGTGCCTTCAGTGATTATAACTAAAGTTCACTGCACACTTAATATTTGCTAAGTGCTTTATGCATATCATCTCACTTAATCCTGACGGCTCTCCAGGAGATGGGTAGTACTACAGCAAGTCCCATTTTGTAGAAATTGAGGCTAAAAAAATTGAAGGGACTTGCCCAAGTTCACATACCCTACAAGTGCAGAATGGGGGCCCACACCCGAGTCTGAGGGCTCCAACCACCAGTCCCTGTACTAGGCACAAAGAATAAGTATGCTTTACACATAGCTCTTAGATATCACATTTGATATTTACTTCAGTGTACAGACACAGAGACCATTATGTCCACCTTTCAGATGAGGTAACAGAGGCCAGGGAAAACATCTGCTACTGCTCCACGAGCTAGCAGGTGGAAGCAGCAGGACACTCAGCCAGGTCTGTAGATTCTAAGGCTAATGCTTTTTCCTCTACCAATGGGCAATGATGGTCTCCAGGTAGCCATCTACTTGGAAGCCCTTTAGACATGTACAACAGGAGTGGCCAGAGGGAAACTCAGGGGCCTGGGGTTCATGCAGGCCCTGAGAGCAATTTATGGGAGGGAGCGAACAAGCCTGAGCCACACCTCAGCCATGAAAAAGCAAAAGAGACCACCCACTCCCAGACCTTTAGCCAAAGCTGTAGGACATCTTCTCATTTAGAGACCAACTTCCAGGGGAGTGACTTCAGATGGTGGTAACAGCATTCTATGTATCTGGCACTTTCCTCAAACAAACACACACACACACAAACAAACAAACACAAAACCAAAAAAAAAGAAAAAAAGAAAGAAAAAGGGAAATCCCCACAATGACTCAGCCAGGCCCAGGCCCGGTGTCTGCACCTCTTGCCGCCCCCAGATCCCTGCCGCCTCCCCTGCACTCACGGTTCTGGATGGTGATCTTGCGCTGCCGGTAATCCACCCCCAGCACGGGCTCATTCTGCCCCCGCCTCTGAGCCACTATGCGAACCTCCCGCTGACTGTCGTTGCAGTCATTGGATGGGTCCTGGCCCAGGGATAAAGCCGCCTGGTATGCTGAGGAAAGAGGACACAGCCAGGTCACACAGCAATGGGGAATTCCCATGGAGAAAGGCGCCCTTACTGTTCCCTGGAGCAGGGAAGCTTCTCATTTTTATCCTGAGCTCATGTGTCTACTGGGAATCTTGCTAAACATGAAGATTCTGATTCTGTGGGTCTGGAGTGAGAATCTGAGTCTGCATTTCAGAGGAACTCCCAGGTAATACTAATGAACCTCTGAGCAGCAAGATCCAGACCCCTCTCAAAGGTCATCATTTCCAAATCCTGGCTCCATGCTCCTGTCTCCCATTCCAACTACCCTTGCTTCATTTTTGGTCACCCCAGATTCTGCTCCTATAGGGCTCATCCACCTGCCCTTATAATACATTTGCTGGTGGCAAATGCCTGCTACCCTGGCCTCTCCTCCCTTCCGACTTTATTTGAAGAGTAACCCCCTGGAAATCATGCCTTGATTCAGAGATGTGTCTTTTGGGGACAACGCCAGGTTCTGTGGGTGACTCAGACATTTAGGTATCGGGGTTCATACTGTAAGACATTAGTCAGGGCTAAAAGAGGTAAAGCTGATGCCTCCTCCCTTTTTCCTCACCTCTGGAAGCTCACTTCCTTCCTACAAAGACGGTGTCTACTTGTACTCTCAAAATCTCTACAAGGGTAATTGTCCAGGGCTGACGGTGAGGATCTGGGTTCCTTTGTTCCTTGAGAGAGTAGACGTAGACAGCTAAAAAGAACTTTGGTTCCAGGGAGGAGAGCTGACATGAGTGGGGCAGCTGCTACTGAGAGGTAGGACTTGGCTAAGTGTGTGTGTTTGGGGGGGGGGGAGGGTTGTGCAGCGCTGAAAATGTGTTCCCTGGGGGCAGTGGGCTCTCGCTCACTGGGAGAGTTTCATTGGCCACTAGGAAGGCTGGCCACAAAAGGGAGTGTGGCAGTGGGGGGGGGGGGAGGTTCACAAACGCCACTCCTCAGGGTCCTGGGGGATGTAGGAGGCTTCTTGTCCATGTCCTCAGGTGGTAAGGGGAATGGAGGCGGACTGCATACTCATCTCAGTGTGCCGGCATGCAACCAGGAATGGACCAGGGGGCAGGACTGGCACTGCCTTTTAAAAAACTTAATGTCTGAGCTGCCTACATCTTTTCAGAACAAGGTAGGACATAAATCTTAAAATAAAATCGTATGTGACCTCAAATAAGTTACTTCATCTGTCTGGGTTGTTTATTTATCTATAAAATGAGGGGACGGCATTAAGTGAACTTTGTGGCTCCCTCTCAGAAGGATTTGTGGCCCTATGCCCTAATGGCCATGCTTCACAGAGGGACGTACGTGGGCTGAAGGAGGAGGGACTCACATGCAGAGTAGTAGTCAAAGATGGGGTCCTTGCAGAAGGACTTGAAGCGCCACGTCACCACGACATCCTGGAGCTGGGCGGAGGTGGTGTAGTCACATTTGAGGACGATGGAGGCAAACAGGGTGACATAGCGCTCTGTGTGCTGGACCGTCACCAGCAAGGACAGGCACCCTGCAGCCAAGAGCAAGAGACAATGCTGAAGGCAGACTATGTCTCTGGGAAGTGACCTACTTCTGTTCATGGGGTAATAAAAGCAATGCCAATAAGCAAACACACTGGCTGACTAGTTGGGAACTGGCAGGCAGAGTGGGAGGCAAAGACCACACAGACACCCTGGGGGAGATGGGGGAGAGAAAGAGCAAGGATGACTCGCAAGGATCTTGTGATCCATTGACAGTGTTAACACGTTCAACAACAATAAAGAAACTATATTAAAAGAAGGCCTACAGACAAAGCACTGATTTCCAAGATCTATAAAGAACTTCTCAAACTCAGCACCCAAAAAACAAATAATCAAGTCAAAAAATGGGCAGAAGACATGAACAGACACTTCTCCAAAGAAGACATACAATTGGCTAACAGACACATGAAAAAATGTTCATCATTAGCCATCAGGGAAATTCAAATCAAAACCACATTGAGATACCACCTTACACCAGTTAGAATGGCAAAAATTGACAAGGCAAGAAACAACAAATGTTGGAGAGGTTATGGAGAAAGGGGAACCCTCTTACACTGTTGGTGGGAATGCAAGTTGGTACAGCCACTTTGGAAAACAGTGTGGAGGTGCCTCAAAAATTTAAAAATAGAGCTACCCTATGACCCAGCAATTGCACTACTGGATATTTACCCCAAAGACACAGATGTAGTGAAAAGAAGGGCCATATGCACCCCAATGTTCATAGCAGAAATGTCCACAATAGCCAAACTGTGGAAAGAGCCAAGATGCCCTTCAACAGACGAATGGATAAAGAAGATGTGGTCCATATATACAATGGAATATTACTCATCATCAGAAAGGATGAATACCCAACTTTTACATCAACATGGATGGGACTGGAGATTATGCTAAGTGAAATAAGTCAAGCAGAGAAAGTCAATTATCCATATGGTTTCACTTATTTGTGGAACATAAGGAATAGCATGGAGGACATCAGGAGAAGGAAGGGAAAAATGAAGGGGGGGAAATCGGAGGGGGAGATGAACCATGAGAGACTATGGATTCTGAGAAACAAACTGAGGGTTTTAGAGGGGAGAGGGTGGGGGGATGGGTTAGCCTGGTGATGGGTATTAAGGAGGGCACGTACTGCATGGAGCACTGGGTGTTATACGAAAACAATGAATCATGGATCACTACATCAAAAACTAATGATGTATTGTATGGTGACTAACATAACATAATAAAATTAAATTAAATTTAAAAAAATAAGTAAAATAAAAAGGGGAAAAGAAAAAAGAAGGTCATATAGTGAGCTTGCCAATACACGTATATATTTTTTCATGTTACTTTCTTTTAAAATGTTTCCCCACTTCTTCAGGGAAGTTCAACAGGCCTATGAGGCCAATCAGGTCTGCCTTCAGCCTTTCTCTGCTGCCTCATCTCCCTTCCAGGCCCACCTCACACTCAGGGTATCAGCCACCCTGAACTTGCTCCATTCCTTCCCTTGGCAGGATCACCATCTTCTCCAGGTCTTCCCACGTGTAGACCTCTTGGCTGGAGCACTCTCCCAGAGCACCAGCCACCACTCCCTTCCCTTCACGAGGCTAATTACTATGTATTCCTTAGGTCTTTAGCAGCACCCTCACCTCCTCCAGAAGCCTTCCCTGACTGCAAATCTGGGAGAGGGGTCTCCTGTGTTTTCCCAAAGTGCCTCTTGCCCTCGACGCAGGACATTTCACATGCCTTGGTGATGGCCAGTTAACTGCAGGCTCTGAGAAAGCCAGCTGAGTCTGTCTCTGACTCACCGTTAAAGCACAACCTCACAACTGTACCTGTCACCTCCTTGGCACCCAACAGATGTTTGTTGCATAAATAATGGACTGAAGGACCAGGGATCCATTAACGGTAGAAACTGGCAGTACAGGCGGTCAACATGAGCATAAAATAAATAAAAATGATCAGACTGCGACAAATTTTATTACGAAAGACTTGAGGGCGCCTGGGTGGCCCAGTTGGTTAAGTGGCTGCCTTCAGCTCAGGTCGTGATCCTGGAGTCCCAAGACTGAGTCCCGCATCAGGCTCCCTGCTCAGCGGGGAGTCTGCTTCTCCCTCTGACCCTCCCCCGTCTCATGCTCTCTCTTTCTCTCTCAAATAAATGAATAAAATCTTTAAAAAAAAAAAAAAAGACTTGAAGAAATTAAGAATTTTTCTTTTCTCTTTTTTAAGGCTCCTCCCTAGCCTCCAAAGCTACAAACACACAGCTCCAGGTCTGCCTTGATGAGGAACCCAGTGGCACAGAAAGTCAGGTGGCACTTTGGCATGGTCAGAGGTCCACACATAACCAACATCTTAGAATGTTCCTATGTCAAGATGGTCTCTAGGCCAAGTTATAGGGGCTCTTCTCGTGGGAGGTTTAGCGCAGAATAATAGTACTCAAACTTGAGCATGTGCCACCGAGAGGACTTGTAATGGCCCAGATCACTTTCAGGAGGAGTTTCTGATTCAGGGGGACTTGGGTGGGGCCCAAGAACTGACATTTCTAACAAGTTTCCAGGAGATGGTGACACTAACTGCTCTCTGGGTACCATGCTTTGAGAACCACCAGTGTGGACCGACAGGCTTGGACTCCGATACAACTGGGTTCAAATAAAACTTCACTATTTATTTGGACATTGTACAAGCTATTGACTGAGTTGTTCCCCCCCCCCCCCAAGCTAGGACTGCAGATTATGATAGTAGTAACCTCATCAGGTCCGTGAAAGGATGCAATGAGATAATTCACTTCTGGCAATTGGCATGGTGCCTGGTACATACGCTGTTGTGTTAGTGTCAGGGTCTGAGTCTGAATCTGTTTCCCTCCTCCTTTCCTCTATGATGAAGGCCAAAAAGAAAGGGGTTCAAGCGGGGGTTCTCTCCAAGGGAGTTCTCAGGTGGACCAGCCTCATTTTGACTGAGATACACTCACAAACACAAACATTTAGCCCCCACCCTCACCCCTTACAAAACAGCTGGGTGGGCCTGGCTCGAAGGCCACTGCCACATGGTTCTGGATCCTGCCTCATCTTCGGGACACAGCCCTCATAAGATAGTAAGCTGTGATTATGATGGGCACATGCACCCACTTTTCTCACGGCCACAGAGAAAGATCAGGGTGCTGCTCAGGACAGGTCCTTGCCCCCAGAAATGACCCAAACTGTCTCCAGGGCTGAGCTGAAATGAGGATGTGCCTGTGACAGGCATGCTGGAGAGAGGGCCTGCAGAAATATGGGGGAGACCTGTGGGTGGGGAAGACTTCATGAAAAAAGAGATATAAGCTGGGCCCTAACGCTGAAGTAGGATTAAGATTACACACGAAAAATAGGAAGAAGGCAGAGAAACTCATAGTTTCAAGACAGAAGAAAAGAGAAGCAGCCCTTATCAGGAAGGGGCAGTTACTTGGGGAGCCTGGAGGGAACCGACCCCTGGCTTTATGGGAAACAGAGGGATCAATAAGGAAGGACTGGTGGTAGTGACTGGGGTTGGGGAGACCGGGTGGAACCCAAATCTCACTGAAGCATCTATTTCTAGTTAATGGGTAATCACTGAACACTTTCTGTAGAGTAATAGGGCAAAGGTGGTTTTTTTTAGGAAGACTGTTGACTTCCTCATCTAGTTATAAAGATCATCATTTTGAAAATGAGCCTTGAGTAGTTTGGGGGGGAAAATAGCTGCTGTCTCTGCCAGCTATAAGATTCCTGGAAATTAGTCCAATCAGAATGGAAGAGCCGGTGACTAGCATCTCAAGCCTAATGTGGATTGTTTTGTAATCTGCTTTATTATTTTTGCCTCTCCACTCTCACCATCCCCCCTTGCTTTTTTCCAGAACTGACCTGAAACAGACCTTGGAGCTTCCGCCCAACACAGCTTTAACTGAAGAGAAGTCACTATAGGTAAGCTTTTAACAATGACGAGGATGGCAATGTCAACACTAGCTTATTCTGCTCAGTAAATATATGGATTAGAATAGAGATTAAAACACCTATTTATGGTCTAAACAAAATCCTATACTCACACCGTACTTTCAAATATTGTCTTTTACACACTAAATATGACCCCTGGGAGTAGACAATCAGGGCCATTTTGCACACCACAAATCTGAGACTGGAAAAGATGAGTGGCTTGTCTGTGGTCATTCATTTTCTAAGGAGGTCAGAGTCAAGATTCCACCCCTGAGCAGTGCTCTCTCCACTCTGCCCGGTTATTCTCTAAATAAAGGAAAATGTTTGGTACTCATTAGCCTGCACACAATTGGAGTGGAGAGACAGGCGACAACTGGCATCAGTCACTCTGGTACTGTGATTAACAACCTACTGTTCTTCATTTTGCTGAACGGCAGTTCGACATAAATAGCAACTTATTCAAAGGGCGCTAGTTAACATATTTGTGTAGAGGTGAGAGGGCAAGTTTGCTGGGAGTCAGAGAAAGGAATTCGGTTGGAGCTAGGAGTTGCTCTGGGGGAGCTTTGCAGATTGCTGAATCTGACACTCTGAGGGAGGAGAATGGGGACAAGGGTGATCACCTTCATTACCAAGTCCTCCCTCAGCAACCCTTCCATGAATGCCTTTATTATGGCCAATACACACCTGCGGTGACATGACTCACCTTTACCAACGTCAGCACTGGCTTTGCCACCTGGGTACTATTCTTTCATCCTCTCTTTGAATTCATCCCTTCAGTGAATTTCAAGCCTCGAAATATGTCAGGTTCCCATGATTTTGACCCTACTGAGCTTACTCACACGCTCTCCCGGGGTCTGCCAGCCCCACAGCAACCTGCCCAGCTCTCAGACCTTCATCCCTGGCCTTCCACAAGAAGAGCAGGGAAGAGTCCCAGGACAAAAGGTACCGGGCAACCAGCAAACCTCTCTCCCCTTAGCTCAGCTGTTGCTCTGGATCTCAGCATCTACTGTATGCCAAGTGATATACACACACTGTCTCTAATCCTCACAAAACCCCCGGGGGTGGGAACAGTCCTACTCATATACATGGGCAAAGGTTTAGAGACTGTAATAAGCCAAGCCCTCTCAGCTTCAGAATTTGGTTTTGCTGGACTTTTGGTTTTGCACGTTGGGTAAACATGATCTCTCCCACGCAGGCAAGCTTGACTTTCAAAGTGGAAGTTTGGTGCTAGACTCAGAAAGCAGGAGGATTTTCCAGATTGGGAGGAGGATAGCCCATCTCAAAGGCAAAAACCTCCCATCCTTCTTGTCCTTTAGCCTTGGACTTCTCGGTAAAACTAACCACATTGGGCATGCACACTATTAGGCAGGTAAAGTTTTCAAGAAGAGACTAAGAACAGCAGAATCTGAGCTGAAAAGAGGAACAGATTCAAAAAGGTAGATGTCCTTTTGGATCTGTGCTCTTTAAACTGTCTTCAAATTCTTATATTGTCTTTCTATTATTTTTTGAGGGGAGGGGGAGGGGCAGAGGGAGAAGGAGAGAATCTTAAGCTCGGGGCTCAATCTCACAACCCTGAGATCATGACCTGAACTGACATCAAGAGTCCGATACTTAACCTACTGAGCCACCCAGGTACCCCTTTCTATTCTTAAATTTCCTTCATCCTGTGGCATCTCTTTCCCCTCAGCTAACTGCCATCTGATTTCCTAAATATCTCTATCATTTTCTTCTCAAAACTTTAATTCTGGAGACTGACTTCCTAAGTTCAGATTCTGTCTCTACTCCCCCACCAGTTAAAAGACCTGACAAGTTATTTCCAAACTACAGTTGCCTCTTTATATACAAAACTGGAATGATAATAATATTTCCCTGATAGGTGTGTCTGGGTGGCTCAGTTAAGTGTCTGACTTGATTTTGGCTCAGGTCATCATCTCAGGATTCTGGGATTCAGCCCTGCCTCGGGCTCCCTGTTCAGCGGGAAATCTGCTTGTCTCCCTCTCCCTCTGCCCCTTCCCCCACTCACATGCACATGTGCATGTGCTCTTTCTCTCTCTCTAAAATAAGCAAATAAATCTTTCAGTGTTTATACCCCACTCCCACACATATGTGCACGTGCTCGCTCTCTCTGTAAAATAAGCAAATAAATCTTCCAATGTTTATACTGAATAAATCTTTCAATGTGTATATCCACAATAGCCAAAATATGGAAAGAGTCCAGATGTCCACTGACAGATGAATAGATAAGGAAGATGTGGTGTGTGTGTGTGTGTGTGTATGTGTGTGTAGTGAACTATTACTCAGCCATCCAAAAGAATGAAAGCTTGCCATTTGCAATGATGTAGATGGAGCTAGAGTGTACTATGCAAAGCAAAATAAGTCAGTCAGAGAAAGACAAATATATGATTTCACTCATATGTGGAATTTAAGAAACAAAACAGATGAACATAGGGGAAGGGAAGGAAAAATAAAATAAGATGAAAAGAGAGAGGGAGGCAAACCATAAGAGACACTTAATTCTAGGAAACAAACAGGGTTGCTGGAGGGGAGGTGGGTGATGGGAAGGGGTAACTGGGTGATGAGCATTAAGGAGCGCACTTGGTGTAATGAGCACTGGGTGTTATATGCAACTGATAAATCACTAAATTCTACCCGTGAAACTAATAATACAGTATATGTTAACTATATTGAATTTAAACAAAGAATTTAAAAATAAATAAATAAATAAATGGGAGGGGGATAAAAGAAAAAATAAATAAATCTTAAAAAAAAAATACTTCCCTGATAGTGTTGTAGTAAGGATTAAATGATATAATAAATGTCCAGAATTTAGCAAAGAGCCTGGGACATAATAGCCACTGAATAAACATTAGCTATTATTTGTATCATTTGTACTTATCTTGCCCACCTTAGAGATTGAGGTCAATTGAGAACAGCAAATAAAAGTATTTTAAAAGAATTAAAACGATACAAATGTTATTATGCAGCCATCAAAAAAAACTGAAATCTTGCCATTTGCAACACCATGGATTGAACTAAAGGGTATTATACTAAGCGAAGTAAGTCAGTCAGAGAAAGACAATTATCATATGACCTCACTGATATGAAGAATTTGAGAAAGAAGGCAGAGGATCTTAGGGGAAGGGATGAAAAAATGAAACAAGATGAAACCAGAGAGGGAGAGAAACCATAAGAGACTCTCAATCTCAGGAAACAAACTGAGGGTTGCTGGAGTGGTGGGGGGTGGGAGGGATGGGGTGGCTGGGTGATAGACACTGGGGAGGCTATGTGCTATGGTGAGTGCTGTGAATTGTGTAAGACTGATGAATCACAGACCTGTACCCCTGAAACAAATAATACATTATATGTTAAAAAAAATTAAATGATACAAATGTAAACTGGCATTCAAAGCTTTTAAAGCTGCGTCACTTTGCACCCTGGCAAACCCATTCAGTTTGTCTCCTCTGAAAGAGGGAGGGAAACCTGTCATTTAAGGGTGGAAACGTAACTTCAATTGAGATATCGGAGCTCATGGGAAGAAGGGAAGGAGAAGGGGATTCTCTGTTTCCTACCATGAAGTACTTTCCAAGACGATGCCGTTGTGCAGCGTGGGGACTACATCCCATATTAAAGTCGAAGGAGAACATACCAACGGAAGAAGATTATCTTTACCATTAAATGCTATGTGTTCCAAACACATGCATATCTTTGTATATTTCTTTATTCAGTCTGCCTTCCCTGTGTTATATCAGATTGGGCAAGATGTTTTACAGTTTCTAGAATATTTTATCCATATAACACAGGGACATAGCTACAATTTTTTTTTTTTTTTAACTAAGAACTGTTTTCAGGGGACTGAATGGCATTTCCCCTCCTCTACACATGAAGGCTCCTGCCTGGAAGGGAGTGGCAGGCAGAGGGATAGCAGGGTCTTTCCAGGCAAGGGGCAGTGGCCTGGTGTTAACTCCTGATAGAAGGTCTCACTTCTTGAATGTTTTTCACATATCCAGGCACCTATGCTCCACTAAGCAGGTCACAAAAAGTACACAGGTCTAATCCTATCAGAGTTTATGTCTGAGCAAGCTATCTCCCCAAGTATATTTGCCATCTGTACTTGTTACATTTCCTTAGATAACAGTGCAAATATGAAAGGAATCAAGTGGAAGAGGGAGAGGCCGTTGAGTGTGAACCCAAAGTAAGGGATGGAGAGAATTAGGAGAGGAGGAAAGGCGACAAAGAGTAGTGCGCTGGGGTCGGGGAGGAGTTATGTCTATGTATTCCATGTTGAACAAAGGTCTGGTGTGTGCTACTCTGTATTGCGCTAAGCATGTGGCTACTCTGGGGAGGAGACTCATATAGACTGAGCACTTGCTATGTTGTTAGCCATGGTACGGGGTGCTTTCTTATATAGTATCTCATTTAATCTTTGTAAAACACCCATGAGATAAGCCTTATTTTATGTCCATTTCATAGATGAGAAAAATCCTCAGGGGGGTTAAGTAACTGGCTTAAGGCCTCACAGCTAGCGCTGGCCAGCATGCCCTGTGTGTGGTAGGCATTCAACATCTGCTGACCAGAAGAACAAACGAATGCACACAAGACAGGCTAAACTGCCTGGAATAAATTTTAAGCACTCTAAAAGTACAGAAAATAAATAAAGTTAACCATCTGTAGCGTGGTCAGACAAAAAAACAAAGTGTGTTGCAGGGGAGAGGAAGTACCAGCGCATGCCCACACCACTGGGGAGAAGGCTCCCCGAAGTAGTGAGGCCAGAATGAGTGAGCCTTGAAGTCCAGACAAAGAGCTTTAACCCACTCTTACAAGCTATGGAGATCCTGTAGAGGTGCTTGGAGGATTGGAGTGAAGGTGGGAAAGGGGAACCCAGGTAGGTAACCTATCATCGACGAGACAGAGACAGTAGCAGACCTCAAGGCAAGGAGATGGTTAAGATGCTTAAAATAGGCTAGTGTGAGGTTTATCACCTGGAATAGAAAAGAGGGCACAGATCCTGGGATTAAGAAACAGAACATGGTGATTAACAGGGTTTGGGAAATGAAGAAAGTGTCAAAACTGCCTTCCTCTGACCCCATCTTACCCTCAGATTTAAAGATTGAAAACTACAGAAATAAAGACGAGGGGCGCTTGGGTGGATCAGTTGGTTGAGAGTCTGCCTTCAGCTCAGGTCATGATCCCAGGGTCCTGGGATCCAGCACCGCATCAGGCTCCCTGCTCAATGGGGAGCCTGCTTCTCTCTCTCCTCTCTGCTCCTGCTCTCTCTCGCTATCTCTTTCGCTATCTCTGTCACTCAAATAAATAAATAAATAATCTTAATAAAAAAAAAAGAAAGATGAGAGAAAGATGACACATGATCTAAGTCTTCCTAATTCTTAAAACACACCCTTTTATTTCTCCCCCCCGGACATGATGTAATACAGTACTGGGCTGAAAGAAACCCAGGCAGGCGGTACATTAATTACCCAGCATCTCATTCCACGGCATCGTTGTTGGGGCAAGATGTTTAATAAAAAGCATTTAGTTAGACATCCAAGAGGCAATCTATTTCTATTTCTGCATACCAGGATTCAATTAGACAAAATAAACTTGCTCCACGGTATGAAACAGGGGAAAGAGCCATGGACTAAAAGCAAGGATGCCAGGGTTCTGGTCTCAGCTCTCAAACTAACTCCATTGTGTCAACCTAAGGCTCGTGACCTCCCTGGATAGATTTCCTTATCTGCAAAACTGGCCCAGAGGGGAAGACAGACAGGGACTGGGTATGATTTGTACTTGAGTTTAGCAGAGCCCTGGGATTCTGGTGAGGTATGTCAGGGGCCCCATGGAGGTAAGGAAGGAGCTAAGTGGGCAGCTCCCATCCACCACCCACACCCCCCTCAGCCTGAGAAGCTCCACTTTCCTATCCACTATATTGGGGATTGAGATGTCATTCGGTTTTCAATGTGATCCCACACTTTACCCTCACCACCAAGGGAAAATTACTGGACTATATGCTCTCTAAGAATCATGTCCCTTAGGAGTCAGCTGGCTGATTTCCCAAAGAATGATAATACAAGTTGAGAGCTGCGTGAATCTGTAAGTTAACACCACTCTATAATCTTAAAAAAATTCACAGAAGTGCCAATGAGACACACCCTTTTAGGATTTGAGTGGAAAACTAAAGTTTCATTCCAGGAATAAACTTTGAGGCTGGATGGAGGTAACCAGAACTATTAGCCAATCATGCAAAAGGCTGTAAGTACTTACTTTAGATTATCTTCATGTTTTGTTTTAAGGAGTAAGTATCACTTGTGTGCTAAAATTTTCTTTTTAAAGAAAAATACTCTGAAGTACAAAAACAAACCAACCAAAACTCTGACAAGTGATCTGCCCACAGCTCAGAGCACAGGGACTGTGGTAACTTCCCAGGACTCCCTGAGCTGAGAGGCTTCATCAGGGCCTCTGGTCACACTGACCAGCTAGCCAGTACCCAAATCTGACCTAATTTCACTAATGACCCACACTTTACAACTGCAGAAACTTGGATGCTCACCAGAAGGTTGGGTTAACTCTTCTTTAGAAACAGAAGAGAATGGGGTGATGGACCAAAATGAACATACTCTTGGGTTTTCCAAAGTTCATAATGCAATTTGCAGCAGATCTTGAGAAAATCAACTTACTGGATTTTTCTATTTCATGGTAATTTGGGGACTATTTTCTACTAATTTAAATGTTATTAAAATAATATATGATGTCAATTTGTTATTCTTTTATCCAGCATCGTAATGGGCTTGTGTGTGTGCACGTATTTTTGTTTCTGTTTTATAAATCTTATCTATGTGTACATGTCACAACATAAACTGTATTTCTTTTTACAGTGAGAACTGTAAAAAAAAGTTTGAAAAGCACTGCTTTGGCAGATACTGGAAGTGAGAGAAGAAATTTGATTTTCAGTTTGATCTTAGAGAATTTTAGGAAGTTTGGTCTAAAAATAAAGAGATGGGGGCGGTGGCGAGGGACCCAATATTTCCAGTGATGACCATTTTGTAGATGCTGTGCTTGATCTCAACTCACCCAACATGAGTTGGCCTTACAGGGGTGGGAGGGTGGGAGGTGGGAGGGGCTCATCAGGAATTTTACCTGTTTTCTAGATGAAGAGAATTGAAGTAATTCCTCTAAAGTCACAGCTAGTAAGAGGCAGAATCTGAATTTCAACCTGAGAGTCCATCTGACTTGACTATTAATTGCAATTTCTTAGCTATAGGGGAAGGAGGAGGAGGGGACACTTAAATTGTTTCTTTAAAGTTAGCTCTAAAAAATCCTCCTTGGGTCTAAATCATGAGTATCATTATCACCATGGCTAACATTCATTAAGCCCTCACTTCGTTTCAGCCACTATCTTAAGTGCCTTAAAAATCTTCATTTCACTTAATCCTCATAAAAACCTTGAGATAAGTACTATCATCATCCCTGTTTACTGCAGGCTTTCAGCAGTTCAGTAACTTGACCAGAGTCACACAAACATTCTGGATGCAAAATCCAAATGCATATTAAATAGCTGAATGCAGCTTTTTTTTTTTTTTTTTTTACATTTCCTACACACATTCGGGGAAAATATCTGCTAAAGTAGTTATTTCCTCTCAAAGTGTTAGAGTCTGAAGAATTGAAATGTCAATTTTGCACCTATGAAATAAAAGTGACATTAGATGTTCACTTAGGACTTTTTTTGAATTCACCATTCTCTGGTTCTAAAATAGGTCATGCAGGTAGGTTTCCAGTTAAAGAATGGCAGGAAACACGGCAGTCTGTATAATTTTACCACTTCAGCATCCTGGTACTAACAATGCATGGCTGGTTCCTGAACAGTTGGAACTCCATTTTCTAAAGCCCCTGTCCAGGGACGCCTGGGTGGCTCAGTCGGTTAAGCATCTGCCTTTGGCTCAGGTTATGATCCCAGGGTCCTGGGATGGAGCCCAGCATCAGGCTCCCTACTCATCGAGGAACCTGCTTCTCCCTCTGCCTGCCGCTCCCCCTGCTTGTGCTCTCTTGCTCTCTCTGACAAATAAATAAATAAAATCTTAAAAAAAAAAAAAGTCCCTGTCCATTTAGCAGTCTGCTTACTATTATACCCTTTGGTCATAATCAATGTATTTGAAAAATGTTCAGTGTTCAATATTCTTCATAAAAGTCAAATAGCTTTTAAAACATTATGCTGATGATTTAAGGATTAGGGTTTATATCCTAATAAGATTTTTGTCTGTAAGGCTTCCTTTCTTATTCTATGACCTGGATGGTGGCTGGCTACAAAGTCCTAATCTGGGGATGGGGTGCTAGGAGGCAGAGGTGGGAGTAGACCTCCATTTTCTTGAAAAGGCAGCTCAAGCAGCTTCAGAAATCCCTAGCTGCTGTGGAATTTGAGCTAAACACATAAGGCAAAGGAGAGAGGACTGTGAGAAGCTGGGATGTTTAGGATTTTGCTGTCACAGTCTAAGTAGGTAACTGCTCTGGTGGAATTTCAGGCACTTCAATAGGTGAGGTTTAGTCCATTTCCGTGTGTATCATGTGTCCAACATCTACCCTTGTCAGTTTCAGATAACTGATAGGACACACAGCCCCCAGAAAATGGCATGAGCCACAGGATCTTAGGAATACTGATTTTCCAGTTTTCTCACCCTTTTGCAATTCTCCACCTTTTTTATTCTCAGCATTAAGCTTAAGCTACTGTAGAATCTTGTCTGAATGAGATTTAGTTACGTCCGAGGGGTTTTCATGTCCTATCAAGTTGGTAAAAATGAAATTCTGCCCACACCTTCGTATTACATCTTTTCCCTCAGAAAAATACAAGACTCACATTAGTCTGTGAGCAAACTGAGCAGACTTCCCACTGACAACTTAGAGGTAAGAGGGCAGTTATTCCTAAAAGAGGGGGTGGGGAATGGTAAAATGAAATACAACAGGACAGAATTTCCAAGGGAACTCATACCGTTCTGTTTGCAAAGTGGCACTACATGGTAATTGAAAGGGGCTGCAAGCCCTGCACAGTCACTCCGCTGTCCTTTCCTACCTAATTTTATTCCTGCAGATACACACTCCTGTCACATTTCCAAGAGATACACCGAGACACAAAAACCATGCTTTCCAAAGCAGACAGGGTGGGAGGGTTAAGAGAAGGGGGGGGGGGGGGGGGTTGGGCACCTGATGGGGAGAGAACTGAGGAAGGGCTAAAGTTAGGAAAGTGGGTGGATACAAAGAAAGTAGAAAAAGATGACACTGAACATGATGAGCAAAAAGACACATGGTTCAGTCCTGTAAAATAGGTTCTGAATCATTTCGAACATCCCATGATACTGAGGACGCGTTATAACCTCCCAGGAGCGACATAAATGCATTTCCGTCACATATTGAAAACCTAAAAGCAAGCATCAAATGAAAGGGCAAAGTAATGAGGGATCAAAAGAGTGGTGCTTCCACGTTTATCAGCGCAGCTTTCGAGACCAAGAAGTGCCTAAAGACTGCAGGAGGGAGGCCCAGAGGCTCTGGGTTTCTTCCTTAGTTGCACCTGTTTCGGAAGGACCTGGGCTAAGAAAAGAGGAAAACAACAGGTTCCCTCCCACAGGCAGAAACTCGAGCCTGTGCCAAGAGCTACCAGAGCGCGGCCCAGGCCTCCACTGGCCTGCCTGTGACCAGTTCTGCAAGGCCAGGCAACAATGGCTTCCTGTCTCCCTGGGCCCAGGGTGAGACCCAACTTTTTCCCAAGGCTCACCTGCTGGGAGCCCGGTGAAGAGCAGCAGCCAAGGCGCAGGCAGCTCAAGGCCCATGCCGGCCGCTCTCTGGCCCCTACCAGCTCAGGGGCTCGGGGGGCACCGCGTCTCTCTTCAGCAGCGGCCGTCCCAGGACGCGCCACTTCTCCGAGGAATCCCTCCGCTTTCCCCTCTCTCGGCGCCGGGCGAGCGGAGGGCCGGCCGCGGTCCCCGAGCAGGTACTGCCCCGGCTCATCCCCACCTGAGCGCGCCGGCGGCTCCGCCTCCCGGCCCGCGCGCCGCCCTTTCCTGCTCCGCCCCCCATCCCGGAGGACCGTGGCCACCTTGCCTAGCGGCCAGAGCCTCCTCCCCAGGCTGCCAGGTAATTCGTCTCGCTGGAACCGCGTCTCTTGCCACATCCCTCCCGCCTCTAGAGAACGTTACCATTTTTTCCCCCGCAGAAGTTCTCGGGAAATCTTATCCCTAGCAAACTTCTTCCCCTCTTTGTAGAATTACGTGGATATAACTTTCTGGGGTGTATTTCCTACGTTATCTTTCCATCCCCTCATATATGCTTGAAAAACTTTTTTCCCTCACTAAAAACACACCAACATGAAGTTTGCACATAACGTCTGCTCAGGTTTTCTAGAAACTAAAGATGTACAGTATAAACTAGAGAAATAGATTTAATTTTCCACAAATATTAAAGTCATAGATGCTTATTATAGAAAAGTTAGAAAAATATAAATTATTGGAGATAAACAAATCCTGCTCCCACCACTCATAGTTAGGCATTGTTAGTGTTGATGTATTCCTTGTTCTTAGTTTCCATCCTGCGTGAAGTGCAGCTCAGCAGCCCCTCACTGAGTCAGCCCTCCCAATGGCAAAGATTCTAGGTCTCTTTGCACCAGGCCAACTAGGATATAATCCAGTCTCTCCTTCCTTGGTAGCAACCCACGGGGAGGGATAAAACACACCTGCCTTCAGGAACCAACCAACCAACCACATGAACTCGGAAAGTCACCTAAACTCTGGTCAGTGTAAATAGCAAGTGTAAGGTGTAAGCAAGCAAATAGCAGGTGTAAATATTTTATACACCTCTCCCTTATCAGGGATTATTCATTGTGCTCTCTCTCCTAGCCACCATCTTTTTCCTAGAGAAAAGAATTACAAAGATGCATTAAACACGGTTTCCGCCCCTCGAAGGAAGCTCCCATTCTCATCACTGCCCTTGGAAGGCAATATTATTTCTCTTAAGTATATCTCCTGACCTGCTCTTCTGTGAAGGGTTCTCTTTGTTAGAGCTACTGGTGTCCCCCATCTCACTTCCTCCCAGAGGAACATCCTTGTCCTGAAACTGATTGGAGGTCAACCCAGTCCCTTCTCCCAATTTCCCCTCTTCCCCCTGAGTCTGGCCTCTAGTTCCCCAATTGGGCCTCTCCACTTTAAATGTTTTTCCTGTAGCCTCTTCTCTTCAGGAAAGTAGGAAGTAAATTCAGGCAGTACATGGCCAAAGGCAGATGGTACAGTATGTTCAGGGGCCTTTAGACCTTCCACAGTGGGATCTCAGCATAGCAGCTGAAGCAGGATATGATGTGTGGGATGCTCCCCTAACCCCCTCCAGAGACTGTGCACTTTGCTCCCAGGAACATTGTATGTATTTGAGTGTTTGTGACCCTGAGGGATTTGTGTGGCCCCTGGATTTGTAAATTGCTCTAGACAAATTTTCAATCTCAGTCTAAAAAAGTATGAGCCCTCTCTTTCCCAAACCTACCTCCCATGGCCCTCAGCCCTTGTTTTGATATAAAGGTCATTTTAATACTCATCGGAAGCCAACATTTCTCCATGTTTATTCCATGGCATGTTAATAAACAGCATATAGAAAAAAGGCTCTGTGACCAAATTCAAGAAATGCTGGATTAAACTAAATGAAACATTTTTGCAGCATTTCTCAAGCCCTTAGAGTGCTACTATACATTTGAAATTTCTTCTTTTTTTAAGATTTTATTTATTTACTTGACAGACAGAGAGAGAGAGAGAAAACACAAGCCGGCAGAGCGGCAGGCAGAGGGAGCACAAGCAGGGGGGAGGGGCAGAGGGAGAAGCAGGGTCCCCGCTGAGCAAGGAGCCTGATGCAGGACTTGATCCCAGGACCCAGAGATCATGACCTGAGGTGAAGGCAGATGCTTAACCAATTGAGCTAGCTACCCAGGCGCCCTTACATTTGAAATTTCTAAGGAAATAAGTCATATAGCATTTTTCAGCATTTATTCAACCCCAAAGCCCTTTTTCTTACACATATCTTAGGGCAGATGTTTCATGGAACATATTTGGGGAAGCCCTGGAGGTCTAAACCCAACATAACTGGAGGCATACATTGAAGGCTTCTATAGGAACAAAATATGACTTTTACAAAGGTTATTCCAAGTGCAGTAAAATTAAAATGGCCTTATTTTTTCTTGGGATTACTCATTCAGTTGAACATCTAGCTCTTGGTAGATGGAGTGAACACATAGATTTCTTGGAGTGAACACATAGATTATATATTTCTCTGCCTACTACATGCATCTTTTTCGTTCACCACTTATATTCTGTACCAAGCAATGTTCTAAGTGCCTTATATGCATTACCTCATTACACTACTACAATATATATAATAGGGACTGTTTTTCTATTATTATCAATTCCATTAATAATAATGTGGCAGCTGAGGTACAAAGCGGTAACTCGCCCAAGGTAACAAAGCTGGTAAGTGGTGGAGTTATGAATCTCAGTGAGGCAGTCTGACTCCAGGCCTTCTGCTGTTAGCTTTACACCATACAGTCTCACCTAGGTATGCCTCGATCTGAATTTACAGCTAGTTGACTCTATCAGCTACTGTAGTTTGTCTCCACATAGATCATTTAGCTCTCCATGAAGTAAAACTCTTCCACTACTGTGAGCTTTCCTGGACCAGTTATTCTGTCAACATGTGCCCTTGGTTCAGTAAAGATTTGGTAAGAATATACATTTGGCTCAGAATAACAAACAGTTCTTTTATTGCTCAATATAGAAGTTAAAATCACTTGACCTGCTGATAGGGACTGAGATGAAGCTGTCTCCATATACAAAGTAACAATAGGTACCATTTATTAAACACTTATATCGTGCTAGGCACTATTCTCAGCACTTTTGTATTAACTTCAATAATTCTCCCAACAACACTGAGGCAGAGATTATTATTGTCCCCATTTTACAGCTGAGGAACTTGAGGCACAAAGGTCCAGTTACTTACCCAGGGTCACCCAGCTTGTAAGTAGCTAAGCTGAGACGCACATTAAGGCAATCTGCCTTCAGAGGACACACCTTTTATTACTACCCTAGCCATACTGTGTTTCTTTGTGTTCACTCTTCCAGAGTCTAACCACAAAGTACAGAGGTTATGGTTTCATCATTTATAACCACACTTTCTAGTTAAAACTGACGATAAATGTTACTGAATACCGTGTCTCTATATGCATGTGCATCTCTTCTTAAGAATAGTGTGATATTTGTACATCTAACTGTGTATTTATCAAGAGTGAAAGAGAGAGGGGCACCTGGGTGGCTCAGTCAGTTAAGCCTCTGCCTTCAGCTCAGGTCATGATCCCAGGGTCCTGGGATCGAGCCCCACATTGGGATCCCTGCTGAGCTGGGAGTCTGCTTCTCCCTCTCCCTCTGCCTACCACTCCCCCGGCTTATACTCTCTCTCTCTCTCTCTGTCAAATAAATAAATAAAATATTTTTTTAAAGGAGAATGAAAGAAAGAAAATAAGCATGTAAGTAAAAATACTGCTCCAGGCAGTTAAACCTAAAGGGAGGCAAAAAATGAAAGTAGCTAACTGATGCCACATTTGGAACACATCTTATTCATTTTGTATGTCTGGCATCTAGCATAGTACCTGGCATATAGGTAGTACTCAATAAATATTGTTGAGCTCTTTATCCATAGTTCCTGAAAGAAGTGACATGTGAGCTGAGTTTGAAAGTGAACAAGACTTTGCCAAAGCAATCCAAACAGAGAGACTATGTTCAAAAATCATAGCACCAGGGATTAGCACAGCTGAACTATAAGAACTTCAGTTTTGCTAGGGCAAGGTGGGGAGTGGTAAGAAAATATGTTCGAGAGCCAGGGTAAATAAAGGGCCTTGCATGACCAGCTGGAGAACTAAGACTCCATACAGTAGACAATGGGGAAGCTGTGAAGGGTTTTAAGCTGGGTGAGGCATGATCAGACTTGCATATTAGGAAAATAAATTTGACAGCAATGAGAAGAATGGTAAGCAAGAATTGAGATGAAAGGTGGAAGGTGAGTTAGGAAACTGTTACTGTGGTCAAGATGGAAATACTGAGGGCTCAACCCAGTCATTGGTGTTGAGAGTGGAGAAGAGAAAATACTTTGGCAGATACTTAGAATGTGGAATTGACGAGACTGATGGTAAATTAGATGTGGGAATTGAGCGAAGAATATAGGTTTCTGATTTTTGAGTCTGTGTGGATGGTGATGCCATTAAAGAACACAGATATATAGAAAAGTTTTGAATCATTTCAGACACATTGCACCTGAGAGAATAGTGGAATATCCAAATGAAACTCCTCTGGATGTTTGGACACCTTTATTAAGTGCAATTGATTGAATGAGGTTAGTAGGAGCTGCATGCTTGATAAGGCAGGTCTGGGTCAGTAGGGACTGGGAGACCTACTTTTTGGTCAGTGGGATATAACCCAAGATACAGTTCATCTTGGAGTAGGGCTAAAAGCAGGAGGTGGTGGAATCTAGTGAAAGGAGTTTGGGAACAAATTTGTTCATTATTACTACTCCTATTCAACATTATGCTGAATCTTCTAATTAGCAGAATAAGAAAATTAAAAGGCCGAAAATGAAGAATAAAGATGTTGCTATTCACAGTGTTATGATTACACGGACTACTGAAGAGAATCTATATATATAAGGACTAACAAGAGAGGTTGCTGAAAACAAGGTCAATATGTTAATGTCACTGGCATCTGTATATGTCAGTAATATCCATTTTGAAGAGATAACTTTAAAATATATATTTGTAATAGCAGTAAATCTATAAAGTGAATAAATCTAACAATATATGTGAAATAGCTCTACGGAGAAAATTGTAAAAAGTTAATGAAAACAGTTTTGAAAGATGTAAATAAATGTAAAGATGTACCATATTCATGGATAAAAACAATATAACTAAGGACAATAATTTTTTTCAAATTAATAAATTCTAAATATTTCTAACACAAACCTGAAAAATCTCCCCAGAACTTCACAAGATATTCCTAAAATTAAATGGAATACAGTGGTAAATAGCCAAGATAATTTTTGAAAAAAAATAAGAAGGAAGAGGGGAATTTGCCTCTTTAAATGATAAAGTTAGAGCACTTAAAACAATGTGGCACTGGCATAGATAGGCTAACAGACAAGGAGAACATATAAGAGATTCTGGAAACAGATACCCATATGGCTGGGAACTTGATATATAACAGAGGTGGCATGATCAATGGGACAACCATAAACTATTCAATAAGTGATGCTGGGACAATTAGTGTTTGTTATGTTAAAAGGTAAGATATCTCTTCTTCATACTACATACAAAATTCCAAAGTGATTAAAATCTAAATATTAAAAGCAAATATTTCAAGCTTTTAGAAGAAAATATGGTAGATTACCCAAATGACCTTGAGGAAAAGAATGATTTCTTAAACAGAAAACAAGAAGAATAATTCATTGAGGAAGGCTGATACAGAAGACAATATTAAATTTAAAAGTTCTATAAACAAAAGACAATATATAAAAAATGAAAAACAAACCACATACTGGAGAAAGATATTTCCTGAGCATTTAAAAGGCAAACAAAATATAACAACCGTATTTTTTTTTAAAAAACTCCTAAAAAGTAAGGAGGCAACCCAATGGTAAAGGAGATGAATAGCCAATTCATATAAGAGGAAATCTGATTCACTATTAATTATATTAGAAGATGCTCAACTTGACTAGTAATCAGAAATTGTAAATTTAAAACAATGTTATTTCACCTGTGACAAATTGGTTAAAATGTAAAAGTCTGAGTAAACCAAGTATTGGTAAAGATGTGAGAAGTGTAAATTGATTCAACTACTTTGGAGAACAATTTGACAAAATATCATAAAGTTGAAGGTGCATATATCCAGGACCTTGTGATTTCCCTTCTAGGTCTCCAATCTATAGAAATTCTCACTCTTGTACACAGAGATACATGTCAAGGATGTTGGCTGTGAAACAATTTGTGTAAAACCTGGAAAAACTTTCCATCAGAGAGGAATAAATAAATAAAATGGGGCTTATCAATGAAATGCGATAATATGACACTGTTAAAATGAATTAACTAAATCTATACCATGGATGAATATTAAAAATATAATATCATATGAATGAAGAAGTTGCAAGATACTATTTACAGTATTTTGTCAAATGTTAAGACAAAAACAATATCATATAGTATTATGGAAGATTCATATATATGTAGAACAAAGTATAACAAACATTCCAGGGAATAGGATTCACCAATCTTTGAGTGCTGTTACTTGGGAGAGGGAGGGAAGAGAGGTATGGGTTAGGAGGGACTTCAGCTGAATCTGTAACATTTTATTTTTAAATATCTGAAACCAGTATGCTAAAAATGTAAAATCAGTTAAATTTTATATGCTTTTCTCTATCTTTGGCATATTTTGTAATTAAAAATACTTTTAAGATAAAAAAGAGTGAGCACTGGGTACAGAATCAGACCATGTGTATTTGTGCCATGACATTTCCACTGATATCCAGTGTGACTTTCAGGAAGTCACTTATGGCCAAGAATGTTTTTATCAAATGGGAAACTGGGTGAAATAACCTCTTTGGTCCTTTCCACTTCTGGCATTCTAAAAAGGTGAGAAGGACGCAGATTAGGAAGATGTCCCTTGACTGGACAGAGGAATACAGAACTAATGCATCTCTAAGGGTAATCTTTCTCAGAGAACGGGCTCTACCCATTCTAAGCAGAAGTGTAGACTCCATGTTCTGCCAAAGCCATGCATGAAACGAAGGTACTTTAATTGCATTTTTCACACAAGGCCTAAGAATCTGGTGTTCCCAATATTTTATTATAAGGAGAAAAACTAGGGACAAATGGGGGGCTGCTTTCCCGAGGCTGGAGCCACAGAGAAGAGGTCCAAGTTCTCATAATAATAAAGGTAGGCAGCCTGGAGTTTTGCTACCACCAGAGGGATTTTTTTTTCTCTCGCTAGTGTTTTTTCATCTTGTGGCAAGGCCCAATTTTGTTGTTTAGACTCAGAGCTTCTCTGAGATGATGAGCTCAGTCAATACACATCTCAGTAAAGCTCAGTAGGGGTCAGAATATCCAGTTCTTTCCAGCCCACTCTGGAGAATCTGATTCAATTAGTCTATGGGGAGACCCAGGAAGCAGTATTTTTTCAAAAGTTCCCAGGTGGTTCTAATGTACAGCCGGAGTTGAGAAGCTAGTTGAAGGGTGAGCTGGATGAGAGAATGCCCCACATCTTTGTTAGCAAATAGGGCATTCCCCAGGGCAGTCCCTAAACAGAACAATTTCCAACACATTTCTTGTCTCAGCTTATCTTTGATAATTCTGCTTTGCCACCACCTTGAATGACAGAATTGGAGAGTTTCTACTCCAAAGACCAAGGTCCTGAGATATGTAACTTTTCCCTTTTCGTGTTTCTTCTCCAGGGCAGCAAGACAGACTCATGGTACCTTCACGTGGGAGTGAATCTCAGGACGTTACCACCAAGCAGCTGTTTAACTCTAAACAAATAACAGTCTCTCTAAACCTCAGTTTCTTTATTTGTAACACAAGGGCATTAGGCTAGATCAGTGGTTTTTACAGTGTTCTGAGAAGCACTTGCAGTCTGTGGAGTACCTAAGGGGTTGCCTCTGCCAGAGAGGTCGGTTTGAAGAATCACTGGATTAACTGATCCAGAGGGCTTTTCCATAATGAACATTTGACAATTCTAAATTCTATAGGAATAGATTTATGCTACCACCAAAGTCTAACATAACCCATATGCTTTGAGCCTACTGAAGATCATATTTACCAACCTGGTCTAAAGCAGATATTACAAACTGGCTACTTGCAGACCAAACAAAACAGACATGTTTTGTTTTTACCTGAAGAATACTTTCTTTCTTTCTTTGGCATCTTTTTAAAAAGTTTCCAAATTTGAAGTGTAAGACAATTCTGAAATCTGCACAAATCAGAGGTATATGGCTCCATGAACTATAATAATGTAAACATACCTTTGCAGCTACCCTTCTGGGCATGTTATAGATCAGTAATGAAATGGTGATTTCAGAAGCATCTCCTCATAACCCCTCTTAATCATTCCCTCCCTTCTCCTCCCCAAAGGTAACCACCATCTTGACTTCTTACAGTATATTTTGGTTTTGCCTCTTTTAACATTTATATAAAGAAAGTAACGTAGTACACATTTTTGGAGTTTGTCTCTTTTGCTCAATATTAGTATTAGCAAGATTCATCTGTGGTTTTGCATGTATCATAAGTTTGTTAATTTTTATTTATGAATAGTATTATATTGTTAGAATATAGCACAATTTATGTATCTATTGTATTGTTCATAAGCATTTTATTTCTACTATTTGGCTATTATGAATAATGATGCTATAAACATTGTTGTAAATGTTTGGAGAGCCATACACTCACCTATTTTTGCTTCTGTAACTCACGGTAAAATTGTTTGGTCATGGAGTATGTGTGGTGATTTTAATATATGTCCCCAAATTCTCTGACCCTACTCTCTTCAAAAGGGGGGAGCTTAAATCCATGACCCTTAAGTGAAGGCTGGACTTAATGACTCACTTCTAATGAACAGAACAGCAGAAGTTAGTGTGTTACCTCCAAGACTGGGTCATAAAAGGCATTACAGCTTCTTCCTTGCCCAGTCTGGGGGAAGCCAGCTGCAATATCATGAGGACGCTAAGGCAGTCCTATGGAGAAGTCCTATGGTGAGGAACTAAGGCTTCCTGCCAAAAGTCATATGAGTGAACCATCTTGGAAGGAAATTTTCTAGCTGCAGTCAAGTCCTCAGAAGAGCTAACATTTTGACTGTAAACTCATGAGAGACCCTGAGCCAAAACCCACACAACTAAGCTATTGTCAAATTCCTGACCCACAGAAAGAGAAAGAATATATGTTTGTTATTTTAAACCACTAAAACAATATTGCTGTCATGCAGCAATAGATTTTCTGTATAGTAAGCATATGTTCAAACTTAGGTTTTTCTAAATTTACCTACATACTACTAATGTGTGAAAGTGTTAATGTTCCACATCCTTGGCTATATTTGGGATTGACCGTCTTCAATTATAGTTCTACCGGTGGGTGTGTAATGGTATTGCATTTGTGGTTTAATTTGCATTTCCCTGATGACTAATGAAGTTGAACGTTTTTTCATATGTTTATCAGCCTTCAGGACTTTGGGATATCCTTTTTTGTCTTTGGTAGCATCTTCTGCTTATTTTTTTCTATTCAGTTTTCTGTTGTTTTCTGGATTTACAGGAGTTCCTTATTGTATTCTGGATATGGTCCTTTCTGTGGTTATACAGGTTAAAAATATCTTCTCCCAATTTGTGAGTTGCCTTTTGCTCTCTCAATGATATTGTTTGATGAACAGATATTTTTATTATTTATTTTGGAGAGGTTTAACTTATCAATCTTTTCTTTTAATGTCTTTAAGATTTTAGTGTCTTATTTAAGAAATACGTGCCTTTCCTAGGGTCATGAAGTTATTCTCCTCTGTTTATTTACAATCCACATGGAACTGACATATGAAGTAGGGAGTTAAGTTCCATTTCTCTCTCACTCTCTCTTTTTTTTAAGTAGGCTCCACACCCAACATGGGGCTTGAACTCATGACCCTGAGATCAAGAGTCACATGCTCTACTGACTGAGCCAGCCAGGTACCCCTCCATTTTTTCTCATACATATATCCAATTGACCAAGCCTAATTATTGAAAATTAATTCCTGTGTTTGCTTGGGCAGCACATATACTAAAAAGGAAAGTAAGAGAGAGAGAGAGAAAGAGAGGGAGAGAAAGAAAGAAAGAAAGAAAGAAAGAAAGAAAGAAAGAAAGAAAGAAAGAAAGAAAAGAAAAGAAAATTCCTTTCCTTTCTGTGCAAAAATGTCAGCTTTTCCAAAAGTGAAGTGTCCATACATGTGTATATCTTATTCTGGACTCTCTGTTTTCTTTCATTGGTCTTTCTATTTGTTTCCCTACCCTAGTGCCAATACCACACTCTTTTAATTATTATAGCCTCATAACAGGTCTTCATACCTACTAGAGCAAGTCCTTTCATTTCATTTTCTACTTCAAGAATGACTTGACTATTCTCAGTCCTTTGCATTTCCATACATTTTAGAATCAACTTGCTAATTTACACAAAAATCTGCTAGGATCTTAATTGGGATTGCCTTACATCAATAGATCAGTTTGGGAGGAATTGCCATTTTTATATTTTTGAGCTTTCCAGTTTATGTACTTATTATATGCCTGCATTTGTTTTTATATTCTTCAATTTCTCTTAATAATTTTTGTTTAGTTTTTTTGGGTAGAAATATCATACATCTTCATGAGGCTTATTTGTAGATATTGATATAATTTGATGGTAAATTATATCAATTTAAAAATCATTTTAAAAATTATATTTTCTATTGTTTATGGCTGGTGTATAGACATTCAGTTGATTTTGTATATTGACCTTGTATTCAGCAAACTGGTGTGTCTGGTTATTTTGGTTGAGTCCCAGAAATTGAATGAAATATATGAAAAATATATAGAAATTATTTCTGGTTTCACCTCAGAGGTATAGAGAGCTATGAAGAGAGTTGTTCCCACCCTTACAATAAGAAAATGCTCGACAAACTGCAAAACTAACAGATTCTTGAACCCTTAAGAGAATTGCTATCACAATTGCTATCACAATTGCTATCACAATTTTCTATAAAGGAGGTGTCTCTCCCCAATTTTGGGTTACATTTTTGGGCAAAAATGTAACCCAAAATTGGGGAGAGACACCTCCTTTATAGAAAAACAGAATCAGGGCATTTGATTATCTGGGGCAGATGCCTCCCAATGCCATATAAGCCAGTAACAAGAATAGCTGGAAAACTGTAATAAATTTCTAAAGGCTGAGTGTGGGCCAGTGTGATACAGTGAAGCCCCTGAGGGTTAGTACCTTCTTGAAGGGTTTTTCTGTGAGAACCTTACCACGAGCTCACAAGGAAAATTAAAGAAAACTCTGAGGACATTTTCTTATAGGGATGGCTGGATGACGGGAACTAGCAATCATTGCCAAAACTCTGCTCAAACCCATCTATTCTATCTCTTTTATGAAACAAAAGGCTCAATCTGCAGGGATAATGTAAACAAAAACTGTATCCTTAGGGCACTGGTGGAAGCCCATTGCCACTGGGGGAGGAAAACAGGAGAATAAATGTTTACCCCTGGGAGTAAGTCAAGAACAGGTTCTGGCCCAGCACTAAGTCCAGTGGAAGGCAAGAACACTAGTGAAGGCCCACAGGTTCACAATGTCTGATGAAAACTGAAGCAATTAGAACATCAGAGAACTAAGCCTTGCCTACCCCCCTCCCCATAACCACTCTAATAAACATTAAGTAAAAATAAGAATGGAATACAGCTAGGAGAGCTTCAAAAGACAGATTATTTTGGGGAAGCAGTTCAAAGGGAAGACTCAAAGGAAAGCAGAAAGACATGAAGCCAAGTATAGAGCAGACACTGAGAGAAACACTCTGACAAACAGCACACATAAGGTATCGCTAGAGAAATTTGAAAGCCTATGGTACACTGAGGTTAACCAAAGCAACACCGAACTTCCAGCCCAACTCAACTCCAGGCAAACTTAACACAAATCCCCATATCATTAAGGGCCTAGCAAAAGGAAAGACATGCATATCTCTAAGCATAAAACATGTACACCTCAGTATCTATTATCTTGTATAACACATCTAACTTTGAACAAAAAATCATGAGGCTGTCTTAGTCTGCTCAAGCTGTCATAACAAAATACCACAGACTGGGTGGTTTAAACAGAAATTTATTTCTCACAGTTCCGGAGGCTGACAAGTCCAAGATCAGGATGCCAGCATGGCTGGGTTCTGGTGAAGAATTCTTTGTGGGTTTTAGATGAGTGCCTTCTCACGGTGTTCTCAGATGGTGGAGACAGAAAGAGAGAAAAGTCCCCAGTATCTCATCTTATATGAGCACTAATCCCATCATGAAATCCCCACCCTCATGACCTCATCTAAACCAAATTACCTGTCAAAGGCCTCATCTCCAAATACCATCACATTGGGAGTTTGAACCTCAACATATTAATTTCTGGGAGGGTACAATTCAATCTATAGCAGAGGAATACAAAATGGCAAGAAAAATCAAAATCCGAAGAGACAAAACAATCATCAGAACCAGACACAAGGGCACCTGGGTGGCTCAGTCAATTAAGTGTCTGCTTTTGGCTCAGGTCAGGATCCCAGGGTCCTGGGATCGAGTCCCACATTGGGCTTCCTGCTCAGCAGGGAGTCTGCTTCTCCCTCTGCCCCTCCACCTGCTTGTGCTTCCTTTCTCTCCATCAAATAAATTTAAAAAGTCTTTTTTAAAAATCTTAAAAAAAACAGACACAAATATGACGTATGTTGGAACTATCTTACAGGGACAACATGCAGGATCAGACAGATAATTTTAGCAGAGAAATGTAAACTATAAACAAAAGAATCAAATGGAAATGCTAGAAATAAAAAAAAGTAGTAATAGAGATGAAAAATGCCTTAAACAGGCCCATTAGTAGACTTGACACAGCAAAAGAAAAAATCATGGAACTTGAAAATAGGTCAATAAAAATCATATAAACTGATAAGCAAGAGGAAAAAACTAGAATGGGGGAAAAATAAACAGAACAGAGCAACCAAGAGCTGAAGGAAAATATCAAGTGTTATAATATACATGTAACTGGAATCTCGGAGCAGAGAAAAAGTATGAGATAGAAGAAATATTTGAAGAAATAATGACTACGAATTTTCTAAAATTAATGCCATACCTCAAACCACAGATCTAAGAAGCTCAGAAAACACCATGAAGGATAAATACCAAAAACAAAACAAGAGAAACTAAAACAAACCCCACTCCCAGACATCATATTTGTATTAGTTTCCTAGGACTACCATAACAAAATATTATAGACTGGGTGGCTAAAACAACCAAAATTTATTTCCCACAGTTCTGAATGCTGTGAGTTCAAGATCCAGGTGCTGGCAGGGTTCATTTTTTCTGAGGCATCTCCTCTTGGCTTACAGATGGCCACCTGTTTGCTGTATCTTCACATGGTCACCCTCTGTCCATGGATGTCATCCATGGTGTCTTTTTTCGTGTCCAAACTTCCTTTTCTTATAAGAATACCAGTCAGATTGGATTAGGAGCCATCATATTGGCCTCATTTTAACTTAATCACCCCTTTACAGGCCATATCTCCAAATACAGTCACATTCTGAGGTACTTGGGGTTAAGGACTTCAACATTTGAATTTTGGAGTGACACAATTCAGTCTATACCAAAATCAAACTGCTGGAAACCAAAACCAAAGGAAAATCTTGAAAATACACAGGGGGAAAAAAAATTACCTACAGAAGAAAAAGGATAAGAATTACAGTGGACTTTTTCTCCCAGAAACCATGCAAGTAAGAAGACAGTGGAGTGACATATTTAAAGTGCGGAACGAAAAACTGTAATATACTTTGAAATTGGGAAGTGTGATGATTCTGTTTTTGTTTTTCTTTCTCAAGATTGCTTTGGCTATTCAGTCTTTTGTGGTTCCATACAAATTTTAGGATTTCAGTGAGAGTTGGCATCTTTATCTTATTCCCGATCTTAGAGAAAAAGCCTTAAGCTTTTTACTGTTGAGCGGGATGTTAGCTATGGGCTTGTCATGTATGGCCTTTATTATGTTGAGGTACATTTCTTCTATACTAATTTGTCAAGAGTTTTTTTTTTTAATCAAGAAAGGATGTTAAATTTTGTCAAATGCTTTTTCTGCATTTCTATTAAGATGATTATATGATATTTACCCTTCATTTCTGTTAATGTGGTATATCATGTTTATTGATTTGCTTATGTTGTATCATCCTCAAAACCCAGAGGTAAATTCCACCTGATCAGGGTGTATGATCTTTTTTTTTAAATTTCATTTTATTATGTTATGTTAATCACCATACATTACATCATTAGTTTTTGATGTAGTGTTCCATGATTCATTGTTTGCGTATAACACCCAGTGCTCCATGCAGAACATGCCCTCTTTAATACCCATCACTAGGCTAACCCATCCCCCCACCCCCCTCCCCTCTAGAACCCTCAGTTTGTTTCTCAGAGTCCATAGTCTCTCATGGTTCGTCTCCCCCTCTGATTTCCCCCCTTCATTTTTCCCTTCCTACTATCTTCTTCTTCTTCTTTTTTTTATTTTATTTTATTTTTTATTTTTATTTTTTATTTTTAAAGATTTTATTTATTTGACAGAGAGAGACACAGCGAGAGAGGGAACACAAGCAGGGGGAGTGGGAGAGGGAGAAGCAGGCTTCCCGCAGAGCAGGGAGCCCGATGTGGGGCTCGATCCCAGGACCCTGGGATCATGACCTGAGCTGAAGGCAGACGCTTAACGACTGAGCCACCCAGGCGCCCCTTCTTTTTTTTTTTTAACATAAAATGTATTATTTGTTTCAGAGGTACATGTCTGTGATTCATCAGTCTTACACAGGGTGTATGATCTTTTTAATGTACTGCTGAAGTCAGTTTGCTAGTATTTTGTTAAGAGTTTTTGCATCTATGTTCATCAGGAGTATCAGCCTGTAATTTTCTTTTTATTGATAGTGCCCTTATCTAGCTTTGTCATGAGAGTAAAGCTGGCCTTGTAAAATGAGTTTGGAATTGTTCCCTACTCTTCAATTTTCTGGAAAAGTTTGAGGAGGATTGGCATTATTCCTCTTTACATATTTGGTAGAATTCACCTGTGAAGCCATCAGGTCCTGGGCATTTTCTTGGTTGTAGTTTTTGATTATTGCTTTGATCTCCTTACTCATTATTGATCTCTTCAGATTTTCTATTCTTTGTGATTCAGTCTTGGTAGGTTATATGTTTCTAGGATTTTATCCATTTCTTCTAAATTATCCAATTTTTTGGTGTATATATTTTTTGACAATTCTATCTATCTATTCATTTTTAATTGAAGGATAGTTGACACACAATGTTACTTTAGTTTCAGGTGTACAACATAGTGATTTGACAAGTTTATATGTTATTCTATACTCACCAGAAGTGTAGCTACCATCTGTCACCACACAACACTATTATAATACCATTGACTATATTCCTTACCCTGTACCTTTTATTCCTGTGACTTATTCATTCCATAACTAGAAGCCTGTATCTTCTACTCTCCTTTACCCATTTTACCCATCCCTCCACTACCCTCCCCTCTGGGAACCATCAGTTTGTTCTCTGTATTTACAGGCCTGTTTCTGCTTTTTGTTTGTTTATTCATTTGTTTTGTTTTTTAGATTCCACATATAAGTGAAATCATATGGAATTTGTCTTTCTATGTCTGACTTATTTCACTTAGCATAATATCCTCTAGGTCCATTCATGTTGTCACAAATGGGAAGATCTCATCCTTTTTTATGGCTGAGTAATATTCTATTGGGCATATATACTGTATTTTCTTTATCCATTTACCTATGGCTGGACACTTGGGTTGGTTCCATATCTTGGCTATAATAAATAATGCTGCAGGGTGCCTGGGTGTCTCAGTCATTAAGCGTCTGCCTTCGGCTCAGGTCATGATCCCAGGGTCCTGGGATCGAGTCCCACATCGGGCTCCCTGCTCTGCGGGAAGCCTGCTTCTCCCTCTCCCACTCCCCCTGCTCTCACTTTCTTTCTCTCTGTCAAATAAATAAATAAAATCTTTAAAAAAATAAAAAATAAAATAAATAAATAATGGTGCAATAAACATAGGGATGCATATATATTTTCAAATTAATGTTTTCCTTTTTTGTGTAAATACCAGTAGCAGAATTACTGGATTATATGGTATTTCTATTTTTAATTTTTTGAGGAAACTCCATACTGTTTTCCACAATGGCTGCACCAATTTACCTTCCTACCAACAGTGCACAAGAGTTCCTTTTTCTCCATAGCCTCACCAACTTATTATTTCTTTTCTTTTTGATTCTAACCTTTCTGACAGGTGTAAGGTGGTATCTCATTGTGGTTTTGATTTGCATTTCCCTGACGATTAGTGACATTAAGATCCTTTACATGTGCCTGTCTTATTGGCCTACAATTGTTTATCGTATTCTCTTACTATCTTTTGTATTTCTGTGGTATGAGTTGTAATGTCTCTTCTTTCACTTATAACTGTATTGATTTGAGTCTTCTCTCCTTTGTTCTTAATCTAGTTAAAGATTTGTCAGTTTTGTTTATCTTTTTAAAACCAACTATTAGGGTGCCTGGGTGGCTCAGTGGGTTAAGTGGCTTCCTGCTCAGTAGGGAGTCTGCTTCTCCCTCTGCCCCTCCCTCTGCTGATGCATGCGCACGCTCTCTCTCTCTCTCTCTCTCTCAAATAAATAAATAAAATCTTAAAAAAAAATAAAACCAACTCTTAGTTTTGATGATCTTTTCTATTGTCTTTCTAGTCTCTATTTCATTTATTTCTGCTTTAATCTTTATTATTTCCTTCCTTCTGCTAACTTTTGGGTTAGTTTGTTCTTTTTCTAGGTCCTTGCAGTGCAAAGTTAAATTGTTTATTTGAGGTCTTACTATTTTCTCAATGTGGGCATTTATTTCTATGAACTTCCCTCTATGTTTTTGCTACATCCCATAAGTTTTCATAATTTTTGTTTTCATTTTTGCCTGCCTCAAGATTCTTTTTTGATTTTCCTTTTGATTTCTTTGATCCATTGGTCACTTCTGATTTAGTAATTTGAGTCTTCTCTCTTATTTTCTTAGTCTATTTGTAGCTAAAGTTTTGTTAATATTTTTGATTTTTTCAAAGAACCAACTTTGGGGTTCATTGATTTTCTCTATTGTTTTTCTATTCTCTATTTCATTTATCTCTGTTTTAATCTTTACAGTTTCCTTCCTTCTGCTATCTTTGGGTTTAGTTTTTTTTCTAGTTCCTTAAGTTGTAAAGTTAAGTTGTTGATTTGAGATCTTTCTTTCTTTTTTTTTTTTTTTTGAGATCTTTCTTAATTTTTAAAGTAAGTGTTTACATCTATAAATTTCCACCTTAGCACTTGCTTTCACTCTGCCCTTCCTCCTCCTCTATTTTTCTCTTTTTTCTCTGTTTTGGAGCCAGGTAATCAAGACAATAGCTTCTGTATCCTTATGCTTTCAACCTTAATTCATTTCTTACTATTCTGGAACACATCTTCAAGTAATTTATTTAGGAAGGTTATCTTTGTAGTGGTATTTTTGTTATTCTGTCTGCTTGGTAATATATTTCTATTGACTTTCCTATTTAATTGGCATCTTCTCTAGGTAGAGAATGCTGCCTCAAAACTCTATAGATCTTGTTCTGTGGCTTTTTGACATTTAGGGTTGAGTAAGAGGTCAAGCTGGCTTATCTTTCTCTGTAGTCATCCTACTTTTTCATTTTGCTTTTAGCTTTCAATGTCTTTGTAATTTAAAATGCTCACAGTGATTTATCTGGAGGAAAATCCATTTTCTTAAAGTTTTTTCGACAGTCTGAATCTTTTGAATTTCTTCATGGTGTCCCTTTCAGTTCATATGTGGAAATTTTTTTCTTCTGAAAATAGTTTCTACTTGATGAATTTTATGTTTCTCTCTCAAGTGCATCTCTTCATATTAGGATACTGCTTTTATTTTTCAGGCCTCTATTTCAGGAAACCTCTCTTTGACCAATTTAATCTTTGCCTCTAGTAAGAATGAAATAATAAAAGCAGTAGTTTTTGTTTGCCTTCCTTGGTTATGCAGCTCTCACAGGACTTTCCCTTGTGCCCAAAGTTCAGTGAAATCCTCTATTATCTCTGTGGTGGAAATCAGTAGGAAGAGGCTACTCACTCCCAATCCACATCCATAATAAATCATACTTTTCACTGTCTTACCAAAACTGCAGAATATTTTTTATTCTATTTATAAATGCAGAGATTTTTCTTTCTTTTTAATTATTTTATTTTCTAGGTTTTTTGAGGGAATGTCAGTCTCATCTTAACGTCAGGTCTGGAACTCAAGCCACCGAATTATTTTTAAAAATATATTTAGACGTAGGTCAGTGAATTCAAATGCAAGGAAATGGTTAAATTTCTTCCACAAGTGTTGGCAAAATCTGTAGAAAAAAGAGGAACAGCCTTTATTAAAGAAAGTTACAGGATATACAGTCATTGAGAGGAAGGCTTTCACAGGCGTAAGGGGGTTGCTCCTCCTTCCACTGTAGCACAAGCTAGTACAGACAGACAGGAATCATTCCCAGACGTTAGCGCAACAGCCGACGCAGCCAAGATGTATCTCAGATGGTGAGTGATCATTCTCATTATTCTTTGACAGGCAGTTAAGAGTTAAGTGACCTCAGGGGCGCCTGGGTGGCTCCGCGGTTAAGCACTTGGTTAAGCGTCTGCCTTGGGCACAGGTCATGATCCTGGAGTCCCAGGATCGAGCCCCACATCTGTATCCATGCTCAGCGGGCAGTCTACTTCTCCCTCTGCCCCTCACCCCACTCTTGTGCTCTCTCTCTCTCTCAAATACATAAAATCTTTAAAAAAAAAAAAAAAAAAGGAGTTAAGTTACCTCAGCAACAGGCTGAGGTTGAGGCTGGTGCTCTGTTTTCTGTCCTTCCTGCTCAAGAACGCTAATATATATTAAGGCATAGTTATGCACAAGCCAAAAAGCACAAACCCCTGGGATAAAGAACAACCTATGCTGTGAAAAATTAAATGAAGTCCCAGAAGCCATTCTCCCCTTCTGAGAGCATCTAGTCTAGGTTGATCCTGTAGCTCCAAGGCAGGGGATTTTTTTTTTTTTTTTAAGATTTTATTTATTTATTTGAGAGAGAGAGAGAGAGAGAGCACAAGCAGGGGAGAGGCAGGCAGAAGCAGGCTCCCCGCTGAGCAGGGAGCCGGATGTGGGACTCAATCCCAGGACCCGGAGATCATGACCGCAGCCGAAGGCAGACGCTCAACGGACTGAGTCACCCAGGCGCCCCGGCAGGGGATCTTTTAAAGAAATTTCTACCGAAGACGTTTCACTGCCACTCAAAGTTAAGAATTATTTGAGGTGCCAAAAAGTTTACCGATTGTTGGGGGTTTTTTTTTTAAGTGATTAATTTTGATTTTGTAAATTTGTTTTTCGAATATTTAAATGTTGCAGTTGTTGATTTTAAGAATCAGAAAAAATTTAAATGTCTGTGTAAGCATTACAAAGTCTAGAGAATAAATTTTGTGTATACCAAGGCCAGTTTGGCCTGGGGGCAGAGGAATAAGAGAAGGTAGGAGAGAGGCCAAGGAAAAGGAAGAGGAAAAAGGTGTAAGAAGAAAATGCAGAAGCCAGAAAATGAATCACAAACAGGCCATGGGAGATTTTGAGCAAGGTGAGGTAGTAGAAAAAAGTAGAGCAGTAATTCAATTAACTCCCCAGTATTGAACATACATGATGTATTGTGTACTTTATTCATGGTATGTCACTGGATTTTAATCTCCACAATGACTCTCAGACAGATAATATCATTCTGTTTTATAGATAAGATAACTGTGGCTTAAAGAGCCTAAATAACATGCTAAGATCACACTGTTCATATAGGAGTAAGCTAAAATCTTTCTTGCTGCTTTGCTCTGTACCACAAGGTTTCTTCTGTGTGGCATGCCCTTGTGGCTGTGACTTACTGGAAACAGTCATATCCACCCTCCAGCTGGAATCAGTCATTATTTATTATTGTTCTTTGAAAATCTAAGTAATCCTCGTCTATGCAGTGCTTACTGGTTCCGGAAACAGCTTTGCTGATTTTATTTCAGAAGATTAGAATTTAATTTCCAAGGAGAGTCTTTTTCCTTGCAGTAGAATTTTGAAATATTACACATGTATAAAAAAATTCAGAATTTATCCTTTTTGTGAAACTATAGCAGTGATACCATTTAATTATGCTAACGCTGCCTGCAGACATCTATAGAACCACAGGCCACTGTCTATATTGTTCTTGTTAAGATTCGCTGTTTCACAGTGCCTGAAAATTGATAATGAACAGAAAATTTTAAAATATAAATGACCAATAAATAATGTGAAATCTCATCAGAAATAAAAGAAATGCTAATTAAAACAGTGAAATGTTATTTTTCTTTATCAAAATGGCAGGTTTCTTTTTTTTTTTTAATTTTTTTATTGTTATGTTAATCCCCATACATTGCATCATTAGTTTTAGATATAGTGTTCCATGATTCATTGTTTGTGCATGACACCCAGTGCTCCATGCAGAACGTGCCCTCCTCAATACCCATCACCAGGCTAACCCATCCTCCCTTCTAGATCCCTCAGTTTGTTTTTCGGAGTCCATCGTCTCTCATGGTTCTTCTGGCAGGTTTCTTTTTTAAAAGTAACTAGCATGTAAGCAAGAAGCCTACATGTTTCTAAGGAGGGAGGAACATTTATACCCTTATTCCCTGCTGATGGTAATATCTTTCTGGACAAAAATTTGGTGATACAAATCAAAAGCCCTTAAAATGTATATGTTCTTGGGTGCCTGGGTGGCTCAGTTGGTTAAGCGTCTGCCTTCGGCTCAGGTCATGGTCCCGGAGTCCTGGGATCGAGTCCCACATCGGGCTCCCGGCTCAGCGGGGAGCCTGCTTCTCCCTCTGACCCTCTCCCCTCTCATGCTGTTTCTCTCTCTCTCTCTCTCAAATAAATAAATAAATAAAATCTTTAAAAACAACAACAACAAAAAATGTATATGTTCTTTAACCAAGAAGTTCAAATTTTAGACATTTATTATAAAGACATAATCATATATATTTGTAAAATTTTAGTGACACAAGTATTTTTATTGGCATTGTTTCTAATAGTGAAAATCTTAGAAACAACTTAAATGTCTTAAAATAGGTAATTGGTTAATTATGGAACATCCGTAATGGAATACCATGAATCATTAAAAATTCTACTGTAGAACAATTTTTAATGTGTTTAGCTAAAGAAAAAAAAAGCAGAATGTACAGTGCTACTACTTTTATGCATGATACCTATATATACACAATGTTAACCAGAAATACAGATGATTTCTATTTTCTACTCTGTGCTTTTGAACTTGGGTCACATTAGCAGGCAGAAAAATAAAACTAGATAATTAAAAAATAAATCAATTCTTGGCTTCTCTCAGAAAAGCAGACAGCTGTCTAGTACTACGTGATCACTCATAATTTGTGGAATTCCATTTTTAGGGTTTTGGCCTTTTGTGTTTCACTTTTTTCTCACTTGACTCCTCTTCAAAATATACTCGCTAGATCCTAATAGGCTGGTTTTCATAGAATGTTCTATGTGGAAAGACTGGAGTGCTTACTTCCGTAGTTTACAGATGTGATGGCATGGCCTATTGGAAGGAAGAACAGGGCAGTGGTTAAGTGGCCATGCTTTGGAACCAGAGTGCTGGGACTTGAATCCTAGGCTCTTCTACTTTCTGGCTGTGTGACCTTGGACAAGTTGCTTAAAAATTGTGATCCTCAGTTTCTTCTCTGTACAATGGGGATAATTGTGATAAGTCATAAGTGGTTGTGAGAGATAACCCATGTAAAGTGCTTAGAACCTTGCTCCGATAAGTACTCAGTAATTATTATTAGTTGTTTTTATTACTATTACTATTAGGATTAAGAACTAAAGGGGAAGTGATTCGTCCAAGATTACCCAATTACTTGCTGGCAATGCTAGAACTAGAATTCAGGAAGGTGCAGTACCCTCTGGGCCTGTGAAGACGGCTTGGCTCCCAGTGAAGCTGACCTGAAACAGACAGAGCCCAAGGACAAGGCCAGCCACTTCCAGGGAATGACTCTGATGACAATGAGAAGACAAATACCAGAAAGGAGGGTGAAGCTAAGAAAGCAGAGAGTCATTTTGGTTGCAGGGATGAAGCCAGGAGCAGAGATAATGCAGAAGAGAAGAGATGGCTCAGAGATCTGCAGAGGCTTTTACAGACCTCCAGCTGTGGGTTTCATGGGGGGGTCAACTTGGTTTAAAGACCCAAGATCTGGGTGATTAAATAGATGGATGGTGGGTGGGGGTGGTTTCCAAGTATAGCTGTGAGAAGATACCTGACAGAGTAATAACAGAGGATGAGGTAGAAACTAGGAGGGGCCAGAACAAGGAAACCCAGAGCCCAGGTATCCAGCCGTGATTATCTCAAAGTTACAGCCTAAGTTTGAAGAATAATAAACAAGCAAAGATATGATAAGAATTGACAGGATTTGGTTTCTGAAAGATGTGGAGCTTGGAAGGAGAGATCTAAGTACACAGTGGCATCCTTCATAAAACGGGGGATATAGGAAGTGGATGGGGTTTGAGCCAGGGGAAAGAGAGAACTGAAGGTAAGTTCATTTTGCTGAATTTGAGATCCTGTGGAGCAGTTGGATGGTGATGCCCAAGTAGACAAGTGATTATACAGGTGCAAAGCTCAAAAAAGAGGTATAGGTTGGAATAGATGTTAACAGTATTCAGCATAAGTACAGCTGAAGGCTGAAATTCTCATTGTGGGTGAGCTCACCAGGGAGAGGATGATGGAGTGAGAAGAAGCCAAGGATGGAACGTGGAAAACCTTGACATTTAAGGAGGGAGATGAGGCTGAAGAGTCCACAATAGACATCACAGAGGGACTAAAGAGATTGGAGCGAAGTACGAGAAAAGCGATGTCATAGAAACCAAGGGAGGAGATAGATGCAAGCAAGAATAGGACATCCCGGGGCGCCTGGGTGGCTCAGTCGTTAAGCGTCTGCCTTCGGCTCAGGTCATGATCCCGGGGTACTGGGATCGAGCCCCGCATCGGACTCCCTGCTCAGCAGGAAGCCTGCTTCTTCTTCTCCCACTCCCCCTGCTTGTGTTCCCTCTCTCGCGGTCTCTCTCTCTCTGTCAAATAAATAAATAAAATCTTAAAAAAAAAAAAAAATAGGACATCCCCAGGGAAAGGCAAACTGTATTTACCAAACTTCTACATTGAACAAATGAGCTACAACAGAAAAAAATGTGTCTAAGGACTAAATGTTAGTGAATGAATGGTGTCCCCTCAAAATTGATATGTTGAAGTCTTAACCCCAGTACCTCAGAATGTGACCGTATTTGGAGATAGGGTCTTTACAGTGATAATCAAGTCAAAATGAGGTCATGAGGGTGGGCCCTAATCCCAGATGATAGGTGTGCTGATAAAGAAGGGAAAATTTAGACAGAGAAACCTGCATAGAGAGAAGACAATGTGAGGAGACATGGAGAACAAGGCCATTCTCAAGCTAAGGAGAGAGGCCTCGAACAGCTGTCAGAAGGAACCAGCGCTGCCGACACCTTCATTTAAAGCTTCTTGCTTCCAGAACTGTGAGACAGTAAACTTCTGTTGTTTAAGCCACAGTTTGTGGTACTTTGTTGCTATGACCCTAGCGAACTAATACAGTTGGTGAGTGTACATAATAATACCCTGGTGAGAAGAGTGCATACAACCAGAGAAAGGAAACTGGGCATAAGCGTATAGGGGAGGGAGGGAAGATAAAGGATCATGTCACCTAAGCTAACAGAAGGAAAGTATTTCACAAAGCAGAGGGTAGCCACAGTGTCAAATTCTGTAGAAAAGTGAAGTAGGAGAATGACTGAAAATGTCAGTCCAGAGGCCCTTGGTGACCTTTGCAGAGATCTCCCAGTTCAGTAGAGAGAGTAAATCATCATCAAGAGAGCTGAGAATACAGAGACAGCACAGAGACCACTCCTGCAAACATTTGGTGATGAAAGGAGACCTCCTCTCTGGACCAAACTCACCCCTGCTATCCATAACAGCCACGTGGAAACAACCAAGAGTCCAGTCAGCCAGACCTGGAGTTTTCCTTCCTCTACCTTAATTGCTAAAAATGCAGATACTTTTTCCCACCAAACTGGTTTGAGAAGGCTTTCAGGAAGAAAAGGATTTTTGCAGCTATCATTTTACGAATTAGATTTTTAGTACTGACACAGATTCCATTCTATTTTGTAAAGCCATAAGAAAGTTATTATTTGAGCCTTCTCAGAGATGAAGACTGCGGTGAATCTGGCGATGTAAAGAAGAAAACAAACACAAGTGGAATTTTGGGGCTCACTCATCATTTAAACAGAAAAATATAGTAGCACTTGAATAAAGAAGTATCAAAGCATTTTCTTAGAAAGTTCTGAAGTCAAAATGAGTCTAAAATTTGCTTTCTACAGTCTCAGGGATATCGGCCCGACAATCCAAATGTCACAGTTCTATATTATAGGGGATCAAATTAATCCAATTTGACTGTACTAAAAGATCTAATAAAAATAAAATAATTAATAGTTAAGTAAACGAACTAGTATCAGCCAGAAACTAACCATGGGATAAGATCTGAAAAAATAACTACCCAAAAGATAAACCTAGATCATCACCCTTATGTTGCAACTATTTTCAACCAAGAAAACAATAAATCTTTATCAAGAACCTGATTGTTTTAAGGAACCGGGTAAAATACAGAAAAAAAAAAAAAGCCAACATGTCATCTTTATAGTGTAGTTAGGAAGACAGACCAACAATTATAAAATGAGAAAAGCATAGAACACTACATCAAAAACTAATGATGTACTGTATGGTGACTAACATAATTTAAAAAAATTAAAAAATAAAATCGCAAAGCAATCCAATGCAGTTAATAACTAAGCTATTTTAAAAAATAAATATAAATGACAAAAAATGATCCTTTTTGCTAGGTATTAAAGAAATGCCAGTTCAAGCTCCAATGAGATGTTTTCTTTTTTTTTTTAAAGATTTAATATTTTTTATTTGAGAGAGAGAGAGAGAGCATGAGAGGGGGGAGGGTCAGAGGGAGAAGCAGACTCCCCGCCAAGCAGGGAGCTCGATATGGGACTCAATCCCGGGACTCCAGGATCATGACCTGAGCCAAAGGCAGTCGCTTAACTGACCGAGCCACCCAGGTGCCCCTCCAATGAGATATTTTCATTTATCAGATTAAACAGTAAACAATCCAATTCGAAAATGGGCAAAAGATATACAAGACATTTTCTCAAAGAGGACATTCAGATGACAAATAAGCACATGAAAAGATGCTTAACATCATTAGCCATTATGAGAATGAAAATTAAACCCAGAGTGAGGTATCACTACACATCTAGTAGAATGGCTAAAAAAAATAATGGTAACATCAAATACTTGCAGAATGCAGAGAAACTGGATCATTCATATTTTGCTGTTGGGAGTGTTAAATTGTACAGCCACTCTGGAAAACAGTTGGACAATTTCTTACAAAACTAAACATACACTTACCATATGACCCAGCAGTTGCAGTCTTGGGCATTTATCCCAGAGAAATAAAAAACCTATGTTCACACAAAACCACGACATGAATATTCATACCAGACTTATTCATAATAGTCAAAAACTGGGGGGAAGAATATCCATCACTGAGTGAATGGTTAAACAAACTGTGGTATATATGTACCATGGAACACTACTCAGCAATAAAAGGAAAGAACTACCGATATACACAAAAACTTGGATGAATCTCCAGAGAATTATGCAAAGTGAAAATGCCAATCCCAAAATGTTACATATCATATGATTCCATTTATATGTCATTCTTGAAATAACAAAATCATAAAGACAAGAAAGCAGATCGATGGTTTAGCCATGGGTGCTGGAGAAAGGAGGAGGTATGCAGCTACAAAGGGTTAGCACAGGGGAGCCTTGTGGTAATGAAATATTTCCTTATTACATGAATGACAATTGTTACATGAATTTCCACATGTGATAAAATTGCATAGAACTACATAAAACATAAAACTGGTGAAATCTAAATAAATTCTGTGGATTACACCAATGTCCATTTCCTGGTTTTTAACTGTTGTACCGCAGTTATACAAGACGTTACCATTGGGGGGAAGTGGGTGAAGGGTACACAAGACCTCCTTATACGTTTCTTTTCAACTTTATTGGCAACTTAAATTAATTCAAAATAAAACATTTAAAAAGTAATTTAAAGATACAACTCAACACCCAAAAAACAAATAATCCAATTAAAAAAATGGGCAGAAGACATGAACAGACGCTTCTCGAAAGACGTACAAATGACCAACAGACACATGAAAAGATGCTCAATGTCACTCTTTATCGGGGAAATGCAAATCAAAACTACAATGAGGTATCACCTCACACCTGTCAGATGGCTACAATCAAAAACACAAGAAACAAGTGTTAGCAAAAATGTGGAGAAAAAGGAACGCTTGTGCACTGTTTAGTAGGAATGCAAACTAGTACAGCACTGTAGAAAACAGTATGGAAGTTCCTCAAAGAGTTAAAAATGGAACCTCCCTATGATCCAGTAATCGCACGACTGGGTATTTACCTCCAAAATATAAAAACGCTAATTCAAAGGGATACATGCACCCCTGTTTATTGCAGCATTATTTGCAATAGCCAAATTATGGAAGCAGCCCAAGTGTCCATCGATAGATGAATAGATAAAGAAGATGTGGATAAAGAAAATATGTATTCAATGGAATATTACTCGGCCATAAAAAAGAATTAAATCTTGCCATTTGCAACAACATGGATGGAGCTAGAGAGTATTATGCTGAGTGAAATAAGTCAGAGAAAGATAAATTCCATGTGATGTCACTCATATGTGGAATTTAAGGAACAAAACAAACAAGCAAAGGGAAAAAAGAGACAAACCAAGAAACAGATTCTTAACTCAGAGAACAAGCTGATGGTTACCAGAGGGGAGATGGGAGGGGGAGATGGGTGAAACAGGTGATGGAGATTAAAGAGTACACTTATAAGCACTGAGTAATGTATAGAATTGTTGCATCATTATATTGTACACCTGAAACTAATATAACACTGTATATTAACAATACTTGAAATAAAATTAAAAACTTAATTTAAAAAAGTAATTTAAAGAAACCCAAAATGTTCATCTTCACTAAATATTAAAGAAACGCTAATGCAAACACCAATGAAATATTTTTATTTATCAAATTAACAATTTGTGTTTTGTTGGGGTGGAGATAATAATGCTGATGAGGGGTACCTGGGTGGCTCAGTCACTTAATTGACTTCGGCTCAAGACATGATCTCAGGGTCGTAAGAGCCCTGTGTCGGGCTCCACACCCTGCTTAGGATTCTCTCTCTGCCTCTGCCCCTCCCCTGTTCACTCTCTCTTTCTCTCTCTCTCTAATAATAATAACAATGATAATGAGTGCACAAGAAGAATGGTGCTTTCATATACTATTGATTGTGGGATTATGAATGACTCTAACCTTTCTGGAAAGCAATTTGCCAACTATAAGAAGCTTAAAAATGCTTAAAAACACCTATTCTGGCCAACTGCCTATTTCTCTATTCTTAATAATTTTTCAGTTCATTCAGCACCTTTGTTCCAGGCCCTTGGCTACACATTAGAAATATGCCAAAATGAGTAACATGATTTCTCAAGGTAAATATATCAAATATGATGATTTTTAAAAAGTAACAGTGAAGTGTGCGCGGTTCCACGTAGCTGCTTTCCATTTGTCCGTAGGCAGTATGCCTTGGCTAAGTGCCAGAGTTTTGAGTCAGTCCGGCTGGTGTCAAATAATAAGTAGTTAATGAGTAGTTCTCTGTTTACCAGCAGTGTCACCTTGGGGAAGCTACCTCGCCCCCTCAACTTCAGTGCCTTCATCTGAAAAATGTGGGAATGAGTACTTACCAATGCCATGAGGCTTATAGAAATTTATAGTGGATGTGAAGTCTCATGGAAATAAAATATTTCAGGCTTCACATTCTTTTCTTTAAATCTATTGTTTTCTATATTTTAAATTGTCCTAAATTTCTTTGGCTCTGCGTTTTCTGATTCAGTTCTAGCAAATGGATTCTTACTTAAAACCCAGAAGTCACTATAGTAAACCTCTAATTATAGATAAGAGAAGGGCAGGCTCAATGCAGGTGAAAAAGGTGAAAGCCAAACAACAAAGCCACATAAAATATATTTTATGTAAGGTAGGATGTCAAAAACATTAAAATAAAATCCTGTCCTATAGTTGGTAATTATGTATGTCTTCACGAAGCAATGAAAGCCCTGTTTTAGCCTTCTGGACTCAAATATGTTACATCTGCTAATGTCTGCTCTGAATTTATAGACTTGTTTGCTTATTAGTCATCATGGGTAACGTATTCAAATTTGCACTTCTAATTCTAGAAGATTTTTAAACTACCACTTTTGTTTATCATAAAAATGCTTATTCCTCTTCTGTAATAATTTCACCTTTAAGAATACAGATAAATAATAAGAGACATGGAAAAGATTTGTGTACAAAAATGTTTATTATAGCATTATTTAATATAATGAAAAATAAGAATCAACCTAAATTTTTCATAGTAGGTTAATAGTTAAGTAAATTAAAATGAAGTTGATGATGTGTGTGTGTGTTTGTGTGGGTGTTGATGACTTTTTAATGACAGAAGGAATCATAAGCCCGTGGAATTATAAGGAAAATAATGCACAGAAACAACATAGCAAGCAAGTATGTAAAAATAGTCATAGTTGTTACCTCTAGATTGGTGGGATTACAGAAATAGGTTTTTTTTTTTCTTTGAAATTGCTAAATCTACAGTGAATTTATATCGCTCTGCTAAGCAGGATGAAATCAAGTTAAAAAGCCGTCTAGCGGTGAGGTACAATCTCTAAGTCAGGAGTGGCAAACATAGAATGCCCCAGAGACCCTCAGATGACAGAAGTGTGATGCAGGCCTATAGTTTATTATACCCTCATGGTGCATGAATGGTGGAAACTTCATTACACAAGCAGATGAGCCCCATGTTGAGCAAAGCTTCTGGTCACCACTCTGTTGTCTTTTGTGCAGGAGTGTGGTCCAGTACAACCTAATCTTATTTTTTGAGAGAAGTTAGGAAGGTGGACTTACAGGTGAAATCTCCTGATTTTTATGTAATGCCTCAATGTCTAGAGGGGCAGGTTTGGCTCAGGCCACCAGTTTTGACCTCTGACCTCTGTTAGTGTAACAGAGGTTCAGAGGAGAGTGAGATCACTGTGGAGGGGGTGGTTTAAGAATATATCGCATTCCAGGCTGCAGTGAATCAGGGCTAGAAAAAAGGGAGCTAAGACTATTAGCTTATTCACTTATTCAATAAAGTTTTATTTAATGTTGAGAAAATGAAGACGAATCAGATAAAGATCCTACTTGGCAGCTGCTAAGGGAGAAGGTCTCACCATAGCTAACACTTCTTACCACGTGGAAGGCATTATGGCATACTATATCACATCATATATTATTTCATTTAATCCTTACAACTCCAGGAGGTAGATAATATTATTATCCCCCATTTTCCACAAGTGAAAACTAAATCTTAGAGATGTTAAATAACTTGTCCAGGTCACATAGCTGATACAGAGCCAGGATTCCAGATCCCAGTCTAATTCTAGACCAAAGCTCTGAGCAAGCATTATGAGACCATATATTATGGGAGATCAGGGGAGGATGAGATTACTCTTAGCAGCAAGACAGATCTGTGGGTGGAAAGAGAGAGCTGTGTGGTGTCAGGGTCCAAAACAAGCTCTGGCAACCAAGTGATAAAGCTAAGAATTAGGGAGCAATGGTCCTAGGGCAGAGGTTGAAAACTAAAGGTTGGTAGGCCAAAAATAGTACACACATAGATTGTAATCTTTAAAAATTATTATTCAGCCATCAGAAAGGATGAATACCCGCCATTTGCATCAACATGGATGGAACTGGGGGGAATTATGCTACGTGAAATAAGTCAAGCAGGGAAAATTATCATATGGTTTCACTCATATGTGGAACATAAGAAATAGCATGGAGGACCACAGGGGAAGGGAGGGAAAACTGAATGGAAAGAAATCAGAGAGGGAGACAAACCATGAGAGACTCTGGACTCTGGGAACCAAACTGAGGGTTACAGAAGTAAGGGGAATGAGGGGACGGAGTAACTGGGTGATGGGTATTAAGGAGGGCATGGGTGGTGAGGAGCACTGGGTGTTAACACACAACTAATGAATTGTTGAACACTATATCAAAAACTAATGATGTACTATATGTTGGCTAATTGAACATAATAAAAAATAAATTAATTTTAAAAATAAAAATAAATAAAAAATTAAAATTAAAAAAAAAACCTTAAATTATAATTAGTTACCAATACTTAAAAAATCTGGAGAATTCACGTAAATCAGAATACCCAGTAACGCTGGGCCCACATTCCCATATGGTAACAACTGGTGAATCTGGAAGAGGCTGCTCAACTTCCAGTGGGGTATAAGTTCTCCTCCTATGTGGCCTACTTTGCTCATTGATTTTCATTACCTGCCAGGACCCTGCAGGCCCTTGAGTCTAAAAGCCTTGGCCTAGATAGTGAAGCATCAGCAGGTGGGAAGGAATAACCAAATGGAATAAGACAGGTGAAAGCTGGGAGTTACAGAAGCTAGGGGTTTTGAGAATGTGAACCCAGCAAGGCACTTCCCCCAGGGCACCAGATCCTAAGGCAGAGAGCATTACCTCTTCCCTTCTGACTGGGCTGGAAGTGGTCCCAAGATCTTTGCTTGGGGGTTGGAAGGAAGTGGATTGGTAGAGAGAGGGGAACTTGAGTGAGGGCTCAGTGGAGAGGTGGAAATTTGAGGGACATGGAGAATTTAGACAGCAGGGAGCGGAATAGTTAATATGTCCATGCAGTGGCTCACCCAAGATTGTGTTTTCAAGAGAATTCTCTGGCTTGTTAAGTGTTCATGGTTGTCCGGGAAAAAAAAAGTTAGAAAACAAATGCAAACTCGGTCTCTGTAATGCCTCTAGTTGTGTTTTCACACATACGGGCAGGGGGATCCCTTTGTACACCACTTAGGTATTGATCTGAGCGTCCTATTTAGTTCTGGGGGACCTGAGGAAAAACATTTCCTTGGATTAAAGGAACTTTGGGCAGGTTACTTGCTTCTCTAAAGCCTGTTTCTTCATCTGTTAGAAGGTTTAATAGTTTCCAGTTTTCAGAGAGTAAGGATTAAGTGAGTGAATGGAGGAATATGAAGTACATGGCTGAGAGCAGGAAGGAATAAGTGATTGCTATGATGAGCAGCATGGGGGCTGGGAACCTTATATAGGTGTTGTCCCTGAATCTTTACAATAACCATATAAATTAGGTATTATTTTCCCCATTGAAAAAAAATGAGGAAATTGAGGTTTAGAGAGGTTTAGTAACTTACTCAAGGTTGCAAAATTAGTAAAAGGTAGAGTGGAGAGACTTACATAAAAAGAGCCAAAACCGCACCAGAAAAGTACACTGACATTCTAATCATAGTCATATAGCATTATCAGGTAGAAATGAAAACAGATTCAATTCTATATCTTGCTAAAACCTTGAGATCACCAGCTGTGTGTCCCTAGGCAAGTGGCCTAACTTCTCTGAAACTCAGTTTCCCTATCTGTAAATCTTTGTACATTTATTATATAGATTAAATGAAGTAATGCACTTAAAGTACTCAGCAGAATAGCTAGCTTATAAGTGATCGGTTAACAGATATTAACTTTAATAATGTTTACTGGACCTGCACTAAGTATCAGGAATGCAGAAGGAATTAAACATGTTCCCTGCCCTTGTGGAAGTCAGGACAGGACATCCATATGAGCAGTGAAATTTTAACACGAGGAGGGAACTGTTATAATGAAAGAATAAATTATGTGATTTGGGAGGGAGGAAGATACAGATATGGTGAAAAAGGAGGGAAGGATGGCAGGGAAGGTTCCAACTGTGAACTGTGGAGTGATCTGGATCTCAAAGGAACAGGGGAGTTTTGCATACAGAAAAGGCAAGAAAGGCATCCCAGGCAGAAGGAATAGCTTGTGCAAAGGCAAAGAACACAAAAAGTCCTGAAAGGTCAGGACAGTGAAACAGTTCAAGTGTGACTAGAAGGTAAGTTATGTGGGTTGACTGATAAAAGCAAGAGAAAAGTTGGATTCAGGCTGTGAAGAGCTTTGTGTGTCTTCCTAAGAATTATGACCACTAGCCCATGAGAGAAAAGGGAGCAAGTCTTCAAAGCAAGGAAGTTTCATAATCAGATTGCTTTTGGTGAAGGGTAATGATGGGGTAAAGGATAGTGAAAGGGAAACAGCCAGGAGGTTATTGCAGTAGTCCAGACAAGAGGTGACAGAGACCCCAAAACTGGCCACCAAAGAATTGGAAGTGGGTGGTGAGGAAGAGGAAGTAGAGGATGACATAAACACAATGTGTGAAATCCAAGGTATGAAAAAGGCTTGCTCCCTTATTTACCACAGTCATCCCAAAGGACGAAAACAAAAACACAGAAAACCTCTTGTAAAAATAATCTCTTTTGTTTGTATGCAAATAGGCCATGCACAGTGAAAATGCAACTCAAGTATGATGACAAATACAATATTTTGTCTCCAATACGTGAATCGCAAAGATTGGTTTACAAATGCTGTCCTTCTTAAGAATTCCAACTCCTCACATTAAAACTGTAGCCAACCAGCACAAGGCTTATTTGAGATTATTTTCCATCTTAAACCAGATTTGAGGAAAGCTATTTAAGGCACTTTTCAAAAGAAGCTGTCCTTTACTCACATGGCCGAAGAGTAGGAAGAGCGACATCTTGTTTTACTGGAAAATTTTTCCAAGCAGCAACGTGTCTGTGTGGTGGTGGACCTTCAGAATCTTCCAGACAATAGCATGTGAAGGGCGCTGCAAAATTACATCTCAATGGTTCTGCACCATCAACTTGAAAATTGCAAATCCAGGTTGATAAATGCATATTTTAAGGGTTCCCAGAAGTCTTACGTGCATTGCTTTTGGTTATGGAGATGCTGCAGGGAAGTGAGCCTTTGAGCGTGCAATGCCGCCTCCCTCAACCCTGTTGTGAAATGGAAGCTTTAAAAACTCCAGTGGTTTTTGGTTTGGTTTGGTTCGGTTTTTACAAGCTTAGTCATATTGGCTGTGTTCTATATGCCCCAATATATTTTATTTTACTTTACAGAGCACATTTTATTTATGCTCTTATATAAATATTTTGCATAAAAAGGTGCTTTCACAGGTCGTGCTTCCCTAAATTTGAAATATGCTGCCATTTGTTAAAATGTGTTAGTTTTGTTATGTATTATATTCCCTCCTCTGCACAAATAGGAAAAAGCGTATGGACCGGATTCTTCGAGCCACTTTTACAGTTAGAATACTACCTCATTTTATTTCTTCTAACTAAAATTTAAAGGAAATGGCAAATGTCAGATGCTGTGTGAAAGAGGTGACGGTTTCTCAGAATGTGTAAGCAAATGGGCCACTTTAAATTCAGAGATCACATTCTTCTGAATTTGGGTTTAATGTTCCCAGGTAACACTAAAGATTGAAAGGATAATACATTTGGAATCATATGTTTACTTTGTTGAATTCCACCATCACTGATGTTGGTAGTTTATTGGTATCAATTTTTAAACTTGCTGCTGTATGTGTTTCCTTTGTCTTGGAAAGATTTTACATCGTTTTGTTACTGGTTAACTAATAGGCCATCTTTTGTGTAAACTCTTGGAAGTTCTGAGATTCTATGATTGTATTGTAAACATTACTAGATAGCTAGAATATAGAATTATTAAATTAGAAGTATCACTCTAGTATCACTTTAGTTCTTTACTGTGCCATCCATGACTGATGGTCATGCAGACACAGTGATCATTTAAAATATGAACTGAAGAAGAACCAATATTTCTTAAAGAAGCCTATTCCTTTTTCTTAACTGTGACCTATACAACCTATTTAGAATCTACCACATGCTCTTAAGAAGTTATTTAATCATTAGGACATCCTACGTAACTGAAGTTTTTATGTTGAAGATCATTCGGTGGCAGGTCCCTTGACATGGTTAGATTGGTATAGGTCTCCTGCACTCACCTGCAGGCTCTGGCAGAGCAGGGACCCTCTGCTTTTGCTCATCTTGTGTCCTAGGACCAACCCAAGGCTTATGCTCAATTAAGGTGAAGCATTTATTGAAGGGATGAGGGCAAATTAAAAAGTAGAAATTCCAAGTGGTGCAATTATATCAGCGGATTTTAAAGTATTATTGGAAAATGGGAAATACTGTTCAGATACAAACATGGGTAGAAGCAAAGGTGAAGCATAAAATATGTGTATTTGTTTGTCACGAGAGTCTATAGTTATTACCGGTCCCCATGGACACCCTGGAACCACCTTGAAGCTCTGCCCAGTCCCTTTTATGATGTGTTTGTACACATAGCAGGCAGGCCCGGTGGGAGGCGTGCACTGGATGTGGTCTTGCTACCATAATTCTGATCTCTAGTGTCCAGGGGGTGAGTTGTGAGTCCCTCAGTTCCCCAAGCTGTGGTCCTTCCCCGGCTTGGCTTGTTTCCTGATCTGTGGTCCAGTTCCCCATTGGTCCCTGGGGCCTATCCGCCAGTGATGGGCCTTGTTCCACAGGGAGAAACAATGAAGAGTCTCCACCCACCACACTGTAGATATCACACTTCCCAGAAACTCCCGATACTGGGTGCCCCACTGCACATCTCTACCCCACTCTGCCATGTCTCCACCAAACCCCTGACCCTTCTCAGAGCCTGGCTTTGGGATGGCTGGCTCCTTACCTGCCACCAGGGTTGCTGTCTTTAGCCTGAGTTCTGCGTCGTGCCACATTCTTCATCTTCCCCACTTGCTCATACTGCTAAAGTAACAGTTCATTTAAAGGTCACACCCACCCCAGGTACAACAGTACTTCTTTTTCTAAAATGTGCACATCCTGGGGCACCTGGGTGGCTCAGTCATTAAGCGTCTGCCTTCGGCTCAAGCCATGATCCCAGGGTCCTGGGATGGAGCCCCACATTGGGCTTCCTGCTCAGCGGGGAGCCTGCTTTTCCCTCTCCCACTCCCCCTGCTTGTGTTCCCTCTCTCGCTATGTATCTCTCTGTCAAATAAATAAATAAAATCTTTAAAAAATAATAAATAAACAAAAAATGAAATGTGCACATCCTGATACTTGCCTTTTGACAATTTTTCCTTACCCTACCTTTTACTACATGCTAATGTTATCTTCAGTCGGAATAAATGTATCTTGTTGCTGAAGTTCGGATATGTTTTATTAAGCCACCATTTGGTTTTGAGAGAAAGTGCAGACAAGGATCTTTTGCATTCACTTGATAGAATCTGGTAAATAGCTGTTAGTGTCCCTTGCCTTTCTGATTCTCCTTAGAGGACATGTAGGCAAAAATGTGTCACTGAGTCTTAGTTTCTGTGCTCAGAAGTTGATTGAATTTAAATTAAGAAACAATACATGTTCCCTCTTTCTTAGCACGCATGAATGATGGGTGTGAATTTGCATCACGAGAAAGTGAATGAAATAAGACACCCCAGAGCAGCTAGGGACACCAGCCCAGGACTAGAGAGGAGCCGGTACTAGAGGTTGTAAGAGTGAGGGTCTCTCCCTACCTTGGTGACCCTGCTCAAGGATGTAAATACAGAGGCTGCAAAACTTTGCCTTAAAAAAGAAGGTTGAGAAGACTCAACCTCTAGTGCTTAACTGTATAAAATTGCTTTTAAATGTAGGCCAACACTGTATCTCCCCCTCAAAGAAAAAAGAAACTTACTACGTTTCTAAGAATGTTCCTCCAGAAACATGGAACTGAAAGCTATTTTTTATTGATCTGGCCCTTAGAAAACAATGGGGACTTTTTAACGTACCTAAGGAACTGATATAAAAACATAAAAACGTATGATTCTGTACCAGAAAGATGCAGAAAATGTCAAAATAGAGGGCAGAAGTACAAAACTAGAGATGTTTTGCAGCAATGTTTTATATATGGTATTTGATTACAAGTGTGCAACATGGAGAAGTGAACAGTGGGCTGTGAAATTGATGCTAATTTTCTTACCCACTGGTGTAGAAGCCCTCTAAAATATCACGTTATTAACTTAGTTGCTTTACCAGGAATTAGTGCATGTGGTTAGTGTGTGTATATGTGTGTTTGTGTTTAATTAATAGACTTTATTTTTAGAACAGTTTTAGATTTACAGAAAAATTGAGCAGACAGTACAGAGAATTACATATACCCTCTCCCCTGCACACAGCTTCCCCTATTATTATGATCTTGCATTAGTGTGGTATATTTGTTACAATTAATGAACAAATATTGTTAATTAAAACTCATACTTACATTAAGTGCCCCTCTTTGGGTTCTACAGTTCTGTGGGCTTTGACAAATTTAAAACACATATTCACCATTACAGTATCATGCAGAAAGTTTTACTGCCCTAAAAATCCCCTGTGCTCCGCTACTCATCACTCCTCACATTCCGTGGCAACCACTGATCTTTTTACTGTCTCAATGGTTTTGCCTTTTCCAGAACGTCATCTAGCTGGAAGTATACAGCAGGTAGCCTTTTGAGGTTGGCTTCTTTCATTAAACAATATGCATTTAAAGTTTGTCCATGTCTTTTCATGGCTTGATAGCTCATCTCTATTTATCACTGAATAATATTCCATTCTATGGATGCACCACAGTTTGTCTATCCATTCATTACTGAAAGGCATCTTAGTTGCTTCCAGTTTGGGGCAGTTATGAATAAAGTTGCTATAAATATTCATATACAGGTTTTTGTGCAGACATAAGTTTTCAACTCATTTGAGTAAATACCTATGAGTATGACTGATAGATAACATGGTAGGCTTATGTTAAGTGTTGTAAGAAACTGCCACGATGAGTTCCAAAGTGCCTATACCATTTTGCATTCCCACCAGCAGTGACTGAGAGTTCCCATTGTTCCACATCCCTGTCAGCATTTGGTATTGTCAGGGTTTTGTTTTTTTTGTTTTTTTTTTTTAGCCATTCTCATAGGTGTGTAGTAGTAGTTCATTATTGTTTTAATTAGCAATTCCCTAAAGACATATGATACTGAACACCTTTTAATATGCTTATCTTCCATCTGTATATCTTCTTTGGTAAGTTGTATGATCAGATCTTTTGCCCATTTTTAGACTAAGTTGTTCTTTTTCTTGAGTTTTAAGAGTTCTATGTATAGTCCTTTATCAGGTATGTGTTTTGCAAATATTTTTTTTTCCACTTTCTGGCTTATCTTTTCATTTTCTCATTAGTTACTGTGTTTATGCTTTCAGGAGGAAGGGTTTTAGAAATATATTTTACAACAGCAGTAAAAGAAAAAATTTACAGCAAATGTTTTACACTCTCTCATAAAGAGGTATCAGGGAACCCTGTCTGTTAACCCAAAAGAGTTTTGTTAAAAGGGAAGAGTCAGGTCCTGGGAGTGGTGGCTGGCTATCCTGTACTATGAGAGTTTGTGCAGCAGGGCTAAGAACAAGAACAGAACCACCCTGAGCTGCATGACTGCTAAACTCAAAACAGTTTAGGAACTATGCGTAGGGTCTGAATTTCTGTCCATGAATCCAAGTATGTAAGAGATAATCACTTTGCATATTTCCTTTATTTCAATCTAATCTCACCTGTGAGACCCATTCTGCCAGTTGGATAAGAGATTCCGTCTTGATCATACAGGGGTGCCCCTCCCTTCCTGCAGCCCAGCCAGAATTCAGGAAGTTCACCTGGTGCCTAGAAATTGAGGAAGGGCTTTAAATCCTAAGTCTGTCTTGGTTGCCATTGGCAACCTTACCATCTGAACCATGGTAGTCTGTGAAGTCTGGCAGCTCTCTGCCCCCAGGCCACAGTGGGGAATGAGGTTATCAACTAAGGCCCATGAGCCAAGTGCACTGCCTTCCCTCCCAAAGCTTTTATCCCCTTGGGAGCACTGAGAAGGGGGTGCTTGGATCCCACTGCTCACAGGACCCAAACATCTCTGCCCTTCCTTCCTCTTGCATCTCAAAAGCACTCTCTTTTCTCTTCCTCTCTAGGACACCTGTATCTCTTCCATGGGCTTCCACCAAAGTCCAAAAGTGCCTTGACTTTAGGTCTCTTCTGCTTTCTCCCCTGCAAAAAAATTATGTGTCAGGAAATTTCAGAAAACAGGGGCGCCTGGGTGCCTCAGTCTGTTAAGTGTCTGCCTTCGGCTCAGGTCATGATCCCAGGGTCCTGGGATCAAGCCCCAGGTCGGGCTCCTTGCTTAACAGGGAGCCTGCTTCTTCCTCTCCCTCTGTTCCTCCCCCTGCTTATTCTCTCCCTCTCTCTCTTTCTCTCAAATAAATAAATAAAATCTTGAAAAAAAGAAATCTCAGAAAACAAACGCTAACATTTCAATAAATAATGCTGCTACAATTATTTGTGGAATCCATCTTGTTCTATACTGGAACCACCATAACCTAGAATATTTTTAGATTGCCTCTTGACCAGTGACCACAGGAAGCCATTTATGTATAGCAAACAAATATATGGCTGGAATTGGAAAATTTGGGTGTTTGATCTTTCCAAATGCCCACAAATTTTTAGCTCTGCCCTTTCCCACCCCCAGAGTAGATCCTAGCTATGTGGATCCCAGAGGAATATCTCTTGGGCACAGTTGAGCAAGAACATCAGGGAGGTATCTATTTCCCTGACCCAGCTACCATCCATGGCCACTACCCTCCTGCTGCTTTTTCTTGTAGCCTTGGCCTCCTCAGACATGAGAACATCTGGGAGTGAGACATGGAGGAAGCAGCCCCACACAGAAAGCAGCTTTCTGGGGTTACTAGTAACTTCCTCCTTACTAAACACAAGGAACTGATCTTCTTCATTTTGCTTAAACTCATCTCAGCATGTGATACTGTTGGCCACCATCACTGCTGAACCCCATCCATCCTTGGCTCTGATGTCCCCTGGGTAAGGCTTCCTTATCAAATTTTTGAGTGGCACAAGGCTTGGTGGGATGACTAATACAATGAAAGGCGTATATGGGATTCAGAGTAATTCTGATTGGCTGAACACTGACACACAAATAAGATGGGGCCAGGAGGTGGTGATATGACATGACATTTGAAAAAAAATCATGGTCAGCCAGTCCAATAAAACTGTTTATGGACTTATGTGATCTCTGACTCATTAATGAAAGTGATCTTATCACTGCCCATTCCATTCCATGAGCCCTCTCTGCAAAGAGGTATATTGATAAATTCAGGGAGTCAGGTGCCAGTGGGAGAATCACAAGTTGATTAGGGTTCTAGAGACCACGTCATATGAGGAACAGTTGAGGACGCTGATACTATTTAGCCGAGAAAAGAGACTATTAGGGAAATTTATATCTGCTTTCAACTATTTGGAAGGTTCTGTGTAAAGGGGTTAAAAATACATATACCAGTAGTTTTAGAAAACAGGACAGGAACAACTAGATGGTACTTACAGGGCTGGGGAGGGAGAGGTAGGAGATGTGGGATTATTATAAAGAAGACCTTTCTCTTATAACTGTCTTATCAGGTAGTGAGTTTTCCAACATAAGTGAGAAAGCAAAGGCTGGATATCCATCTACTAGAGATAATATCAGAAGGGTCCTTCCTTCACAGTGAGAGACAGGGATGACTTCTGAGGTCCCTTAGACAACCCTGCAATGCTAATGAAGTCACAGAGTAAGAGAATTCCATGGCACCATGTTATCCTTTATTTCTGCTGCTGACCTCACCCCTTATCTCCCATTAATTCGATGTTGCAGTGCATTGGACCCTGCTCTAAGCAGGAGCTGAAACGAGGAGATGAGAGAAGATATGGAAAAGAGAAAACAATAAAACAACTGTTTTTAAAAGAACCTACTGTATGTCAGGATCTGTGTGAGGTACCATATATATGTCTTCCTATTTAATCCTCATAATAAAAAAAAAATCCTCATAATAAGCTTATGAGATATTTAGTATTACTTCTGTGATGAAACTAAGGTTCAGAGAAGTTAAGTGACTTCCCCAAGAACACACACGTATCAACTGGTGGAGCCAGAGTTTGAACCCAGGTCTCTGTAATTCCAAAGCCCTGCGTGAGGTGTTATTTTTACTCACCCTTTATTTATGGTAAATGATACTGGTTTTTAAAATTTTTCATATTGATATAAAGATTCCTTTTAAGATTAACTGACTCAAAGTAAGTGGAGAGAAATATAAGTGTATAAAAAATAATACAGATTTGAGCTAGAATGACTGAAGTTTGGGAAATAATATTCCAAATATTTTGACAGCAAGACTTTCTGATTTATTCTATTTTATATTTGGACGGCTGAGTACAAGGAAAAGAAGGAAACTTGAAAACTGAGTGGATTGTAGATTGATTCTCCTGTGCCCTGATACGTGGGTAATTTCATGTGTTACAATAAGGAAACTAAATGGACCCTTTCAAATAAAAAAAAATATATGATTGTAAAATCCAGAGGAAAACCCCAGGTGGGGCCTATCCAAATAAAGGATGACGTTTCCAAGGTATGCACACAGAATGGCTGAGAGGAAGTGAAGACCCTGTGAGTCAGGGGCCAGGACCCACGCAGGAGTTCTATGGCTTTGAGAGGCCCTGGAAGGAAGGTGAAGGAGTTGACAGGCCAGTTTGGGGAAGAATGACCATCACCCTTCCAGTGGTTAAGGATAATCTTTGTGGTCAAAAAAGGTCAAAATGAGAACTGGAAAGTCTGAAAGGAAGACAGAAAAGTAATAATGAAGACTAGGTAGCGGCATGGCATGCTCTGTGCCGGGCGATTTACATGCAAGATCCCATCGGTCTTTCAGAACAATGCAGCAAGGATGCTGGTCACCTTTCCTGCATGAGAAGACTGAGATGGGGAGATGTTTAGTAACTTGTTCAGGGCCCAGGGGTCAAACCAGATTTGACCCTGGGGACCAGGTCTAAACCCATGCTATGCTACTTCCCCTGCATCACATGTCCTTGCTTGGGTGCTCCTTCTCAACCCAGACAACAAACAGCTTTCCCTTTGTTACTTTTAATTTCTTCAGCCCTGCAGGGCGCAGCTGGCCTCCAAGAGACTGGAGGAGGCATGCTCAGAGGGAGCTGCTTCTCTCCTGAGTGCAAATGCTGCAGGCTCAGAGGCACATAATGGCCCCCTCCACCCCCCCATTGAGCAGAGGGCTTTTTAGGGCCTAATTGGATTAGAAAAAGAAGCCATACATTTGGGGCAGGATTATTATATGTGTGAAGCCTGTCCCTGCGGAAGCACTAGGTTTGGAAAAATCCACTTGGCATTCACACAGCTTTCACTCTTCTGCCTGTGACTTGTTCCCGGGTTCGAGAGTACCACCCACTTCCAGGAATAGGAGCCAAGGTAATAGAAACATTCTAGATTAGGAAAATTAGGATTAGATTAGGATAATTTAAAAACGGGCCGTGTATGTTAATTGGCTTCTAACAGGATCCATGGAGGTATACTCAAATGAATGGTTTGGGAGTCGGGGGTGAGAAGAGAAATACCCAGTCTCTGGGTTCTTTGGTTGCAGACCGTCTGCCAAGCCAGAAACAGTCCGGGGTACATGGCTGCCCAATAAAACACTCATTAAACTGAGCTGAACCTTTACCTTTGGGCCTCAAAGGTTGCACTCCTGGATCTCTGTCAACCTTTGTCATGTTTGTGGCTGGGCTGTCTTTGGGGAGTTTCCTCAGGGCTTTACATTCACTCACTCTCCGTCAGTGCATTTGTAGTCATTTTCATCGGTGGAAATGCCCACCTGCCATCAGAAGTTATCTGGAACCAGCCCCTGTCTGTGGTACTATTTCTTTCTTGTCAGTTCCCCTTTCTGCATTTGAGTTCTAGCTTCAGCCCTGACATTATTTCTTTCTCTACAAGGAGTGTTAGGAGGTTACGGGGAGCTCACAAAGGCTCCTTTTCGTTTATTCTTAGTACGTTGCTTCTGTGTTCCTCGGGAATGCTCCTGGGCTTATGCATCTGGTCTCTGGGAGCTGCGGTGGATGGGCACTTGTGACAGGTATGTTCTTATGAAGCTCGTATGCCCGGGGAGCTTGGTGTTAGATAAAGCTGCGTCTGGGGCAGATGTTCAGAGGGGGGGCTGACGGCTGGCAAGGGAGTGGGTAAGAAGTGTTGTGGAGTACATGCGTAAAACTTTTGAGCATCAGGCTTGATTCTGAGACTGGCTACGGTGGAGGTAGGACATTACAAAAACGTGTCTCTTGCAGCCAGATCCCTGTGTCTGCTTTGGTGAGCTAAGAGACAGGACAGGCAGGAAACAGCAGGTGCCGCTTACCAAACAACCAGCAGCCACCCTTGGCCTCAGGGTGCTGGGGGCTCCGAGTAGCTCGGCTGCAGGGGAAGCCATCCGAGGATCCCGGCCCTGCCTGAGCCCCTTGTGCCAGGGAGTGGTTCAGAGGACTGGAGCAAAACCCACAGCCTCTGCAGTGGTCTCTGTTTTCTTAGCGGGCCTTTCTCTTCCTGTCTCTCTCTCTCTTTTTTTTTTTTTTCCTCTTTTTTCCATTTCTTCTTCCCATCTAAGTGCCCCATCACGATATTGGCTCCTCTTGGCACCAGAGACCAAGAGTTCATTTGAAAAGCAAGCCTTAGGTCAAAAAAGAGCCCAGGCAGTGGTTTCTCGTGTTCTGTATACCATGAACATATTTGCATTTGCAAATTGGCTTAAAATAGTGCCTCCACTAATAGTTATTTAAGGAGAGACAGGTGAAAATAATTTTTGGCCAAGGGAACTTCCCACTCCTCTCAAATTGTAATAACTGAGGAGATGGTCTATTCCTCTGACAGGCAACCTCAATCTTGGGACTAAGGTTCTGGACTTAAATGAGTCTAACTAAGTGCACAAACTCATAGTTCTATATTATTTCGTCTGTTTGCTGTTGCGGGTACCATTAATGCTATTTATATGAACTATCCTGTGTGTAAGCTTTTATAAATCTCTGTTCATTGGTGTGTTCTAAATATATTTATTGAGTGTTTAACTATGTCACAGGTAGTGGGTTTTTAGCAAGGAGCATAAAAGACATGGCCCTTGTACTCTTGAAGCACTTAGCCTAGTGGGAAAACAGTACTATTAGATAGTCACACTAAAATGATTGTATGGCAACAGTGCTTTGAAGACAAGGAAATGGCTCCTTGTGATTGTGCTGTTTAATAACTATGTCTTTGACCTTGATATTTTGGTTACTCTAATATCCCTGGATAGCAGATGTCTCTTCCTGGTGGAGATGAGGATTGGATGTTATGGAGTTGAGGTTAAGGTGGGAGAGGAAAAAGCATAAAAGGTGAAAAGGTAAGCCAAGCCAGATTCTTTAGGAGAGAATCAAGATTCAAATACCATGTTTCAAAAATTGGATAGAGGTGGGAGGTAAGTTTAAGGATCTCTGGACCAGGAGACTAAAGCTGTGAAGAAATAGAACAAAACAAAACATGTCTGAAACAAGCAAAGAGGGTGGTGGGGAAGGTCCCTGAGTAGTTATCCAGAGTCCAAGCAAATGTTGACAATTCACCTTTCTTGGTCAGGCAAATAAGAATATCTAGGGGACAGGACAGAAGGATAGGGTTATAGGCTGAGCACACAATCCTTTATTGGACCTTTATCCTCATCTCTAACCTAATATAGAGACTTGTTTCGGAACCATAGATTGGAGTATACTCAGGGTGAGGTTTGGGAAATAGACGCCATTTTGATTATGTATAGAAGAAAAACGTGTCTTCAGCACTTTCCATCTCTCCATCAGAATAGGAAGGTTCCCATTCACTATTCTCCTTCTTTTTATGAGTATGATTTCATTCTGAGTTCCTTTTCTTATTCAGATAAATTAACTTGAACTTAATGGCTAAAAACAAAAAAAAAAACATTGCTCCCTTCTAGCTACCATTTGCATTTTAATAGGGGCTTTCAAAAATGCCTTAACCCAAGGAATGAGTAATTTGGGAATTCCAAGCCCCAGGGTAGAGTTGGTACACAGAATGGGGAGAGGGGACGTCCCTCAAATTGTGCCCTTGAAACATTGGCTTTCTCTCTTTGACCATGATTCTGGTTCTGAGAGAACAGGAAGGGGCCCTCTTACAGGGCCAGGATTGGTATAAATGCCTTTTAGTGAGTTCTATGGGTCTTATTTGTGGTAGGTGGAGCCCTTGACCAGATGTGCACAGACTCACCTGTAAACTTCACAAGATGCTTACCCATAGGCACTTTTTTGGAAAAGGGATGCTCCTTGACTCAGAAAGATCTGATTCTAGATATGACTAGGAGAACTGGACATCTCTCTTGTACACAGACTTGCTATAAGGAGACTGGAAAAGCTAAATGCTCTCAACATGTTATGCTCCTTCTTTTGGGTGAGTGAGTGGAATGGACTCTTGATTTTAATACTTAGTTACCTACAATAGCAGGGAATGAATAAAAGCAGCCTCTCCTCCTTATGAGTCTACATAGACATTTCTTCTTTGTACCTATGCATCTTTGATGCTGCTCCCCTCACATCTGTGTGGAAACACCATGCTCCCAAATGGGTGAGGGGAAGGACAGCTAATCAATGTAAGGCAGTGTTAAGTATGAAAAACTCTCCACAAATGGGGGCCCAAGAAGATTTGCTCCAAAAAGAGATTGGAAACCAAGTCAGACATACGATCCAGCCTGAGTTAGAAAGAGACATGGCTGCTGGGGGAATTCAGTTAAGCTCAAGATGGGTGACACACATCCATAGCCAATCATCATCTCCTGTGTCCATCAGACACCAGGAAGTGTTCACATTTTCATCAAGGTGGCACTCATGCTCATCTCTTTCTTGTCATACCCACTTCCCGATGCTGACTCAGCCTCTTCATCTCAGGTCTATGAGACTTTAATATTGGCTTTCTTGATCACCCTAACACCAGCCCTCACCTCCTTCCTCAGGTCACTGACAGGCTTATTTTCTTTAAACTTTCATTACATAATTTTTCTGCTCCCAAACCATTAATCCCAAACTCTCAATGTTCTATCACATTAAATACAAACTCATCTGACATTCCAGACTCCATTAAGCTATCCTACTCTACTTACAGAAATGAATTTCCCATTATTTGTGCAAGTGAAAAAGTAAAAAAAGCCCTGTAGCATCCACTGTGTTAGTCTATTAAACAAGAGTGATTCCTGGCACTCAGTTGTTGAATGAATCAATGAATCAATCAATCAATCAATCAATCAATACCTTATCCTCATCTTCACATCCTGTTGATTATAATCCTAAATATTGCTTGAACCTATCCACTTCTATGTCTGCTTCTACCAACCTAGACCAAGTGACTATCTTCTTTCATTTAAATGACTGTAGTAGCCAACCGATTGGTCTTCTGGCATCTGTTCTGGCTTCCCTACCATCCATTTGCTACGCAGTAGCTAAGTCGTCTTTTCAAAATGCAAAACTCATTATGTCACTCCTCTAATTTCTTCAATAATTCATGTTGCACTCAGAATAAACACCAAAATCCTTTGCTGACCCCTAAGATAAGTATGGTCTGGCCCCTGCTGACCTCTGCAGGTTTGTCTCCCCACTCCTCTAGTCATTTAAGCCACATCAACCTTCCCTCATTCTCCCTCTTGCCTCAGTACCTTTTCACCTGCTGTTCCTTTTGCCTAGAATCCTTCCAAGCCAATCCCTTTCACCTATATAACACTTATTCAATCTGTTCTGTTTACCTATTAGTGCATAATAAACTGCCCCCAAACTTAGCAGCTTAAAACAATGAATATTTACTCTGCCTTACAATGTTGTAGGCCAGAAATTTGGGCAGGCTTTTGAGTGATTTTTCTGTTCCTCATGGCATCAACTGAAGTCACTTTGTGGTTAGTATTAATCTAGTGAATGGGCTAGTCTAGAGCTGCACTATCCAATTCAGTAGGCACTAGCCACATGTGGCAACTGATCACTTAAAATGTAGCTCATTTAAGTGCTATAAGTGTAAAATACCTACAAGATTTTATACAGAAAAAAGAATGCAGAATATCCATTAATAATTTTATATTGATTATATGTTGAGATTATAATATTTTAGATATACTGAATTAAAGAAAATATATCATTAAAATTAATTTTTATGTATTTCTTTTTAATTTTTTAATGTGGCTACTTGAAATTTTCAAATTACATATGTGGTTACATTATATTTCTATTGGACAGTGCTGACCTAGATCAAGGGTCAGCATTTTTTTCTATAACAGGCCATATAGAAAATATTTTCAGCTTTTCAGGCCATATCATTCCTAACATAGCTACTCATCTCTACTACTGTAATGGAAAAGTGGCCATAAACAATAATTAAATAAATGGGTATAGCTGCATTCCAACAAAACTTTATTTGTAAAAATAGGTGGTGGCCAGATTTGGTCTGCAGGCTGTAGTTCGCTGACCTCTGACCTAGAGGATAGAAGATTTTATTCCTATGTCTGGTGGCTTGGTAGAAATGGCTGGAAGGCAGGACTCAGGTGGGACTGTTGACCCAAAAGCCTGCACATGGCCTCTTTGGCATGGTGGTCTCAGGGTAGTTTTCATGATGTTTCAGAGCCCAAGAGAGTATTCCCAGAAAAATAGAAGCTGTAAGGCTTCTTATAATCTAGCCTCTCAAATCCCAAACATCCTTTCTGCTGTGTTCTATTGGTCAAACAAGTCTCTGAGGCCAGCCCAGATTTAAGGAGAGGAGATTAGACATCACCTCTTCATGGGAGGAGTAGCAAAGAATACATGTCCATCTTTAATCTATCACATCATTCTTCAAATCTCAGTTTAGATAGTCCTATAATAGGCATTCAAAATACCACGAACCTCTCCTTTGTAGCACTTGTCATCATTACAAGTTTACACTTATTTGTGTGATTATCTTGCTTCTCCACTAAACTATAAGCAACCATGTGACAAGGGGCTGTTCCTGGTTTTGGTTGTCATTATAGTCCAAGCACCTAGCAGGATGCCTGGCTCAATAAATCTTTGTTGAATGAATGAATGATATTAGGGCACTGCTTTTCAGCCATTAACTGTACTAATACCAATCCCACATTTCTCCACATTGCTCTCAAGCATATCACAAGACACCCTGTCAGAAGCCTTGTTAAAATTCAAATACATTCCATTCCCAGCAACCTTATTATTTTGTAGTTCAGAAACTTCATAAAAAAGGAAACAAGCCTATCCTATCCCTCCCAGGACCTCAAAGGCAATGGTAGCTGCTCTAAGAGTATAGCTTCAGGTTCTGGTGCTCTGAGAAGTAATTCATGCAGCATGTCAACCAGAGGCAAGCCAAGGCCACGGGCACCTTGTGGTCCTCCCAGACCTCACTCACAATGCCAGCCCAGCAAGCTTGGCTTGTCCAGTGACAGGATGAACTGACAGAAGGCCCTGAGCACTGGGCTGAGGCTGACCTAATCCTCCCTCCTTGGAGGCTGTAGCATCATCTCCTGCTTTGCTTAAAGCAAGAACTCTTAAATGTGTCAGGAGGAGATATGCATTGCCACTTTCCACACTGATCCTAGAGCTTAAATTGTAGTTATATGTGTACACCCTATCGTTCTTTTTAATACTGGGTGAGGGAGCAAGGCCCACACATCCTTATTTCCCCCACAACCTGTAGAACAAGCCTGTCACTGAGTAAATTCAGTAAATGCTTGCATGAGAGCCAGTCTCAATGAACAGTTTTCCTAAGACACCAGCAAACTTAGCACTTTTTCTGGATCCCCTGATCTCCACTAATATTCTAGACAAAGTTGTGAAACAGGGACCATTTTTCTACCTTGAATTCTTTTTTTAAAATTTTTCTATTGTTATGTTAATCACCATCCATTACATCATTAGTTTTTGATGTAATGTTCCATGATGCATTGTTTGCGTATAACACCCTGTGCTCCATGCAGAACGTGCCCTCTTTAATACCCATCACCAGGCTAACCCATCCCTCCACCCCCCTCCCCTCTAGAACCCTCAGTTTGTTTCTCAGAGTCCATCATCTCTCATGGTTCATCTCCCCCTCCGATTTTCCCCCTTCATTCTTCCCCTCCTGCTATCTTCTTCTTCTTTTTTTTTTTTTTAACATATATTGTATTATTTGTTTCAGATCTACCTTGAATTCTTGATCCTCAACTTCTACCTTGAATTCTTCTCTCCCTTCCTGTGACACAGTATCTGCACCCCGTCCCACCCTCAGGCTGGCCACCCCCACCCCACATCCCTTCATACCATCTGGTGCCTGAACTAGATCCCACAGTTTCCTTCAGATCTGAGACACAAAAGATCCCTTCTTTATCCTCTTCTCTTCCTGCCCGAATACATGTATTTCCCCAGAGTTCTTCTAGGTGAGACTTGCTGAAACACACTAATGTGTGCCTGGAGCTAGGTCCATGCTAGAAAACTGATAACCTGTCCAGGGCTGGAGCCGAGAGGAGCATTCTCTGCCTGGCACATAAAGGGTGCTCAAGTAATATTTGTGGAATGAATGGAAGCTTAGGACAGAAACTCTCCTGACAAGGAGGGACACTTTGACTCCTCCTACCCCCAATGCAGCCTCTTTCCCTTGAATGTGTCCTCTGATCCCAGGAGCCACCGTCACACCTGGCCTTTGGGACGTGCTGCTCCCCGGCTACCTTAAGAGTAGAGTAGGTAGAATCAGAATCCTTTCTCCTTGCTCCCACAGCCCAGTCTGAAACTGGCTGGAACGTTTAAAGGAACTATCCCAGTGTTAAAAAGAACACAATGAAGCTGTGTGGGTTTAAACCTCAACTCTATCATTTACTACTGGGTGGCTAGGGCAAGTTCCCTAACCTCTCTGAGGCTCCATTTCTTCATCTGTAATGTGGGGGTAAGTAATCCCACTTCGTTGTGAGGGATAAGAGTGTAGTCATTCAGCTGCTTCTCACTCACGGTCTATGATGGGCCAGACATATATAGTAAAGAAAAGTGCCATACGGTGGGTGTTCTTTGGTTTCTGTAGTGAACCTTCAGGTACATGGAGGCTACTTGCTTTAGGTTTTTGGCCAGTTCACCCACATACAGACCTTATTCTGAATACAGCTGACAGAAATCTCTTCTCAGAGAATCCCCCCGTAAATTCTTAGGTTCTTTCCTCTCCCATTCCCCTTTTTGCTCCCTCCCTTCAAAAGCCAGGGTTTCTACTTCTCAGGCCCTCTGGAGAAAGCAATGACTCGTGGTTGTGGTTGAGAGTTCATTCCTGAGGGAACAGTGACACTTCTGCTCTTCTTCAGAGCCAACAACATTGAAGAAACTGGTTTCCTAACCCAAGCCCCCATCTTCACACATATGCCATGGCCAGACTTGAGAGAAATTCTTCACGTGGGGTATAGAGGATCATGTCAATCTCAAGTATTTTAGCACCGTATTTTATTAGGGTCTCTGACAAATGAAGTGTCCAAAGTGTTGTCCAGGAAAGTGTCCAATCTTCAAATTAATGTTAGTCAAGTTTACTCGAAAGACTCCTTGCTGGGCCAGGATTTTGAGAAGGGATGTGATCTCTGTCCCCAAATTCTTAAAGGGCTTTGTCAGAAGCTCCAGAGAATGACACCAGTATCGAGAAGAGGAAGTCACAGAGGGGCAGTTTCTTGCTCAGGCGAAGAGAGCATTTCCAAATAGAGAAATTAAAATGGTATTGATTTCCTTGTCATACCCAGTGCTTCTCCCTAGTGCATGAATTATAGGGATCATTTGTCCAAGATATCGTGGGCCATACTGATTCATGTAATAATTTGAATTAAAGGTGATTTGTTAAATTTATAGTGAAATATAATTTGATTTTGTGTCCCTGTTCAACACATCACCCCAAGGAAAAACAAATCTTTGGTTAGGTAAGCATGCTGATTTTGGGGGTTTGCAAACAATGGGAGATTCCTATATTAGATGGAAGTTCAGACTCAAAGGATTCTCAGTCCTCAGATTCTATGACAAACAGGATGCTGGTGGTGATTTAGTATGAAGAAGTGCACAGGAATCAAATAGAGCACCCTCTTTCCAGGCTCTACCACTGAGTGCTGTCAGCTTTGGCCCAAGAGTTAATGCCCAAGCTCTGTAACCTATTGAAATCATTGGAAGGGAGGAAGAGAGTAATCAGGAGTAAGTGTGAGGTTCATATACTGAACACCTACTATGTGATTCAGCAACTGAATATATGTGTAACTCATTGTCACAAAGCACTACCTTTCTAAATAGTTACTAATTAACACTAATTTTTTAAAGATTAAAGAGCTCCTACAAATTAAGAAAAATTTGTAAAAAGTCCAAAGACTCAAATTAAAAGGAGGTAGAAGAAATGTATGGACAGTACATGGAACAAGAAATGTTATCTCTTGGGGCGCAGGTGACTCAGTTAGTTGAGCGTCCAGCTTTTGATTTCATCTCAGGTCATGATCTAAGGGTTGTGAGATCAAGCCTGAGTCTGGATCCACCCTATGCGTGGAGCCTGCTTGGGATTCTCTCTCTCCCTCTCCCTCTGCCACTCCCCCCATCTCTCTCTTCCTCTCTCTAAAGAGAAAAAAAAAAAAAAGAAAAAGAAAGGTTATCTCATACATTTGAAAAGATGTTCAATCTCATAATAAAAGAAATTCATTTTAAAATTACAGTGAGCACCACCTCACATCCGTTAGGATGGATACCATAAGGAAAAAAAATAACGTGTTGACAAAGATGTGGAGAAATTGCAACAGGGCAATTGTGCACTGTTAATGGGATTAAAAAATTATGCAGCTGCTGTGGAAAACAGTATGTCAGTTCCTCAAAAATTAAAAATAGAATTACCATATGATCCAGCAATTCCACTTCTGATATACACCCAAAAGAAATGAAAGCAGGGCCTCAAAGAGCTATTTGTACATCCATGTTCACAGCAGCATTATCACAACAGCCAAAAGGTGGAAGCAACTCAAATATCCATCAACAGATGAATGGATAAATAAAATGTGGCATATATATACAGTGGGGATGTTACTCAGCTTTAAAAATGAAGGAAATTCTGACACATGCTACAACATGGATGAACCTCGAATAAATTATGCTAAGTGAAATAAGCCACTCACGAAAAGACAAATTGATTCCATTTATAAGAGGTAGCTAGCGTACTTAAATTCGTGGAGACAGAAGGTGGAATGGTGGTTTCCAGGGCCTGGGTGGAGGAGAGAACAGAGAGTTAGTGTTTAGTAAGTGAGGAGTTTCAGTTTTGCAAGATGAAGAATTCTAGACATGGATCGTGGTGATGGTTGCACAACAATGTACTTAATACCACTGTACACTTAAAAAATGAGTAAGATGGTAAATTTTATGTTATGTGTATTTTACCACAATGAAAAATACTTTTTAAAAATTACAATGAGATGTCATTTTAACTTTCCCTATCGGTAAAGATCACAAGATAGAAAACATGCTATGTTGGCAAAAGCTATGTGAAAATAGGCATGCTCGTGTTTTGTTGCCGGGGAGCATGAACATATAATCTTAGGGGAGAACGATTTTTCAATGTCTTTGAAAATTAAAATTGCAATTACCCTTTGACCCTTTGGTCAAGCCATTTCTACTTCTAGGAAGATAGCTTATTCCCACATACGTGTTTTGGCATATGATCAAGGTTTTTCATTGCAGCAGAATATTGGAAACAGCTAAATGCCCATTGATAGAGGCTGGTAAAATAAATTATTGTCACTCAGTAGAATACAACAGAATATGCAACTGTTAGAATGAAGATACCCAGTATTTGCGGATACAGAACAATCTCTAAGGTAGTGGCATGTGTGCAAAATTGTGTATAAATTGCTACCATTTGTGTTTAAAAATAAAATGAAAAAAGAATATGGGTCTATGTTTTTCATTTTGTTTTGCCTAAAATAACTGCAAGTAGAGTCCAGAAGCTGTTAACAGGTAACAGCGGTTTCTCCAGTCATGTCTGTGGGGGGAAACTTGATAGCTAGGGCACAGGGTTGGAAGAAAGACTTGCTTTCCACCATTTATCACCTATACCTTTTAAATTTAGTACCATGTGCAGGTATGATCTATTCAAAAATTTTTAACTAAAAAGAGAGGTTATAGTCTAGAAGGGAAGAAACCTAACAGACACTTTTAGCCCAAAACCCTGCGCCGAGTGCTATGGGAGTAGAGAGGAAGGGTATCTAGCAGAGCCCAAAGGGATCAGGAATGACTTCTAGACAAATCACCCCCAAGGAAGAAATTTCTGCTATTGGATCACAAATTGTTGTGCATCTTCTCCTGAGCATTGGTTTGTTTTATCCTAATGGACAGATCTATAAGTTAATTCACTGATTAGGTTTTCATTTTCACTTTGGCTGTTAAAAAGATATAGGTCAAACTTGTGACCTGAACTATGCAGGGTGGGCAGATTTCTAAACGGTAAACATTTAGCATTGAACTTATACCAGGCTCCACTTTATATTCTTGCATTTGGTTTGCTTTTTAGCTGTTTCTATTTTTGGTCATTCTCCCTTATTCTGTGCTTCCCTGTAAGCCACTCTCCAGCCTTTTTGGTCTAAGTTGGAGTACGTGGGTGAGTGAAGAGGGAGGGAGGGAGGGAGGGAAAGGAAGAAAGAGAGGATAGAAGTTATAAAGCAATGCCTGCTGTTTTCCTTGGCTCATCATGTTCTCAAAGTAGGGTCCTTAAAGCAGCAGCACAGCATCACCTGTGAGTTTGTTGACATGGGTTTCACCGAGTCTACTAAATCAGAATCTCTGTGGACAAGGCCCAGATAACGGCTTTAACATGATCTTCCAAATGATCTTTATGCACAGTAAAGTTTGAGAATCACAGGGAAACCAAACGCAAGTTGATTTCTAAACATAAATACTCTCCATTTGTCCCATCATACCCATTGTCTTGGTCAAGATAAGTAAGCTAGCTCTTCCAATAAACAATCCCCCAAATTTCATTAGCTTGACACCATAAAAGTTTATGTTTTGCTCATGTCACAGTCCAGTATGGATCACTTTAGGGTAGAAAGAGCTGCTTTATTAATTTGTTCACCAATCCAGCTTCCTTTCATAGTGAGGCTTTGCCATCCTCTAGGGCCTTGGACTCCTCTGAATTCTCTGCATCCAAGAAGGCAGGAGAGGGAGGAAAGAGAGAGAGGCTTTAGTGGCAGGTCTGGAAGTAACACGTGTCTTTTTTGCCCACACTTCCATTGGCCAGAACCCAATCACATGGCCCACCTAACTGCAGGGGGGGCTGGGATGTAGGGTGTGTCTGTGGAGCTAGAAGGAGAAGGAAATGGCCTTGGTGAACACATAGCATGGTCTCTGCTACACGCATGGGCCTAAGTGAATCCCAAGCTCCACTTGTCATGTTTTGGTTTTTAGTCATTTTCTAATCAAGTTTTATCTTTTCTTTTTTTAACTCTAGCACTATGGGACTGAGTAACACTCTCCTTGTGATGGCCCTCCTGCTCTCTGGTAAGAATCTTTTGGCTTTATAAAGTCCTAGAATCCTTCTATGTCTCCCAATGAACTGGCCACTGCAAGCCTAGGCCTGAGACTTGGTGGGTTTTATTCACTTCTATCCAGTTTTGCATAATACCACACGCAAAAAAAAAAAACAAAAAACTTTCCTGGAGAAGAAAGAAGCATCATGATAGAGAACAGGTATCTCAGCTGATGGCAGGTCTAGCCTGGGCTGGTGCCCCGCCCCTCTGTGCATCCTCCCCCTTTGCCATCTTCCTCCCATGGTACTGGATGCACAAAGTAGGGCAGACTGGTCTGTGCAGCAGCACCCAGGGAGCTAGGGGAAGGCCCCTGCTCTGACCCCTGAGGCTTAACTCTTTTGCTCCACACATACTTCCTTCTGGTCTTCTCTGTTCCCATTCCTGACATTCTTGGGCTTTTAGAAAACAGCGGATGGGCTTCTAAAAGCCTTCTATTGGGGAGCATTGGTTTCCATATTCCCTACTGTCCTCTCCTTTTCCACACCTTCCCTACCAGTCGAGGCCCATAGATCACAGTTGCCCCTGCTTCCTGGGAGGATCAAGAAGCCCGGCCCTGCTGCTCTCTACTTCAGTGACCGTCAGCTAGATGCAGCAGCTAACTCACCATAAAGTGAATGAAGCTGAGCTTCAGGGTTTCTCACGTACACAAGCCCTTCCCAAAGTCCCCTCCGAGCCTCCATTAGGGGCCCTAGCAGTGAGGTCACATGTCTTATTCTTTGGCAAAATCTTCATAAGTATGAGATTTTAGCCACAATAGTTAAGACCATGTGTCTTTCCACTGTGACTTTTCCCTCCATCACATTCTCCTGTTGAGTGGCACGGTAGTGGCCACGGGCATTTTGTATTTGAATTCTATATTCTCTCTCTTAAAGAGCACTCCACACCCCGCCCCCCAAAAAAGAAGTTTTAGAAAGGTCAGCCTCACAAAACTTATATGTTCCCTGTTTGCTGCTCCTCTCTGAGTTTCAGTTTCTTCATCTATAACCTGGGGTTGGCCGAGGTTCCTGTCACACATCCTGTGACTGGGTGCCTTTAGTTTCTCCTCTCCCGCTGCCCCTTCCTGCTGCACATCGTCCCCACCCTCAGTACTGAGAGAGAAGCCATCCCAGTCTTGATATGGGGCACGTGGGAGCGGAGGGGGGAGGCGGTGAGCCTGAGCTTGGCCACGGCAGCAGGCAGGCTGCCCCTGACTGACTGGCCTGCCCACGAGTTCACCTCCTCCAGATGGCCACGCACCAGGCCCTCGGCCACTGTCCTCATGCCTGCTGTGTGTGGCAAGGAGTCAAGGCTCTAGGGAGAGATGCCCCCTCCGATTGATGCTGGTTGGGACAGGCCTTTGGTGATTTCTGTGTTCTGCTTAGCCCCTTGGAGCTTGTTGAGTCCATGAGTGTGAGGTCTATAGAGGTGCTAACTGACCGCTCCACTAATAGAGGTCAGAACAGAAGCTTCTACTTCCCAGGGTCAATAACCTGCTAACTGTAGCTCTTGGGGAGGCAAACTGTATGTGTGAGGAAGGGGGTAGGACAGGGCTCTGGAGAACATTATCCAGCAGAAAGCCCTTCCCATTCTACTTCCTATTCTATTTACTTGACAAATACTTAAATATATCACCTACTTTGTGCCAAGTACTGTTTTAAGCGTTTTATAAATGGTAACTTATTTAAACATCACAATACCTTGCTTATAGATGTAGAAACTAAAGCCCAGAGAGGTTAAGTAATTTGTCTAAGATCCGCATAACTAAGGAGTGGCAGAGCTTAGATTCACCCCACGCAGTGGAGATTCAGCATCTGTTCCCTTAACCTTGACATTATACTGCTTCTTCCGACTCCTGCTCACGAGCTATTCATAAGTGGTAGGATTTGTTCTGTGGAGACCCAAACAACTTTGGTAGATAGTGTCACTTCTGCCTCAGCCAAGTTCACAGGCTCCTCACGAGCACGTCCATCACCTTCCCTGCAGCCAGCACCTCATCTGTCCCTAATGTTTGGGTCCCCACTTTTCTCACCGCAGTGACCAGCCTAGCTCTTTCGACTCAGGAAAAAATGAAGAAAAATGGCCTAGAAACAAATTTTTAGAAAAGTCTGATACCATTTTCCCCCAAACTTTCTAACTCTGCACACTGAAAGTGAGAATAAAGCTGAGAAGCCCTATCACAACTGAGTCCAGATGTCACTTTTGCCCTTGCCTTGCCTTTGAAGTTTCAAAGTACCCCGCCTGGATACTTCTCGGCCTCATAAAAGAGAATTACCAATATTGAAACCTTAAAAATAACCTCCCCAAACGGTAACTGCTTAAGTTTTATGGCAGGAAAAGAATCAGTGATTATATATTTGGCAGTATAAATTTCAAAACTGAGATAGGAAATGGTGACACCAGATTAGAATATCACATTGTCAATACTTCCTATGCTATTAAAAACAGCAATAACAAGAAAAACAACAAAACAGATACCATTTTTTTTTAACGAAGGAAAAGAATCAACTTGGATTGTATCTTTCTTCTCAGGACACATCCCTCTGCGTACTGGGCGGGTGAGCACTGACCTGGCCATAGGCAGGCATCCAAGGGAAGAAAGGAGACACAATTGGCCCAGTTAATCCGCAGCAAAAATGCAGGGCTGAATAATTTATTTGATGGCAGAGATAAAACAGTGCAGCAAAATAATTCTGTTTTTCCTCTCTCCCATAGGTTCTGTGTCCTCCCCCAGTCAGGGAAATTAGACATCAAAGTTGCTGCCCCTGCCCTTGAGGTGAAAACTGGATGAGAGTTTAAGACTGAAAAGGGCAGGAGGGCTTTGCTGAATTAGGTTACGATTTGTGCTTTGTATTTATAAAGCTAAAGGAATTTCTAAGTGCAACTTGCAGCGGCACCTTTAACTGTCAAGTTCTGTTTGCTGCTAGCCCAGCACCTCTGTAACTCTCTAAAGCTGGGGCCAGAGTGGTATTTGGAAAATCACTAGTCCACACGTGCGAAGGAAATTCCTTTCTAGTTTGACTTTTGATGACTTTCTAGTTTGACTCTCTTACAGTCTGGGGGTTCTCTGGGCCATAGTGCTTCCCATTTCTCTTGACCAATACCTCTAGTTCAATGAATGTACCCAGAGTGTCACTGAAAATCTTTCTTCACTTTAAAATTTACATAAAATTAGCTCAAACCCTCATTCCACATCTTATGGAAAGGTCCGCTGTTTCCCCGCAGATTTTTGCAGGTTCCTAGTGGATGACTGCATGGGTATTATGTTTATATGGTTACTTTTACTCCTATTTCCTGCTACTGTTGATAGTGGTTACCAAAATCACCCCCTGGAAGTGAACAGATAATTCAGACTTCATTCCAAAATTCCCAAAGAATTGTCATGAAGCCTAATCGTTTTCCTATTGGAGTCACTCCTTCGTGGTAAGCTACTGTTTCAGGGTCTTTTGAAATACATGTATGCTACCCGGTAGGGAGTATCTTACCCCCAAAGTAATTAATCATTCTAGTAGAGTGCTTAATAAGATCCAAAGAGTATGGACTGTCAGCCATAATAATTTAGTGGAAGACAGTCACTGAATAGGATAAGTGTAGGGTTGTTCAGAAGCAAGAATGAAACTGGGAACAGAGACTTTTCCTAGGTGTGGGCTTATTTTCATTTATCTTGGTACTTAGATTGGTACTTAGAATGGTACTTAGAATGAACGCACTTTTGATCTGAGGACTCATGTCCTGCTCCATTTGAACAGGGAATACAGAGGCTGCAATGGTAGATAGACTCCTTCAAAAAGGAGCAAGAGTTTGACAGACTGTAGTTTATTTTTCCCTTTGTGAGAGGTCTTAATATCATTTCCAGAATATGTAACTCTGGATTTTGCCACCCCCCTACCCCAGGACTGTTGAGATTTATGGAAACAAAAACAAACACTTGTAGCCCTTACTATAAAGGCAAGATTTTACCTCTAGAGCTGATCTATTCCACAGAGGTGACCCCTCGTATATTGGTGGGCCACAGGCCAAGTTCCAGGACCTCAAAACTATGAAAACAATTTTAACACCTTCTAAGAGTATTTACCCATTCTTGGTTTCATTTTCACTTTCTTTCATTTCTTCTTATAGATGTCTCTATTAAAAAATATTGAACTCATTTCTCCATTTATTTATTTATTTATTTATTATTTTTTAATTTTTCATTATGTTCAGTTAGCCAACATATAGTACATCATAAGTTTTTGTTGTAGTGTTCAACAAATCATTAGCTGTGTATAACACCCAGTGGTCATCCCAACACGTGCCCTCCTTAATACCCATCACCTGGTCACCTTTCTCCATTTAAAAATCACTTTTCTGGGGCGCCTGGGTGGCTCAGTCATTAAGCGTCTGCCTTCGGCTCAGGTCATGATCCCACAGTCCTGGGATTGAGCCCCGCATCGGGCTCCCTGCTCAGCGGGAAGCCTGCTTCTCCCTCTTCCACTCCCCCTGCTTGTGTTCCCTCTCTTACTATGTCTCTCTCTGTCAAATAAATAAAATCTTTAAAAAAAAAATAAATAAATAAAATAAAATAAATAAATAAATAAAAATCACTTTTCTGTTCTTACTATAAAACAAGAGACAAGAGAGTAAAAATAGTTATACATAGTTATGATCACAATATATATGCAAGTTTCTGAATATGTTTTACTCAACACTGTTTCATACATATTTTCTAAAGTTTCTAAATGATTTTCACTTTTATAATTTTTGAAATTGCATTAGTCCATTGAATTGAAGATGTAATTTGCTTTATTTTGTATGTATGTGTTTTTTTCATTTAGAAGTTATGGCCCCACTGTCTTCTTCGGTTGCTAAGGAGTTTAAATCTAATTGTCATTGTTTTATAGGTATTTTTCCTCCAGTTTTTAAAGAATGAGCTTGTAAGTTTGAAAAAATATTTTATGCTTTATGTTTAGCAGCTTTACCACAATATTTCTAGGTGGTATTTATTTTCATTTATCTTGCTTGGTATTCACTTTTGATCTGACCACTCATGTCCTGCTCAATTTGAATATTCACAATCTATCTCTTCAACAATTGTTTATCTACCATTCCCTCCATTCTCTTCTCAAGAAACTCTAGAGCTTCTCAGACTAACTGTTCATGACTCTTAATCTGTTCTTCCACATTTTTACTTCTTTCTCTCTCTGTACAGCATGTCAACCAAGGGTCAGGAGGATCAGCATAGATTGGGGGGGGTTCCCTCTCATTGTTGAGGGAGCCCAGAACAAAAGTCTCCAGCAGTGTTATGGACCCTGGGGTAGGGGTAGGGAAGAAGGATGAGGGGAAGGGCTGGGGGTGGACATAATGAGTCATCATGAAGAAAAGTGTCTTCAAGGCTCTCCCTCCTCCCCAACATAAGGAGGCCTCAGCAGAGGCACCTGGAAGAAGACCTCTACTTGAGGCTTCAGATAAAGATACCTAGGAATGAAGGTGCCTGGGCTATGAATGTAAATATGTGAATGAGCACGACTGGCTACAGATCTTGAGTTTTGACTACAACTCCCGTCAGAGACTGCTGTGCATGGGCTGTGCACTAAGTCTGGTGTGGGGAGGATAGTTTTCCCCCAGGAAGCCTGCTAGGTAAAACCTTTGTAATTGCCTAGGGTCAGGACTAAAAAAAATCAACATAGGTTTTTAACTAGAAGTTAGATTACTCAGGAGAAACAGACAATAACCAACATACCGCATCATGTCAGGTCATGATAAGTACTCTGATAAAAAATAAGTCAATGTAAGGAATAAGGAGTGACAAGGATGCTATCTTCAATAGGATGGTCAGAGAAATCTCCCGAGGGGGTAGCCTTTTATGAGAGACTTATATGAAGTGAAGAAATAACTATGAGACTGTATGGAGGAAGAGTCTTCTAGGCAGAGGGATTAATATGAGAAAAGGCCTTGAGATAAAGCATGCCTGTCTTTTGGAGGAATGACAAGGAAGCCAGTGTGGCTGGAGCTGAGTAAGTGAGGGAAAGAGGTTTGAAAAGTACCAGGGACCAGATTACATGAGACCTTGTAGGCCAGGGAAGGATTTTGGATTTAGTTCTCAGTGTGATGGAAAAGGATTTGGATTTAATTTTCAGTGTGGTGGGAAGTCATCAGGGAATTCTGAACAGGAGAATTATGGCATCTGAGATATATTTTAAAGGATGGTTTTGGCTTGAGGAACCAGACTTGGGGCAAGGATGAAAGTGGGCAATTAGAAGGCAATTGCAATTATCCAGTCAAATGGTAATGGAAGTTTGGCCAAGGTTAGTATCTGTAGACCCAGTGAAAAATATTCCAATTCATAATCTATCTCAGTGAGGCAGAAGAACTGATGGAGTGGTGGCAGGAGAAGGAATGAAATGAAAAGATGGGAGGTGGTGGTAATAAGGTGAGGTGCTTGATACTGAGAGTTTTTGGGAGATATAGAGGGAGCACTTTGGTCTGGGGTCTGGTCCAAGGAGGAGATGGCTGAGGCAGAGTGGACAACAAGACCATTGGAGAGGAAAAGGACAAGAAAATGAGAGGCTCGACACTGTGTGCATGAAGCTGAAAGCACCTAGACAGGGTCAGTGAAGGAGAAGGCAGGAGAAGTTGGCTGCAGCAAGCCAGGTACTCAGATCTTCAGTGAATAAGGGGCACCTAGGAGGAAGATGAACAACAGCGGCCATGAGGGGTTGGGGTAGTATAGCCTGATGGCTTGTACTTTGATGGAGCTGGGTTGTTTTATTTTAACGTATAATGATTTTACATTATATGATGCTTCATAAACTTTAATAGATCATATTTCATAAAACATATAGTATATTTTTATAATTTTACAAAATATATACAGATATGTATAATATATAAATATATATAATTATCTATATATTTATATAGATAATAAGATACATGTTAAGCTTGAAATAAAAGCAAAGCTAGTTTTAACAGAAATATCATGTAGGCCATGAAAACTGCTGAAAAACCATCCCTCCTCTACAACAGAGGATCTTACTGTTAAAGAAAAAAAATATTAGAGGACACTTCTTAAAGCACAGTAAAGAAGACTTTATCCAAGGGGTGGAGGTGCTATTGAGATAGGCATAAGGACCACTGCAAAGGGATTTTACAGTGAGGGAGAGATATTTGGCTTAACTCCAAATATAGCATGGGCAGGTGGGAATTTATAGCCAAGGAGAAAGGTGGGGGCAGGGTGGGGGGCGGTCAGTGGATGGAAAATTACTAAGGGGAAACAAGGATAGGAGGGATTCTGCCCAAACCCACTTAACAGGATTCTTGCTAAGGACAGGCCAGGGTAATCAGACATCCCCTGGGGGATGGTGGAGGATAAGGAACCTGATCAGATTCAAGCATAATCAGGTAGCAAGGTTGGGGATTCTGGTTAAACTGGGTGCTTAGCAGGGTTCTTGCTAAAACTGGGTTTTACAAGGACGTGCACAGATGGGCAGAGGAGTGGATCAGGAGCCTGAATAAATTTTGATCAAGCAAAGAGTCTTTGTCATACCTAAAAGATAATATCTCCAAGATCTCTGGATAAATACAAAACCCTTTTTCTCTGGTTGCCCTGTTCTTTGCTTCATACTGTCTCCTCACACTTCCCTTACCTATATTAAAGTTCAGCTTTGGTTATCATAGTTCTACATCTCCTCAGCCACATCTGTGCAGACCCTCTCTTGGGTATTTTCTATAGATGGTTCAGATAAGTACTGACAGCAGCAAGTGGGGGAAACTTCCATTGAGATGGAAGACAGGGGAGGAAGAGAGTACCTGCTGCTATATAAACAGCAGTATCCAGCAGACAGGTGAATACGGATATCCGGAACTCTAGTGAAAGTGATTGGCTGGAAATAAGCATCTGTGAATTATTAGCTTATAGTTTGCAGCTGAATCCATGGGGATAGGAGAGAAAAACCAGAGAGAGTGGAGAGTAAGGAGAAGATCAAGAACAGGCACTTGAGATAATCAGCATTTAAGGAGCGATCAGAGAAAACTGACGAGGAGGTCAGAGAATGGGAAGGAAGAGAGTTTCCAGAAGGAGATAGGCCAACACTGTGACATTCAACAGAGTGGGCAAATAACATGAGGTCTGAAAAGAGCTCTGACTTTGGCACTGGTGGGAAGTCAATGACAACCTTTGAGGGGGAAGTTTTGGCACAGAGGTGGGAGACAGAGGCTAGGGGTGGAGGCAGCAATTGCTACTTACTCTTTCAGGGAGTTTGACTATAAGAGAAAAAGAAACTAAAAGCAGTAGCAAAGGGAATTGTTGAAGTAACTGCTATGAGGAAGGGAGAGGGTAGTAAGCAGGGTAACCAGCTCACAGAACAAATTAAATGGGACAGGAACAGATTTATAATATCATCAGTCTGAACAATTGAATAATTTCCTCCAGTATTGCTCAAACATTTAGTTGTAAGAACAGGCATGTAGATCAAAAGTAAAGTGTTCTTCGGATGAGTTCTGCAATGGCTACAGTGGCTGGTGACTATCCTGCTGGTCAGCACAAATATGGAACATTTCCATCATTGCAGAGAAGGCTTTCGGAAAGCACTGCGCTACAGGGTCTAAACTGGATAGAGCTGAGGTCTTGATGAAGTAAAAGAACAAATGTTGGTGGAGTAATAAAGAGCAAATCTTGGAGGAAGATATCTTGTGGACAGAGATAGGTACATTGAGGTTTAAGATTTTAGGAGCAGAGCTGTTCTTGGTGAAAAGGTTCAGGGTTATGTCATGGGAGAGGAGCTGCTAAAATAGCCTGTGGATAAAGATTTTTGAAATGGAAAAGGCCAAAGAACTTTGAAGCCAGGTTGTTGGTGAACTTATCCATGCTGAAGTAGCTCAAATGGATAGTAATAGTTGGTTGGAAAGAAAAACCTTACAACTACTGCCAAAATCTTCAGTGAACAAAGAAGTAATGACAAATGATTAGTAGCTAACAGCAGTGAGAGAGGCAGGCACCTCAAAATGGGAAGGATGTTGTTGCTCAAGTTCCTTGTAAAGTGTGCTAAAACAAGCAGTGACTAAGGACAAGGGGTGTCCTTTAGGTAGGGCCAGATTTCAATGAAAGCATAACCTTGGGGGAAACATTTGATGGAGAGGCTGAAGATGCAGAGGAGTTTATTACAATGGAATGAGATTTCCAGAGGACCTAGTAAAGCTTTGAAGGAAGTTTAGTAAAAGAGGAAAAATCTATGAGTACAGATAACCATAGTAACATGAGTAAAAGATGGTTCTTGAATGTATAAGACGTGCATTTGGGGTAGTGGCCAGGGAAGACTGAAGTCCCAGGTGTAGTCAGAGACCTCATAAGGTTAGAAGACTACAGTTTTTGTGTAACATTCAAACAGTATATTGCTAAGGAACAAACTTGTCTATCTGATTAGGGAGGTGTCTAGATGGATCTTGTGTGCCTAGCTCCTGACATCATCAGAGCAACCAGTTATAACTAGACCCAGACCTTTTTATTACCCAAGTCCTGGGCAAGGGAGAGAATCTCAATGTGTACCCACCAATGGAGTCCCAGTGAGTCCAGTAGCTGGGTGACCTAAGATGTGGAGTCATCACAGGACTCCACTGAAGCTGCTTAGGAAAAATAGACCTTGAGCTAAATCTTCCCCATGTCATCAGGAATTAGCATGTGTACCGTGTATAGCTCTGAGTGATGTCATGGAAGGCAGTGGTTGGTGAGGAACTACAGAGTGCAAATTATGAAATACTTTCAGTTCCACTCGAAATGGACCTCGGAGTGATTTCCACCCCAGAGTGAGGGGAGAAGGAGGAGGGACAGATAGGAACAAATTTTTCCTATCATTACCTTCTCTGTTCTACTTTGGAGACAGAGGTAGAGACACTCTCCTGCAACTTCTCAAACTGAGCTATTGTTAAAATTCAGATTCTAACTCAGCAGGTGTGGTGGGGGAGGGGCAGAGATTCCACATTTCTGACCAGCCCCCTGGTGATGCTCATGCCTTTAGAACACAGACCACACTTTTGATTGGTAGGTGAGGAGGGGGACAGTCAGATGGGTGTAAGGGAAAGCCCGTATAATGTTTGGGAGGGGGGACCCAAGTCAGAGAATTTAGACTGGTCTGTTATTGGAAAGAGTGGGTGGGAAGGAGAGATGATACTGTGCGGTTCTGCAGAGAAATAGTCATAAATCAAGGAGAGAGAAGAAGCCAAAGGTGAAGTCATTTCTGGGCCCAGTAGGCAATAACATAACATTGACCGTTAACTGGCAGAATTTTCAACTATGAGTTTGGTTTCTCCCTTAGGTCATCTGCCCTAAAACCAGAATGAGTTTTCCCAGAGATATAGCTGCTAGAAGTTTTTACAGCAGGTGGCACTCTTACATTATCATTCAGAATTTAGCAAAGAAGCAGCAAGAGTCCCAGGATTGCCTTGTAAGGCAACTGCTGAATACGGTAAATCTTCCTTAGGTTCCCCTTTCACAGTTCCAGGTACTCAGGTAAATTTTCCCACCACCCTCCAATATGGGAACACATCCTGTACATATGCTGCATTTCATATTTGCCAAGTGCTTCACAGGGTTCTAGTGAACACAATGGCAATAAGCAGTGATTTGAACTTGTGCTGACTCTCACAGGTGCCTGAGTCCTCTTTCCTTAGAATTCAAACCACCACCAACCCTTTTGATTATGTGTTCTCACTGGGCCACTCTGTGGACAGTTCAATTTTGCCAGGTGCATGTCACTCTTATTTGTCCTACTCCCTCTTAGAAGAGAAACCCATTGATCAGATCAATTTACTTTCTCCTGCCGCCCTCAAACACAACTCAAAGGAACTCCTCTCATCTCTCTCACCAACCTACCTCCTCTTTCCCCCTTAATGTCAACAACTCTTCACTGAAGTCTGGAATGATGAAGCTTTATTCAAAACCCACCCTAACATTTTCCCCATGGCAGCATTTAACTTTATATTAACTAAGAAACAGCATTTCCCACTAACCCTGCACTTCTCACCCACCACTGCTTAATTTCTTGGCCAACTCTCAAGTAATTCTGTAACCCAGAATAGGCCCACAAAACCCTATAATCGAACACATTTAAGGAGCTAAGTGGCACACATCCCTTCCACAAACTTCAATATGTCCTCAGGGGTGAAAGCCTTTCTCTGAACTCTCCCAGCGTGTCCTCCAGGGGTTGTAAAAATTTCCAGTGGCAATGCATACTGGGAAAAGCAAGTGCCTCGTACCTGGGGTTTCCCCAATACTCCAAAAGCACATCCTCACCTTCTTATCTATGATTCATTTCCAGCATTTCATTCATGTACGTTAAATGGTCTTTGACCAGCACAATCCCAAAACAACCATCAGAAGGCCCAGTTCTCCTTCTGATCCCTGAAAGAGCTTAGAGAGGTCACTGAAAATAGAGGCTTTGGTTGACTGTGTCATTTCCAAACTGTTTTACATCCTTGGGCAAGCTGGCCATGGAAACAGCATTCATGAGGAAAACTCTGTAAAGGGAACTATTTGAATTTCAAAGACATTACTCAATGTGATACCCAACTAGTAAGGCATAATGAGGGGGGCAGATATTAAATTTGTTACCATTATCAGAAATCTTTTCACTATAGAGGGGCAAGGAATAAGGGGATGGGGAGGGAAAGGGAGAGCTTTTGGTGATGGTGTAGAAGTAATGGAGCTTGAAACAGCTACAGTGAAGAGAATCAAGTATTCAGGTTATAGGAAGGTTAACAGATGGGTGGATGCATTGTCTAACTCTGCTGTTTTTCCCTGGTCTGGGATTTAAATTCACAGAACCACAGTACTAGAAAGATTCTTGGAACACTTAGTCCACCCCTTCATTAAACTGATAAGGAAACAGAGCCTCATGGTGGTGCAGTTTGCACAAGGCCCATATTTATTTATCAGTGGAGTGAGGACAAATGTCCCATTCTCCAGATGCCAGTATGTAGGCACATTCCAGAGTTTAATACCTAGTTCTTCAGTATCATTACTGATAAGATAGCATCTGGGTATTGTATAAAGAGAAACGGAGTTGTTTTTTTCTTCTTCCTTCTTGTTTCTCCTTCCCTAATCTCTACCTTTCCTTTTTTAGGTGCTGCTTCCACGAAGAGTCAAGCATATTTCAACAAGACTGGAGAACTGCCATGCCATTTTACAAACTCTCAAAACATAAGCCTGGATGAGTTGGTAGTATTTTGGCAGGACCAGGATAAGCTGGTTCTGTATGAGCTATTCAGAGGCAAAGAGAACCCTCAAAATGTTCATCCCAAGTATAAAGGCCGCACAAGCTTTGACAAGGACAATTGGACCCTGAAACTGCACAACGTTCAGATCAAGGACAAGGGCTCATATCAATGTTTCATTCATCATAAAGGGCCCAAAGGACTAGTCCCCATGTACCACATGAGTTCTGACCTATCAGTGCTTGGTATGTAGTCAATGGCGCGTTCAGGTCCCTGGCCTTCTCAGATGAGACTGCAATGAGCAGAGAAATGTTGGGGTGGGGGGGTGGTGAGGGAGTGGGAGGGTTGTGGGTGGTACCTGTAGAGGGAAGGCAGGAGACAGCCATTTCTGGGAAGTCCATTTGAAGGGAATGCAGGGTTTGGTGATAGGGAACTGAAAATCCTTTGTACTTTTTATAGTTTGCTTCTGAAGGATCAGTAAGAATTTGCTTTGGGGACAACTTAGGGCTAACTGAACAAAGTTAATGTGGCTAAGGGAAAACCACGGGTAATTTGGCCATTACTAAGTTTACGTAACTATACAGGCCTCAGATCTCTTTTACATTCATTTTTTTCCTTTGGTCCAAGATTTGTCACCCACTAAATCTTTGCCTAGAGCTCCTAGCAAAGGTGACAGCTGATTGATTTGGGTTTTTCCTTCAACCTCCTGGAGGTCACTTATGAGCTGTTTGCTGCCCAACCAAGAGCCCGGTAGACAGTTCTGTTAACATACGTATAGATTTTGATGCACAGTTCTGTTAACATACATATAGATTTAGGTAACCACCACCATAAATAGGGTACAAACATTTCCATCACCCTAAAAAAATTTCTTCATGGTATTGCTTTATAATCATACCCTCTCCATACCCATAAGCCCTGTTTTGAATCCTACAGTCTTATCTTTTTTGAGAACATCACATAAATGGAGCCATACAGTATGTAACCTTTTAAGATTGGCTTCTTTTTTTTTTTTTTTAAGATTTTATTTATTTATCTGACAGAGAGAGACACAGCGAGAGAGGGAACACAAGAAGCGGGAGTGGGAGAGGGAGAGGGAGAAGCAGGCTTCCCGCAGAGCAGGGAGCCTGATGCAGGGCTTGATTCCAGGACCCTGGGATCATGACCTGAGCCGAAGGCAGATGCTTAACAACTGAGCCACCCAGGCACCCCAAGATTGGCTTCTTTTATTTAACATAATGCCTTTGAGATTTATCTAAGTTGTTGCATGTATCAGAAGCCTGTTCCTTGTTATTGCTAAGGAGGATTCTATTTTATCCACTCAACCCATGGAAAGACATTGGGATTTTTTTTCAGTTTGGGGCTATTATAAATAGTTGCTGTAAACATGTACAAGTGTGAACATAAGTTTTCATTTCTCTAAGGTAGATACCCAGGTGTGGGATTACTAGATTCAGATTAACTTCTGATGAAACTGGAGAAGGCAGATCAACAGTGATTCTGAAACCACAGAATAAAGAAAAGGCCAAAATAGAAATAGAATGAGGAGTCCTCCCTTTAAGCCTTGTGTGATTCAAACTAGGCTGCAAGAGTTTTGGAACATTTTACCAAGTGATAAATAAGTGTTTTTAAGGTATGGCCAGATACCATTGAAGAACATGGTGTGTTTTAGGTGGGTCACGATCATTTTTTTATTTTAACAATTTTATATTTATTTTAATGTAGTAGGAAAAACAAGAACTCACTTCTCCAACCTGTGATTGCACAGATGTTGTTAAGGAGGCCAAAGGAGGTAGCACCAGGGCAATCTCCTTTCTACAGACCACACAAAATACAAGCAGAGGACTTAAGTCATGTGTTGGTACAGCAAAACTTAGAAAGGTGATATGCAAATCACTGGTTTTAGAGACAATAAAGTAAATTAGAAATTAGTATGTAGAACCTGAAAACTACAGTAACTATTAAAGAATAACAGGATTTTGGCTAGCAGAAGGGGCTAGGTGCAGTAATCCTTGACAGCCATTAAAATCTGAATGGCAAACTAAGGCGAGAGAAGCTCTATGTTTATCAAGATCTTACATTTTCCCTAAAAATGGCTGGGTTTGGCCTTCATCTTATAATACATGATGAAGAAAGCTTGACAGTCATGCCCAAAACCAATATTCTGAATTTCTAAATCCAAAGTCCCCATCCACTCACTTATCAGTATCCTACTCAGGTTTCTAGATGATATGGCCCAGAGCATGCCAGCACCATGAACTCTGTTAGTGTCAGTCCCTTTCTGCTTCCTTAGTCTGGCAAGCTGCAATGTACCCCATGACACAGCTGGGTTCCAACCTCAGACTACTTCTCCATCCCAAAATTACTCTCCTCAGAACAGTGGTCTCATTGTGAATCTTTGGTGACTCAATTTCAGCCCTCCTGTCACTCAGAAAGCACCCCCCACCCTGATTTGGGTAAGCAGGAAGTAAGCATGGCCCAAAACTCCATTCTTGAAAAATAAATGTGGGGTCCTTATGTGGCTCTCACCATGGGCTGAGGCCCACACTTTAGATACCCAAGAGGCTCCCAAGTGTGCCCCCAGTAAGTTCCCAGATCAGAGCCAGTTATTTGCAATTCTCTTCTAGACACTCTTCTAGACACATCTAAATTTAGACTGATTTCTTTTTTTGTATCTTTATTCTGCTTTCAGCTAACTTCAGTCAACCTGAAATAATGGTAACTTCTAATAGAACAGAAAATTCTGGCATCATAAATTTGACGTGCTCATCTGTACAAGGTTACCCAGAACCTAAGGAAATGTATTTTAAGCTAAAAACCGAGAATTCAACTACTAAGTATGATACTGCCATGAAGAAATCTCAAAATAATGTCACAGAACTGTACAACGTTTCTATCAGCTTGTCTTTTTCAGTCCCTGAAGCAAGCAATGTGAGCATCACCTGTGTCCTGCAACTTGAGTCAATGGAGCTTCACTCCCTACCTTACAATATAGGTAAAGCTGCTTCCCAAGACTATTTCTTTCATCAGGTGTTATACCCAAAATGTTGAGGCAGATCATTCAATGTTCCCTGCTTGCCAGGAAGCCTCCAACAGGGCCATTTTGTGGTACTATTAGGAAGGAACCAGATGGAGGGCTCCTCTCTTCATCTGAGTGCTGCTACAGGGTCCCGGAGACTGTGAACATATACTGCACTTGAGGAAGTATGCTTTTAGCCCTGAAACTGACCCAGTCTTTTGGGCTACCTTTGGATAGAAGATTCTGAAGTTTAAGTCAGAAAATGCAAGATTCCTCCAGGCTAGAATTCTTCCATTCATACACACACCCACACCCACCCCCCACACACACAAACACACACAAACACACACACACATCATCATCATCATCATCATCATCTATACATACATACATACATACACATGGTACATGCTCTGAGTACAGAGCCACTCTAGATGTTGTCGGCTGCAGACATGAAACCTAAAATGTATAAGACATGCTCTCTGCCCTCAAGTACCTTCCAATAAAATCAGAACTCCATGATGTACACACATGAAAAACTGGATTTTGAAAAGATTGAATTGGGATCTAAAGCATATCCCATGGAAATATGCAACTAAATTTAAAAACAGGAGAGAATGATAATCAGTTTTATAGACATTCAGAGGTAGGTAGGTTCCTTGAGAGCCAGGGAAGTCTTCCTAAAGAAAATGGGACCTTAAAACACCATAAAAGATAACTGGGCTTTAAAAGTACGGTGAAGGGGTGCCTGGATGGCTCAGTCGTTTAAGTGTCTGCCTTTGGCTCAGGTCATGATCTCAGGGTCCTGGGATCGAGCCCCATGTCCAGCTCCCTGCTCAGCCGGAGAATCTGCTTCTCCCTCTCTTTCTGCTCCTACCCCCACTCGTGCTCTCTCTCTCTTTCGCTCACTCACTCTCTCAAATAAATAAATAAAATCTTTTTAAAAAGTAGAAAATATAGAAGTGTGGTGAAGAGATGACAGGTATCAGACTTATGGTTTCCTGAACAGAAAGAAAAATTCTCAGACAGCATCCAGGCTTAGAAGGTGAGAGGACCAAAATCAATTAACAGTATTTGATATGGGCACAGGTGGTGGGGGTGGGCATATGTGTCAGGAAAGACTAAGAAGCAGAAATTCTTGCGGCATGTTGACAGTGTAGTACAGGGTCCAGTCCAGCTGGAGGAAAGGGTTGAAACTAAGCAGTGTCTGCTAATAGAAGTCTAACATTTTAAAGTCCTGGCTTTGCCCTGGGGAAAATGCATCCATGTTTGAGACCCCACTTTTGAGGAGCAGTAACTGCAAGATTCTCTCCTGGAATAAAGGCACTCTGCACCCACACTGCCCCTATCACTGCTTCTTCTGATCCTGACCACTCTCTTCCCACACATCTACCTTCTGCTTACCTTGGCCCCTTCTCCAATCCTGGCCCTTCGATTTTTCCTTTCCTAAGGCATCCATCCAACTCCTTGCTTCATCCTCTAACTTTGCTGCTTCCTTTCTCCTGCTGTCTCATTGTTCCAACATAACTTGGTCTACGGACACATTCTTATGGGCAGCCTCTGGAGCCAGTCCCTCTCAGTAAGCTTTACCAGTGGGCCAATCCCTTCTCTTGGTACTGATTTCCTTCCGCTAAGACATATCTCTGCCTCTGAGAACCCAGTAAACAGGCCGCACAGAAGCCTGGTTGCTTCTACTGTAGCCTCTCTTGGCCTAATAGAAGCCTCTCTCTCAAAAAAAAAGAAGCCTCTCTCAAGCTATCCCTGAGGCTCAGCACCTGTTTGGAGCCAGCAACACCACTGCACATTACATGCCCTGGGGCCTTCTGCCATGGCTCCCACAGTCTACAAATGAATAGGGCCTTGCCATTCCTGTAGCTTCATCATGGCTCCCCCTTTCTGCTCTTCCTCACCTACTGCCCAAACCTTCCCAGCTGCCACCATCTTCAGAAACATTTCAGCTCCAGCTGCCTCAGGAAGCCAGGGCTTGCCTCTCTCTATCCCTGTTCTATGGCTTGACCAGAGATAGTGTTGACCCTGAATCAAGGAATCTTTTTGGGTATCAAAAGGTAGCAGTCTCCATTTTATCAAGTATAACCCCCGTTTACTGGGAATGCTAAACAGGCTCCAGTGGGATAAAACTAGGACAGACTCAAAAAGTGTTGAATATGGCTTGCAATGCAGCAACTCCTTTTCCTAATGTCCCAGGAATGGGGTATGTGTCCACAAATTGCAGCTATAAACTAATAGGTCAGCTGGTATTATTTTCCTGGAATTTGAGATTAACTATCAGAATGAGTCCCATAAATGTCTATAAAATGGGCCAGTTCTAAGCTTTCCCCTCAAAGTGTATTTTTCAACTTCCTGGAAACTTAGAAGTCTCCAGGCAAGGAAGAAAGTCCTGACCTCCCAGGAGCTGATTCTAACCCTGATTCCTCAGGGCACAAAGAGATATCAAATGTATCAAAGACACATTCTGAAAGCCTTGTTTCTTCCACTGTGGCCTCAGTGGAAAAAACAAACAAATAAGCAAAACTGGAGGTAGGCAGCTGTTATATTTGTCCAAATGAGGTGTGTCTGGAGCCTGATCTAGAGATGACAGTGGATGGAGAAATTATTACATGGGAAACTTCAGGACTCCAGGCCTGGCTATACATGGGCTGAGGAAGCAGGGTGGTGCACAGATGACTATGCATTCAAAGTTTCAGCATGGGTACCATACCCATATGCAGAACTAAGGGCCAGGTTGACTTTCTTCTTCTAGATCATAGTCATTGTCATCCCCACCTCTGGGAAGGGAAGGCAGCTTAGTCCAGGCTTTTGGCCAGAAGCACCGGCTTGGTTCTAAGCTGCTAAGGCCCTAAGCCTGGGACTTTCTATGGCCTCATATTGTGGATTTCAGGCTCCTCTGGCAGTAGAGCCCTGGGGAGTTGTTGACTTGTAAATGAAGACAACAGTAATTATAAACCTTTTATAGTCGATCTTCCTGGCTGATTAAAAACTTGTGGTCATTTCTAGATGCACATACGAAACCCCCCCCTGCCCGAGACCCCATCCTCTGGATTGCAGCTCTACTTGTAATGTTGGTCATTTTGTGTGGGATGGTGTTGGTGTTCTTTCTAACACTAAGGAAAAGGAAGAAGAAGCAGCCTGGCCCCTCTCATGAATGTGGTGAGTCAGTGCTTGTCCCCTCTGCAGATTGCCATTTTGCAGCTACCTGCGGTCAGCTGCCTTCTGGAGCTCATTGGCTGAGCTCAGATTAGCAAAAAGTCAGCAAGTGGTTGGAGGAAAAGGTTTTCCCTCAGGGTTTGGAGCCTGTATAGATGGGACTCAACATTGTTCTCAATTTCTAGGAGAGGCAACATTTCTAATCTAAGGTCTACAAATGTACTTCCGGTTTCCAGACAAAACTGATAATTCCCTGCTTTAGCTACCTCACTTCATGAAGTTACTGTGAAAATTCAATGAAGTAAAATCGTGAAAATACTTCTAAATGTTAATGACTATGGACCTGGCAGTGTTCAAGCAGAGAAGCTTGGGGGGGTGGAAGGGGAGGATTAGATGACCATAAGATTTACTTTCATTTCTCTAAAAGTCTAGGTTTCTGAGAAAAAAAGTGGGATGAATTGTTCCCCATTGACTTTTTAAAAATAATATTAACTTTTATTGATTACCAAGTATTACATACCCATTACCAAATATGCTGAAAAAAAATATCTATAGTTCCACTAGTAAGAAAGAAATGGTTATACAGACAAGATTTTGGTTTATATCTTACAGATTTTTCTGGAATCTATGTTATTTTCCATAAGTGGAATAATACTATAAAGACTGTTTTTCACAGTTTAGATAATATCATATGTACTGTTTTCTAATTTATTTGTACTAAACATAGTAAGAAGATTTTCAGTGTCACTAATTATCATTCTATAGCAACATTTTAAATGGCTGTGAGATATTCCATTTTGTGGCTACACCTTAATTTATTTAACCAACTCCACATTCTAGGACAGTTAGGTTGTTCCCATAGTTTTGCTATTGTAAATAGTACTGCACTGAGCAGCCTCCTCATTGACTTTTGTAAAAGTGGCACTGTGCTTAATGGGGGACAAAGGGGTCCCTGACTTTATAATAATCTTATGCTCCTTTGTGGTTTAGGCTGGTTTGGGCGAAGTTGCAAGGTAAGGTTGGATTTCATCTCAGTAATGGCTGTAGTAGAAGTTTGGTTGGTGCTTATAATTAAGGTAACCTTCTTACTCGCTTTGGTAAAAAGCACCAGATGAGTAATGCTTCTGATCAGCATCTTATTTAAGATTTCAGTGTACTGATTTTAAGATCCACTAGAAAATAGATGGATGACATTAGCAGTCACTCATTTCATCCTGCTATATTTTAAAAACAAGAAATTGGGGAGTTGATTATCCAATTTCAAGAAATGAATAGAAAGCTTATGGTAGAGTCATATTCAAACTGCCAAAACATGGGGTGTGCTGATATAATAATAGCTTTATATGATATAAAAGTGTAAAATGCAGAGCACAGGGCCAGATGTACAGATATATTGTGCTTATTGAAGCTTTGACTTTTCAAGGTGAGAATTATGAACTGTTTCTTTCAATCTCATTGCCATTTAGAATTAGCTAACTATGCAGAAGCACCTTCAGCTTGGAAATAAGCTGTTTCCTAATTTGCTTTCAATTCGAATAATTAGCTTACAAATGAAACAAAGAATAAGGGGTGGAGAAAAAGAGAGGAAGAATGTTTCTTCCCCCAAGAGGCAATCAGAAAAATTCAGGAGACAAGAGAGTTAAAGAAGATGTGTGTGTACACATGAAAGAAGCCGAAAAGGGGTTCAAGAAGCTTGTGTATGCATAGGAAATGGTCAAATTAAGCTATGAGTGGTAAAAGGCAAACTATAACAAGAGACTATAACATAAGACCTCCTCCCCACAAGAATGTGATAAAGAATATTGCTAGGAAAGTTTGGTCAGATGGTCACCTGTGCTAGTGAGTTTGGTCAAAGAGAAGAGTCTTAATATCATTGGAGGAGAAGATGTACCAAGTAACCATGCCATGTAGATATGTTTGTAAATTTGGGTTCTGTAATTCAGCAATGTCTGCACTTGCTTTGTGGATACTTCTGGCATTTTCTGTATGATAGACTGCATAATGCCCCCAACAAGATGTCCACCTCTTATTCACAGAACCTATTATATGTTATCTCACATGGCAAAAGGGACTTTGCATATGTGCTTAAGGTACTGACTTTAAGATGATGAGATTCTCCTGGATTACCCAGGTGAACCCCATCTAATCACATGAGTCAGAGCACCTTTCCCAGGCTGGGTTAGAGAGATGAGATGGAAGGAGAGAGCCACATCTTTTTTTTTTTTTTTTTAAAGATTTTATTTATTCATTTATTTGAGAGAGTGAGAGAGAGAGAGCACATGAGAGGGGGGAAGGTCAGAGGGAGAAGCAGACTTCCTGCCGAGCAGGGAGTCCGATGCGGCACTTGATCCCGGGACTCCAGGATCATCACCTGAGCCGAAGGCAGTCGCTTAACCAACTGAGCCACCCAGGCACCCGAGAGATCCACATCTTGAGACAGACTTAACCCACCATTGTTAGCTTTGAAGATGGAGGAAGGGGCCATGAGACAAAGAATGTGGGTGACCTCCAGAATCTGCAACTGGCCCTCAACTGAGAGCCAGCAAGGAAATGGGGATCTCAGTCATACAACCACAAGGAACTAAATTCTGCTAAAAAACAGACATGGAAGCAGTCATGATCCATCCACAGAGACACAAGCTTACTGATAACAAGTAGGAATTTCTCCAAAAATGGAGCTTCCCCCTAGTCCATTATTAATCCGTTTCTCAGAGGAGGCAGCCCTCAAACTTAACTCGGCATCAAAAGTCCTTTCTAGTATTTGTTTGGTAATTACAGTTTTTCAATGCCCCAACCATCCACATTTACTCTGTTCAGGCTGTTAAATGAATAAAAGGGAAATGCCACCATTATTCTAGCTGGTTTCTAATCTCTCTTCTCTTTTTTGATTTGTCAAATAGGACAGATTAGGTATGAACAATTGTAACCTTGAATTACAGTCTTTTCCCAATCAGAAGTTACCCTATCAACTTACCCATCGGGGAGAGAGACTAAAATAGCTCCTCCTGAAGTTTTACTTCCTCATTTGGGTCTTGTGTGACTGAAATCTGTACGTAATAGAGCCCTACCAACCAGCAGTTTTTACAGTTTGCTGCCCTCTGCCAAACCTGGAAGAGTCTCTGCTCTTTCAGGAATGATTTCTTAAAGGGCAAGTGTCTTTTCTGAAATAAATAATTTTAACCACTATTTAGACAGAAACCTTCACAGGACTTAAAAACTGTAAGTTGATGATATCATCACATCTGGCCTTCAAAATGCTAAATTTGTAATCAAATCCACAAGTTTAGAATCTGCTTTTTTATTGTCTGCTTTCATTTTAAAACAGAAACTTTTTTTTTGAAATGGTGATGATTTTGTCATGGGTATGAAAGGACAATATAAATATTCTATGTTGGTCTACAGACATCTGAAATACTATATTAAGTTATAAGTAAGCATTTTTTTTTTGCACTGAACTTTTTTTCTTATTTTATTATGTTATGTTAATCACCATACATTACATCATTAGTTTTTGATGTAGTGTTCCATGATTCATTGTTTGCATATAACACCCAGTGCTCCATGCAGAACGTGCCCTCTTTAATACCCATCACCAGGCTTACCCATCCCCCGAGCCCCCTCCCCTCTAGAACCCTCAGTTTGTTTCTCAGAGTCCATAGTCTCTCATGGTTCGTCTCCCCCTCCGATTTTCCCCCCTTCATTTTTCCCTTCCTACTATCTTCTTCTTTTTTTAACATACAATGTATGATTCATTTCAGAGGTACAGGTCTGTGATTCAGCAGTCTTACACAATTCATAGCACTCACCATAGCACATACCCTCCCCAATGTCTATCACCCAGCCACCCCATCCCTCCCACCCCCCACCACTCCAGCAACCCTCAGTTTGTTTCTTGAGATTAAGAATTCCTCATATCAGTGAGATCATATGATACATGTCTTTCTCTGATTGACTTATTTCGCTCAGCATAATACCCTCCAGTTCCACCCACATTGTTGCAAATGGCAAGATTTCATTCTTTTTGATGGCTGCATAATATCCCATTGTATATATATACCACATCTTCTTTATCCATTCATCTGTCGATGGACATCTTGACTCTTTCCATAGTTTGGCTATTGTGGACATTGCTGCTATAAACATCGGGGTGCACATACCCCTTCAGATCCCTACATTTCTGTCTTTGGGGTAAATACCCAGTAGTGCAATTGCTGGGTCGTATGGTAGCTCTATTTTCAACTTTTTGAGGAAACTCCATACTGTTTTCCAGAGTGGCTGCACCAGCTTGCATTCCCACCAACAGTGTAGGAGGGTTCCCCTTTCTCCACATCCCCGCCAACATCTGTCGTTTCCTGATAAGTAAGCATTTTTTAAGAACAACTTTGAAAAAAAATAGAACTTAACCAGATTTTAAAGTATCTAGAAGGTCAGTCAAATAAGAAATAGTTCAAGTAACTGAGAATGCATAGCCAGAAAAGAAGTCTTGGGGAGAAGAAAAAGTGTTCTCTTCAAATATCCAAACAGCTGTCATAGGGTACAAAGATCTTACTTAACTGTGGCTCCAAAGGGCATCTCAATGCATGAATGTTATGAGAAGATGTAAAGAAATAAGACTGAGTTTTCCAACAGCTAAGGCTCTTTTAAAATTATGTAGAAGACAAAAACTTCTTCCTCCCATGAAGGATTAACTACTATAGGAATGTCCCTCCTACTGTAAACAACTAGAAATCAGACAAAATATGAAACAACTGTTTTCAGACATTGGACAATAAGCTGTAGAAAACTGTAGCCCCTGAAAGAAGGAAAAAGATGAGGTGAGCCCTATGATTGCCCCCAATTTACTGCCTGAAGTCAGTTTCCAGGCTGCCCTAAAAGTAGGGGGAGCCCTGATACCAAAACTGGAAAAAGACATTACAAGAAAAGAACACTATACATATATCTTGTGAAAATAGATGGCAAATTCCTTAACAAAATTACCAACTAAAATCTAGCAATCTGTTAAAAGTATGATACATCACGATCAAGTGGGGTTTATTCCAGGAATATTAGCTAGGTTCAATATACAAAACTCGAATAAAATTCACCATACTGGCAAACCAAAAAGAAAAAACATGTAATCATGTCAGCGGATACAAAAAAAAGCATTTGGCAAAATTAACATCCATTCATAATTTTAAAAAAGAAAGAAAAACTCTCATAGAAGTAGGAATATAGAGGAATTTCCTCAATCTGACAAAGGACATATACCAAAATCCTTCAGTTAGCATCATATTTAATGATAAAAGACTGACTGCTTTCCCCATAAGATCAAGAATGAACTCTCACTACATTTCTTCAACATTGTACTGGAGGTCCTAGCCAGTGCAACAGTCTAGGAAAAAAATAAAAGGCATACATATTGGAAGGGAAGAAGCAAAACTTTTTTTTTCTACAGATAACATGACCATGTTTGTAGAAAAGCCTAAGGCATCCATAAAAAACTATTAGAACTAATTGTGTGGGCTCCTGGGTGGTTCAGTCGGTTGAGTGTTTGCCTTTGGCTCAGGTCATGATCCCAGGGTCCTAGGATTGAGTCCCACATCAGGCTCTCTGCTCAGCGGGGAGACTGCTTCTCCCTCTGCCTCTGCCTGCCACTCCCCCTGCTTGTGCTCTCTCTCTCTCTCTGTCATATAAATAAATAAAAAAAATCTTAAAAAAAAAAGAATTAATTGCATGTAGCTAAGTCTCCAGGTACAAGGTCAATACACAAAATCAAAATCAGTTATATTTCATGAAAAAATTGCCATTCTTTCCTTGAAAGAATGGGATCAAAACAATAAAAACACAGATCCCAGTATATAAAAGCAACACATTTACAAAAGAAATTTGCATATCTTAAGTAAATGGCTAGGAAAGTCAAAAATATATTCAGCCCTTCGAATTTCCCTCCCTTCCCCTATGGTCCTCCGTGCTATTGCTTATGTTCCATATATGAGTGAAACCATATGATAATTGTACTATACAGTGGCTAACTGAACATAATAAAATATATATATATATATATATATATATATATATATATATATTCAGCCTCCTTCCTAATAAAATAGTTGCAAATTAAAAAAAAACAAAATCAGTTATATTTCTATATACTCACAACAAACAATTTGGACACTGAAAAAATTTTAAATACCATTTACAGTAGCATCAAATAATATTAAAAGCTTGGGAGTAAGTTTTTAAAAACAAGTAAAAGACCTACACACTAAAAACTAAAAGACATCACTATTGACAGAAATTAAAGTAGGCCTAAATAAATGGAGAACTATAACATGTTCATGGATCTGAGGAGTACATATTAAGATATCAATTCAGCCCAGGGGCACCTGGATGGCTCAGTCTGTTAAGTGCCTTCAGCTCAAGTCATGATCTCAGGGTCCTGGGATCTAGCCCGGAGTCTGGCTCTCAGGTTCCCTGCTCAGTGGGAGTTGCTTCTCCCTCTCCCCCTGCCCCTCCCCCCTGCTTCTTCTTCTCTCTCTCTCTTTCTCTCAAATAAATAAATAAAATCTTTTAAAAAAATTATATCAATTCAGCCCAAACTGATCTATGGATTCAGTGAGATACCAATCAAAATCCTGGCAGGCTCTTCAGTGTAAATAAAAAGCTAATTCTAAAAGTTCTATGGAAATGCAAAAGACATACAACTGCCAAACAATTCTGAAAAACAAGGTCAAACACAGACAACTTATACTAACTTATTTCAAGTTTTACTATATAGCTATAGTAATCAAGACAGTGTGATATTGGTGAAAGCACAGACATACCAACCAATGGAACAAGATGGATAATCAAAAAGTAAACTCACATGGTCAACTGATTTGGAGAGAGGAGCCAAGGTAATTCCATGCAGAAAAAGATAGTCTTTTTGACAATGGTTTTGGGACAATTAGATATCCACATGGAAAAATATGAACCTCAACACACAAAAAATAACTTGAAATGGACAATAGACCTAAAAACAAGAGCTAAAATTAAAAGACTTAAAAAAATTGGAGAAATCTTTGTGATCTTAGGTTAAGCAGATCTTAGATAGGACACAGTAAGCACAAAGCATAGCATAAAAAGTAAAAATTGATAAACTGAACTTCATCAAAATTAAAAACTTTTGCCCTTTGACTTTGTTAAGAAAATTAAAAGTCAAGCCAGCCACAGACTAGGAGAAAATGTTTGCAAAATATATATCTCAAAAGGACTTATATCCATAATATATAATTATATATTACTACCCAGTACAGAAGACAATCCATTTAACAAAAGGCTGGGAGCAAAAGATTTGAACACATACTTCATAGAAGAAAATACACAAATGGTCAATAAGCACCGTCCCACAGTCACAACACCATTAGTCATTAGGGAAATACAAGTTAAAGCTATAATGAGATACCACTACACACCCACTAACATGACTAAAATTAAAAGGACTGGTAAATATCAAGTGCTGGAGAGGATGTGACACAATTGAAACTCTCATGTACTGCTGCACAACCCAGCAATCTTAGATATTTTCCCATGAGAGATAAAAACATATGTCCTCACAAAAACACACACAAAAGTTCATAGCAGCTTTCTTCATAATACTTAAAGTCTGGCATCCTAAATTTTCCTCAGTTGATGAATGGATAAACAAATGGTGGTACATTCATACAAGGAAATACTGCTGAGCTATAGAAAAGAATAGACTACTAGTAACATGCAACAACATGGATGAATTTCAAAAGCAGTATGCTACCTCTATACTGTTTTCAAGAATGGCTGCACCAGTTTGCATTCCCACCAACAGTATAAGAGGGTTCCCCTTTCTCTGCTTCCTTGTCAACATCTGTTTTTTCCTGTGTTGTTAATTTTAGCCATTCTGACTGGTGTGAGGTGGTATCTCATTGTGGTTTTGATTTGTATTTTCCTGATGATGAGTGATGTTGAGCATTTTTTCAAGTGTCTGTTGGCCATTTGTATGTCTTCTTCAGAGAAATGTCTGTTCATGTCTTCTGCCCATTTCTTGACTGGATTATTTGTCTTTTGGGTGTTGAGTTTGATAAGTTAAAATAGATCTTGGATACTAGCCCTTTGGAGATACCCAGCCTAGAAGAGGACAATCAATCAAAATGATTTTTCTTGGGGCGCCTGGGTGGCTCAGTCGTTAAGCGTCTGCCTTCAGCTCAGGTCATGATCCCAGGGTCCTGGGATCAAGCCCCACATCGGGCTCCATGCTCCGCAGGAAGCCTGCTTCTCCCTCTCTCACTCCCACTGCTTGTGTTCCCTCTCTCACTGTGTCTGTCTCTGTCAAATAAATAAATAAAATCTTTAAAAAAAAATGATTTTTCTTTGTAAATATTAAATCCAGAATTACATTAGGATATCAAATATCAAACATAAAATTAATAACTAAATTTTCCCTGAAGAATATAATAGGAGATGGTGCATTTTCTGAGCATTTTGTCTAAATTTGTAATATAGTTGTATCTTGTTTTGTGTTACCAATAGGTTTTAAACTTGTATAAATCAGAAACATTTAGAATTTTCTAAAACACTTCATTAAAGTATCTCTATGGTGAAAAAAAAAAAAGCAGTATGCTAGGAGAAAGACACCAGGCACAAAAAGACCAAAGACCACATATTTATGATCATTTAGAATTTAAAGTTCTCAAAAATGCAAAACTATTGTGACATTAACCAGATCAGTAGTTATCAGGGGGTGGGGTAGGGGAAAGATACTGACTGAGAGGGGGCAGGAGGGAACTTTTGGGGCTTATATAAATGTTCTATACCTTGGTGATGGTGGTAGTTACATGAGTGTATACATTTGCTAAACTCACCAAAATCTGTACAGAAAATTATTGGATTTTATTGTGTATTAATTATACCTCAATAAAGCTGATTATTTTTAAACACACACACACACATGTGCACACACCTGAGAACGGCCAATGATAAGAAGTGTTCAAAACCATCAAGGGTGTTGTTTCACTCCCTAAAGTCCTACATGGATACCCAGGTTAACAACCCCTGCTGCAAGTGCCCAAAAGCACTATCACAACAGTCAACTGAGAGGAATTTAAACCCCAAGTTGCAACAGTGCTAAGCCCATTCCAACAGCAACTCAGGCTTTGGGAGGTCTAGCTAGTTAGAGATTTCCCACTTGGGCCCATCCATGCCACACTGGTATGTACCAGCAGACTCATCCATTTAGGCATCAACATCTCCAAGGTTTCCTTTTCTTCCTCCTTCTAAACCTTACTTTCAGAAAAGGATTGAAAACTTTTCCAATCACTAAATGATTGCTAAAACTAAGTTTGTTACCCCTCCCAGCAGTATTTTTATTTTAGTAAAGAATAGAGCTGTAAGTGAAAAACCTATTTCCAACATTAGAACTTAAGGCACAGTGAATAAAGGAAGGCATTTGCTTTTTGGATGCAAAAAAAACTCCTCAGTTGCATCAAATAAGCATCTATTTCCACATAAAAGGACACAGTGATTTCTCTCTGAGTCCTAGGACTTGGGATTCTCTTCAAACTTTCCCTCTTTTAGTATCTGCAGGCAATACATTTTCTGAAGTTGTTTTGGTCTCTTTCAGAAACCAACAAAGTAGAGAGAAAAGAGAGTGAACAGACCAAGAAAAGGTGAGTCCTGACCTTCCAACATTGCTGAAAGAGGTACCATCTCCAGCGGATTTATAACTTCACCATCAGTTAAGTCTGAGGCATGCTGAGACCTCAGCAAACATGAACTAATGGAGAGGAAAAGGAAAGTTAGTATCTGGAAGGAAATATTCTAGCTATAAATGGATGGCAGGATGTCCAATGCACAATGCTCAAGGGGCACGGCAAGCTGAGTCAAGGTAAAGTAAAAAATTAATACCAAAAGGGTCTGTGTCATGTGCATGAGCTTTATATTATTCACCATGGTAACCCCAGTACCTATCATGGTGCCTGGACTAGTGGGAATCCTACATGTGTGGAATGAATAAATAAATAAGTGAGGAGTGATAACATGTTCCCTTTAGCGTCAGTGTCTTTGCACCTGCTGTGTCCTCTGCTTGGAATGTTCTTCTGCCACTTCTTTACCTCATTCTTCAGATCTTGGTTCAAGCTGCACTTCTACAAAAAACCAACCCTTTCTTAGAGTATGTTAGTCTGTTATCGTGTCATATGGATCCCTATGCTTTTTCTTCATAACACCAGGTAATACTTACATTTTTGTGTAATAATGTTATTAAACTATGAACTATACCAAACTTGATAGAGAGTAGAGATCATATCAGTTAAGCTTATCTTTGTATTGCCAGCACCTAACACAGTGCCTGGCATATAGTAGGTGCTCAATAAAGTTTTTTTCTATTGTGAAATTGTAGCAGCAGATATTTTTTAATTCATAGAAAATAGCCTTTTTATAATACTAACAATTTTCTGTAGTTATAATTTAATGGCATCTACTGGTTTACAGATAATAGGACTTATTCATAAAATTTACACTGTCATGGTTTGATAAATATATAACATGTTGGAAAAGAGTTTCATGGAAACGTAAATGCTATTCATCAGGGTTTAGCTTCTCTTACATTTGCTTTCAGCTAGCAATATTATAATTTGTTTGATTTTTATTTATTTTTCATTTATTTGCTTACTTTCCAGATTCTTTACCTAATCAAATCCAAATAAGCAACCCTAAATATGGCCCAGGGGAAATGTGTATATCCTTTTCTTTATATTCTCTTTTGTCCACATACTAGGGGCTATAGAAGACAAAATGTGGTGAGGTGCTTTTTTTAAGAGTTCAAGTTTTCAGTTGTTTTTAAATTCAGTTTATTCAAACTAAAAACAAAAAAATTTCACCCATTCTCCCACCCCTCACCCCCCACTTCTGGCAACCACCAATCTCCTCTCTGTGTCTATGAGGTGGGTTTTTTATTATTTATTTTTAGATTCCACATATAAGAGAGATCATACAGTGTTTGTCTCTGTCTGACTTACTTCCCTTATCATAATGCTTTCAAGGTCCTTCCATGATGTCACAAATGGCAAAATCTCATTCATTTTTATGGCTGAATCATATTCCATTATATGTATATACCACAATTTCTTTATCCATTCATCTATCAATGGACACTTAGGTTGTTTCCATACCTTGGTTATTGTAATAAATATTTGTTGAAAGAATGAATGTATGCATGAAGGAATACATAAAGATTCCTGGTGACAGTTGTTTCACAACATGATGAAATCAGATTATCTGTATCTCCATCTTCCCCGAGGAACAGGGCTCTCAAGAATATCAGGGCTCTGGCCACACAGTCATAGGGTCAGGCAATCCTAAGTCAAAAGCCTGGTCACAAAGATACTGTCATAAGCCCAGGGTCAACAGCCCCAGAGTGCCCAGCATCTACCCAAATACGCACGCTGCTGTGAGTCTAGGAATCCTGGATGGTGAGCGCAGGTACTGAGATCTTGCCTGCCCTCTTAGACTCAGTTCAGGTATGGTCCTGCAGGGAGAAGGCAGCAAGTAATCAACATATGGCAGGGGCAGGTCCAGTCAAAAATAAAGGGTAGTTAATTGAAGGAAGCATGAACAGCACATCTCCACCTCTCTCTTCAACAGTTTGTTTCTCCTTATTGCTATTTCAATGGCTCCCTGTATTCTGCCCTATCACTGAAATCTAGAAAAAGAAAGTGGCTCTATTGCAAAACGTCACCCAATTCCTTTTCTGTTGTTGTTTTTCCAGAGTACAATACCATGTACCTGAAAGATCTGATGAAGCTCAGTGTGTTAACATTTCGAAGACAACTTCAGGCGACAAAAGTACTACACATTTTTAATTAAAGAGTAAAATCCACATTACCATCCATTGTTTATATGCCTTCGCTTTCAAATTTTGGCTTACATTTTTTCTTGTCCATTAATATTATTATTACCATTAATAATAGCAGGGGCTCCAGGATTCCTTGTAAGTGAGATGACCTCCCTATAATGCCAGTTCTGCTCCCTATGCCAGGAACAGATTTTAACTGCTTCTTTTCATTTTGGAGCACACTTGTAGGCCAAGCTCACCTGACTGGTTCCTGGCTCAGGACTGATGTTTAAGACTAACACCTCCTGTTTCAGATTCAGCCTTCTTTTCTTAATTCTATAAATTGTGTTTTATGTAGAACTCCCAATTACTGGAATAATGGCTTTTATCTATGCTTAATTCTAAAACAGTGCCTCATTCCATCTTGTGTATTTGTGACTACCTCTTCAGTCTGGGTGGGAGTTATGTATGTTATGGCTTTATAGTGCTGTTATTAATATTTTGAAACATAAAGAGATGTGTACTATAATAATGTAATTACTATGCCCTGAGAAAATTTACCCACTTCTCTGTGAGGGTCAGTAGGAAAATGGTGGCTTGGTGTGCTGACAACAATGAGCAGACCAACTCAAAATTTGGAAAATTAGGAATGATGGAGATAGAACCAGCTCTGAATCCTGGAGCCACTTCAATCTGGGCTGCTGCTAATCTGAGGAGGATCCACCTGCCCAACAAGCTATTGATAAGCCTTAGCAGAGAGCACTGTGTAAAGCAGGAAAGCACTATGCACTGTGAACCCTACTTCTCTTCTTGAAGTAAGTGACTGAGATGATGGCCCAGGGCAATTGTTCAAGAGCCAATATGAGAGATCACAATACTCAAAAGAGAGAAAGAAAAAAAAGGGAAAGCTCTTGACCGACAGAGATGCACATGAATGTCCTATCTGTCCAGCCCTCTAGCAAGCAAAAGGTGAACAGACTGTCCAAAAGAACTTCAGACAGACAGCACCTTCCCTGGTGGTTGGTGAGAAGTCTGGATAATACTCAAGTTATCGTGATGCTCCATCTGGCTGGAGGCAGAGCTGGGAGGGAGAGCTATCATCTTGATAATGGGATAAACGGAAGGAGGCTTAGGACTCTTTCAACTCATGGCTGAGAAAGAAGGAGCTAGAGTGGAATTAGGAGGACCAAGATGCAAATCATCCAGAGGCCAACATAGTTGGCAGGTGTCCTAGGAAGGGATCAGCTGGTTCAGAGCAGGGCTCGCAAATTTGTGTCTGATACTGTCTATGTCATTCTCAACGATGGGAAAACTGGATGCACAAGAGGGCTATGCTAGCCCAGTAGAAATGAGTTAGGTGACCCTGGCTCTAAGGCAGCATCACTAATGGACAGAGCAGCCTCAGTCCAAACCGAGACAGAACTTTGGGAGGCCCAACGCACAGAAATATTTCTTCTTATTCTACATAAAGGAACCTAGAAGATTGTAGACAGCTGTGCTAGCCATGCTTGCCTTGTAATATTACCATTTGTGTGTTGTGCCCTGCCTCTGCCTTCATTAGGCTGAGGCATCTTGTTGGTTCCTAACATGTTTTATACAGTGAGCTCTTAATAAATTTTTCTTAAATTGATTTAAAAGTCTCCATTTTCTGCTTTACTTCAACAGTACTACTCAACTCTCGTAGCCCGACATTACTTCCTCTGTCCTCCTAATGTGTTTCCTCCCTCTTAATGTCTCCATGGAAGCCTCATTCTCCAGTCACCTTGGCTAGAGTCCTCTGACTCATCCTAAACCCTCTCCTCTTCCCTTTTCTCTTAGCCATTATATAAGAAAGGGGGGCTTATATAATTCTAAATGTTTATCTCAGTTATGAGACATAAAAATATCAAGCAAAGGAGGTCCTTTCTGAGGACAACTGGGAAATTTGGAGTTAGGAAAACGATACTTACTTTTCAGTTTGTAACTTTTTATATTCTGTAATTTTAAATTATGTGCTCATATGTACATTAAACAAAAACTTAATGTAAAATATTCCTTAAAATACCTTGATTACAAAATGAATGCCTATAACTATATTGTATATTTCTAAAGTTGCCAAGAGAGTAAATCTTAAAAGTTCTCATCACAAGAAAGAAAAAGTTTGTACCTATGTGTGGTGATAGATGTTAATAAAACTTATTGTGTCAATCATTTCACAATATATACATATATCAAATTATTATGTTTCAAATTATTATGTTGTACACCTAAAATTAGTACAATGTTATGTGCCTATTTTACCTCAACTAAAAATAAATAAATGAATATATATATACACTTAGCATATAGCATGCACTTAGCATATATTGCTACATGTAGCATATATATATATATGGCATGTGAGAAGACCCAGGAAAAATCTGGAAGAAAGAAAATTCCAGGCTCTGTGAGGGCAACAATATGTCTAATTTCTTAACCAATGAATCCTGGGCACCTAACAGTACCTCAAAGCTATTTGTTCAAATATTGAATGAAGCATTAATGTGCCCTCTGGTGAAAACATCCCTCCTTTGTATGTTAAATTCTCCAGATTTTCGATGTTCCAAATCTGGGGAAAGAAAAGCCAAGAAAAGTTAAGAGGTCAGTAAATATAATAGTACTAGTTAACATTCCTGGTACTCACCTTGTATCAGGGACTCTTCTAAACTGTTAAACTCATTATCCCATTTATTCCTCACAATGACCCTGTGATGTAGGTATGTGGATAGTATGACCATTTTGCTGATGAGGAAACCTAGACATGGACAGGTCAAAGCAATTAACCCAAGGTCACTAACTTAATAAGTGACAGAGCTGGGGAAAATTTTGCAAAGCATCACTCTTTCTACCCCTTTGTTTCCCAGCCATAGAAGAGATAACACTTTGGCTGGTTGTAGGTTGAGTGCCTACACCACATCCTGCACTAACAGCCCTCCGAGGCGGTGCCTCCAGAGGATTCATCACTGAGTTTTCCAGAAGCCATTCCATCATCTCATAAGGCCAGAAGCTGTGGATGATAAGGCACATGATATGATCGATCAGCAGAAATGAGTTTTTGGCACGTGATGTAATGAGCACTGGGTATTATATAAGACTGATGAATCACTGACCTCTACCTCTGAAACCAATAATACATTATATGGTAATTAATTGAATCTAAATTTAAAAAAGAACACAGTAAAACTTGCATAGATGGGGAAATTTTAATCATGTTTCCCCCACCCTCCCCAAAGGGTAGAATAACTAAATGGATTTTGAGACAATGAATTTAGGAAGAAACTATTTGCCATGCAAGTTTAGATGTGAAAAACTTTTCTATTCATCATTAAAGAAAAACTGGCAAACCAAAAAAAAAAAGGGGGGGGGGGAAAAAAAAAAAAAATGAGTTTTTGCTCAGAGGGAAAGCAAACTACAACGGCTGCCTCCATCTCCTCCCCCTCCACCCCTACCATTTACTCTTTTGCAATCCACCCTCCTCCCTCTGCCATTCTGAAGCCAGTTTAATCCACTCAGTGGTCTCACATTTGTTAACCTGGGCTAGAAAGCAAAGGGTCATCTCTGACTACTGCTCTACAACCTTTCCCTCAGTACCCACTGCCACCCACCTCCCTGCCACACTTGGTTATCACAAGACCAAGCAAATATTTCTCTGACTTCAGAGACCACCCTTTCTTTTCTCATTCAGGTCCTTATTTCCTCAATCCAAGAGCATGACAATCACTACCCAACTGATCCCAGTCTATTGTCCTTCTTATCCTGCATTCTGTCCAAAACATCGAAACGAACAAGAAGATAAATAGTGAAAAAAGGTCTCCTCACATTCCTTTTCCCTAGCCACATAGAGACAACTATGATCTCCAGGTTCTTACATATCTTTCCGTAGACACACTATGCCTATGTGTGTGTGTGTGTGTGTGTGTATGTGTACATATACATACATGAAAATAGTGTACATACGTATATACATATACATACATAAATGTAGGTGTGCATGTGTGTGCACATATTTTTCCCCTTATTCAGGTAGATTTGGTTTTATTCTACACCTAAGTAAACAGCCTAAACATAAGACTTCTGCTAAGACGATTAAGAAAGAAACCAGCCTTCAGTATAATCCTTCATATTAAAAACATATTACTGTATCAGTTTTCAGTCTCATCCATATACCAGCATTATTGTGGATCTTATAATAAAAGTGAGATTCCATTGGCTTTCACCATGTCTGCCTGTTCACTCCATAAGAAAAAATACTTACAGATATGGAGTCCTGCACTATCCTTAGGCACAATTTTTTTTTTAAGAGAGAACATGTGCAAGCAGTTGGGGGAGGTAAGGGGCAGAGGGAGAGAGAGAATCTCAAGCAGGTTCCACACCCAGCACAGGAGCCCAACATGGGGCTCAATTTCACGACCCTGAGATCATGACCTGAGTGGAAACCAAGAGTCAGATGCTTAACCAACTGAGCCACCCAGGCATCCCTTTAGACACAAATTTTTTAGCCTGCTCCAATTTGAACAAGTTACACCCTTGGTCTGGTCTACAATAGTCACCCTGAACTGGATCTCCCATTTCCTGTGTATCATTTTTTGTCTTTTGTGATTTACTCCCTCACTTTGGTGGTACATATATGCCAGTAGCTTTCTGAGAAAGGATATATGGGAAATTAATTTAATAAGATTTTGTGTATCTGAGAATGTCTTTATCCTACTTCCCACTTAATCATTTGCCTTGATATGGAATTTTGGATTGGAAATTATTTCCACTGTTTTAGTTTCCAGTGTTGTTCTTGAGAAAGCTATAGAAATTCTGATTCCTTATCTTTTTCTGTGGAAGCTTTTAAGATCTCTCTATGTCCAGTGTTCCTAAATTTTGTAATGAAATGCCTATTCATCTACTGTGATTTACACTGAGGTAGCCTTTTGTATTTGAAAATGCATGTCCTTCACTCTAGGGAAATTTTCCTGAATAATATCATTGATTAATTTTTCTCCTCTATTTTACTGATCTCTCATTCTAGGATATGGATTCCAATGTTGGATCTCCTAGACCGATCCTCCCATTTTCTTATCTTTCTCTCCTCTTTTCCATCTTTTTATCTTTTGTTCTATTTCTTAAAGATTTCCTCAAGTTTATCTTCCAACCTTTCTGTTGTATTCTATTTTATTTTATTTTATTTTATTTTATTTTATTTTATTTTATTTTATTATGTTATGTTAGTCACCATACAATACATCATTAGTTTTTGATGTAGTGTTCCATGATTCACTGTTTTCATATAACACCCAGTGCTCCATGCAGTACGTGCCCTCCTTAATACCCATCACCGGGCTAACCCATCCCCCCACCCCCTCCCCTTAGAACCCTCAGTAGGTTTCTCGGAGTCCATAGTCTCTCATGGTTCGTCTCCCCCTCCGATTTCCCCCCCTTAATTTTTCCTTCCTTCTCCTAATGTCCTCCATGCTATTCCTTATGTTCCACAAATAAGTGAAACCATATGATCATGACTTTCTCTGCTTGGCTTATTTCTTCTTAGCATAATCTTCTCCAGTTCCATCCATGTTGATGTAAAAGTTGGGTATTCAACCTTTCTGATGGCTGAGTAATATTCCATTGTATATATGGACCACATCTTCTTTATCCATTCATCTGTTGAAGGGCATCTCAGCTCTTTCCACCATTTGGCTATTGCGGACATTGCTGCTATGAACATTGGGGTGCATATGGCCCTTCTTTTCACTACATCTGTGTCTCTGGGGTAAATACCCAGTAGTGCAATTGCTGGGTCATAAGGTAGCTCTATTTTTAATTTTTTGAGGCACCTCCACACTGTTTTCCAAAGTGGCTGTACCAACTTACATTCCCACCAATAGTGTAAGAGGGTTCCCCTTTCTCTACAACCTTTCCAACATTTGTTGTTTCTTGCCGTGTCAATTTTTGCCATTCTAACTGGTGTAAGGCAGTATCTTAATGTGGTTTGGATTTGAATTTCCCTGATGGCTAATGATGATGAACACTTTTTCATGTGTCTGTTAGCCATTTGTGTGTCTTCTTTGGAGAAGTGTCTGTTCATGTCTTCTGCCCATTTTTTTTTGACTTATTTGTTTTTTTGGGTGTTGAGTTTGAGAAGTTCTTTATAGGTCTTGGGTATCAGCCCTTTGTCTGTAGTGTCATTTGCAAATATCTTCTCCCATTCTGTGGGTTGCCTCTTTGTTTTGTTGACTGTTTCCTTTGCTGTGCAGAAGCTTTTTATCTTGATGAAGTCCCAAAAGTTCATTTTTGCTTTTGTTTCACTTGCCTTTGGAGATGTGTCTTGAAAGAAGTTGCTGTGGCCGATGTTGAAGAGGTTACTGCCTATGTTCTCCTCTAGGATTTTGATGGATTCCTGTCTCACATTGAGGTCTTTCATCCATTTTGAGTTTATCTTTGTATATGGTGTTAGAGAATGGTCGAGTTTCATTCTTCTGTATATAGCTGTCCAATTTTCCCAGCACCATTTATTGAAGAGACTGTCTTTTTTCCATTGCATATTTTTTCCTGCTTTGTTGAAGATTATTTGACCATAGAGTTGAGGGTCCATATCTGGCTCTCTATTCTGTTCCATTTGTCTATATGTCTGTTTTTGTGCCAGTACCATGCTGTCTTGGTGATCACTGCCTTGTAATATAGCTTGAACTCGGGCAAAGTGATGCCCCCAGCTTTGTTTTTCTTTTTCAACATTTCCTTGGCGATTTGGGTCTTTTCTGATTCTGTTGTATTCTGCTATCACATTTTAATTTTTAAGAGCTCTTTTTTGTTCTCTGAATGTTTCTGCAAGGAGTCTGTTCTTAATTGTTGCAATATCATCTCTTGACTCTCTGAAGATGTTCATGATATGTTGTTTAAGTCTTATTTTTCCTCCCTTATCTCTGTGTCCTCCAAGTTGTTTCTTTCTGTTGGTTTACTTTGGTCTATATCATCCATGTTGGAGGATTCCTCAGATGTCTGCTGATGCTTGAGTGTCTGTTCATGATTAAGAGTAAGGAATTAAAAACTTGTTTGGAGGATCTAAGTCTGTGGATGAGCTTGTTAAATTTAGCGTTACAGTAAAGGGACCTAGGTGGGCCTTTGCTGGGAAACCATATTTAGATCTTTCCTCTTCTGCTGGTAGTTTTCCAGTATCTTGCCTGGAAGGTAGAAGTCTGGCTGTCAGCACTTCGGGAACCAAGTGAAAGAAAAGAGATGTGTGTGTGTGCATGTGTATGTGCACATGTGATAGTGGTGGGGTCTCTGCAGGCTTTATTCAGTATGAATAAATGTACTTAATCTATATGCTTTCAGTATGGTAAATCCATCCTCAAATGTGTGAGATGTTTCCCAGTTGAAACACTCCCTGCTTTACCCTTTCCAGAGAACGAGACTCTAGACTTTTGCCAGGGTGGGAGAGGGAAGTTACCCAGTGGTGTGGAGTGGGAAAGGAGAGCTCAGCTATAACTTACTATCAAATTTTACCTAGTCTTCCTTATTTTGGCCCTTATCTTTCCACCCAAACTTCATCCTCAATTGGTTCTCAATCCTGCCAGTTCCTGAGGATTTTGATAATTCTGGAGTATAAACTGGATTATTTCTTGGGTTTCTGCACTGACAGGTAAGACTGTCCTGCCTTATTAAGTTAGTTACCACTCATCCATCTATTTTTCAGACTCCAAACTGTCATCTTCTTTCCTATTCTTGTACTGTTAAATTTTTCCACTTAAATTAAAAAAATAATTTTTCTTTAGTTTTAGTGGAATTTCAGAAGGTAATGGAATTAGATGTGTATATTTAACCTACCATTGTACCTGGAACTCCACTATTCTAGGACTCTACCATTGAGGGCCTTCAGTCTAACATCCAAATCATCAACAATGTGACTTGAAACTAACTCAACTCTTTACCAATCTTATTTTTCCCCTCTCCTCATCATATTGGAAAACCATGATACTGCCAGATTTAGCTACTAATCTGGCATTAGTTATATACCCTGTTATATACCCTGTTATTATCAAGTTTGTTTCCATTTATGTTATTTTGCATCTCTGGAATATTTTTCCCCATTTTCCTCTGTTTATTGGACTCTTGTTCACCATTAAAGCCTGGCTCAAATCCACTACCTCTGCTGGGCCACATATCTAACCACCACCCAGGCTATGTAGTGACACCATATCCTTGGATCACAGAATACCCCTTCCAGCAATAATTCATTCCTATCCTAAAACATTCCTTCCCCACCAAGTACCATGATTCTGGCCATTGGCCAATATATAGAGGAGTTCCAAGTTTCCCAGGGGGACTTCAAGCCACCAAATAAGCAAGTGTTATTTTGTTATACACAGCCTTAGTCTTAAACCACTTGGTCTGGGTAGTTTGATGCTCTACATGCCAACTTCCCCCAACCATTCTAGGTTTGGCTTTTGATCACCCAATTGCCTCCTGTCCTTGCCATACCACTTAGAGCTGACAATCATCTCCTTCTCCCAGGTTAAAATCTTAGTTTCCCCACTTTAAGTATGACTTGGATTCACTCCCTAAAAAAGCTGCTTCTGACCACCCAGCATAATCATCCCTTGACCCATCTCAGCCTTCTGAGCCCATTATTTCAGAGCAGTCACACCAGACCAGATCTTCCCAGCCAACAGGAAGCAGGATTACAGTCACATGGCCCTACACAGGAGGTAAAGGTATGCCCTGTATCTACTCCTCAATTTTAGTAGACATCCTCATTAACTTAAGTAAAACCTCTCATTTCATGGAATCATATAATTTTAGAGCTTAGAAGAACTCAAACAGTCCTTGGCCCTCATGGGAGGTGGAAGCTGGATACCACAGGAATTGAGAAGCAGGGTCTGGAGAGATGTGCAAACAGAAAACGAAGATTCATACAGAGATGGGTAAGGTGGTGGCAAGGCTAAAGTAGAATAGAAAAGGAAAACTGTCTGTTTACAGCAACATTTCTGAACCTTGCTACACTTTAAGTTTGCCAGCATGTAATAAAACATTTCTAATTATGTGAGCAGTTATTTTTGTCTGTTCCTTATATATTTCCTAAGAAAATATTTGTCTGCAAACAGTGCATTAACAAGCATTAAGGATAAAAGGCACAGATAATGAATGAAACGGCAAAGAGATCAGAATCAGTAGTTTACATGTCTTATGAAAAAGCACATAAGATTTCCCACTTCTCAAATTACTTCCTATTAACCTACACTTTTGCTTAGAGCAATTAATAAATTGTCTTTAGTGAATGAAAAGAATACATCTCAGTTTTTCTAGGGCCTTACACCTGTAAAATCCAAATCAGAATCACAGAGTTGGGGAACCATAGATGCTGTGTCTTGGGTCAAGTCTCTTTACTAATGATGTTTTCAGAGAAAACTAAGTACCCGTGCCTTCTTCATCCTGGCACCATTTACATTGTTCCCTATTCACATACACACAAGAACAATGTAGTATTTTTTTTATAAACAAGTGTAACATGACAAAGGTTAGAGGACTTACTACTTTTTAAATGTTTTATTGTGAAAAGAAGTCCTTTAAAAATATATGTGAAGTTATTTCAGAAAGTAGCTCTCCACCCTGGCAGTAGTATCAGCTTACTCCTACCCATTGCATGAGGCAAAGTGGTCTCTTTTCCCATGATCTGATTGTATGGCACTGTTCTTGAGATTACACACTGTGAACCCATACGTTTCCAAAATATAGAGAGTACAAAGTAAAAAGTCACTAAATTGTCCTAACAGTCTATTAGACATGGAAGAAATATAGGAAGCATCCAGTAGAGCCCTTCCATTTTAGGTGGCAAACAAGGGCAGAGAGGAGAGGGATTAACCAAACATCAAAGAAAACCAGCCCCAGAACTCAAATTCCTGACCTTCAGGTTGGTGCTTTCCACTTTATCCTCTGTGCTTCCTGCTAGCTGGAAGAGCTGGGGAATGGGTGTCAACAGATGATAATACAGCAAGAGCATGGACTTCGGGGTCAGATAGACCTGACACTGCTATAGTTGGCATGTGACCTTGGGCAACTTAATCTCTCTGATTCTAGGTTTCCTTATTTGTAAAATAGGGTTAATAATACCTACCTACTTCATGAGATCAAGTGCAATAAAAAAAAAAGATGAAGATTATACAGTTGAGAAGAGAGGAGAGAAAAAGAGAGAAGGCAGGGAGGGAAAGGGAGGGATGGGGAGAAGAGGGGAGGAAAGGGGAAGGATCCAGGAAGCAAGCAATGTGTAGCTTGTGGCAGTAGGGTGGATTAGGGGTGGTGAATGAGCATTAGTAGTGGGAGGATGGGAACATGAAGCCATCATAGACTAATAGTGGTGGGTGTGGAGTCTTTCATATAACACTCAGCCCAGAAGTCCCTCCACACCCTGCTGAAAGCCAGAAATGCTCCTACAATTCCTCTTATATCAGCTTCACTTGAAGTGAAGTCCCTTGCTCAGCATCTCAACCCAGGGACTGAGATGATCCATGCAATCCCCTTACATGCATGGGACCTTTCTGTTCTTACTGCTGAAGCCAAAGTTATGTTTTTAAGACCTCTATCTTTGTCAAGATTATTTCCAGACTCAAGAATACCTACTTCTCTGTCAAGGTGGCAGAAAGTTCTGCCCTTACTAAATATAACATGAAATTCTGTGCAGTCAGGCTGAGAGACAAAGAGGGTCTCTCAAGGGCCAAGAGCTCCCAGTCCAGATTTTGGAAGACCTTTGCCTTAGAGGGCAATCATGCAGAAAATGGTTTTGGAGGGTAAGGGCTTACAAATTGGAGGCAGGAAAACCAGTTAGAAAATGGGCACAATTAGCCCCTGTAAGTTTGGCATTTCTAAGTTGCTGAACAAAAAGAGCCTCCTTACATTTCCAGACTGGATCCTGGTGCCTGGGCTCATCAGATCAGGGACAGGGTAAGTATACTGCACTACAGAAGCAAATCCAAATAACAGGGAAAAGGAAACTTAAGGGAGCTGCTTTAGGAGAGATAGACCACAGGAGTTCTCTGCACTCAATCAGAATGGGATGAAAGAAATCCTAAACTATGTTGGAAAGGTGAGATGATTCAGGCACAGCTACCAGACTAAAAATAGTAATATAAATCATAGTCTTTGAATAAACCCACGATTATATGGTCAGTTACTTTTCAACAAAAGAGGCAAGAATATACATTGAGTCTCTTCAACAATGGTGGTGGGAAAACTGGACAGCAGCAACAAAAGAATGAAGCTGGACCACTTTCTTACATGACACAAAAAAATAAACTTAAAATGGATTAAGGACCTAAATATGAGACCTGAAACCATAAAAATTCCAGAAGAGAGCACAAGCAGTAATTTTTCTGACATCGGCTGCAGCCAACATTTTTCTAGATATGTCTCCTGAGGGAAGGGAAACAAAAGCAAAATTAAACTATTGGGACTACATCAAAATAAAAAAACTTCTGCACAGCCAAGGAGACACTCAACAAAACTAAAAGACAACCTATGGAATGGGAGAAGATATTTGCAAATGACATGTGTGATAAAGCATTAGTATCAAAATATAAAAATTCTAAAACTCACCACCAAAAAAACCAAATAATCCAATTTAAAAATGGACAGAAGAGGGGCACCTGGGTAGCTCAGTCCATTAAGCATCTGACTCTTGATTTCAGCTCAGGTCATGATCTCAGGGTCGTGAGTTCGAGCACCATGTTGGGCTCTGCACACAGGGTGGAGTCTTCTTGAGATTTTCACCCTCCCTCTCCCTCTGCCCCTCTCTCCACTCTCTCTTTCTCAAATAAATAAAGAAATAAAGTCTTTTTTCAAAAATGGGCAGAAGATATGAACAGACATTTCTCCAAAGAAGACATCCAGATGACCAATAGACACATGAAAAGATGCTCAACATCACTCATCACCAGGGAAATACAAATCAAAACTACAATGAGATATCACCTCACACCTGTCAAAATGGCTAAAATCCAAAACACAAGAAATAAGTTGGTGAGGATGTAGAGAGAAAGGAACACCCATGCACTGTTGGTGAGAATGCAAACTGGTAACTGGTACAGTCACTGTGGAAAACAGTATGGAAGTTCCACAAAATATTAAAAATAGATCTACCATATGATCCAGTAATTCCACTACTGGGTATTTACCCAAAGAAAATGAAAACATTAATTCAAAAAGATGGATGCATTATTTATTGCAGCATTATTTGCAATAGCCAAATTATGGAAGAAGCACAAGTGTCCATCGATAGGTGAATAGATAAAGAAAATGTGAGATATATATGTATATATGTATAATAGAATAATATTCAGCCATAAAAATGAATGAAATCTTGTCATTTGCAATGACATGGATGGAGCTCGAGAGGATAATGCTAAAGGAAATAGGCCAATCAGAGAAAGACAAATACATGATTTCACTTATATGTGGAATTTAAGAAACAAATGAACAAAGGAAAAAAAAGAGACAAACCAAAAAACAAACCCTTAACTATAGAGAACAGACGGTTACCAGAGGGGAGGTAAGGGAGGAGTGAAATAGGTGAAGGAGATTAAGAGTACACTGACCTTGATGAGCATTGAATAAAATATGGAAGGGTTGAATCACTATGTTGTACACCTGAAACTGATATAATACTGTGTTAACTACACTAGAATTAAAATTTAAAGAAGGGGGAAAAAAACTAGATTTTTAAATAAAATGTAAACATTAAATATTCAGTAATAAAACTGTTATCTTTCAAAAAAATAATAAATAAATAAATCACAGTCTTTGATATAGTCACCAAGATGAAAACATCCTTTTTTATATCATAGATCCAGTATGGGAGTAGGGCAAAGGTGATTTCAGAAATGAGACCCAAAAGACACAGAGCAGGAAGCAGAGGCTCTTTGCTTCCAGAGCACTGGCCGCCAAATAATTAAAACTCTTTAGGTTCATATTTGCAACCCACAGCATATACCTGAAGGTTCTTATTAGAACATGCCAGGGTAGGGTTGCCATGCTGACTGGCAACACAAACTAGTTACATACTGTTTTCACCAGTCCACCTGCCACTTTTTAACTGCACACATCAAGTATGTGCCCTCAGGCTTCAGGCCTCACAACCTTTGTAGAACAGTTGAGCTGTACCACTTGATGAGAAAACATCAAGTCTATTCCATTAAAAAAAAAAAAAAAAAGCCAACCCAAACAATCAAAACCTAGTGGGTTTCTTTACTGATTTACTTTTTCCTGTGGTTTTCAATTTATTTGTTGAATACTCTTAGGAGTCATAGTCTCAGAGTTTGAGACTCTCATTGTCAATTTAGAAAGAAAAAAAAAAGGAATGCTTTTTTAAATGTTAAAAATAATTTATTTTTAAATTCTATTCCTGTGTCTAAACCAGGTATGCATAGTAACATATGTGAATGTCTTTAGGGTTTAAAGAGTCTTAACTGGAAAAAAAAAAAATATTGTGGCAAGACTTAAAGAAACAAGGTGACAGGTCAATGAAAATTTTAAGAATTTCATTCTCCCTGAGTAATTGCTTATATTCAGAACTTACTAGATATAGTTTATTTGCAGCAGGAAGTATAGGTAAGTTATAAAGAAACATTGCATCAGGGTCTTAACAATTTGTTTGGTCAAATCTTCCCAAAACCATGTAAGGAAGGGATGCTGCATCATTGTTGTCATTGTCGTCTTCATCTTCATCATTATCATAGCTATTTATTGAGCATACACTATGTCAGGCACTATGTTAACCAGTTTATGTATATTATCTTGGGAAGAAGGAAGAAAGGCTGCATCATCTTGCAGAAGTTTAAGAACTCATTTGAGAAGGGAGAACCAAAAGGAAAGCACAGTGAAGTAAAATAGTATCAGAATTTAGAGAAGGGGGACAAAAGTATGAGAGTAGCAATGAACAAGTATTTTATTGTATTGGGGCAGGATGGGGAGGTGTAGTCCTACCTTAAGGGTCTGATATAAATGATCACGAGGACAGAACTGGCAAAAAAAACTAATAATACTAGGAAATAATTCCTAAAGAAAGAATTCAGGTATGAATATTCAGGAATCACAGAACTATTGCCAAAAGAGTAAGTAGATTTTGAGGAAACCAGATTACCTCTCCCCCAGCTTATTGTTTGATTCATGTTTAACCTGAAGATGGAGCCAGTCCCAAGAAAGCAGATCCAAGAGATAGATAGATCATGGCGATGTCATGCAGACCCTGTTTCCAGCCACAACTTTGGTTATGTGAGCCAATAGTTTTCTCTCTCTATCCTCCTTCTTCCCTCCTCCCATCCTTTTTTATTCCTCAAGTTGGTTTTATTCCTTTAGTCAGATTTTCTATTCTTAATTGATACATCACAGAATGGAAAGGCTTGGTCCAGCTGAATCCAAAGGTATAATCAATATCTTCAAGCTACTCTCTTCCTCTCCCCTGCTTCATTTTGGCTTGGATTTTCTTTATATATTGACCTCCTCTCCTATTACAGGCAGATTCCTTCAATACAGGTAGGAAAGATGGTCACAAGAAGTTCCAGCTTATGTTGTTTGGAGAGTCTTTTTTGTTAGCTCCAGCAGAAATATTCTTGAGAGGATGTTGATTGGGTTTGTTTGGGTCACAAGTTCATCCCTGAACCAATCACCATGGCCAGGGACTTCTGACCTTATTAAACAGGTCCAAGTATTGGTCTCACTTCTCCCTTCCAAAAATCCCAGGGGAGTGGAGTCAACTCAAACTGGAATACAACAAAATGTTGTATGGGGAAAAGTGGTGTAAAGGATATTGGTGCCCCACTCAGGATCCCTTTATCTGGCCAATGCACCCATCCCCTGGAAGCTGTGAATGTTGACCCTAAACAACCCATAGCTGCCTTCTCTCTCTGAGACTTGCCCTTGGCCAAATAGGAACTTCCTCCCCTAATTCTCTTTAAAATTTGATTTTGTTCATTATGATTTTTTATTAATTTTGATTTACTTAAAATGTTGCATTAAAATAGTATTCATCTTGATTATTGAAATTTTGCCACCCTTCAAATTTTGCCCTGCTCCCCTCACCCTAGTCCTGGCCCTGGCTAAGAAGGTATCACCAGCCCTCCATCATCCCCTCTGAGGCTAGACCTCAGTCAATGATTGACTGATATAAGGGTACAAAAGTTCGGCCCCATTGCCTCAAAACAGGGCTCTCTCTGCAGTAGGAGTTTCCCATGGGATTAGATCCTATAGTTAGTCTCCAGCTAGGACCACATTCCCGCTGGTTTTTTATTCCTGCCCCATTTCTGCTTTCCTCAGTCTCTCTTTCTGAGAGCATTCCCAGCAAGTTACATGGATAAGAATCCCTGTCTTCAGGGAACCCTACTTAAAACAATTGATACCAGGAAGGGTTCTAGGAAGTAGACACTAAAGGTGAGTTTCTGTAGTTCAATTACTCACCAGCTGGATAACAAAGAGAACTAGGTTTTGATATGCCTGGATGCTGTTGTAGTAGATTATTAAAACTTACCTGTAGTGAGCTATTATGTGATCCAGACACAAGAAGATGCATTAACTGGTACAATGTCCTAGCATTAGAGTCACCTAGAATCTCTAAAAATTCCTAAACCCAGACCACATATAAGATAATTACATCACAATTTCTTCAGGGGAAGGACACAGGCACCAATATTTTTAGAAGCTCCCAGGTGATTTCAATGTGCTGACAAATTTAGGAACTACTGTCTCAGGCAATTGTGGAGTATGGGAGCAATAGTGACTGTAAGAAAGGACTGTGGAATCAGCGAGCTCTTGGTACTCACTAATTCCTTGCAGAGAGAAAAATCACAGGCTCAAGTTTATTAATGAACAGTTTTAAACAGTGGAAACTGTCAGAGTTATCTCCTTGACAACATTTAAAGAGACACTCATTTCCTACAGCTGGAGGGGAGGCATGGCTGAAGAGTAGGCTGAGGATAGGGGCACCTGGGTGGCTCAGTCGGTTGGGCGTCTGCCTTCAGCTGAGGTCATGGTCCCGGGGTCCTGGGATCAAGCCCCGCATCGGGCTCCCTGCTCGGCGGGAAGCCTGCTTCTCCCTCTCCCGCTCCCCCTGCTTGTGTTCCCTCTCTTGCTGTCTCTCTCTCTGTCAAATAAATAAATAAAATCTTAAAAAAAAAAAAAAAAAAGAGTAGGCTGAGGATATATCAAGAACTTCGAATTGCCTGAACCCTCTAGGCCTACAAAACTGACCAACTCCCTTGTTGAAAGATACAGCCCTCCTGCTGCTTAAAGACTGCAAGGAGATCTCAGTGAGGCGATGCTTTACAAGTAGGGTTGCCAGATAAGATGCAAAATGTCCAGTTAAATTTGAATTTCAGATAAATAATGAATAATCTTTTAGTATCCCAGTCTTCTGTATCCTGTATTTTTATTTGCTAAAGCTGGCAACCCTATTTTTTTTTTAAGATTTATTTATTCATTTGGGGGGAGGGGCAGAGGGAGAAAATCATCAAGTAGGCTCCATGTCCAGCCCAAGAGCCTGACGTGGCGCTCAATCTCACGACCCATGAGATCATGACCTGAGCCAAAACCAAGAGTGGGATGTTTAACCGACTGAGCCACCCAGGCATCCCTGGCAACCCTATTTTTAAGGCAATTCTTGCCCTCTTATAATCTGCCCCCACTTCCATCTGGCTACTGGACACATCATTAATACCAAATCTAAGTAAAACCTGACTGGGAAGTCTGAGGCTTGCTAAAGAAACAGAAGAGAAAATATACCAAAAGAGCTGAAGGACCTGCCTGGCAGGTACTGGCAGGAACTGGGAAAGTATTCCTGGGAGTGAGTCCTGGGGTGCTGGGTCAAGGGAGGAAGAATGAAAATCTAGATAAAGGATTTAACACCCGGCTGTAAAAGGGTCCTAGCGTTCTAATATATTACTGAAATGGCACTTGAAGTTTGGAAAAAAACATGGCCCATTGTAAATGAAGTAGAGGTGTCAGAACTGTGATGGCAAACTGTGGAGAAAAGGCTCAGAAGGCTTAGAGAATTCGAGATGCTAAAATGAGCCTACTATATAAACCTGGAAAACCTATCACTGTCTATTGATCAGGAGGGCCTGGAAGACACTTCATTAACCAAGGCAGTAAAAAATATGCTGGTGAGAGGGGACATAAGCATTGTTGAAAATCCAGTAATATTTGTTCTATGTAGATGAGGACTGACAGTAGAAGATGCTGTTATAGAGTGGGATTTACAATATCAAGGATGACATGATCCTGGAATACTAGAGGGCAGGGGCAGCACTTAAACATCAGAAGTAATGGGCATAATTAATGTGATGGGCAGCAAGTTTGGAACACTAGGCAGGGAGCCTCAGTGATCCCTAGAGATGACTCATAAAAATGGTACCCCTAGGGGCAAGGAAATGGGCCACCCTCAGAGGTCCTGTTTAAGATATGTAACCAAAGGATCAGAACAGATAAGAAAACTGAGGTCACAAGCCCACCATTCCCCCACACCTGGAGGTAATCTTTATCTTTGTGATAAAACTTTTCTTGTTTATTATTTTGCAGCCTATGTATGTACCCTAAACAATATAATTTAGTTTCCCTCAGTTTCCAACTTTTATATAAATAAAATTATACTATATAGTTTTTATGTGTGACTAATTTCCTTCACTCTATATTATGTTTGTGAGATTTATATATATTATGTGTGTGCTCCATGTTATTCCATCGTATGAATATCCTATACAAGGTCTGTTTTGTGGGACATGCAACCAGGGTAGTCATACGGGCTCCCACACTCAGAAGGACCTGTTCTTGGTTTAATAATTTTATCTTTGAATTATAGTTTTGTAAGGAAATTCTGATGGAACAATGCAGCATGTGCTGCAGGCTTGAAGACTTGGCTCAAGAATGATCCTACCTCCTGCCATCTTCCTGGAGCAGGTTTTCAGCCAACCACTCCCCACCCCAGTAATCCCAGGCTTCTTGGTCCCAACCCCAGGCAGCAATGGCTAACCCCCTACTGGAGGTCTGGGCAAGGGCACAGAGAGGGTCAGCATAGTGTCCTACAGTATTTGGGGGAGGGGATTTATGGTGGCAATCGTCCCTGTCCTAGGCTGGGAATGCCATGGTGAATTCAGAGGTGACTTGATGGAGACAAACCTCTCATCCACCCATGTCCAGGAACCTAGCACTTCCAGGCATGAAGTTACAATACTTTGTGGGGTGAGAAGGGGAGATGACTGCCTCAACTTTGGGAGCCAGGTCTGGAAGCTGTTGGGAAGAGTAACCCAGCAGTTGGTGGCTTTCATGCCTGTACCAGAGGATCTGCACTTGCCCCATGAATGTCCCTGAACCCAGGAGAGCAAGACATTAGATAACAAATCATAAATACCATGAAGGTTGAGAGAAACCACAGAAGAAAGGAAAAAGCTTTCTTCTTGCTTTTTGAAGGTGCCCACGTTTTCATTTGGCACTGGGCCTTGCAAATGATGTGGCCAGGCCTGATGCTATAGTTTGTTTGTCCATTACTATTTAAATCAATTTACAAACCTTAAAAATTGTACCCATATAAAAATGCATAATTAGGGGCACCTGGGTGATACAGTCAGTTGAGCATTTGAATCTTGGTTTTGGCTCAGGTTGTGATCTCTCAGGGTCATCGGATGGAGCCCTGTATGGGGCTCTGCACTTAGCGCGGGGTCTGCTTGGGCTTCTCTCTCCCTCTGCCCCTTCCTGCCCCTCTCTTTAAAATAAATAAATGGGGCGCCTGGGTGGCTCAGTTGGTTAAGCGACTGCCTTCGGCTCAGGTCATGATCCTGGAGTCCCTGGATCGAGTCCCGCATCGGGCTCCCTGCTCGGCAGGGAGCCTGCTTCTCCCTCTGACCCTCCCCCTTCTCATGTGCTCTCTCTCTCATTCTCTCTGTCTCAAATAAATAAATAAAATCTAAAAAAATAAAAAAAAATAAATAAATAAAATAAAATAAATAAATGAAGCTTTTAAAAATGTACAATTAGATGAGTTTTGACATATTTATACATCCATGAAGCTGCTGCCAAAACCAAGATTCAGAACATTTCCCAAAAGATTCCTTATGTCCTTTGCAGTCCACTCCTCCCTCCATCCTGTCCCCCAGACAACCACTGATCTGCTTTTTGTCATTATAGATTGTTTTATAGATGATAGATTGATTTTCAAGAATTTTACATAAATGAAACCATACAATATGTATTCCTTTTTTTAATTAAAAAAATTTTATTGAGGTATAGTTGACACACAATGTTACATCAGTTTCAGGTATACAACATAGTGATTCTCTAACTAGTATGTATTATTCTTTTGTGACTGGCTTCTTTGACTTAGCATGGTTTTGAAAATTCACTTAATCTTGATGGACAGTTGAATTTTTCCCAAATACAACTGTTATGGAAAATACCATTATTGACATTCTCACACACATGTCATGGTGCACATGGGAACAAGTGTCTCCAGGGTTCATACATAAGGTCCTGGGCTATGGTTAGTTTCTATTTTATTAGATAAAACCAACCTCTTCCAGAGTTGTTGTTCCAATTTAAATTCCCACCAACATGTATGACAGTTTTCCCTACCCTATATCCTTGTCAAATCTTGGTATTGTCAGTCTTTTTAATTTTTGCCAGTCTAGTGGGTGTGTGATGACATTGCATTTGTGGTTGTTTGGTTTTACTTTGCATTTCCTTGATTACATCTTTCATATGCTTATTAGCTAATTAAATTTGCTGTATTATGAAGTACCCATTTATTCAGTTTTTATATTAGATCTACCTTTTTCTTTTTGATTCATAGGGGTTCTTTATATATTTTGATTACTACTAAGATTTTTCTATCAGTTTTATATGTTATAAATATCCTTTCCTCTTCCATAGCTTGTCTTTTCATTCTTTTTATTGTATCTTCTGATTAACAGAAGTTCTTCATTTAACGTAGTCAAAAGCATCAATCTTTTCCTTTATGATCAGTGCTTTTTATATCTTGTTTAAGAAATCAGTCCCTACATGTAAAGTCATGAAGATACCTCCTGTGTTATCCTCTAAAATATTTTTGTCTTTTCCTTTCACATATAAGTATTATCTACAATTTATTTTTGTGTATCATATGAAGTATATGTCCCAAATAAATTTTTTTTCAGTTTGGATACCCAATATTCCCAGCACTGTTACTAAAAAATCTACCTTTTCTCCACTGCTCTGATATACTACCTCTGTCATAAGTCACTTGTCCAGATATGCATGGATTTGTTGGGGGACTCTCTGTTTTATCCATTTATCTATTTTCCATCCTTACACCAATACCACCACACTGTCTGATTAGGGCTTACCGAGAAGTCTAAAACTAAAGTCTGGTAAACAAGTTCTTCCACTTTCTATCTTGACTATTCTTAGCCATTAGCACTTTCATATATGTTTTAAAATTTGCTTACCAAATTCCACAAATAGATCTTTTTGAATTTTGACTGTTACTACATTAAATCTATGAATCAATTTGTAAAGAATAGGCATCTTCACAGAATCATATTTTCCATCCTATGAATATGGTAGAACTCCCCAATCATTTATGTTCTTTGATGTCTTTCAATAAAATGCTAAAATTTTCTCCATGGTAGCCATGCTCACTTGCTCATCTCTTGATAGATATGATCCTTGGCATTTGATGTGATATTTTTAGTTTTATTTCATGTCTAATGAACTGTTGCTGTTATCTAGAACTACAATTTATTTTTGTACATTGATTTTGTATCCAGAAAACTTCCTAAATGCTCTTGTTGATTCTACTAATTTATCTGTAGATTCTTTCAGGTTTTCTACTTACACAGTCATGTCATCTGAGACTAGTCATAGTTTTATTTCCTTTCCAATCTTTATACCATCTATTTCTTTCCTTGCCTTACTGTATTTCCTAGGATTTTCAGTACAACACTGATTAGAAGTGATAGCAGGCATTGTTTTATTCTTGATCTGAAAGGAGATGCTTTCTTATGTTTCACCATTAAGAATGTTTGCAGTAGGTTTTTGTACATATTCGTTATCAGATTATCTTTTTTTTTTAAAGATTTTATTTATTTATTTATTTATTTATTTGACAGAGAGAGAAACAGCAAGAGAGGGAACACAAGCAGGGGGAGTGGGAGAGGGAGAAGCAGGCTTCCCGCAGAGCAGGGAACCCGATGTGGGGCTCGATCCCAGGACCCTGGGATCATGACCTGAGCTGAAGGCAGATGCTTAACAACTGAGCCACACAGGCGCCCCAGATTAAGTATCTTTTTATTCCTAGTTTAAGAGATTTTTATCCTATTATTATAAATGGAAATTTAATGTTATCAAATGGTTTTCTGTATCTTTTGGGACAATAATACAATTTTTCTACATCATTCCATTAATGTGGTTAATTATATTCATTGTATTTCTAAAGTTATTCAATTTTATATTTCTGGGATAAATGCAATTTAGTCTTGATCCTTTTTATATTGACTAGATTTGGCTTGCTAAATGTTTGGCTTCAGATTTTTGTACCCATTTTCATGTGTCAGATGTCTGGTAATTTTGCTTTCCTGTCCAGTTTTCTTGTCCTAGTCCAGTTTTGGTAACAAAAGTATATTAGTTTCCAATAATGAGTTAGAGAAATGTTACTCCTTTTCTATTTTCTTTTTTTTTTTTAATTTAATTAATTTATTTATTTGACAGAGAGATACATAGCGAGAGAAGGAAGAGAAGCAGGGGGAGTAGGAGAGGGAGAAGCAGGCTTCCCGCAGAGCCGGGAGCCCGACACGGGGCTCAATCCCAGGACCCCGGGATCATGACCTGAGCCGAAGCGGACGCTTAATGACCGAGCCACCCAGGCGCCCCTCCTTTTCTATTTTCTAAAAGAGTTTGCACTCAGTCTCACCAGAGATTTGTCAATTTTATTAGACTTTACAACAAACTACCTTTTGGCTTCATTGATCCTTTCTCTTTTATATTGCTTCCAACTTCATTCATTTCTTCTCTTATTTGTTATTTCTTTCCTCCTACTTTCTTTTGGCTTATTTTGTCATGCTTTTTCTGACTTCTTTAAATAGATAATTCATCCATTGATCTTCAGGTGACTTTCCTTTCTGATCTACTTACTTAAAGCTATAAATTCCGTCTAAAAACTGCTTTAATTACATCCCAATATTATGCTATGCAGCATTTACATTATTGTTCAGTTCAAAATAGTTTCTAAATTCTATTGTGATTTCTTATATAACTCATGGGTTACTTATAAATGTATTTCTCATGATCTATGTAACATTTAGGGATTTTCTGGTTTCTTTTTGTTTTTGGTTTTATTGGTTTGTTTTTACCAATTTTTAGATTAATTACATCATAGTCAGAGAACATGATCTGCATGATTCCCAGTCTGTGGTTTTGTTGTTCTTTATGGCTCAGCATATGGTCAAATTTTTTAACATGTTCCTTATGGGTTTGAAATGGAAGTATTTTGTATTTGTTGGGTACAGTGTCCTATACAAATTCATTGTGTCAAATCTGTTAATGTTAGTTAAATCATTTAAATCCTTATTGATCTTTTTTGTACTGTTATTCTACCAACTACTGAGAGAAACTTTTTAATTCTCCCATGATAGCTGTGCATTTTCCTATTTCTTATAATTCTGTCAATTTTTGCTTTGTATATTTTCAAGTTATATAATTAGATGCATTGTAAATTTTAAATTGTGATGTTTTCCTGATGAATTAAGCCTTTTATTGTTATAGAGTGATTCTCATTACATATAGTAATTCTTTGTGTCTTTAAGTATACTTTGTGTTATGTTAATTAACCATACCATATTTGTTGGTTAGTATTTGCATACTGTATCTTTTTTCATCCTTTTAAGATACCTCTTAGTGTCTTTATGTATTAGATGTGTCTAAACATTTATTCTTAGTTTTTATACATCCAGTTTATCAATTATTATTATATTTGTTGTAATTGCTGATATATTTTGTTTAAATATATTGCTTTATTTTGTGCTTTTTATTTGTTCCACATGTTCTATGTATATTTTTCTCTCCTTTCTTGCTGTCTCTTAGATTAAGTATTTTCCAGTATTCTAGTTTTATTCTCTACTAAATGTGAAATTAAATATTTTGTTCCCATTATTTTAAAGATTTCTATAGAAATAACAATATACAAAATTATCAAAATGTACAATTAATCACTGTCTCCTTGGAAAATACAAAGCCCAAGTACACTTTTAATACCATTTAAACCTCTTCCAACTTACATATTATTTTTTTCATGTACTTTAACCGTATCTTTTCTTTTTTTTTAATACCACAAGACATCATCACTGTTTTATATAGTCAATTTACCCACATATTTACTACTTCTACATTCTTTATTTCTTCTTAAACTGTAGGCCTTCCCTCTAAGGATCCCTCTAGGATCATTTTCAGTCTCTCTAAGGTATATGCATTAGACCTTCTTTCAGTGAGGATCTGCTGTTGAAAACTCTGTTTTATTTACCCTTATTCTTGATAGATATAAAATTCTATGTTGGCATTTTTTTTTTTTGGGGTGCACTGACGATATTACCCCACTGTCTTCTAGCTCTCCTTGTTATGTTGAGAAGTCAACTGACAATCTGTCACTCCTTTGAAAGCATATTTTTTTTTTTTTTTTTTCCTTCTGGCTTCTTTTAAAATCTGTCTTTGGAGTTCTGAAGTTTCATTATGATGTGTCTAGGTATGTATTTCTTTTTATTTATGTTGCTTGGGTTTCATTAAGCTTCTTAAACTGCTGTATTAATATTTCTTTTTTCATTTCCAATAAATTTTGATCCATTATCTCTTCATATATTGTTTTTCCAAATTTCTCTTTCTTCTCCTACTACAGTTCTGATTAATTGATTTAGGTTTTCCCATACCATCCTCCTTGCCTCTTAACTTTTCATCTGTATTCTCCAGTTGTTTTTTTTTCCTCTAGACATTTTTTTTCTGCCTTATCTTGTAATTCACTAACTATATCTTTACCTATATCTAATTTGTTGTTAAACATTTCTATGTTGTATCTACTATGCAATTCCTGGTCCTTCTCAGAATAGAATGGTTGTCATTCATTCATTCATTTATTTAATTAATACTGAATACTTACTATGTATCAGGCATAGTGGATGAATAAACTTGGATATACAGTAGTGAATAAAGCAGACAAAACCCCTGCCCTTGTGGAGCTCACAGTCTAGTAGAAAAAACATACATTTAAGAGGTAATTAAATGGCACATTCATTTCATACAGTAGTAAATATGATGAAAGAGAAAAACAAAATGTTGGGAGAGAGAATGGGTGTTGGAGCTTCCACTGTGCTTCATTTATCTCCACGAAAGCTCATATCATGATTTATTGTAACTGTCTGATACCTGTGGCTATTATTCCTTGGTTACCAACTTGTCTTTTGTCTGACACTATTCCTCTCTGAGCCATCATCCCTAATAGGGATACACCCAAGTTTGACTCGGCTTCCCTTTCCCCTGGCCGCCCTGCTGACCTAGCATGGCATGAGTCACTCTTGCTCTGAGAAACAAAGTTCTGAGAAAACTGAGCCAATGAAGAGGTGAGAGAAAAATAAAACTCCTAGCGTAAGGGATTTGGAGCATGTAGGGGTGGAAAAATCACTCTGGAGTTGTCAGATGAACCTGATCCAGATAAAATACTCTGTGCTTAGATGAGCAAACAGATAGTGAAGTAAATAAAAGTACATTTTGAGTACTCTTTGAAACAGTGGCACATAAATACCTCCTGTGCCTTGAGAAAAGCCCTCACAGTAATAGAGATCTCATGACAACACCAAACCTAAATATTTGGACTGTGAAAAAACAGAAGACTGAACATGCAGTCAATGAATTCACATTTTCCCCAACATCATAGTCTGGAAAATAAGCCATTATATCCTCAGGGTTTCAGGACCTTAAAAGAAGTCCTAAAATGACAGGAAAGGGCCTTTCCTGTGTCTTCCTTGAGCTAAGGGCATTTACCATCAAATCTCTGCTCCACCAGCTTCATGGTCTCAGGGAGATTGTTTAATCTTACTCATTTTGAGCTCAATTCCTCATCATAAAATGTGAATAATAATGGACCTTCTAGAGGGTTTTAATACTTAATATATAATAGGCATTATAATTTTATAATATATAATTTTTTCAGCATCCAGCTCAGTGCTGAGCACATATTAGATGCTCAATAAATGTTTTATTGTTCTATTAGCTGTACTTTTATTATTGGGGCCTCTCTCAAACAGTGAGGATGCATCTCTAAGATAAATGAGTAGGTGGTCTCTGAGGCTTTCAGAGGCCTGGTGACCAGGTCTGCAAAGAGTGACACAGGGGCATTCCAAGAGATATTCACCCAGCTAAGCCCCCAAGCATGGAAAAGAAAAGACTTCCTCCATTTACATAGGCCAGGTGCCTTGCTTTGACCTATTTATCTTCCACCTCCCTCGGTAGACACAGTCACAGAAACAGAGTAATTTGCATATTCTTTAAATAAATAAATAACACTGGGTAATGCTTATAAATATTCTAGTCAAGCTGAGCTAAAAGGAAAACTCAAACTGACTAGAGAAGCTTTGCCAACCACCTGCTCAACATATAAGGTTTTGGTAGAGTAGGCAGTTAGTTAGACATGAGCTTCAGGCAAGAACACTGATAAATAGGTTACCCACTAGAAGACTGAGGGCACAGCATCCTGACTTTGTGGCTTTCAAGACCCCTCAACATCCTGGCCTTGTGGCTTCCAAGACCCCAGGACTAACAGACCAAGAGCCACCAGTGCAGCACAGGAACTCTCCCCTTCCATATCTGCCCCAGGGTAACCCACAGAGTCATTATAATGCATTTGCACTGTGATTTTAGTCCCCCCATGGGGGAGGGCTGTCATGACTGTTCTGGTACAAACCTTGTAGGGTCAAAAACTCCCCCTCCCAACTTGTGAGAGAAGTGCCCCAAATGCTTGGAAGCAGCCTTCATTAGAGACCACCCTCCATGACCCAAGACCCCGCTCACATAAAAGGAAAAGACCACTGTAGCCTCAGGGCACACCTGAGGGGCCTGCCAGCTCTCCCTTCTTGAGAGTGTACTGTCCTTAATAAACTGCTTTGTGCTTACTACTTTCCTTCTGGCTGTCTTTATTCAAGGACAGATCCTCATGTACATCTTTCATGGGGAATCCAAGAACCAAGACCTCCATTCCCCCCGCAATGTAGACTCTCCTACCAGTAACAGTTGCATGGTATTAGCTTTACACAGCAGACCACTGACCCAGTCCCAGGCCCCACACCTCTTTCCTGACCAGAGTTCTATCCCACACCCTGGGGGTATTCAGTCAGCTCATATGTTTTAACTTTCCCCATGGAGCAGCAGAAATTATCTTCTTTATTCTGCCATCTGCTTCACTTCCATAGCTACGAAATGCCAAATCATGAACTGTCAGAGGATGGGGTAGGAGCTGCTTGCAAGGTCACCACCTCTGGCTGCTTCCCTGAGTATTTAATGGAAACTTTAGCTCTACAGGAAACTCTGTTGTTGGGGGCCTGGTACCTAGGGTAGAAGGAGACTCCCTCTGAACAGCACTTGGTCCCAAACCAGTCTGTGACACAGAATAAGAAGGGATTCTCAGAGAAGGAGAGACATTCTGCAGGGCTCCCCACCTGAAAGGGTAAAGTTCACCTTAGAAATTCTGATGGAAAATTTGATGGACCTAACCAATAAATCATCTAAAATTCAAGGAGATTTGCTCCTACCACAAAGAAAAATAAGGTCAGAATTTTTCTTCTCAAAAGAGCCTAAGCCACTCTTTGGAAAGGAAGTTTGATATTTATAATTACAGGTTTCTTAGGAATCAGATGGCAACAATTTTATAAATCAAAAATGGAGACAAAAACACTCAGATATGAGTTTGATACATCATAGTTAAGGTCAATCTTGTGACAGTAAAATGGTTAATCTTGGGTTCACAGCTGTGGGGTAAAACAGAAAAAAAAAAAAAAAGTTTCTTTCCTGAAAGCTAAAGAGGCTCTCTCTCTAATCCCAGATGGCATTATCTTGATAAATAAGGAAGTTGTGCTTATTAACAAGAGCTTAATAAGATTGCATCCCCCTTTAAATATCCTGAAAACATTGGTGGCTTTCCTCTCTAGCAACAAACTGTGGTAAGCAACTCAGAGTCATTTCCTGCCCTGTCCTTGACTCCCGGCAGCAGCCTGTGGACGTGGCTGACCAGGGCACAGAGCCATGATTCATCTATCTTCCAGCATATGGATATGAGGGCAGCACCATCTCACAGGAAAGGACAATTTTGTTTTATATTGTTTAATGTGCTTCTGGGACAGCACAAGCTGTCCTTATTCTGAGGCTGGAGAATTTGATTTCCTCTCTTGTCTGTGGAAATGGGCTCAGTATCTGACCCTATTTAATCACAGATTATTAACACTAATCTGAGTAAGGTGGCCGACTGGAGGCCCTCCCTGGGCCATGGCAGAAAGCAGCACTAATCCTTCTCACTGAACCTAAGCCCAACCTCAGAATATAGAATTCTTGGCAGCCCCGCCCACCAGAATAGGCATGTGTGATTAAAACCACCATATATTTCTTCAGTTCAACAAATTCATATTATTTTTTCACTAGGAAAGGAAAACACATTACTATTTCAAGAGTTAGCATGGAATTCTACTGAGGGAAGAGACCAACTAGTTCCAGCAACAGTAATGTACATTCTTCTGACACTCTTTTCAGTGCTACTTTCAAATTCCCCTCTGAGCTCCCTAACTCCTCAGTCAGAATCTAATATAGACAACCACCTTAATATTCCTGCTGCCTTAGGGAATGGAAGAAGAATGGTGGTGCCTATGTGAAATGAAGCACAGGGGAGAGAGGACCACAGATGCAGAAAGAAATGGTAGAAGCCAGGAAACAGTAGAGGCAGACTGCAGAGTGGACAAACTCAGAGAGAAGTAGACATAAGAGAATCCTGAAGAAAAGGGGGGAGGGAATGGAGAAACAGGTGGGTGAGCGTAGAGGGCCTTGGGGCTATTATATGGTGAGGGGCTTTCCAAATAGTAGACATTTATTTGTTTAACGAATCTGTGGTGATAATTCATGTATAATCTAGTACCCTGACTTTTTTGCAAAATATAACTCAGAAGTACTTTCTACGTTAATAATACATTCTCTTCATAAATATCATTTCCAATGGTTTCAAAATAGTCTACTGAGCAGATGTGCTATGGTTTACTTAATATTTCCCTATAATAGACTTTTAAATAAATTCAAAATTTTAGCTATAAAGGATGATGATACTATGAATATCATTCTGTATAAAATTTTTTTATCAGGGGCGCCTGGGTGGCTCAGTCGTTAAGCATCTGCCTTCGGCTCAGGTCATGATCCCAGGGTCCTGGGATCGAGTCCTGCATCCGGCTCCCTTGCTTCTCCCTCTCCCACTCCCCCTGCTTGTGTTCCCTCTCTCACTGTCTCTCTCTCTCTCTGTCAAATAAATAAATGAAATCTTTAAAAAATAATAAAGTTTTTTATCATAGGATAATTCCCTGATGGTACATTATCAGCAATGGCATTTACCAGGCCAAATGGTATGAAATTTTTGAACTTTTGATAAATATTGATATATATTTTTTTATTTGCATCAATACTGATGGGGATCCCAGTTTCTCTGCACAAGGGAAGCTCTCTATTAAGTTTCGTTTATTCCCCGGAGGGAGATGTTCTTAGACTGACAGGTATTTTTAGAGGCTGCATTCTTAAAGATAAAATTGCTAAGTCAAAAAGTACACATATTTGAACTTTTGGGAGACAATGCCAAATCACCTTCCAAATAGAATATACCATTTAAACTCCCAACCATAATGTTCATACATCAACCACCTATGAAAATATTCATTCCTCCCATGGTTGCAGACCATGGGTACTATAAAACCCAAAATAACTAGTTTGGGTCAATCTGATGGTCAAAAATATCATATCATTTTAGTTTACATTTTCAGAACTGCTAAAGAGGCTATATTTTCAAATTATTAGCTATTTGTGTTTTTTCATCTGTGAATTGCCTGTTCACATATCTTGCCATTATTCTATTAAGTTGTACATATTTTACTTATTGATTTGCAGAAGTCCTCTAAATATTACCAAAATACATTGCTTATTATGTATATTGTAAATATTTCCTGCCTTCTTTGTCTTTAATGCCTTCTATTATACAGAAAATTTTAATTTTCCTATATAGTCAGATCCATCTGTCTTTCCCTTTTGGCACCTGTGTTTTTATCTAGCTTAGGAGGGTCTTACCCACCCGATTATAAAAATACTCTCAAAAGTTTTATTCTAATCATTTTTTATATTTAGCTATTTAAACTGTATGGAATTTTGTTTTGTATATGCTGCTAAGTGTGATTTTATTTTTCTAAAATAGATGAGCAGTTGTCCATTTATCACAAACTAAATCCATAGTCTTCCTGGATTGAGTTTTACGTTCTCTAATTATTAACTTCATAACAGATTTTATTCTACTAGAGGAAAATATCTCCTTGATTTCTTTCCTATTTTAAAATTTTATTGATTATTCTTGTCTATGTTTTCAAGTAAACTTTAGAATCATCTAGAAAAGGATTACCTTTTTAAAAAGCAATTATTTTTCATTGAGATTACACTAAATTTATATGTTAATTTGGGAATAAATAACACACCTTGATAATATACCCTGGTAATAATATTAAATCTTTCTGTGCATAAAATGGCATCACTCTCCATTTACTTATTTATTGGACTACTTTTCTATTCTATTTCTATTGATATCTTCAAATTTTTCACTTTGTCTTGATTATCTTTTTATAACAACTTTATTGAGATACAATTCACATGCTATAAAGTTCATCTTTTTAAAGTGTATAATTCAGTGGTATTTAGTATATTAACAGAGTTGTGCACTGATCACCACTATTTCCAGAAGATTTTCATCACCCCTAATTAGAAGCTCCATATCTATTAACAGTCACTCCTCATTTCTTTCTTCCACCTAGCCCCTGGCAACTACTAATCTACTGTATGTCTTATGGATTTGCCTATCCTGGACATTTCATATAAGTTGAATTATACAATGCATGGCTATTTGTGTCTGGCTTCTTTCACTTAGTATAATGATTTCAATGCTCATCTGTGTTGCAGAATGTTATCAGAACTGAACTCCTTTTTATGCCAAATAAACTCCATTAATTGGAGATACCATATGTCATTTATCCATACATCAGCTGATGGATATTTGGGTTGTTTCCACTTTTGACTATTATGATAATGCTGTTATGAATACTTGTATATAAGTTTCAGGTGGACATATGTTTTCCAATTCTCTTGGGCATATACCTAGGATATAAGTATATATAGTTATACATACCTGGAAGTACTGGGTCATATGATAACTCTATAACATTTTGAGGAACTGACAAACTGTGTTCCAAAGTGATTATACCCATTTTACAACCCTACCAGCAATTTATAAGAATCCCAATTTCTCCAACTCCTCACCAACACATACTATTATATTATTATTATATATTATTCAGCCACAAAAAAGAAGGAAATTCTGACATTTGTGACATGAATGGGCCTTGATAGTATTATGCTAAGTGAAGTAAGTCAGAAAAAGACAAATACTGTATAATCTCATTTATATATGAAATCTAGAGGAAAAAAAAAAAAGCTCACCAAAAAAATCTCCCAAACTCATAGATACAGAGAACAGACTGATGGTTGCCAGATGCAGGGCAGGGTTGGGCAGGGGGTAGCTGGGGATGAGGAAGGGTGAAATGGGCAAGGATGGTCAAAAGGTTACAAGCTTCCAATTATAAGATCAATAAGTACACCATGATGACTAAAGTTAAAATTTTGTACTATATATTTGAAAGTGGCTGGAAGAGCAGATCTTAAAATTTCTCATCACAAGAAAAAAAAATTTGTCACTATATATAGTGATAGATGTTAACTAAACTTATTGTGGTAGTCATTTCACAAAATATACACATATCACTTCATCATATTGTATATACACCTAAAACTAATACAATATTATGTCAATTTTATCTTTAAAAATGGAAACATTAATATAATTAAATTAATTTTTAAAATTAAAAATGCAACATTATGAATACAAAAAATACAGTGAATATTTATTAGTGTGATCAAGAAATCACCACAGCCTTGAAGTTAGGTCACTTTGTTTAATATCCAGCATCCCTGTGCTGATTCATAGGGGCCATACAAATGAAGGAGCCTGACATTTCAAGGTACAACTACCTCTGGCAAAAGTTCTGCATTTATGTTAAAATAATGGAACTTTATTTCAAAAATACAAGCTGGGGATATTGTTTGACCACAATCTTGTTGTGTATCAATATTGTGACAGAGGGGAAAAAAAAGAGCTTAGGCAAGTAATATTCTAAATTTACCATATGCATCAGTCAAATCAGTCTGGGAGCCCAGATTGAAAGAGAACATTGGCAAACCAGAGCTCATACTAAGGAAAGAAGACAATATGATGAGAGTCTCAAAACCTGTCTTTGAGGAACTGCTGAAGGAATTGAAGCACTTGGCTCTGAGAAGGGAGTGCTGCTGGGGAATAGTTGAAGAGCAAGCATGTACAAGAAGAAGACTTATTAGGGGCATCTGGGTGGCTCAGATGGTTAAGTGTCTGCCTTCGGCTCAGGTCATGATCTCCAGGTCCTGGGATCCAGCCCCACGTGGGGCTCCCAGCTCAGTGGGGAGCCTGCTTCTCCCCCTCCCTCTGCTTCTCCCCCTGCTTGTGCTCTCTCTATCTGTCTCTTGAGTAAATAAAATCTTAAAAAAAAAAAAAAAAAGACTTACTCTGCATTGTCCAGAGGAAAGAAGTATGAGTTGCAAGATGTCAGTTCAATATAAGTCAATTCAACTCAACAAATATTCATGGCCCTATTATACGCCAGGAATTGTTTGAGGCACTGGGAATAAAGCAGTGATCAAAATGGACAAAATCTCTATTCTCAAAAAGTTTACATTTTGTAAGAGAGATAGATAATAACACATAAATATGTCAGGTGATGAAGTGATGATGTATCCTAAGAAGGGAAATAAAGCAAAGTATCAGCAACAAACAATTAAGAATGAAATTTTAAAATGATGCCAAATACAATTTTATCAAAAACCATCAAGGGGTGCCTGGGTGACTCAGTAGGTTAAGCAGCAGACTCTTGATTTCAAGTCAGGTCATGATCTCAGGGTTCTGGGATCGAGCCCCACGTGGGGCTCTGTGCTTAGCAGGGAGTCTGCTGGAGGATTCTCTCTCCTCTGCCCCTCCCCCCACTTGCTCGCTTCCTCTCTAAAAAGTAAATAAATAAATCTTTAAAAATAAAGCATCAAATACCTAGGGATAAATCTAAGAAAATATGTGCAAAATTTATACACAGAAAACTCTAAATTATTAATGAGAGAAATTAAAGAAGACTTAAATAAGTGGAAGAATATTTCATGTTTGTAGATTGCACATCTAACTATGAGATGTCACTTTTCTCCAAAATTGATCTATAAATTCAATGTAATTCCAGTAAAAAATCTAGGGGTGTGTGTGTGTGTGTATGTGTGTGTGTAGACAAGATGATTCTAAAAATATATATGGAAAAGCAAAGGACCAATAGCAGCCCACATGATCTTAGAGAGGAATAAAGTTAGAGAATTTACTGTACCAAATTTCAAAACTTGCTATAAAGCCACAATAAAAAAGACAGTTTGGTATCTCTGCAAAACAAGAGGCAAATACATAATGGGACACAATAGAGAGTCCAGAAACAGACCCACACATAATTGGGTATTTTATGACAAAGATGACACACAGAACAGGAGGGAAATGTTGATCTTTTCAATAATGGTGCCAAGTCAATTGGATATTCATTGGAAAAAAATGCAAGTTGACCATAAAAAAATCAATTCCAGGGGGATCATAGATCTTAAAGTAAAAGGAAAACAATAAGGCTTCCAGAAGATAACATTGGAGAATATATTTATGACTTGGTGTAAGCAAACTTTCTTAAGCAGGACCAAACACACTAACCATAAAGGAAAAGACGATATTAAAAGTAAGAACTTCTGTTCATGAAAAGGCATATTAAGAGAATGAAAAAGCAAACCACAGAATTGGAAAAGACATTTTTAGTATCAGTAAATGCAAAGAACCTAGAATATAAAAGGTATGCAAATGTTTAGCACTAGAAGAGATTGCCAAAGAATTTTCTGAGTGGGCGTACTAATTTCTATTTCCACCAGTAGTAAATGAGAGTTCTTTTTTATTTATTTATTTATTTATTTTTAAATTTTATTATGTTATGTTAATCACCATACATTACATCATTAGTTTTTGATGTAGTGTTCCATGATTCATTGTTTGCTTATAACACCCAGTGCTCCATTCAGTACATGCCCTCTTTAATACCCATCACCAGGCTAACCCATCCCCCCACCCCCCTCCCCTCTAGAACTCTCAGTTTGTTTCTCAGAGTCCATAGTCTCTCATGGTTCATCTCCCCCTCCGAAATCCACCCCCCTTCATTTTTCCCTTCCAACTATCTTCTTGTTGTTTTTTTTTTTTTTAACATATAATGTATTATTGTTTCAGAAGTACAGGTCTGTGATTCAATAGTCTTACACAATTCACAGTGCTCACCATAGCACATACCTTCCCCAGTGTCTATCACCCAGCCACCACATCCCTCCCACCCCACCACTCCAGCAACACTCAGTTTGTTCCCTGCAATTAAGAATTCCTCATATCAGTGAGATCATATGATACATTCCTTTCTCTGATTGACTTATTTCGCTCAGCATAATACCCTCCAGTTCCACCCACATCGTTGCAAATGGCAAGATTTCATTCCTTTTGATGGCTGCATAATATCCCATTGTATATAAATACCACATCTTCTTTATCCATTCATCTGTCGATGGACATCTTGACTCTTTCCATAGTTTGGCTATTGTGGACATTGCTGCTATAAACATCGGGGTGCACATACCCCTTGGGATCACTACATTTGTATCTTTGGGGTAAATACCCAGTAGTGCAATTGCTGGGTCATAGGGTAGCTCTATTTTCAACTTTTTGAGGAACCTCCATACTGTCTTCCAGAGTGGCTGCACCAGCTTGCATTCCCACCAAGAGTGTAGGAGGCTTCCCCTTTCTCCGCAACCCCACCAACGTCTGTCGTTTCCTGACTTGTTAATTTTAGCCATTCTGACTGGTGTGAGGTGGTATCTCATTGAGGTTTTGATTGGATTTCCCTGATGCCAAGCGATGTTGAGCACTTTTTCATGTGTCTGTTGGCCAGTAAATGAGAGTTCTTATTTATCTTATTAACCCAGTAATTCTACTCTGTTTTTGCCCAACAGAAATGCAAGCACATGTACACCAAAAAAATATTCATGGCAGCATTATTCATAGTTGCTCAAAACTGGAAGCAACTCAATGCCCATCAGGTGAAATGGATCAATAAAGTGTGATACAATCATACAGGAGAATATCCTACAGCAATGAAAGGGAACAAACTACTGCAAAATATGGTTGAATGTCACAAGTTGTTGAGTGAAAAAAGTTAGTGAATGATTCCATTAATATAAATATAAATATGGTGTTATAAGTCAGGACAATGGTTACTTCCTAGGGGTTTTACAGAATGGAGAAAGTACAAGTGCTGACCGAGTTGTACATATTTCTAAACATGTGTTCCACTTCAATAAAATTTGTTAATTAAGACAAAAACAAAATGATTAAGCCCCATCTGAGTTTCTTAGTGCATCTTGAGAGGGATCAGGGTGAAAAGAGGACGTGGGCTAGAGATGAGAGTGTGAGAACACCCTCTAGCAATGAGACAGGAAACTAGGACCCCAGGAGGAAAAACGGCCAAGGAGAAATTCATGGCATCTGGATTCCTACATGTTTGTAAAGAACAGAATATTACATATTCATTTTTAAGTTGTTTTCTGTGCTGCTATTTGCTCTAACTTCTCTGACCCCATCACCACTCCCCCTCAACTTTATTTCCTTCAAGCCATAAATAAAGTTTACAACACCCTAAAAAATGACAAAGCAGAATAAAGAAACAGGTATGATGTGGGGTGAAAGAAGGGCTATGCTATTAGGGGATAGGAATCCCAGAGGAATGCATCTCTGAAAAGGTAACTCTTGAATAAAGACCAAAAAGAATGTTCCAGACTGGGAAAAGTAAATGAAAGTCTCTGATTGCAGGATCTGCTGAGCACAGTTAAAACCCAACAAGGAAACCAGTGTATGGGAGCCAAGAAAGATTATAGGAGATGAGATCAGAGAAATAGCCAGATGATGCTGGCTTTTATGGGCCATGAATTTTACTGGATTTTAGTCTGAGTGAGATAGGAAGTCATTACAGACAGGGTTTTGAACAAAGAAATGACATAATCCAAGTTGTATCAAACGTATCACTCCAGTTGCTATGGGAAGAATAGATTGCAGAGAGGCAAGGGTGGATGCAGGAAAAATTAGGAGGTTTTCTAAGACATTCTGGTTTGGATGAAGCTGGTAGTGGTGGAGGTGAAGAAAAGAGTTTGATTCTGGCTGTATTTTGAAATTAGAGCCAACATGACTTGCAGATGGATTGGGTATGGAATGTGAGGGGAAGAGAGGTCTTTCAGGGATGTCTTAGGAAAGAACTCTCTAACCTAAAGAGCTGTCTATTGAATGAGCTTCCCTGAATGCAGTTATTCTAATGTGGTCAGTTACTCATTCTATCTGAATGCTCTTTTCCTTCTAGCCTACCTGTCATATAAGATCTTAAGAGGATTCCTGCCCTTAGAGGCAATAGGCCCTGGTGACCTCTAAGATATTGCACATGCCAAATATTTTGGAGCTTTAAGGCAGTCCAATCATGATCCTGTACATCACGAATGTTTAGCCCATACAATTGCAAAGTAAATTTCCTACATCAAAGTAACTTTTTAACTGCTGTGTACCTTTTTCACCACACATGCATTTTTATACTTGTCAAAATGGGTTAAAATGAACAGCAGGGGCAGCTGTTTGGGGGTAAGCAGACACCACACAAGCCTGAGGCTGGGAGATGCTGATATTTGAAAGAAGGAAGAGCAGCCTTGTCCTCCTGGCCTTTGGAGATGGTTATGAATACAGACTACACCAGAAGAAAGTGCAATTAAAGAGCAAATGATTGAATTGTAAAAAAACACCCTAACATTTTCAAACCCCTCAAAACATTATCTCTTTCAAGGCAATTACCTTGAGAATAATCTGCCAGTGTTCCATACATCATACAATTGTCACATTGGTGCTGCTGTGGCTCAAAGCTCACTTGGAACCCTTCTTTGGGATTTGTCTTCAAGGGAGTTCATGTAACTTATTTCAAAATGCAGTCTCTCCAGTGGTCTGGTCTCTGGGAAACTCTGCTGTCAAGAATCTCAGATTCTTAGGGACGCGTGGGTGGCTCAGTCGTTAAGCGTCTGCCTTCGGCTCAGGTCATGATCCCAGGGTCCTGGGATCGAGCCCCGCATCGGGCTCCCTGCTTGGCGGGAAGCCTGCTTTCTCCCTCTCCCACTCTCCCCCTGCTTGTGTTCCCTCTCTCTCTGTCTCTCTCTCTGTCAAATAAATAAATAAAATCTTAAAAAAAAAAAAAAAAAAAAGAACCTCAGATTCTCCTGGTTGGCAGGAACTTCAAAGCTTAAAACCTATCTAGAGTGTCTGACTTCCCATGCCATCACCAGTGACAAGCAGGCATCTAAACTCTGCTTCAACTCCTGGAGGGAAGGCAATGTGGTAAACACCCCGATGGCAGCCCTTTCAAATCTTCCCACACAGCTCTGATTGTCAGGAGATTCCCATTCATTTTGAACTGAAACCTGCCCCGCCATACCTTCCGTCCACTGGTCATAATGGAGTGTGAGGCAGGATTTCCCAAAGGTCAGGCGTCTGTGTACCACCTTCACCATTTTGCCATTTCTACCATATCCAAATATCACTGGTCTTATTCGTTCTTTAATATCTTTCTTTGAAGTTACCCAATTTTCTTATGTAAGTAAATTTACCTTAAATGAAAACTACAACACCTTGTAAGTGGAAAACCTGTATCAGTTAGAAATTAACAGTGTAAGGAATAATATCAGAAGGAATAGAAAGTGATGATATTAAATTCTACTTAGGAACTGTTGCCTAGCAAGGGTGCTGAGACTGAGGCAGGCTTTCTCTTTGTTAAAAAGAGATTAGCAAGTGTCAGAGAGGTGTAAAGACAAAGAATCACAAAAATGATAGTCCTTCCTAGACATAATCCATAGAATCAAGAGAACTGAAAAGGACATAACATTTTTTACCATGGGATCCACTGTTATTTAACATCATCACCTGTATACCACTCAAAACCATCTACTATACCCCCAGTGGGAGATGTGCACACTGGGACTCACTGGCAAAGGGGTCAAACACCTTGGCTGTGGTCAAACTAATCAGATCTCAGGTCATGCTTCTGCCACCTCCTAACTGCCATAAGTTTCAGTTTCTTCACCTTTAAAATGTAATAATAGCTCTTCAGAGTGACACTTTCTTAATTAAAGACATTTGAACATTATGCCCAGGTGTAAGTTGATCACCAAAAAATATTAATTCAGCCTAAGGCTGCAGTGTCATTCAGTTTTGGGGCGGAATTAATTCAGCCTTTGGGCACTGACTCCGTTGTGCTGGTAACCAGCTCCAAACTTTAAGACGTTTTGGATATGGACTGCTACTGAGCCAAATCCCCCACTGTGAACTTGCTTTGCTGGGCATTTGGGCCCGAGGCAGGACTCGACATTTATTCTTAATAACTAGATTCTCCTCTTCACTTTATCCTGGTGCTTGAACATTTGTTCATCCCCCCTTATGCTGCATTTGAGGGGAAGTAAGACAATGGGCAGAACTTGGCTGTGATGAGGAGGTATTTGAGAGACTAGAGGTGAGTCTGTGCTCCTTTGAAGAAAGAAAATGGAAACTTTTTGCTGAGTAACCACTATGTATCAGGCATTTCCCCCAAATATTTAATTACATTTAATACTCCAAGAATCCCTCAAGGTGTTATCCCCATTTTACAGAGAAGAAATCTGTGTTTTTTACTTGAAGTTGTTAGTTAAGCTTAGTAACTATGCAACTTTTTACTCTTTTGGCTTAATGTTATTTTGTAAACACTTCATCATGTTACTTCATATTTTCCTTTAAAAATAAATACTCCTTGTTCTAAAAACATTTTGAGGCACTCTTGCCTTGGTATTTTTCATTTTAAGGATTGTGTAATATCTCATTAATTTATCCTCCCATAATTTATTTAACCGATTTCCTATTGTTGACAGTTTGGCTTTGTTTGCTTTTTGTGTTTATTACTATTAATTTATGTAAAAAAAATAATAATCTTGCTACGAACATCTGCACACGAACATTATTTTGTTTTGGAAATTTCCCCAAGAATGAAGTTACTGCATCAAAGGGATAATAATTTTTGTGGTTCTTTATAGATACTAGCAAACTGCCCACTCAAAGGAGTACGTGTTGTTTGAGGATAAAAAGAAAAACACTGGTTTTCTACAAAAGAAATTAATTTTTCCTATTCAAACAATATTCGAGCGCCTGATAGGTGGCGGGCGCCATGCCAGGGGCTGGGGACTGGAATGAGCAAGGCATGGGTCCCGGTCCTCAAGGAGCGCAGGGTCGGCTCGGTACAGGAATCCACACGCTGCAGGTGCCTGCGTCTGGCCGAGGAGGACCGAGAGCCCTTTGGCGCAGGAGCGTGGACCGAAGAGAGGAAGGAGCTGGTTTCGAGCACCGAGAAAGTCTCGCAGCGTAGGCAGCGCTTGACCCGAGTCTTGCGGAATGAGTAAGAGTTTGGGCATGGGATCTATATTTATTTTACTGTGACTCTCTGGCCTTTTACCAAAAAAAAAAAAAAAAAAGTTTCCCACTCTTGGCACAGAGAACGTTGGTGCAGTCGTAAGCCCCCAACGTCTAAACCTCTTCCCATTTCCAAGGAGGAGGGAAGGGGTTCTCTCTGACTGCAGGAGCAGGATCTGGGGTCCGGGAATCCCTGGTGCGGAGAGGCGAGGAGAAGACCCCAGCGCGGGGCCCGGGGTCCCCGGGGAACCAGACCCAACGAGTGGCCCCCGGGGGAGAGAAGGGGCGCCCTCGGCGCCGGGCTCCAGAAGAGTTAGCGCAGCTGGATCTGGACTGGGAAGACCGTGAGGGTACTGGGGCTGCCGGGTGTACGAGGTTACAGAGCAGCGGGCGAGTGGGCTCCGAAGGGAGCTGGGCTCCGCAGTCTGGGATCCCCAGGGGGCAGGCGGGCGGGGAGCGGGAGAGGGGCGGAGCTCCGAGGCCCGAGTCGCGGCGGCTGCCCAGAGGGTCTGCGGGGGCTGCTGTGGCCGGCCCCGACAGCTGGTGCCTCTCCGAGACCGTGACCTTGGCATCGGGAGCTGGGCCCACCTGGCGTCCTGAGCTCAACTTCCAGCCCATCTTCCGGTAGATCTGCAGCCAACCGGCCGGCGCTGCCCGTGGTGAGGGAGCCCGGGCCAGGGCGGCAGGTAGGATCAAGGTACGCGAGGAGGGCGGGCGGAAAGCGCCCCAGTGCAGGATGGGCAGTGGCGGGGTCCAGGGACCGCACGGGCTCAGGAGCCAAATGAAGGGCGCCCGCCGGAACAGCTCAGCCCTGGGAACATCGGGTGCGCGGCGTGGGGGAAGGCAGGGCCAGGTTACAAGACCAAAGACTTCCAGGTGAGGACCGGACTGTCAAGTTACCCACAGAAGTTGCTGGGGGTCTCCCTCTCGGATGAACGGGAGTGCGTACCGAGACAGGGGCTGTGGGTAGTGTGTTGAGCCTTCTGTCTGTGGCGCCGTCAGAAAGAATTCCCCTTCCCTGCGTGTTAACAAGGGAACGGGCAGCTTTCTAGTGTGTTCGCAAAGGAAAGGGAGGGCCACAGGGTTAGCACCCATCCTCCTTGGCCCAAGCCTCTAGGTGCCTTGAGGACACTGCATCCGTGGCACCAAATTAGGGTGTCAGACCTGATCACCAGTTGCCACATTCCTTGGGGAGAAAAAAAAAGGTAGCAGACAGGTGGGGTCTTTTATTATTTTTTAGACTGTTTTAAAATTATAATTTTAACTGATAACGCATGCACATGGTTTTAAAATCAAATAATGCAAAAGTTTATCTTCTAGTTTATAGCTCTTTTTTTTTTTTACACATGTCCTTTCTTACTCTTGCTCTGTCCCCTCCTTTTGATTCTTTATCCCACCTCCTGCCTAATGGAAGTACCAGAAGAAAATGACATCACTGCCACTGCCCGCATCCCATAATCTCCAGTGTTCCCCACTGGCACCGCCCCTGCTGTCTTCAAAGTCTTTCTTTCACTGGGGTGGCCCTTGGGGTAGGGAGCCCACTACTGAGAGGACACTTCATTTACTTTCCTTAACTCTCCCAGCATTAGGGAAGAATCCATGATGAATGCTGTACTATGTTCTTTCCCTTAAACTAGACTTTCCAAGTGTGATTTAAGTAGAGTCTGGTACAGAGGGGAATTAATGAAGGGTATTTCCTAAAATGCGCTTGATTTCCAGGAATTAACACCTCACGAGTTCCTATTCTTGAAAGCAGAACTTTGCCGATCACAGCTTTACATTGCCTCTTCCTTCTCCACCCAGGCCCAGCAGAGTGGCAGGCATAGAATTCTTCCTCTGGAAGAACCTCGAAAGATGGATGTTTTATATTTGTGAAGGGGTTCAGGGACATAGCTCTGTGGCAGACAACGGAGTGGGGAGGTGGTGGGGAGAGATGTAGAAGAAGGGTTAGAGAGGAACACAGAAGTAAGAAGGGAGGAGCAGGCCAAGATTCTTGAGTGGAGAAGAATCCTGAAGCACAGGGCCCTGTCATTTAGGAATAATCTCCAGATAATTTTGCTATAAGACCACATGTGTGGCTTAACTTCTTGCTAACAATTAGCACAAGCAACTCTGTCCCAAGGCTTTTACTACGCAAGGCCAAAATGTATTGAGAAATGGAAAGAAAATCAGCAAATAAACCCATTTTTATCTATATGATAAAATAGAAGTAGTTTAAATTATTTTTAATGAACTAATAGGTTTTTTAGGAGTTATGTAGTGTTTAAAATAACCTAATAGGGGGCACCTGGGTGGTACAGTTGGTTAAGCAGTCGACTCTTGGTTTTAGCTCAGGTCGAGATCTCAGGGTCATGGGATGGAGCCCCTAGTAGGGCTCTGTGCTCAGTGCAGAGTCTGCTTAAGACTCTCTCTCCCTCTCCCCCTCCCTCCTGCTGTCTCTCTGAAATAAATAAATAAATGTTTAAAAATTAATTAATTAATTAATTAATTAATTAACAAAATAACCTAATAAGTACTCTAAGTCACTACATTTCCTTTATTTTGTTCATTTTTTTCATGTTGCATGACCTAGACCTGGATCCGACACATGTCAGAAAGTTCAGGTTGGTTAGAAGCCCCCACTTGTAAGAAGCCTTTTTGAATGGAGGTTAGTAGGGGAGTAGATTTGAAAATAAGGACTGATCCTTGTGGTAGGGTAGGGAAATAATGAGAAGGAATGAATTGAGTACCAGCTTGAGTCTCATAAGGAATCAGGTATAATTTTTAAGACATGGCAATGATCCATTCATTCATTCATTCATTCGTAATGTTTATAGAGTGACTGGCTATGTGTCAGTCACTGGAGGAAAAATAGTGAATAAAACCAGGCAAGATCTCTGATCTCCTGGAGCTTATAGATGCTTTAGGGAAGCAACTGTTAGTAAAATAACAAAGTACTGAATATGTAATTACAAACTAAAATAAGTTCCCTAAAGGAAAGAAATAAAGTTCTTCAAGGGTGTATTCAGACTGTACTGCAAGACCAAGGAAGGCTTTCTCAAGGTTTCCCTTGAGCTGAGATTCAAGAGTAGGTGGAAATATTGAAGATATATATGGTTTTGAGATAGGAGCAGAATGTATTGGCTAGAAATTGCATTTGGCTGCTAGTAATCAAGAAGTCTGGCTGCCACGTAGTGTTTGCCATATGGCATGTGTATACATGTAGAATTGGCATTTCTGGGATTTGGGGAAAGGATTCCTTGCTATCACAGTATCATCTGTGCTGTCTTGAGTTGGTCATGGTTTTCCATTGCTGTTTTTCTTACTTTTAAATTAAATGTTTAATTTCATTCTTATCAGTTTCTTTTACTGTGCATAATAAAGTATGTGCATTGTGGTTCAAATATGAATCATCCATATTCCCATTGCTAAGGTAGATATATATATGTAACTGTCATACCAAATTTGGTTTGTACAGTGACAACTCACTGTTATCACTTTCCCAGTCCTTCCCCAGGTGAAAAGAAGTGTGGCAGGTAGACTACAATATCTTCTCTCCACTCTTATCCACTGCTCTAATTGGTAGGATGTCAAAATGTTTAGTTACTCTAAAGCTGAATGTACCTCTTCAGAATTTCATATTCAGTCCTTTAGTTAAGGAAAAAAAATTACTAATTGCATTGATGCTCTAAGTAAAAGCAATATAAATCTCACAATATATTGGGATGGGGTGTTCTGACGAAGCAACCTACTTCACGTGCAAACAAGTATTTTCATTTATTCAACAATATTTGCAGTAAACCTTCTATATGCCCAGCACTGTGCTAGATACTATGGATAAAATGGATTAGTAAGACACAGTCCCAGTGTTTAAGGAATTCACAGAAGTCTAAGACAGGGGACTCATACTTATTCAGGTAAGGATGGGAAAGCATTGTGGTTGCCATAATGAAAGCATAATTAGGGTGATACCCCAGTGATACACAGGGAGCGGAGGGGTCAATTCCACCAAGGAGAGGAGGGATTGAGGGAAGGTTCATGGATGAGTTAACACTTGAGATGAATCTTAAAAGATGAGACATTCCACAAGATAAACAAAGGGAAGAGGGCATAATAGAAGAAGGGATTTGTGTGCAAAAACAAACAAAAACAGAAGCGTGAAACAGCGTGTCAAGGTCCAGGACATGCAAGTGGCTCAGAGAGCTGAAGCATAAGGAGCAAAAAGGGGCTCCTGAAGAGATGAGGCTGGAGTGGTGAGCAGGCCAGGTCACAGAGAACATGCATGCTATCACACGGTAGATGGTGGTTTTAAAATATGCACTGTGAAGACATACAGACCCAAGTTTGAGTCACGGCTCTGCTACTTTCTAGCTGTGGGGCCTTGGTTAAGTAACTTGACCTCAATAAGTAATGGTAATGAAGATTGTACCTCCCTTATTGGGTTCCTGCAAGAACTGAGGATAAGTCATGTAGTACCCAGCACAGATTATGCATCTAGTTATTATTGGTGCTTTTTTTTTCATTATTTATCCTAATGCAAAGGAAGCCACTATAGGGTTTTAAGTAGAGAAGTGACTTAATGAGCATTTTTATTTAGACCATAATCATTCTGGCTGCATAAGGATGCTGACTTAAAGGAGGGCAAGTTTGGAACAGAGAAACCACTTACAGAAATTATACCCATTCAGATGATGATGATGATAGTCCGAACCATGGTGGCCATGGCAGTGGCCATGGAGAAAAGGAACCAAGGCTTGAGATGTCTGCAAGGTAAACTCCACAAAACTCAATTACTCATTACTTGTGGGGAGTGGGATTCTGGTCTGTCATTCTTTGGTTCTGTCATCTAAATGGTTTTAGAAAAGGAAACAAGGTATCAACCAGGACTAGGGATCAGGTATCTAGGAAGTGCTTCTGTGCAGAGGACTTAATGATTGGAACCAAAAAAAAAAAAAAAAAAAAAAGCTGTCTTTGTAATTGAGAAGACTCCTTGACAACTTCTGTGTTACAACATAAAATAGTATCAGGAAGGCTTAGTTGATCCATAACAAATAAAAGCCATTATCTCTCTCTCTGTCTCTCTCATCTCTGGAGGCTTTTAGTTCAAGGTGAGTGAACATTAGATTTCAGCCATTTGCCATTGTCATAAGGGGCACGTACAACACTCACTCGTGCCTGATAGTTTTGTTTTTACTCTTGCCTGACACTAACCTGATTGAATTTTTTCTCCTTTTTTCTCAAATGCCCTCTCACAATTCAGTATGCACAGGCTAAGGTGCCTCTATTAAAGCTGTTGAGAATCAGAGGATTTAGGTGGCTCCTATTTTATAATGCAATGTAGTCTTGGTAACCACATCATCCGTTCATAAGATGGAAAATAATCCAGATGTGTGTGGTAGCGTTTGCTGAACAGTGGTTGGGAACTTTGTGCCTGTTTCCCCCAAATGTGGATCCTAGGAAATGCTGACTGAATGTTGAATTCACTTGCTTGAACAACTGTATAATTACTCGAAGCCACAGAAATGAACAGACATTATAATTAGGCAGGGCCAGTGAGTGAGGTGGTAAAGTGTAAAATGAGGAAAAATAAGGTCTGCCTCTGCCCTAGACAGTCTACAGTTTGGATAAAAGTGGACTGTCCATCTCTGTGACTTTGGGCAACACATCTCACCTCTCTGAGCCTCAGTTTTTACTGGTGGATATTCCTTCGGATATCTGTAAAACAGAGGTAATGTCTCCTTCAAAGTGTGGTTGTGAGGTTTAAATGAACTATATGTGGAAAGGGCTTAACACAATGCCTGGCATATGGTAGCTGCTTAACTGGTCCGCATCCTTTGACTCAGCTCCTGTCTGAGATCTTTCCTTACACTGATAAAGCAGGAAGAATGAAGATTTCATAGGTTAAGTAACCTGAATTAATTGGCTTTTATGTGTTTCTCATCTATAATTGATTTTTTTCCCTAGGAACTGGGGTGGAACCCTGTTTTCCTCCACCCTCGGGGAATGCTTATCAGTATGATGGGGGCAAAGGTAATATGATACCTGCAGGGAGAAAACTAATTTTAGCTATTCTTTCGACAAGTCTTTCACATACATACAAGCAAAATTACTAACAGTAAGAAAATGAAGTGATTTGACTTCTTTCTCCCATGTTTTTTGTTGGTGGAGTTCCTAACAAGCATGTTTCTTGTTTATTTTTTGTTTTTCATGTACAAAGAAAGAAGCAGGCTCAAAGATACTGTTACTGTTCCCCCCCCCCAACAATAATTGTGAGCTGTTTGTCCTTAGGAAAAAAGTTGTTTTTCTCCTCTTAATAGAAGCTGATGGTTGAAAAAATTATCATATCCTCCATTTAGTCCTTCTCAATATTCTGTAATTTGACATAAGCCTTTAGTTTAGTTCAACAGGCATTGGTTGAGCTCCAGCTGCTTGTCAGGCATTCAGTTAGCACTACACACTCAGATAGGCCAGTCTTGATACCCAGATCTCCAGTCTGGTAGCCCTTGTGGAAGAGGGTGGGAAGGGAGAGGAGGGGACGTGCCAGCTGATCAGAGAGAGCCGGTGAGAGCGCAACCATCAGACCAAGGTTCTCTACCACAGCTTCAGACCCCAGTCCATCAGCTCATGAGCTCCCTCAGGTCAGGATTCTAGTCTGCTCCTCCCTACACCCCAAACCCCCATCCAAGGGAGCCCTTTTGCTCTGTTTGTCAATGGAGAGATCAAGAGATAAAGCTAGTGAGGAGGCCATATGGCCTTCTCTTCCTGTATTCTTAAAAATGAAAATATTCCAAATAAAGTTTCACTCTGCAGTTATCTAATTATCACCCTCACCTTTTGAGAGGAAGCACAGCCTCATGGTTAAAAGTCTGGACTTTGGAATTACACTGCCTGGGCCTGTGTCGCAGCTCTACAGCTTTCTAGTTGTGTGACCTTGGGCGAGTTACTTAACCTCTCTGTGCTCCAGTTTCCTTATCTATAAACTGGAATTATTAATATCACCTACTTCACTGGGGTTTTTTTTTAATTGAGTTATAATTGACATACATTATATTAGTTTCAGGTATACAACATAATGATTTTATATTTGTATATATTGCAAAATGATCACCACAATAAGTCTAGTTAACATCCATCACCATAAACAATTTTTTTCTTGTGATGAGAACTAAGATCTACTCTCTTAGCAACTTTCAAATATGCAATACAGTCACCATGTTGTTCATTACATCCCCGTGACTTATTTTATAACTGGAAGTTTGTACCTTTTGACACCCTTCACCCATTTCACCCACCTCATTTCGCCCACTTGTTGGTTGTTAAAAGACTTAAAAGATCTAATACACATTGTTTAACCTCATCCGGCACAGACAGCAGGTCTTATTCAGTGTTGAAACCCCAGAGTCCAGCTTGGTGCCTAGTACATTGGAGGAGCTGAATGAAGGAACAAATCTCAAGATGTAGACTGCTATAGCACTCAGTGGTGATCAACTCATATGATCCTCAGTACATCTCAGGAGGTAAAAAAGGGAGATGAACAGGATAGGTATCATCGTCTCCATCTTACAAATGAGAAAACCAGGGCACTGAAAGGTGGAATGACTTGCCAGAGAAAACATGACCATAGATGACACAGTGGATTAATGCTCCTGAGTGCATTTATTTCTAGCCCTTGACTCTTCCCACGATCTGGCTGTCTCTTGATCGTATGCAGGTTTCATGGAACTCAACGGATATCTAATAGCAAAAGTGAACACACATAGCTCTTTTAGCTTTCTGAAGAAATGAACTTCTTACTGTAAATATACTCCCTCAAATTGTAACTTCAAGCTAAACTGGAAGTTTGGAAAGTTTCTTTATGGGGGTGCGGGGAGGAAAGCAGAGGACTGTTTATGGGAATGAGGAAATTCTTTTTAAGTGTGAAAGTAGCAGAGAATCATGAAGGAAAATATTAATCGATTTTATACATAAACACTTAAAATACTATGTATAAAGTCATAACTAAATTAAAAGGAAAAAAAAACTAAAACAAATCATACCAAATATGCCAAAATGTTAAAAGTTTCAGTATCTAAAGAGCACATGGAATTTATTAGGAAGAACACTAAAACTGTGGTTTCAAAAAAGTGGGCAAAGGACTTAACAGTTTTCAAATAAAGAAAAGCATGTGGTTGGTGAACATATACAAATATTTTAACTTTACGTGAATAAAAGAAATAAGAATTTTTTAAAATGATATAGTAGTTTGTTTATTAAGAATACTAAGACTTTATAATCAGAGAAAGACAATTATATGATCTCACTGATATGTGGAATTTGAGAAACAAGGCAGAGGATCATAGGGGAAGGGAGGGAAAAATGAAACAAGATGAAACCAGAGAGGGAGACAACCCATAAGAGACTCTTAATCTCAGGAAACAAACTGAGGGTTCCTGGAGTGGAGGGGCGTGGGAGGGATGGGGTGGCTGGGTGATGGACATTGGGGAGGGTATGTGCTATGGTGAGCGCCGTGATTTGTGTAAGACTGATGAATCACAGACCTGTACCCCTGAAACAAATAATACATTATATGTTAATAAAAAATAAATAAAAGAATACTAAGACTTTAAAGATGATATAGGCAGGGTAGGATGAAATGGCTACCCTCGTAACACATTATCTGGAAAACAATTGCCTTAAAATTGTGGCCCTTGACCAAGGATTTCAGTTTCTGGGATTCTGTCCTAAAGAAATTATCAGGAATATGGTTAGAGTCTCATATCTGAAGAGGTCCTCCACAGTGTTTATTTATGAAAGTGAAATGCTGGAGACAACCTATATGTCCAATAGTAAGGGAGTGGTTATATCAATTATGGTGGGTGGGGGGTGGGGTGGGAAGCAGCATAGTCTAGCAGCTAAAAGCATGGATTCTGGAGTCTCACCACCTGGGTTCAAATCCCGACTCTGCCTCGTATTAGCATGTAACTTTGGAAACTTCTCCGTGCCTTACCTTTCTCATCTACACAAGAGTACCTACCACATAGGCTTGTTTTGTGGCTTAAATGAATCAATATCATTTACAATTCCAAAATCCTCAAAGCCCTAAAAACCTTTGGGGCTAAAGGTTTTTTATAACTTTATTACCAACAAAACATAATTGCACTGACATAAACTGACATAACCTAATCCCACTTACTGTACCCATATTCTGTGACTATCATTAACCTTTTTCTATAGTTTTACTTTCCATACAGGATCTTTAAAGTTCTTTATAAATTAATAATCTTCATGCACTTGTGAAAAGATTAACTTTGAGGTCAAAGCTAACTGGAATCAGGTGTATCTACTTTGAGCCAATCTCTTGACCAAGAAATTTTTGATTCCTCCAATCCAGGACTTTCAAACTTTAAGGTTGGGGATACTCTTAACATGTAGATTGCTGAGCTCCACCCCCAGAAATTCTGATTAAGTAGTTCTGGGGTAGAGCCAAATGTCTGGTAATTCTTACCAGTTCCCAGGGTGATGCTGGGGATGCTGATCCATGGACCACACTTTAGGTAGCCCTGCTCAGATCCATCCCCTCTTTAACTTTTATCACCCCTTACATTGTACCTTTCTTATTTGAACGTTTACATTTCTGGAAATCTTCAACTTGTTTTTTATGTTATCATTCTCCTATCCTCTCCTTCCTATGCTGTGCTTTTATCTCCAGAAGTAGTCATATAATAAATTTTTCTATCACTTTCTAAGCACTTATGATGCTCCAGTAACTGTGTTAGTGTTCTATTCATACTATTTTTTTTCATCCTTTCAACAATCCTTATTTTAGAGGTGAGAAAACTAAGGTCCTAGGACTCCTAGTAAGTGGGAGGAACAAGTCCTCTTGGCCCCAAAGCCCAAACTCTTTCCATTTTACTGTGCTGTCCATGGTGGTACATGTCAGCAGGCCTCCAGTCAACATACCTTCTCAGTCCTGCCTCAGCTGCCTAGCTCCTGCCAAGTCCCCAATCTAGAAACCCCTCTCTCCTCATCATCTATCCAGAACCCACCCAGGCCTGCTATGCCAGGAAGCTTTCCCAACTTACACCTGCTCACAGCCAACACCCCACCACATCTTAGGTTCTTACCTGGCCATTTATCATATATGTTTGCATTTTCATATTAAGGGATTTTGTCTTCCTAACTGAATTTGAAACTCCTTGAAGGCAGGGCCCATCTCCTGCATCTCTGGGTTCCCCTTCAAGTAGCCATTGTGGGGACTGATTGCTCCCCTTACCCACACCCCCCTTCCTACTCTTCTCCTTACCTAGCCCCCTATCTCTACCTTGTCCCTTCCTAATTTGGTGAAATCAAGCCACATCAACAAGAAGTCAACAAATAAAGACAACCTTAACCCTCCTTCCCCCTTCCCTGCATTGCAGCTGTGGGTGACTTGCTAGTGTTTGCCCTGTTGTTCCACAGTATCAGGAGAAGGAACTTTTCTGAGACTCTGTGTTTGGCAGAATAACACTAGCAATGTCCTGTGACCCTTGGTTCTTTTTGAGGGTTTCCAGACACCCCTCCTCTCCTTCCATACTTATTCAAATTCCATTTCCATTATTTTACTTCCCAGTTTCACTCTGCATCCTTCATTGAATGTCTTCATTCAAGTATGTCAGGAGTTCTCAACTGCCCACTCCCAGTTTGTACACCTGTGGAGCTACTTGCCCCCTAAGGAAGTCTATTAGGGCCAGTATGGTGGCACCCATTCATTTGGTCTGCACACTTTGGTTATTTTCTCCCCTCCCTTCTCCCCTCATTCCCTGCCTCTTTCCATTCCTGCCTTCCTCCTTCTTTTTGAGGTCAATATTCCTGTTACTGCTTGAGAGGTGTTATCAACCCACTATGACAGCTTACACATCTCGGGGCTTAAAATCTTCCTTTTGTAATATTCCCAAAACTTGTCATTATCTCCTTGTAAGGGGTCTGCAGAGCAGCTGGGCCTCATAGCAAAGGGGTGAGATTTCCCATAGCGCTTTCATTTCCTCCCTGTCCATCAGTAGGAAAGTGCTCGTTGTGTTTGTGTTGCAGCCTCATGCAGCTATGCTGCTAAAATGACACTACTAGGACATAATTTTAGAGCCAATTAGTTTTCTAATTGAAGAAGGCTTTTTTCTGGCCCACATTAATGAGCCAGTTTCGTAGTGGCCTGATGCTTTCCTTTAGTATTCCCTGTAATCTGAATTCCTTCTCCGTGGTGCCACATTCCATGTGCTATTCTTGGTAGCCTTCGATATGAAACCATAAGAAAAAAAATTCTAAGAAATACCATTTACTGTTTCTTTAGTGTTTACAATGTATTAGACATTGCGCTAAGCATTTTTATACCTTGCTTTGTTTAATCCTATCAAAAACTTTAGTTAGGTATTATCCCGATACAATGAAAAAACTGAGGTTTAATGAGGTTAAGTGATTTGCCTGAGGTCTCATGGCCAGTAAGTGGAACAGCCTAGATTCAAACTTATGTCACATAATTCCAAAGCCCATAGTCAAAATTTAGTTTCTCGGAGCTTTGTTCCATTCTTCAAAAAATATGATGATTTTGCCAAAAGCTCTCTCATGTACTTCCATGACAGTGTGAAAGGAAACACCCTTATTGGAAGGCAGTTTGGCAACACATATCATAAGCTTTTAAAATGTTCTTATCCTTTAATCTAACAATTCCCATGCCTGAATTTATACTAAGGAAAGATTTAACCCTAAGGAAGGTTAGTGAGGCAATATCCATAATATGAAAAATTTGAAATAGGTTCCATGTCCAACAAAAGGGAATTAAGTATGATACATAGAGGTAATAAAATACCAAGTGGCCATTATAAATTATTTGGAAAAAGAATATTCAGTGGTATAGAAAAGTGTTGATGATATAGTAACTACTATAGGATTTCAGATTACATCCATTTTTGTAAAAACAGATACGACAAAATAGATTCAAACAGAAAGGATACAGAGCTAGAGACACAGATATGTAGTACATATAAAAAATGCAAAGAGTTGTGAGATTAATGGGATAGAATTAAGACTAATTTTTATTTTCTTCTCTTATCGTTTTGTGTACTTTTTAAATTGACATTGAGGGTTTTTTTTAAACTTATTTTTCTTCTTTAATTGGAAAAATGCCTGTGTGTTGTTTGAAGACATAGAGTCTTTGGAACTGCATCTTGGTCATTCCCTCTGTTAGTGCTTTTGTGCTAAAGACTTCTTGGATTGTTCTGAGCTGGGGAGCTGATCATATGTGCTGGAAATATTTGCAGGAAACTAAGCTCTTGTTGGTGTTTTGTACCTTGTGGTTCAGGGAGCAAATGTATAGCTTGTTTGGTCCAAATCCTTTTCCTGGTCTAAACTAACTAAACGCCCTCTCCTCTTCCCTCTGCTACCTGGTTCTGTGCCTGGCAGCCCTTATTTTTCCTGTAGAGCAGGAGACAGCCACCTTTCCTTACCTTCACTCACACTGTGAAGAAAATGTCACACTTCTTTCTCTGACAAGATCTTTGACTGCTGTTCATATTTACCAGTGCTCTTTTTATATTTATAATTTCCTCCACAAACAACCTTTTCTACAGATACTCGAGTTCCATCTTCTCAGCTTCTTTAATAACTTTTTTTCCTTCATGCAAGTTTTCATTTGTTTTTTTTCTTTGACTCAGCGCACTTTGGTTTCTTAACCAGGTCACCTCCTAACTGCCTCATGCTGCTGACTCATGTACATCTCCTATCCTCATCACATTGCCTCCCCTTCTTTCAGGTCTCAGGGTGTCTTTGGAAAGCACATCCCATTCTTGCTTTCTTTCTGCGCTCATCGCTTTGATCATCTCTCTGCTGACTTGTTTCATTGACCGCTCAGCAGTCCCCATTTCTTCTTCTAGAGAATCCACCTATCTGTCTCTCATCTATTTATATCCTCCATTCAGCTGGTAATCCTTAGTCTAATCATTTCACCCTTTGATTTGGACCTTCTCTGAAGTGTTTTTTCAGATATTTTTAAAACAAGTTCCACCACTCAGGCTCCTGAAGGGTATGTGGAGCTTTCTGACGCATGCCTTTTTCTTCAGAGCATAATTAATTGTAGAAGGAATAGTTTAACCTTAGAAAATAAAATACTAAAACAAAACATCAGTTGGCACTCCCTGTATTTTAAAAAATGTATATATTGGTTTAAAAAAAAAAAGCAAGTCATCTTTGAAAAGAGCAAATTATCCTTGACCAAAAAAAAGCTCATGACACAGTATTTCCACCTCTAAGAATTAATCCTAAGGAGATAATCAGACAAGTGTTAAAGAAGTATTTGAAGATAGGTTAATTGAAATATTGTTTGTAATAGGAAAAAAAGAAGAAATATCTTAAATGCCCAGCGGTAGATGATTGGTTACATACATTTTAACTCATTTATACCATTAATCACTATGAAGCTGTTAAATATGATTGTTATGTATTTATGGAAACAAATACATTTGGTGAATGAAAAAAAACTGGGTTGCAGTCCAGAATGTATAACATGATCCCTTTCTGTAAAATTACACATGTATGTGTATATATAGTCACCAGAAGGAGGTCTCTTGGTGATGCTCTTTTGGGATGATTTTTAATTTTCTATTTCTTTTGATGTCTTATTTATGCTTTTGTACATTGCTTATATACTTTACAGTTAGTAAATATTGTTTTTAAATTAAAAAAATTAGTTTCTTTTCTTAGTAGATTACATAACTAACTTCAATTCTTGATTCTTCCTTTTATATTTTCCTAACATTTTACAATGAAAATATCAAACATTGCTTGACTTATTATGAAATATGTCATTCATACTAGAGATATGTAATATATATGTATGGTTTAAAGAGGAATAATAAAATAATAAAATAATCAGCTTAAGAAAACTAATTCTTTGGAACCCTTCTGTGCTTCTAATCAAGCCCATCGTGTTCCTTCCTCCAAAGAGGTAACTACTCCCAAATTTGTACTTCACATTCCCTTACCTTATAGTTTTATAAAATATATATATGTTCAGTTGATTATGCTACAACTTGTGTTATGTTAATGCACACTAGTTCATATGTAATGAGTAAATAAGGGAATTATGTCAATATACACAAAAGTCGCATTGTTTATATATTTTTCTCCCCACATAAATGTCCTGTACTGCTAAGGAGCAGTAGCTAACTGCAAAGTACACACAAGGCTGAACGCAGCAAGCTGTGGATTTCTGTACACAAAACTTATCCACCCCAAGTTCTTCTCTTGGCTCATTTTAGCCTCACTCTGTCTGGGAAGTGCTTGTGCCTATCTAGGAAGTGTTTATTACACAGGCTTAGAATCTTTGTCCCAAGGCAGCTTCCTTAACCTTCCTTCAGCCTTCTTCTAAGAAGCTATCTTCCTCTTTTATATAAGATCAATTCTTATTATCTACAGACATCTTTATTTATTAAGAATGTAATATGCCTTATAACTATACTAATGTTTTTATTAGGATTTTTATTGGTTTTATTAATATTCTGTTTACAAAGTTATCTAGAATTTTTTTCTATTTTTTCCATAGGAAAATAGTCCATAATCTCTGTTACTGTTAATGCATGGTTTTACAGAATGAGGGTTTTTTAATACATATATTACATTATATCAGAGACACCTGTATCCCTTAACAATATTGTTTAATTTGCATTGTTTTGAATTTTATGCAAATGGAATCATGCTATTTGCATACTTCAGTGCGCATTTCTAAAAATAATATATCTGTGAGAGTAATCCATGTTAATGACTATAGCTGTGGTTCATCCATTTTCACTGCTGTATAGAATTTCACTCTATGAGTGTGCCAAAGTTTATCTATTCTCCTGTTGATCAGCAGTCGGTATTTGCAGTTCTCTGGTGTTATTTAAAAAATGTTATTATAAACAGTTTCGTACATGACTCCTTGACACATATGCAAGAGTCTCTAGGGCATTCTACCTAGGGGTAAAAGTGCTAGGTTTAGAGTATGCACATCTTCATGTTTCCTAGACAATGTGAAATAGATTTCCAAAGGGATTTTACCAATTTAAACTTCCACGATTAGTGTATGAGAGTTCTCATTTATCTACATCCTTGCCAACAGTTGAGTTGTTGCCAAATTGTTGTGGTTTTGATTTGATTACCGATGTGTATGTGTTTCTTTCCTTGTCTATTCATATGTTTTTCCCTCTGAAACGCCTGTTCATGTCTTTTGGCCATTGCTTTTCCATTAGGAGGCTTCTATTTTTCTTTCAGTAGGAATGCTGTACATTTGAATACTACTCCTTTTTCAGTTACATTGCTGCAACTATCCCCTTCCTGTTTGTAGTCAGTATTTATGGAAACAAATACATTTGGTGAATGAAAAAAAATTGGGTTGCAGTCCAGAATGTATAACATGATCCCTTTCTGTAAAATTATACATGTATGTGTATATATAGTCACCAGAAGGAGGTCTCTTGGTGATGCAAATTCCCTTATGAATTCTAGTTATATGTATGTAGATTCTAAGATTGTTATATTGTCTATAATTGATAATTTTACTTTTCTTTTCTAAATCTTACACTTTTGACACCTTCCTATTGTATTACTAAATTGTCTAAAACCTCTGAGAAAATGTTCAAGAGAAATGATGATGGGACACCCTTGTTTTGTTTCTAATTTTGAAAGGAGGGCTTTGAACATTTCATCATTACATATAGTGTTTGGTACCCATAGCATGGAGAGGCCTTATATATTGGAGCACAATTAAAAAATACTTGATTAGGAAGAGCTCAACTCAAGTTTATCCTTGGAGCAAGAGGCAAAATCATATGCCTTAGATCTAGATTACTTAGGCTAATGTAGTACAGAAAAAGGATTTTCTCTGTGGCCCACTAGAATTTGACATTGGGGTTTGGCGCCAAAGCCTCATATTCTCTGTACAGACGTTTTCCTCTGAAACCTTGGGGCAGGATTTGAGTAGTTCTGAGTCCCAGCCAAAACCACATCCTAATGCAGTGGGGGTATCAGAATCAAACATTGGTGGGCCCCACCCCAGAGTTCATGATTCAGCAGGCCTGGGGTGGGGTCTGAGAATATGCATTTCTAAGAAGTTCCCAGGTGATGCTGATGCTGCAGGTCCTAGAGCCACACTTAGAAAAACACTGTGCTAGAGGAGCCTTGGTGGCTCAGTTGGTTAAGCATCCAACTCTCAATCTCACCTCATATCTTGGTCTTGGTCTCAGCACATGTCGTGATCTCAGGGTCTGTGAATTCAAGCCTACACTGGGCGTGGAGCCTACTTAAAAACAAAAACAAAACACTGTCCTAATACCATCTCCTTAAAACATCCCAACAGTGACAATCAAGAGACAAGGAAACAAAATTATTAAAGTGCGAAGGAAGGAGGGAGACTGCAACCATGAGTACCAGCCCTGGACTCCATGACTGGAGGATGACAGATGGCCCCTCCAAACATGGGAGAAATGAAAGAAGAGGGAAACACAGGAGGAAATGGGAGATTTGGGACAGAACAATGAAAGGAACTCATAGGAAAGTATGAAGAAGACCACAAATAAGCAAATAAATCAGGTGGGGCTGATTAATCAGTCCCCATTCAACAAAGGACATGGAGGGGAAGGATGGCAGTGAGACCTGCATAGCTTTTGGGAGGGGCAGTGACAGGATGGCCATTTAAGTGACAATTCCTTGCTAAGATCTGTTCCACAAAGAGACAGGCCCCTGCCAACTAAGATAGTAAGTGCTGGATAAATCAGAAACCCAAGCCCCAGGAAGTAACAGATTTAATGCAAGTTTCCTATTAAGCAGAAATTGGGTTTATTCTTAAAGTAGATAAGAAAAGGTAAGGTACTGCAAGCAGACAAGCCTTAAATTCATGTTCATCACTTCAGGAGCTGCAGTCCCTGCCAGAGATGCTTTTACTTGGGCTCAGGGCCAGTGAAGTGGCAGGGTTGGGACAGGGAGAATCACATAAGGAAGAAGTTGGATTCATTGCCCTATTGGAGGGAAAGCAATACCAGAAGTGCCAGGGAGAGCCAAAGACTAACTCTGCACAGAAGACTGGAATCATACGATGCTTTTGATACTGGGCTTTTACTCACCTACAGTGTAAATAAGCAACTGATAAAAAATAAGAAGGGTGTAAGTTCTTCATTCCCCTTCCATACCTGCTGCCAGCCAACTTCCTGTCAAGGGCTAGCTGGCTCTCTGGGACATCATGTTTTAAAGCTGTCTCTAGCTTTGATAGTGTACAACATCTCATAGCTAGAAGGAAGGAACCACAAAGGTGGTCCTCACCTGCTGGACCCATACAGCAGGAGTGATTAACCAAAAGTCAACCTGAGTAAATGCATTCATTTACTTTATTTTACATATTTGTTGTTAGGACTGTTTGATTCAATTTATTTACATATTAAAACATATAAATCAGTATCTCCATATTTACCCTATAAAATCTGAAAAGCTTTCCTTGGATATATGTAGCATGTTGCCTCTAGGTAAACTACTTGAGTTTCATGTGTAGAAGTGTATAGAAACTATTAGAAAGAATTATATCCCTTTGAAGGATTTTGATCCCAAATTAGCTCAAACAATTTTTAAGCAAGTTGCTTCATTATTCTGTGATTCACTGCTCTTGTGAGGCTAGAAGTAAAAGCACTTTAATTTCCAAGGAAGAAAGGTGCAGTATAAATTCAAGATAGTTCTTAGCATTGTAGATTCTTCTAGTGGTGTTACGGAACCTGGACTGGATCGCCCGATGGAAGAACCAAGCGACACTCGGAGATCTTGGAGGAAAGGAGGTTTATTTAATGCCGGCAGGCTCAGAGGAGAGTGATCTCCAAAGGTCTGAGCCCTGAGCACAAAGGGGGTAATTTATACACATCTACTTCCACATACTGGGCACTCTTGGCATGTGCGTGAAGCAGGGCAGGGAGAGGAACCCGGATTGGCGCGAGCGGGAAGCAGAGCAGAGAGAAGAATCCTGAAGAGCCCCGGGGCAGGGGCTGGGACTCCCTTGCTGGCTCGGTTGGCCATCTTAAGACACAGATTTCCCTTATCAGTGGGACATGCAGATCACCTGTCCACACTCACCCACGGCCAGATGTCCCCTCTGTTTCCCTCACACCTACTCCTCTAGCCTCTTCCTGAACAATTTTACACCCTCACTTTGGGAGGCATATATTTCCATTGTTGCATCGTCCTGTTAATAGGAAACTTTTCTCATGCCTTTGAAAACCTACTAGGTTTGTACCTTGTACAGTTTTGATAGTTAGAAAATTCTTTCTTACATCACACCAAAATCTGTCTCCCTGGAATTTCTGCCTGTCTGTCCAGTTCTGTTCTTGGTACCCACTGAGAAAAAACCTAAGACCTCTTCAGCATCCTAAGGATTCCAATCATGTTCCAACTAAGAGTTCTTTTCTCCCAAAAACTATCAGGGTTAGTTCCCATAATTGTTTCCTCCTTATGGCTTCATTTTCTTTCTTTTTTTTTTTTTAAGATTTTGTTTATTTATTTGATAGAGAGCATGATTTGGGGGGCGGGGTAGCAGAGGGAGAGGGACAAGTGGACTCCCCACTGAGCTCAGAGCTTGGCAATGCAGGGCTCCATCTCATGACCCTGAGATCAGAACCTGAGCAGAAACCAGGAGTGGGACGCTTAACCGACTAAGTCACCCAGGAGCCCCATGGCTTCATTTTCAAGCTTTCATTGTCCTGTTTGCCTTCTCTGGACATAAGCCAGCTTGTCTGGATCCCCTTCTCTAAGACTGAAATATACATATCTGGACACCGTGTAACAGGAAGTGTAGGCCAAGGCTAGGTACGATAGGGTTCTTGGTCCTCCTGGTCCTTGTTAACAACCCACTGCTTTAGCAGTCACCTGACCCTGTGACTCATATATTGCCTATAGGCACTATAGACCCCTTCTATCTTTTTTCTTACTATTTGAGTATAGTTGCTAAGCCAGTATCAAAAACACCTACCTAAATTACTCAAATCAACACTCATTTTTTTTTTAAAGATTTTATTTATTTACTTGACAGAGAGGGACACAGCAAGAGAGGGAACACAAGCAGGGGGAGTGGGAGAGGGAGAAGCAGGCTTCCTGCAGAGCAGGGAGCCCGATGTGGGACTCGATCCCAGGACCCTGGGACCATGACCTGAGCCAAAGGCAGACGCTTAACGACTGAGCCACCCAGGCGCCCCTCAACACTCATTTTTTATCTGTCAATTTGACAACCATAGCAAAGAGAGGTCAAACATAATTTAAGATGACTTGCACAAGCTGGTTCCTGACTATTTCAGCTGTGGTTTCTAAGAGGTGCAAGCCCTCCACTTGAAGGTATCTTTCTCATTTCTTCCATGTGCTTGTTCCTCTTGGCCAAATTCTGCCAACTGCCCTGGACCTATATCGGTGCACTGTCTGCCCACATTAACTCCTCAACACTTGACCCTGTGTTATCCCCTCTTCTTGAAAACTCCAAGGTGACTTTTGGAAGTACTTGCATTCTTGTTGTTGTCATATACTATTTCTTTATCCCTTTGTCCCTCTGATCTTTCATTTACCAGATTCTTTTATTTGCTCTTTTAGCTTTGTTGATTCTACTTTATGACTTTGCTCTCTTTTTTTCTGCCTACAGTATCCACTTGAAGATCCTTTTAAGAGTCTTTAATGGAGAATATCCATTTTGCTCATTAAAGTCTTTGATTTGTGCTGGCTTCTAAAAAAAAAGCTTTCTTCAGAACTTCTCTAAAAATATGCTACAGTAGCCTTATAGGATCTTAAAAGGGAGTACAGACAAGCAGTTTCAGAGCTGGAAGAGAATCAAGTTCTCCAATCTCTCATTGTATGACTAAGAGAAGAGGATGCAACCTTACTGTTCTCTCTTAGTTCAGAATGTTCAAAAACCCCAGGGAGATAGTGGACGAGGCAGGAGGGGTGAGAATGGACTGGGAACATTAAGATCATTGAATGACACATGCTGAACACATCTGAGCCCCAACTCTGGCCCAACAGAGAAAGATGTACTACTATTCAGGTAATCTCAGTTGTCATTCACTCTGTACTTGGATTGTACAGGCACGCTTTACAGTCTAGACTCTAATGGTGAGAATTTAGCCAAATAAAATCTCTCTTGGCTGCTAAGGAGTCGTTGGAATGAAAGTAACAAAGAAAAGACCATGTCCCCTAACTGGACACATGGCAACAGAGCAGTAAGGCCAATTCCTTATTTGAAAGCACCCATAGCACAGTATTTTTTCAATGACTGGCCTAGGGGTCACACAGAGTCCATGATAAATGACTTGCTTTTTTTCCAAGTCATTTATTAACCTCAGGAGTGTGGAATGCATCACCAAGAGACTAATCTTTGCCACTGGAAGGACATAAACCAGAGTTTTCTGGACCACTAAGGGGGAGGGTGGAAAGAAAGGAGGAAGTAGGTTTATCCTACTTGCAAATATGGCCGCCCCACTACCCTGAATAACAGATGGATAGAGAGTCTTTGCCCACACATATGAGAAAGCTGAGCCATGCTATGATTAAAGCCCCCTGTCTCCAGGAGTGAGCCAAAGGCACAACTGGACAGTTGGGCTATGAACGAGGCATAAAAGGACTTACAAATTTATTTTAAATCAACACACTGGTGTGTGCACAGCCAAATGAGTATGGTCTCCTTTTAAGTAAAGCCCCTTGAAAGGCTTTCCACTTATTGCATGATGGTTCTGTTGCTCGAAAAATTTTGGGGGAGTTGGGTGCGGGAAAACACACATGTACACAAATGACAATCATCTATATCTACAAGTTAGACTTAGCTGCTAATATTTTGCCATATTTGCTTCCAATATTTTTCTTTAAGAAATCTGTTTCTATTGTTTCTCATTAAAGCAAAACATGGCTTATTATAGAGATTTCAAGTAATGCAGAAAAGAACAAAAATTGAAAGGTTTTTTAAACACCTCAAAGTCCATCATTAATATTTTGTGGAGATTCCAGGAATTTCTCTATATATCCCATTCTTTTGAATATCATCAGTTTTGACAAAGTTTCCACCTTTGAGGAAGGATTTGATTTTTGGAAATAGGTCAAAGTTGCCAGGAGCCAGCTAAGTCTGGTGAATAAGGTAATGATTAAGCTGAGTGACAAGATTTTGGTGCCAAGTCAGGTGTAATTGGTTTACTTGGACAGCTCAGAAATTGGCTCTAAGAGAGGCACCTGTGTCAGAAGTGCTCTGAAGTCCAACAAGAGCTACCCTCTGAGGGGCTGTCTCTGCAGGATGTGTGCATGGGGCGGCAGAAGCCTTGGGAACCATAAACTCTGAAACTGAGCCAGGACTGTGTCCCGTGAGAGCTATGGGCCTCAGTCAGGTCCTCACCTGTGAGGAGCCTCTGTTTGCTCATCTTTAATGGGATGTTCATAATGTCCACTTTTCATGAGCAGTTATGAGAATCTAATTCGATCATGGACATGAAAGCACTTTTGCAAACTGTCAAGCCCTGTACAAATGTAAGGCACTATTATTTAAGTATGTGTGTCAAATCAATCTTGTTTCTTGATGGGCACACCTCCTACACACACAGTCTCCATGGACAGCCACATCATCAAAGCGTAAGTGGGTAGGACTATTTTCTCCCCTTCCAGTTTCCTTCAGCTGCAGGTTTATCCCTTCAAGGCTGCCTTGCCCTTGACCTCATGATCATTTTACCGGATTTTCCCAGTACCTGAGCGTGGGCAAGGGAAATCAGAGAAGAACTGGAGGGACATAGTTTGAATCACCACCACTGGCATTTCTAGCTTTCAGGGGTCTGGGGGGTGGGGGGTGGGAAGGGGGTGGTAAATGATCTCAGTCTGGGATGTCTGTTTTGGAATTTTCAAAGGATCTGGTCAATTTATCGTTTACCTGAAAGGTTTTTTTTAACATTATCTCTCACAGAACAAGGGAATCTGAGAACAGTTAGGAGTTCCCATGAGGCATTAAAAAGGGCAAGAAAGATTAAAAACTATAGTTATCTCATTTACAAAAATGGGAATAATAACTGTACCATCCTAATAGGTGGTTGGGAGGACTAAATTTTAGGCATTATTTATGTAGCCAGTATCTGGCACATAAAAAGTGCTCAATAAATGTTAGTATTTTTGGTGTTATTATTAATACAAAGATTGGAATTTATAGACTCTAAGTTATAAAGATGTCAGGACACGCTATCAGTGACTTTTGGCACATGAAAGAGTATCTCAGCAATAATGGGCTAATGTTACTCATATATATAGATTTAATTTCACCATTTGGAATTGTTTTACAATTTATATTTTATTCATTCAACATGTATTTATTGACTATTTACTATATATAAGGCACTGTGTCATCCACTGGAGATACAACAGTGAACCAAACAGACATTACCCTCATCCCCATGGAGCTTACTATGAAGGCAACAAGCAGTAAACAAAAAATTATGGAAATAAACGTTCTATTAGAACTTGTTTTAAGTGCAACGATGGGAAAGTATAATTCTGTGAGGTCAGGTAGCTCAGTGGACCCAATCTTGTGGGGATGAAGGGGGAGTGGACAAGAAGGATTCAGGGAGTTTTCTTAAGTAAATGACATGTGAGCTAAAATCCAAATAATGAACAGGACTGATGCAGCCAAGAATGGAGAGGAGCAGATTCCCAGCAGAGGAACAGATGCAAAGGCCTTGAGGCTGGAAGGAACAGGGCATAGTCACATCTGGAGTAGTGAGAATAATAGGTTGTAGAGCAGAAAATGAGGTTGGAGACTGGAGGGGACTAAATCAAGCAGGGCCTTGCAGACCACTACAAGGATTGTGGTGTTGACCTCCACAGCAAAGGAAGCCTCTGAAGTCATTTAAGCAAGAACATGAAATGACCAGATTTCTGTATTCAAAGATCACTCCTACTGCAAGGAGAAGAATGGAATAGAGGGGAGCCCAACTGAAGCAGGGATGCAATGTGAGAAGCCATCACAGCAGGTCACATGAGGGTTGATGGTAGCTTGACCTAGGGTGGTAGTGGTGGAGCTGGAAAGAAGTGGAAAGAATTAAGAGTTATTTAAGTGGTACAATCTACAGGATCTCATGATGAACTAGATATAGAAGGTAAGAAAGGGGGGGTATGAATAATCTACTCATTCATTCATCATAAATATTTACTGAGCCCCTACTAAATTTCAGACACTGTGCTAACTACTGAGGATTCAAGTGTGAACAAGACAGACAGGTCTTTACCTTCAAGGGGTTACAATCTAGATTTGGAGCTAGAGAGTTGAGAATAAGCAAACAGACAAACAATCACGTTTGCATTTGCAAATTATAATTACATGTTGCAGAGTGTGTGATTACAGATATAAGTGTTATGAAGAAAAAACACACAGGGATATCAGACAGTGGGGGTGAGGGCAACTTTTGATAGGGTAGTCAGGAAAGACCTACCAATAGAAGTGACATTTAAGGTCGGACCCGAAGGATGAGAAGGAAGCAGCCAGGAGAAAAGCATTCCAGGTAGAGGTAACAGTGAGGCCAAAGAGCTCGGTGTGTTCCAGGAACAGGTAAGAGACTAGGGTGATTAAAAATATTGAACAAAGGGGGAGTCACACAAAATGGGGCTACAGAAGCAGATCATTGTCAGGGTTTAAAAGATTAACTGATATATGAAAAATGGGGAAAACTGGATGATTTTAGAGCAAGAGTAAAAGCAGGGAGATCAGGTAGGATCAGATGATAGAAAATGATGGCTTGGACTAGGGGTGTGAACCAAGGAGAAGTAGACAGATATGAGGTGCACAGATGTATTTTGTAGATAAATCCAACTAGCTTCATTTAAGCTCTAAATGGCCCCTAAAGCAGTGGTGGCTTGACTCAGCTGCAGAGGTTGTCAGGATGGTGGAACCTACCTATAGAAACAGGATCTACAATTCATCCCTGAGTCCAGGCAAGGGTGGGGCTGCGTTTGTCCAAGATCCAGAAGAGCAGGTTGTTGGCACAAGGGAGACCCAGCCTGGATCAGGGATCAGAGACCAAAACTGGCACCAAGGTAACTGGGATCAGGGTTCACCAAGACTAAGTCACCAAAGTCACAGCAGCCCAAAGTGAAGGGGGAATCTGTTGAGCTAGGTCTATACGAGAGGTGCCTTCCCGGAGCCAGAAGCAGGAACTGGTTCAAAACCTGGGTCAGGGCTGGGCCAACCATGAAGGTTAGAGTGGCAAACCCACCAGTTCAAGGTTAGAGGGGTGAAGAGGTACCATCTATGATACCAGTTTAGACGAGACATTTAGTGGATGATTCAGACATGTGAGCTCTATTGTAGAATACCAAATACTATGATCTCGGTGTTGTTTAGCTTCTTGTGATTTAGACAAGAGGAGTTCCTGCCTTACAGACTTGGTTTGATCTAGAGTGTGAGGCCTTTGGGCAGCCTCACTAGGAACCTACTTGCCTTCCTGATCCCATTCTCTGTTTCCCTCCATCTCAACAACATTGTGCACATAAGGTAAAATATTCAGAATTCTGTGACAAGTTTCAGCTCAGTGCTGCCATACTGCTGTGTCTGCATGTACATATGTATAGACACATATTATATTAACCATGATGAGCATGTGTGGCAGCTGGGGTTACATCCAGGTGCATTAACTTGCAGGGCAACAAGCATCTCCACGCATGCTATGAGTTAAAGAATAAGCAAAACTAATCTAGAGTGATAGAAATCAGAATAGAATTTTGAGGGTATAATTGGGAGAAGGCATGAGGGAGTCTTCTGGTGTGCTGGGAATGTCCTATGTCTTGATCTGGATGGTGTTTGTATGGCTGTTGTACATTTGTAAAAATTCACCAAGTTGTAGTTTTATAATTTGTGAACTTTATTATATGCAAGTTATGCCTCAATAAAAATGTTTTTATTAAAGAGAGAAATAGAAGAGATACCTGAACCCAAAGCAGACAAGACAAAAGAAGGATTGTCCATTCTGGTATCAATCCCAAGGAGCAGCAATGTGTCTCCTCTCAGAGCTTGTTGGCATCTGACCACTGCTTCCTGCCCTGCTTCCAGTCTCAATCCCCAGCCAATGTTAACAGTACCCAGCAACATATAGAAAGGTTGGCAATTTATGACAATAAGCCAGGTCCATTGAAGTGTCAGATAGTACTGATTATTTCCAACTATTGGGAATTCAGCATGACACAGACTGAAAATTTCTAGAGAAATACAGAGCAGCATCCCTGTTAGTCATCATTAGTATCCCTGATGATCACAGTTAAATACAAATAAATCAATCAATCATAGAACACCAAGGATTTACAGCACTATGAACTTGAGATCCAGGAGAAGTGAAAAAATAAGAATAAGAAAATTGACAGAATGAAATTATATTTGTCTTGCCTTTCAACCTTATTTACTGTGTCCTGTTCTTGGAGATTCTACAATGCACATTAGACTACTGAAGGCACTGATAAGTCCTACAGTCAACAGACATGTTTACTTTTATTTCACACAGTTTTTCCTTATATATCTGATCAAGAACACTTTGGGAAATTATACTCTAAGGCTATCGTTTATTTTTTTTTCCCTTCATTTTCTTCCTTGGAGAATCATCAAAGCTCACCATTCCAGCTGCCATCTTGGTGCTATAAAGTCTCTCTTGTCTTAGGTTCAGACCCAGCCTCTCCCTACCCCAGCTTTAGGACATCTCTACCCATAGCAAATTTTCACCTAAATAGTCCACATGGGGCAGAATGGGGATCTAACAGGGGTTCAGAGGGAACTCTGAATTCATTAACCTTTCATTCAATGAATATGAAGAATGAACCTGGTGGTATGGAAAAGGCTCGATTTTTGCAGTTTTTATTAAGCCACCTTGAGAACTGAACCCTGAACTCAATGAATCTTAGTGAACAACTATGGCAAATATAAAATACCTTTTACTCACCTCTTTCTTATCTGTCATTTAGCTCCCATCTTCTCCCACTTCCTTTTAGATCCATGAAGCTAGCACATTTTCCACACAAACACCTGAATCCACAGCTATTCAAACCCCTCTTTCCTGCCACAGGCACATTAACTGAGAATTCTACCAGACAGGGAGAACTGGGCTGGCCACTTTCTTCTAGGACTGAAGTGGGGTTGGTCTTTTTCTGAGAAAGCCTCTAAAAGCCAACATCATTATTTCAGAACAGATTCTACAGAGTCTCAGGTAATGAAGGCCCTTGGGAGGATCCATGCCCAGCTGGGGGTCAAGACAATTCACTTTGTCTTGACCCTTGGTTTTCTCATTTGCTAAGTAATTCCCAAAGTCCCCACCAGCTCTGATAGCCCACGTACCCAGGGTGTGTGCATAAAGTGCCTGGCAGCTTGCCTGCACCACTTGCCCATGAGAGGCTCAGGAAGCGGGAAAGATGTCTGTTGAGCACATTACTGTATCAGTTCTTAAAGCAAACAAAAACAAAACTGTTTTTCTCTTGTCATCTAAATGACTCTCTAACCAGGCCAATGTGACTACTTCAAAGTAACAAGTCCTTCCTGAAATGTATATACCTATGAGGGACACCAGCTCTCTGAGGAAGGAGTGGATTAGAATGGTCCAGTGGAAGAACACTGAATTGGGAATCTGAAATCTGGTTCCCACTGAGGCTTTGCCAGTTACCAGCTGTGTGATATTGGGCAAATCACTTAATCCGCCTCAGTCTCAGGTAATCTTGTTGTTGCTCTGGTTGTTTGTTTGTTTGTTTTCAGCATTATGGGCCTAACACTAGGAATCCCTTCCCTGTCTAGCTCATGGAGATGTTAATAATGCTCCATCTTTTCTATGTCTATTCATATTTTTAAAACCAGTTGGTTTCACTGTATATGCTGTTCTGTAAATTTGTTTTTTAATTTATTTAACAGCATGAGTATTGTCCTAAGTCTTTAGGTGGTTTTATTACCTGTTTTTTAAGGACTGCACAGTCTTCTGAGATTGTACCATCTTGGCATGGCAATCCTCATTTGTTGGACATAGAGTTCCATTTTTGCCATTAGAAATAGTGTTGGGGCACCAGGGTGGCTCCGTTGGTTAAGCATCTGCCTTTGGCTCAGGTCATGATTCCAGGGTCCTGGAATCGAGCCCCACATCAGCCCCCCTTCTCAGCTGGGAGCCTGCTTCTCCCTCTCCCTCTGCCTGCCGCTCCCCCTGCTTGTGCTCTCTCCCTCTCTTTGTCAAATAAAGAAATAAATAAAATCTTAAGGAAGAGGAGGGGAGGGAGGGAGGAAGGAAGGAAGGAGGGAAGGAAGGAAGGAAGGGAGGGAGGGAGGGAGGGAGGGAGGGAGGGAGGAAGGGAGAGTGTTGCCAAATGCAGAGAAAAGGAAAGAACTTGGGCTTCTCAAATCCAGATCGCACGTCTTGTGTGCTACTAACACAGACATCTGTCTCTGGCTGGAATTGAGACCCCGAAGACAGGAAGGACTGAAGGACTGGTCACTTAGAAGAGAGGAAGAGGCTCAGGAGAACAGGGCAGGAGCTGTATGCGTCTGTTTATTGGGAATTGCGGTACAGACACTTTTATGTCTGTTAGAACAACCCTGGGAGATAGGGTTGTCCCCATTATAGCTGCCCTAGCAAAGGTGAACTGAATCTGCTCTCATGGCTACCAGCATGAGAGGTGAAGCTAAGAGGGGACCAGAACTACCACTGTGTCCCCTGGTTCTTGTGCCTTCACCCACTCTACCCTCCAGCAGGTATCCTCCCTTCCCTCCCCCGTCTACGTGTTCCATCCCCCAATGCCCTATTCCTCTCAGGTACATCCCCCAGATACCCACTGACTTATCCTATCTGGAATTCCCAATCACATATTTCACATTTTATTATAAATGATCTACTCTCAGATTCTTTGGGTTACTACAGTTGATTTACACAGCCTTGCCTATGTGCAATAAAGTGCCTACAAGATAAACTCCTGTTTTTCTGAAAGTATTGTTAAAATTCAATAATCCCACAATACTATGAAGATAATCTATGCTGAATGTTTATTTTATTGTAAACAGTCTTAAATTTAAAATAGACACTTTAAGTCTGCTGGACATTTTTTGCCAGCCTCTATATTTGTCTCTCCCAGCTCCACCCCACCCTCAAAATCAGGACACACACTAGAAGCAAAATTTCCTACTTTCCTACTGGAGTGTGCTTATGGGGTTCACTTGCATTTCTGTTAAGGTGAGTTTGCTTATTTAATAACAACTGTGGCATCAGAGGGTGTCCACAGGTGTCTACACTAAGCAGTTGATACTAAAATGAGGCAGCGAGCTAAAAGACCTCTAATATCCTTAGAATTTAGAATTTAGATTCTGTATCATTTGGACATAATATTTTAATGTTCCAGCGCGATGGATCTTTCCTTTGTGGTTTACTTTCTTTTGTAAAAAGTTTGCACACTAAAAATTAAAAATAAGAAGCCTTCCATTCCTACCTAAGTAAGCTCTATGAAGTGAGGGAATGAACAGTCACAGTCTACTCCTAGCACTGCTGAAGTCTGGCCATGTGCCCTTGGCAAGTCGCCTCCCCTCCCTGAGCCTCAGTTAACCCGTTTGTAAATGGCAGATTTAGACTAAACATAGACGTGCCGCCTGGGTTTTACTGGCTTCCTATTATGTCTTACTTTGCTCAGAGTGTGTCTCTGGTCTTAAATTATTAATAACTCCTGGAGGAGCCTAAGGCCTTGGCACGCGACCCCCCAAGCCGGTCCGAGGCGCGCAAGGGCGGCCGTTTGCAGGAATCGCCTGCCTGGAGCAGAAGAGTGCAGAGGCGGCGTCCCCTCTCGCGGCGGGGCCCGCGCCCAAGGCCATAGAGGCCCTCTCCCCCAGCTCCACGCATTGCAAGTCAAAACAACCTCTGCTCCCTGCTGACGCCACGGCCGGGCTGGGGCTGGAAATCGATCTGCGATCTTTCTGCTCCAGCACAGCCGGCCTCCTGGCCCATGCGGGCGCGTGGACGCGCGGGCGGAACGACGGTGGGCTGCGCCCGAGCGAGCGGCGGGGGTTGCTGACCGCGGAGAAAGGAGCCGGCTTCCGCGAGGGGCATCCTCTCCCCGCGCCTCCCGCCCCAACTCCCCGCCGCCGCCGCCCCCACAGCACATTCGCTGAGCCCGCGGGACCGGGTGAATGGAGGAGGGAGACCCCCCTCCCGTAGAAGGCAAGGGGAGGGGACAGGCAGAGTGGCCACCTCTGAGCCCAGCCCTCTACTGAGGCTCCGCCTGCAGGACTCCCCAAATCCGTGCTGCCCAACTCAATCCTCTTACAGATAAAGAGGCCAAAGCCCAGAGAAGGACAACAGCTGGTCCCCCAGGGGGAGTGGCAGAGCCCAGACTAGAACCACGGTCTCCTGACCCCTTCCAGTCCTCTGTCTCCAACAGGGTTTTTCAGCCAAAGGGCTTTTTCTTGGTTTCTCCACAAACATGCTTCCAAGTTGTTGCACTGACTGATCAGACTGATACATAAAGGATCAGAGATTGCACACTTGAAACCATCTCTCCCCAGGGGATCTACAGCAGACCTTCCTTGCTTGCTCTGCTTGCCATCAGCTCAGACCTTTTGCAGCTTTCTCAGTGTCATGCTCTGGCCTGTGGTCACCCTGGGAGACATCAGAAAACGTCCTGATCGTGATCCCACTGTAGGAGTGTGTCATACAGCTAATATCCACCCTGTGGACAGGATGCTAACTGCATCTCTAATCCAGCTGTCAGGTGGCGTGCCTGACTTTCTGCCCCAGTCCTGTCTCATCATCATACACTTGCTGTTTGAAGGTCACCATGCTGTGGGGGAGCTAACCCAGGTGTGTTCTGGGACCAGAAACAGCAAAGTGACCTCTCTGCTCAATTCAAGTAAGACGGGAGAGGTGGGGGCCATTGCTATCATCATGTTAAGAACTAACTTTTATCGGGTGTCTACTGCGTGCTAGGCTCTGTGATAAATTCTTACAAGATTATTTTAATGTAATCCTTACAGCAACCCCACCATCGTTATTCCTGTGTTACAGATGAGGAAACAAAAGCACAGAAGTTATACAACTTGCCCCAAGTCACCAACTAGTCATTGTCAAAGGCTGGGTTCATTCAGAGCCTGCGCCTTCAACTGTTATGCCCTGTTGTGTCTCATGATGGAATGAACATTTTGATGTTAGGGGCAAGGATAGCAGGTGGGGAATAAGGAAATTTAGCTTCCGTTCTTGCCCTGCCTCTTCACAGAGGTAACAGAGAAGTACCTTTCCACAGGGAGAAAAACCTCAAATCACATAACCTTGCTTTTCAGGTATACAAAACACCTGAAACATACAGAATTGTGTGCAGATGTGCATTTTTCTGGGAAGAGCAGACAGTTTTCATCAGCATTTCACAGAGATCCATATAAATAAGCTGTCGGGACTATCTCATCTTTATAGCCTTTTTCTTGCCAAACAGCCTATTCTACACCGTCTTATAACATTTTAAAGAATCACGCATTAGCAGCCTCAGACTCTGGAACCGCCCTCTGGTTCGGGGACGTGACGGGCTCCTGGCTGCATGCTGGCCTTTCCAGCACACCCGCATGCCCAGATAGTGATCACAGGAAGGACAGCTTTGGGATGGGGTCATCAAATTCATCCTCCGCCTAGTTGCAACACCTCAGCATTTTTGCTTTAGCCTGTTGTATTCTTTACTTGCAACTAGACTCTAAGTTTATATAGAGGCACCAAGAAAAGATTTCAGAATCCTTTTTTTTTTTATTGTACTATAAAAAGAATCCTAGTGGTGGAACCTCCACCAGGCTTGGGGTAAAGTGTCCATTCATTACTGAGGACCTGCTATGTCCAGAGCCTACGGCAAGGCAGGCAACATCTCTGATCTTCCATTTCCTTAACTTAAACATGCAAGGTTTAAACTAGATGGTTATTCTAAAGTCCTTTCTGGCTCCACTATCTTGTGATTTGGTGACTTTAAGGAAAGTGACAAAGAGTGAGTCGGTGAGACTAACTGGTCAGTGAGAAAGAGAAAACTGGCTGCTGCTCCTGGGGCGCTGGGTGGTACTGTCAGTGAGGCCCTGACGTGTCCCTGCTGGACGTATGCAACTTCGTAGAACATCACCATCAAACAAGACCACTTTGTGACTGTGAAGGACAAGGACAGAAATAAAAGCACTCCACAATCATGTCTCAGCACAGATTAAAAAAAGAAAAAACTTCCCATTATCCAAACCACAAAAACAACCAAACATCGCCCTATCCTGGCTCAGATGACTACTGCGTCTTTACCAGTTACAGCTTCAGCCTCACTCTAGTCTTCCTTCCCTTTAGACAAGAGTCACTAAGATGCCCTCCCCAAATTCCCCCCCCACAAGCCTCAGCCCTGTCGTTCTTTCTACTACCTTCTCTGAGATGACCCACAGCTCTACTTCTCTGCAGTGAGTAACAAACCACACTTGTCCAACCATAGGGCTGTTCCTCCCAAAGGGCCAGGACGAGGGCCGGCCACAAGCGGTGCCTCTCCAATTCTGCACCCTCCGTGCCTCCCTGCCCTCTGTCTGGGTGGTGCCTGGCTGAAGGGCATTGACAGAAGTCCCCTCCCCTTCCGATGCTCTCTAATCTCACATCAAGAGCCCCATTCTGAGCCTCAGGATGTTGGGAAGTGGAGAAGGAGAAGAAAATGAGAGAAATGCAAGAGGACAACTTCGCAGGGGAATTTGCATCCATCAATAAGAGCAGAATGAAAGCAATCTCTCTGATCTCTCCGGAGCAAACGTTTCTTCCCTCACCTGAAGTGCTGGGCCTCCTCCTTTCAGGCCTCCACCCCGCCCAGACCATGCCTGGGCTACAGGGGAGGTAGTGGTATTTCTGTTTCCCAACCAAACCACATGAATCATACTCTAAGGTCATCTTCACAGGAAGTCAGCTGGTTCCCAGGGAACTGACTCATTTGGCAGCATCAAAGGGGGTAAAAATTGTTGCTGCTGGTGATTCAGTGTCTCAGCTTGGACTTCCCATCTTTAGCTACAGTTTTTTCACTGGGGGGAGTCCCTACCACACAACCCACTCTGTTCTCTTCATGTGAGAAAATGGCAAACAAGACCCTCGATGCCTCCTGAGTCAGATGGCAACCAAGGAGAAGAAGTGACCTGTTCCTCTGGTCACAAAACAGGCTGTTGGACTCATCGCTCTAATTGAAAAGTCTAATGGAATCAGCTCCTTTGAACTTGCAGAAACCATCGTGCACACCAGGCAGAGAACTATTTCCAAAGCCGTCAGCATACAGTCATAGCAAAGATGGAGTTTTCTCTGTGTTCAGTTTACTTCAGGGGTCAACAAACTTTCTGTGTAAAGGACCAAATAGTATTTACTTCAGGCTTTGTGGGCCAATGTCTGTTGTAACTACTCAGATCAAAACCAACCATAGATAATATGCAAGTGAATAGGTATGCATATATTTCAATAAAATGTTTACAAAAAGAGGTGGGCCAAATCTGGCCATAGTTTGCTCCTGGTCTAATATAGTCAGCACATGGGCATATCTAGATAGGAACATAATAACCTTTACCATTACTTTTAAAAGAGCTTATTTCTCATCAGAGTGATTGGGAGAAGTCTTAAAAAAAAAAAGTTTGAAAATTTCTGAAAGACAAAAGAAAGCAAAAGAGGGAGAGAAGAGAGAAGAAAATCAAAATAAAATAGGATTTCATTTCAAAAGAGGAATGGAGGCATCAAAATGGAAAGAGCTCTTAGTAAGTAAGGCCTCTGTGGCCTCCTCTTACCCCGACCAGGTCTTCAGGGGCCTCTCACACAGGCTCAGAAGCAGGCCGAGCGACACGGAGTGTGCACTGGATAGCCACAGATCGCAGAATGTTCAGGACCATTCCAGCTCCTGAAGGAGAGGCCTTTCTGAGCCCCCAGAATGGCTGGCAGAGAGAGCAGACAAGAACAGCGGGTGCTGGACAGAGGGGATTTGTGAAAGTGACCTTTTTTTTTAAGATTTTATTTCTTTATTTGAGAGAGAGAGTGTGCAAGCATGAGCAGGGGGGAGGGGCAGAGGGAGAGGGAGAAGCAGGCTCCCCTTTGAGCAGGGAGCCCAATGCAGGGCTTGATCCCAGGACCCTGAGATCATGACCTGAGCCGAAGGCAGACGCTTAACTGACTGAGCCACCCAGGTGCCCCTCTGAAAGTGACTTCTAATGGTCACATGTAAACAGGATCCTGGACCTTCCTATCTGGAGCTAATCCCCTGGTTGTGAGGAATAAATATCCATTTGGCAAATTTGAAAGAGGAATTTAGTAATGAAAGATTTAAGTTTAAAAGTAGAGCTCCCAAGAGTCTGCCAAAGAAAGGTAGAAGAGAGTGATCACTAGATAGGTAAATCCCCTGGCTGGGAGAGAAGGCAAGAAGTGGCCAATCTGTGGTTAATGGCCATTTTCTCTAGTTCACAAATCATGCATACTTTTTATAGATTCAGAAAGTTATCCTAGCTACAGAGCAATGATTTATGGATTCCTGGAATACTGGTGTCATAAGATGTCAACAATTATTGTATGAGAAAATATGAGAAAAATATCAGAGAAACTGAAGAATAAATTGACCTTGACAGGAAACTACTGTGCATTTTTGCCTTGCTAGGTTATGCTTAGAAAAAAAAGTTATAGTGTTGGGAAAAAAAGGTTCATTTTGAAATTATTCTTAGGAACCAGATTTTTCAGAGCCAAGAACAGACTATTAACCTATGCCAATGCAGATTAAAAGAATTGTTGCAATAGTCTAGCAGCGGTTCTCAAACTTGAGTATACATTAGGTACAGAGCTTGTTAAAACCAGATTGCTGGACCCCACCCCCAGAGTTTCTCATTCAGTAGGTCAGGGTGGGATGCAGGAATTTGTATTTCTAACAAGTTCCCAGGGGATGATATGGCTGGTGGTGGTAGTCCAGGGACTTTACTTTGAGACCCACTGCCCTGCACCCAGCCCAGTGCCTGACAGATACGAGAATCTATTCAATAACACTACATACCTGCCTGAGATTTACCACATCGCAGGAAATTGGATGGGTTTCTACCATGTGTGAGTGTATGTTGGATACAGCTTCAATGTCAGGCTTATGGAAACATACATGGCTTTATTTGGGGGAAGTGTTATTATACTTTGAGATAGTCTTCCTCCGGAACAGCTGCAGGCAGGTATCCAGTGGAGAGTCTTCTCAGGGGGGCAACGGAATGTAGCATGTTCCAGGATTTGTTTTTAAATGATAATTCATGATTCTCCAACACGTACAAAGCTGGAGAGACCAGTTATCTCCTGACATTTCTTGCCTGGGGGACATAGTCCTTCAAAAATGGGAACAAAATTCAAAATGAATTTCACAGGGGACAGTAGTTCTTCAGAAATAAAATTCAGTTGGAACAACTGCAATGGGATATATCTGGAGATTTTTTAGGTTCTGAAAGGACTGTGAAAGCAAATATATATTAGAAAAACAAGGAGAACCTAGATGACCAGAATGTTGATGCGAGTCAGCCAAATTATAGTGTGCGGACAGAAGGCAACAAATATGTCCTGAGATCTGTCACAAAAGGGCTGGGACACAATGCCTCTCAACTTCAAGTCAGTCTCAAGCATGGTCCCGTTTTTGTTAGCATACTCTAAATAATGGCATGAAGAAGTTAGAAAAAGTTCACAGGATAGTAACATATATCTCTAGAAAAATATGAAATAGCCCTAAGCAGAAAGGCTTGAAAGAAATTTGGGTTGTTAAGCCTGGAAAAAAAAGGAAGGCAACTCAGTTGCTCCTTTAAATAAATTAGAGTTTTCTGCTTCTGGTCTTTTGCTGCAGTGATAAAGTAAGCAAAAGGAAATGGCCCTAATTTTTAAAATATTTGTGATTTTGGTTAACTTTAAGGCAAAATGTCCTTTAAAATAGGATGACGGGGGTATGTCATTTTTGGTCTTGAATTTTGCAAGAAGCTATTAGCAGTTGGGAATTTCATAGAACTCTTCCATGATTCATGCACAGACAGGAGCAAATCTGAAGGAAAGAACTGCCATTATCATTGAAACAGCCCAAATGCCCATCAATGGGAAAGTGCATGAATAAACTGTGATATATTCCCACAGTGGGCTATTATACGGCAGTCAAAATGATGAACTACAGTCACACATAATAATATAGATGAATCATATTAATATAATAGTAAGTGAAAAAAGTAAGTCTCAGAAGATTACATATAGCGTGATGCCCTTTTATAATGCTTAAAACAACTAAAAAATTTTAATGCTTCTTAGGAATACAGGTAAATACAATATAACCATATAAAAGGAAAACAAGAGATGACTGCAGTGAAAAAGACTGGCAATATTCACAGGTGGGCAAGGATATGGATCAGTGGAAATTCTCACATACAGCTGATGGGAAGATAAACTGGTTACAACCATTTGAAAAACTTTTTGGAATTACCTACTAAGTTAAACATACACAAACTCTATGACCCAGCAACTCCACTTCAGGCATGTACTCAACATATTTCACTAAAAGACATATTCAAGAATGTTCACAGCAGCACTATTCATTAAAACCCCAAACTGTGGGGCACCTGGGTGGCTCAGTCGATTAAACGTCCGATTCTTGATTTCGGCTCAGGTCATGGTCTCAGGGTCATGGAATCGAGCCCTGTATCGGGCTCTGTGCTTAGTGTGGAGTCTGCTTGATTTTCTCCTTCTCCCTCTGCCCCTCCCCCTGCTTGTGTGCTCTCTCTCTCTCTCAAAATGAGTAAATAAAATCTTTTTAAAAAACCTGTTCATTAACAGGGGAATGGATATATAATGTGCAATATAATCATATAAAAATACTATATAACAGTGAGAAAAATCAAACCGTGCTTACACAAAACAATATAGATGAATCTTGCAAACATACGTTGAAAAAAAGAAGCCAGAGACAAAAGAGTATATACTACATAATTCCATGTATATAAAGTTCAAAAACATGAAAAACTGATTTGTGATGGTAAAGGTCAGGCTACTGGTTACCCTGGATGAGGATAATGACTGGGAGGAGGCATGAGCGGGGCCTCTGGGGCTCTGGTTCTACTTCTCAATCTAGTTTCTTGGATGCTGGTTTCATGGATGTGTTTACATTGTGAAAATTCACTTGTGTATATGTCTTGATGTCTTATATTTCAATTCAAAGTTTGAGAGAGAGGAGAGAAAAGGGAGGTAAAATTTACCTTCATGTTTAATGTTTATGTCTATTTACATAGCCATTCTTTTATTTTTTCTTCCTTAGGCAACGTTATTTTTATTATGAATTTATGTGGGATAAGGAAAATTTAAATAAGCCTATCCCAACCTTTTTTTTTTTTTTAAGATTTTATTTATTTATTTGACAGAGAGAGACAGCGAGAGAGGGAACACAAGCAGGGGGAGTGGGAGAAGGAGAAGCAGGCTTCCAGCTGAGCAGGGAGCCCGATGTGGGGCTCGATCCCAGGACCCTGGGATCACGACCTGAGCTGAAGGCAGACGCTTAACGACTGAGCCACCCAGGCACCCCATATCCCAACCTTTTAAATAACGTTTTGCAGTAACATCTTTTCTGATTTAAAAAATAATACCTTTTTTTAAGTTTCAAAAGCAAAAATCAAAACAGGGAAGAAATCCATAATTCTACCACTGAGAACAAATCACTCAACATTTTGATGTGTATCCTCCCAGTCTTTATTATGATTTAAAAAATTTTTTTAAAGCAGGGGTTGGAGGGGATGGAGAGGAAAGCAAAGAAGTGATGAACGTGTGGTTCAGGATGATGTTTCTTTGGTGGGAAAGACACAGGAGCTCAGGATGCAGGAGGGGAACCTACAGGTAGGGTACTACTAATGTTCTTTGGGATGCTTATTCACTATTAAAAATAACTTAGAAATAAAGAAATAAAAGTGGGTGAAGGTGGTCAAAAGGTATAAACTTCCAGTTACAAAATAAATAAGTCATCAGATGTAATGTACAACATGGTGACTATATAGTTAATAATACTGTATTGTATATTTGAAAGTTGCTAAGAGAGTAGATCTTAAAAATTCTCATCACAAGAAAAAAAAATTGTAACTATGTGTGGTGATGGATGTTAACTAGACTTATTGTGGTGATCATTTCATAATACACACAAATATCGAATCATGTTGTGCACCTGAAACTAATACAATGTTATATGTCAATTCTATCTCAATAAAAAAAGTAAAAATATCTCCAGACAATACCAGAGAATCAATGAACAATGGAGGTAATTTAAATAATAAAGGAACTCAGTAAGTTATCAACATAGATAATCAACATACAAAAATCAACAGCTTCCATAAACACAAATAATAATCAGCTAGAGGACATAATGGTAAAGAAAGCCCCATTTATAATAGCAGCAAAGATAATTAATACTTAGGAATAAATTTAACAAAAATGTGCAAAACCAACGAGAGGAAACACTCTTGAAAGACACGAAATTAGACTTGAAAGAAAAGGAAAGGCATCCTTGAAGTTCTTGGATAAGATAACTCAACACCATAAAGATGTCAATGTAACACAATCCCCATAAAAATATCTACAAGCTTTTTTTATGGAGCTGGACAAGTTGATGCCAAAGTTTATAAGGAAAAGCAAGCATGCAGGACTAGCCTAGAACACACTAAGAAATAAAAACTATAAATGTAGACTAGTCCTACCAGGTATTAAACTATGCATCCCCATCATTAAAACAGGGTGCTACTGGGACACCTGCATGGCTCGGTAGGTTAAGAGTATGACTCTTCATCTCAGCATAGGTCTTGATCTCAGGGTCGTGAGTTCAAGCCCCATGGTGGGCTTCATGCTGGGCGTGGAGCCTACTTAGAAACAAAAACAGGGTGTTGCTGCCACTGCCCGTAAGAACAGCCATATAGACAAGGATAGAATAGGTAAAGGTGGCATCTTCAACCACAGAAGCAAAGATGGGCTATTCATTTATTTTAAGATGAGCTTTTTAATAAATGTTGCTGGCACAACTAGGTAGCCACTTGGAAACAAAGGTAAAACCAGACCCATATCTCATACCAATACACAAAAATAAACTCCACACTGATCAGGAAACTAAACGTAAAATAAATAAATAAATAAATAAATAAATAAATAAATAAATAAGATAGAAAATAAATTAATAAATTAAAGTGGAAAAAAATATGGTGAGCTCCTCTATAAACTCAGTGTAGAGAAAAGCTTTCTAACATTAATTCAAAATCCAGGGGCAATAAGGGAAATAATTCATAAATTTGACCACATAAAAATGTTTTTTAAAGTTGCATGGTAAAATAAAGTCAAATAACTGCCAAATTAGATGAAAATATATGTAGCATATCTCACAGCTTAAGGTGTGATATTAGCTTAAGGGCTAATATCCACAATATATAAAGAACTCTTAAAATTTGAGGGGAGAAAGCCCAAAACTCTGATAGAATAATGGGAAAGATATAGGAACAGAAAAAATTTTTCATAAATAAAAATAACTTAATAAATAAAAATGGAGCAGGCACGGACCAATGGTGAGGATGTCTCACCAACCAAGGAATATGATTAATCCAACTCTATGCATCTAAGGGCCAGTTAAAACTCCAGGAATTCCCATAATAGTTTTTATGCTGAAAATGAAAGTAAGTTTAGTCTCCTAAAAACCTAAAATGCTATTACTAAGACAACACTAGGGTGCACTGACAAATCAGAGGAAACAAGAAAATGACTTCCCTTCCCTTTCATTGCTGAATCTCACACAGTTTTTTCCATGGGTTCTGGATTCCAACTCTTACACTTGATAAGAGTGGCCACCATGATCCAAACACTGAGGTGTCAGAAGGTTTCAGTGTGAACCAGTTATGCTTCCCAGGTCCCTTCTACCTCTAAAATTCCACACTTTATTTTTTATTTTTTTTAATTATGTTCAATTAGCCAAATATAGTACATCATTAGTTTTTGATGTAGCGTTCAACGATTCATTAGTTGCGTATAACACCCAGTGTAGATTGATGACCTGGTCTCCTAAAACAGCTGCTAAAATTTTTTTTTTTTTAAAGATTTTTTTTATCTATTTGACAGAGAGAGAAAGCACAAGTAGGCAGAGTGGCAGGCAGAGGCAGAGGGAGAAGCAGGCTCCCGGCTGAGCAGGGAGCCCCATGTGGGGCTCAATCCCAGGACTCTGGGACCATGACCCGAGCCGAAGGCAGCTGCTTAACCAACTGAGCCACCCAGGCGCCCCAAAAGCTGCTAAAATCTACCCACTTAGTTCCTGAGGCAAGAATGGCTTTCCCAGACCCGCTCCTCCTAACTGCACAGGGAGTCTTGTCTGGGGATGCTTCTTATTCCCCATAGCAGAACCCCCGATATATGTTTGTTTTGGTGTTTATATCCCTATCATTGCTTATACAAATGAAAGATGTAATAGGGTGAGGGAATGGGGGTGAAATAAGCACAGGAAGAAAAAGTAATATGTTGAGTAATGTTAGAACACAAAAATGCACTCTTTGGTTTCTATGTTATCTAGAGCTGGGCCTCAAGTTTGCCTTCAGCTTTCCTAGCAGGCGGAGCAGAGAGGGAAACGGGAGGAAAGAGAAGATTCATAATGCCCATAAAATAATTGGGGCCAGTTTTTCCAAAGACTGTATTTCCATTTGCGTGGAGCTGTGTTCCAGCAGTAATGTTGCGACAGGCTTCCTCTACCAGCCCATGGGAGCCAATGGTTACATAGCAAGGAGTTTTGCAAGTTGGTTGTTAAATCATTGGTAGCTTGAAATCTGCCGTGGTGGGAATATCCAAATACATTACAGATATACAAATCAGGTCATTTTTTCTTTCATTTTTTTTTTCCTTTTCTCTCTCTCTCTCATTTGTTTTTGCCTCCAGAGAGCCAGTTTACCAGCACACCCCTGCATGTTCTAAAAGTCCTTGTAGGGAAACACTATTCTAAGCCAGAGTTGCTGCAAGTGGGAGGGAGAGAGGCTTGGTGTACAAGCTTGCTGAGTGCCGTAGAAACATCCTGCAGGAGAAGAGAGTCTAAACATCTATGCCCGAGATCAGAGAATGACTGGAGTATGCATCAGCATTATCTACCCCCACTCCCTCAGTCCTTCCTTCTTTCCAATCCTACCCTTTGGAATTTCATTCCTGGGATTACAAGAAATGCTATGCCCAGTGAGGGACGGACATACCTCCCCATTCAAAAATGCATCCAGAGAGACTGGGGAAGCTCCAGTGAAGGATTTTATGCTTTCCATGAGGTTAACATTTCCCAAGCCTGTGTTTCACAGCATTGTTAACAAAAGTCCCATGCTGAAATAAATTTGGGAATGAGTGGATTAAAGTTATCTTTACTGCAGGACTTTTCAGAGCCTTTGGGAGGCAAATGTGTCCTTGTGGCACAGAGTGTACATCAATTCCCAAACTTACTTTACCCAAGGACACTGTAATAGCACATCTTGGGACACCAGGCTGAAAAACACCTGGCTAATCAGGGTTTCTTGCAGTTTTGAAAGGTAATACCAGGACATTATTCCACAGAAATATTCTTTTCATATAGGACTTGAAGCTCTGGCATTTTTTCTTTATAAAACCATGAATTGCATGTCTTTGCTTTTCACCTGAATCATTTAATTAAGTCCAGAGGTGTCCACACATCCATCAGCAGAGCTTACTTAAGGCATTCAGGGAATCATTTCAGGACAAGAAATTTCTTAACTCGTGGCCTGTGTCCCCAGGAACTCACTCTGTCCTGTTTTGGAAACCAGGCGTTGGCGATGTCAAAGCCCAAAGCCAGCGCACATTTCAACTCTTAAGACTCTACAGCAGAGAATGAGCATTTCTCATCATTTTTTAACCTTGAATTTTTCACCTTCCCTCAGCTCCCATTCTATTTCTTTTTTTCTTTTTCTATCTTTTTCCTTCTTCTTGGAATAGCTTTATTAACTCCCAAGATGGTTTACTGTGATGTGGGCAGCCCACATATGTATTCATTCACCTAATCATTTATGGAGCCCCTCTGGGTTCTGGGCCACGAACGGGACAGACCAGGCCATGTTGTCATGGAGCTCACAGTACAACATTAATGAGTGTTCCTTTCCTCTCCTACTTATCTCCTTTATTTGCTTTGTCTTGGCTCTTTCTCCCCATTTTGCTTGACACCGCATGCTGCTCCTCCCCACTCTTGTTCATCCTTTCTCCTCCCTTCCTTGATAGCTTTTTCCAGTGACTAACAGGAACCCAGCTCAGCTGGTTTTTATCACGCTCCTGTCCTTGCATTTTTCCGACTCAATTAAGCCATTACCAGGGCTAAATGAGGCATGGACTCTCCAAAAGTCACACCTGTCGTCAGGGAGATGGAGGGTAAGAACCTGTGCAGCTGGAGGGCGAACAGCAAGCCCGGCTGGAGGGAGGCAGCCGAGTGTGACTCGGGAGCTTGTGTTCCCACCAGTGCTGAAAGAGGGCCCTCATTTTAAAACAAGATGTCCCTTGCTTTAATACAGAAGGAATGAAGTCTGACATAGACCTGAGGATGGTCACATTAATGATGACAGATAAGATGTCCCTAATTCTTTAGCAAATGCACACCAGGTGCATATAAAAATCCACATTGTGGATGTGTCCTCAGCAAGAGGTAAAGCTGTAACCAGAGCCAGGTACACAGGTTTTGTGATTATTGGTTGAACTTTCTCAGGCTTCTCCCTATTCACCCTCATTAAAACATACACATTTCACCTTTCTGCAGTGGTGGCTTTGTACCGTACTGTTACTGTTCTTTATGATCAGTATGACAAACGAGGGCAAAGATTACAGTACAATAAATCACAGACAAATCAATGTACTCACCCTATGTAGATAAATGATTTCTACTGGAAATCAATTTTGGTCTCATAACCACCTTTTTTCTAGGCAACCTAGAATTTTTATGTCTGCAGCCTAGGAATCAACAAATTGTAGTTTTTGAGCTTGCCATGCCTCTAACTTACTGAGTGGTTTTTGTTTGTTTGTTTGTTTGTTTGTTTATTTCTGAGTGGTTTTATGTTTAGAGGTCTATGCTTCGGTTTTATCTGGTTGAAATGTAGGTAAAATCATTCTTCTCTAGAGTTACACAATTTCTGGAAATGTTAAAGCCAAGGGGCAAGAGCCAAGGTGGTTTTTTTTTTTTTTTACTTTGATGGAAATCGAAATGTTGCAATGTTGCCTTCTAATCTTGCCCTTCTATCCTGTCAATTCACCCTTGACTCTGGAACTTTGGGGACAAATGCAAGTTCAACAGATATTGACACTTTTCAGTACCAGGTTCCCTGTTCAGTGCTGGGAATGCCAGCCCTTCTCTGTTTTGTCCTACAATTGCCCAACCAACCCCTGGTTTTTACTGGTCATGCTTTATTCATTTTCATTCAGCAAATATTTGTGGAGCACATACTAAGTTCTAGGCACTGTGCTGGGTGCCAAGCTACAGGGATGAGAAGAGACAGGCCATACCCTCAGGAAGATTCTGGCCCCCACTTTGAATTAATTCTCCTGGCAGTTATCTCCCGCCTCTGTATTCCCTCAACACCTACTTCATGCCTCTTTCTAGCACTTACATCACTGTACTTATAATACATATCCTTGTCTCCTTTTAAACCATGAGTACCTTGAAGACGACAATCTCAACTTTCTCTCCTGGGTGCCTCACACTCCCTAATGTCTAACACATAGGGGAGCTCAATAAATGTTTTTGAATGAATAAATAATTGCATGAATTTACAAATTAATAAACCTATGGAGCCATAGACCAGTCTGCCCTGACCTCCCATCCCACATCTCTTGGATTAGGAACTCAACGATCAGTCATCTGTTAGTACTGCAACACTCCTCGTGATTTCAAGGACCTTCTAAACATAAAACCAGCTGGTACATGGGTCATTTCTTCTTCCAAATATATTTGCCATTGAGATGAAGAACAAATACTAGCTTCAGCTTGTGTTTACAATACTTTTTTGCAGGAGGGCAAACATGATTATATATGATTTAAATGAAATGAACTTATAGTAAGGAAAACAAATGAGTTTACTTGCGACTCTTGGATAGATACTGTTAATATAGCTACAGAAAGAAGAAATATAATAACAATGGCTTAAACAAGCTAGAAGCTCTTTTTATCTGTCATGTAAAAGTCCGGAAACAGTCTGATACAGAGGTTCTGCTCCATGAAATCATCAGCTCATGGTACCATCATTCCCTAAGATAGGGTGCCTGGGTCACGATGGGCTCCAGCTGTCACCGAGACCTCCATGCAGCAGAAGGAAGGAAGAGAGATGAAGGGACAAAGGGCAAACACTAACTCCTAAGCAGTTTCTTGGAGGCTGCCACAGGCACTTCAGCTTACATCCCACTGGCCACACGTGATTATAAAGGAAGTTGGGGGAAATGGTTTTAATTTTGGATAACTACATGTCCAGCTAAAAACGATTTTAGTGTGGCATAAAAGGAGTACAGACACGAGCGATACAATCAGTTGTCTCCACTGCAGATACTGCAACTGAAGTGTTAGTTGACTCTTCAAGGACTATTGTATTCTGATTCCTGCAAGCTGAAGTCACAATGATGAACTCCAATTGTTAATCCACTGTGCTATGATCACAGTTGGTACTGCTCTGTCACTATCAATGACAGCAGGAGTGAGGGAGAAGGAAAAGAAAGCTTTTGCAATAAGGAAATTAGGGGGCAGTGGGAGTCTGGATAAGGCAGCGGCAACGGCAGTCGAAAGGGGAAGACGGGGAGAAAGATGGTAGAATCAGCAGGACAAAGTGGTTGGATATTGGAGGAAAGGGAGAGGGAGGATCTAGAATGATTTAGCTTTAAAGCAAATTAGACCCTAGTAATTGGACTTAAAAAGGGCAGTTTGGAGACTGCATTAGACTGGTGGAGTTAACTGCCGTAAATTGACCTGAAATCTCTCCTTGATCTATTACTTCTTGCCATGAATTTTCTTTTGAATGGACTAATTAAGTTAATAAACTTCTCCAAGTAGTTAATCTTTCACAGGGAAAATTTTACAGGTCTTAGTGACCTACCTTAACCAGTAATAATGTTCCCTCTCCTAATTCAGTACACTACTCGGGACTCCTTAAAATTCTTAATTCTTGAGGCATTCTTAATTCAAGTGCCAGAATTTCTCACTTGAGTAAGCTGAATATATGGAGAATCTATTCCCCCATCTAGAAAATGGAGTTGGTACTAGAGTTGTGAAATTTAAAATACATTGGATGTTTAAAGGACATGACACAATGCCTGGTTCAATAAATGCAAGTTTCTGTCTCCTTCCAAAGTGCTTTCTTTCTTTCTTTCTTTCTTTCTTTTTTTTTTTTTTTTGTGCATTCATTCAACATTTATTCAGCAGTTACTAGTGCAGACACTGGACTAAGTGCTAGGGGGCACAGCTGAATTTAGTTCTTGAAACCAAAGTTATAATATCCTTTTTTTTTCACTTCTGAATGTTGAGGTAAATTCTGATCCTCTACACCAATGTGCCTTCCTACTGGACTGGGAGTTCCTGAGGGCAGGGAACATGCATATGTTTGTTACCTTTATATTCCCGGTCCTTAACACATGTACTTATTAAATGTATGAATGAATGCATGACCAAGGTCCAAGAAATGAAGCCAAAAATCTAAATGCAGGACTGGAGTCAGAAAACTACTCCATGGTAGTTCTGGATGGATCATGGCTGTTCAGACATTATTGGAGACAATTCCATGAATGTTGAGTGTCTGTGGGGGTATTCCTTCCATGTGGGGCCCAGTAGCTTCTGCTAGAATGGCTATTGGAGGAGGTGGGGTTCCTAAAGGGCAAGAGGCAGCATGTGACAATGATTAAGGGTTCAGGCTCTGGAATCAGACATTTATGCATATAATTATAGTCAAATATGAAAAATCTCCCAAGAGGAGAACTCCAAGATCCAAGATGTAGAAGATTATAACAGGTGAACCTGCCTAGTCTGAGGGTCCAGGGAAGGCCTCCTTGAAGAGTCCTGTTGCTCACTGCACAACTGAGGGGTTAGTGTGGGTAGAGATCCCGGCTATGCTCCACTCCCAAGATGGGTGCCTTAGTGCAGGGCTGTGTCTGGCCCAGAGGAGTTATTTTCTCCATTCACACAAAGGCTCCAGCTTGCCAAGCTACACCCCGTGGTTATGAGCACCTAAAAACTGAAAGATAAGTAGATGTTTTCCAGGCAAAGTTTAGGCCAGAGGGACCAAGGAGGGGGAACAGCATGTGTGAGGTCTGGGGATTTTACAAAAGGCCTGGTGCACTTGAGGAACTGAAGGAATTTTGGGATGACTGGAGTGTGGAGTTCAAAGAGAAGATCAACAAGAGTGAAATTGGATCACGGCTAGCATTTTCTGTGAGTTTACTAATTACACTATGTTAATGGCCCTCCATGCTTTATTATATTGAGATCACAGAAAATGACTTTACCGAAGTCATGTTAGAAAACAGTGAAACTATGATTCAAAGCCAGATTTAACTTCAGAGCCTGTGCTCCAAACCATGTGTTCCATGGCATCCGAAGATTTGCAAAGGCAGATTGCAAAGGGATGCAACTGGAGGCAGGAAAGCCTATTAGGAAATAGTTGCAGAAATCCAGATACGAAATGTTGGCAGGCTTAAGATGGCTTTGGAAATGGAAAGGAGTAGATGGATTCCAGAGATTTGGGAAGCACAATCTACAGGACTTGGAGGTTGTTTGAGTATGAAAGGCAATGATGAGAAGAGGGAGGAGGCGAGGATGACTCCTTATTTTGTGTCTTTGTGGATGGTGCATCCTTTGCTGAGATTAAAAAACAATGAAGTAACAAGTTTGGGAGGAAGGTGAGTTTAGAGCCTCTCAAGTTGGAAGCACCTGTCATCCAGGTGGAGATGGCCAGCTGACAGTTCAGTGCTGGCTCTGAACCTCAGGAGAAGCTGTATAGTTACCCAACATCAACATATCATTGGTAATTGACCCAGAAAGTGAGTGAGAGAGTGTAGAGAAAAACAAAGATTTCCTAGCAGAAGGACTTTTCCCCCGATCCAGCTGTTGAGCCTTATCAACATAATCTGACCTTTGATTTATCTGCATCCTTTACAAGAACTATTCCTCAAAGGTTTATGGAGTGTCATATTATAAACTGAAACCAGAGATCTGTGATAAGAAGGTACAAAAAAGGGAGTCTACCATAATAAAGAATAAAGAACAAATGGCCTTTTCTGACTTTTTTTTTTTATTCAAAGCCAGATTTAAATGTAAATAAGACTCACTCTGTATTTTCTATAAGAACATAGGTGCTGAATAAAATATCATTTATATTACAATAATGCAAGGAACTGCTTCTACTAAGAAAATTCTATGCATTATTCACGCAGAAGAATGAATGAATTAAAATCCAGCAACAACATTAGTGGAGGCCTTAGCTTATCAATGACCTCTTTAAAATGTGGCCTCACAACTGAACACAGTCCTTCTCCAATATGGGCAAGTAAAGTTTTCTGTATCTTACACTAAGTGCTATAAAAATGAGACTCTAAGTCATGCCTTCCCCTCCTGCTACCCCTCAGCCTCTCTAAATGGAAATTCTAAGCCATGTCAGTTGCAGTCATCATAACGAGATGGGATTTAGGCTTAGCTGAATTCATTTTGTCTCTCTTTTCTTTTAGAAAGCATCACAGACACCCTTTACATGATGTGGCTTCTAAAGACTCAAGGACCACCCATCTTACTAGTCTGCAATGGCAAAGGCAGAAATGGATATTCAAACCCCACAGCCTCCGTTCTGTTATTAATCACTCTGTAGACATGTGCCCCCAGTACAGAGAGTGAACCGCACCAAGGGGGAAAGTTCCAGGGGCCCCCAAACCACCAACACTCTTGTCTCTCCCCCTGGAGAAAAAGCAGAACTATGGCGTTTAATAGATGTTGTTTGATCTTCTTGGCAATTACCTGGTGCACTTCTGCCTATGGGCCTGACCAACGAGCCCAGAAGAAAGGGGACATTATCCTCGGGGGGCTCTTTCCTATTCATTTTGGAGTAGCAGCCAAAGATCAAGATCTAAAGTCAAGGCCGGAATCTGTGGAATGTATCAGGTAAGGAAAGGAGCCATGTGAAAGAGTCTCTTCTCTTCTGGTGGTTGTAGAAAAACTGTACCAAACCCAAAGTAATTTTTTCAAACTTGGTTCTCTCTTTTCAAAAATGGTGATTGGTAGTCATGCTGAAATTATTCCACCACCAGCCCTTTTTAAAAGAAATTTTTCAAATAGTAAAATGTCAAAAATGTTGAGTAAAAAAAATCCATGGCCTGTTGGGGGTATGTGTCCAGTCACTTGGTAACTGAATTGTCATTGTTCATCTGGCAGCAGTGTTGCTGAACGAAAGACTAAGTACCTAGAAGGAAATTTATTATAGGTCTTGCAAACCTAAGTAGTAAAATCTCCCATTTACCTTAAGTGCCCTAGGTGTTAAGGTCAGTAATACCTGAGTGTTGGCTGCCTCACTCTCACTATTTTTAAAAAAGGATTTTAAAGTTGAAAGAAACCTCAGTGGTTGGCATGATCCAGGCATCTTCAAAATGCAGCCTGCAGGATTGTGGAAGTCCTTCTTATAGAAGGCTGAAATCCTGCTTCTTAACACAGATACGTCTAACACCAATGAAGAAAACACAGAATCTATCTAAGTGTCTCACTGAACTCTCTCTTCAGCCATTGGAAGACAGCTAACATGTCCCACTGAATCACTTCATTTCCAGGCCTCAGTCTCGGTTTTCTGAACAATTACTTCATGACATGATTTCTAGACCCCTCACCATTCTCATCGCCCTCCATCTAATGCTCCCTAATTTATCATGACTATGATACGGCATCTAGAATTAGGCACAATTCCTTCAAACAAGATCTGACTTCTGCAGAGTAGAATGGACTGTATATCACTTCCCATCACCAGGATACTGGAGACCATGACTGCACCCCAAGTTTTTACCCAATTTCTAAGAGAAAATACCACTTTCTCTCTAAGACTTGCAATGTTCAGAAGGGATCCAGCATTTTTTTCCTGCTCTTCCTGATTGCTGTAAAATGAAAATGAAAACTACAATTGCACCAACAAAACTGACTTCTGTTCATGTTTCTAATGAAAGCTGGAAAATTAGACAACATTTTCACATTTTTCTCATGAATACAGAAAAACTAAGTACAGAATTTCAATTATGCTGATTATATCCCTCATATAACCCATGTGGACAAATATCCTTTTGTTGTGCTCTACTGGACAGAGTCGTGCGTGTGCTACGTATATATGTAAGATCAAGCAAGAAGCCCTGAAATACACTATATTTTAAATTATATTAAAGAAAGACAGCAAAAGCAGTATAAGTGTTTTATGTAAAGAAATATTCTATAATCTCTCTTAACTTTGCAGGTTTAAAACAAATAGCTAAACAAAAAAAAATGATGGAAACATAAAGAAAATGACTAGGAGAAAATGTCACATTAAAAGTTAGGAACCTAAACAATGCAGTGGAGTATAGCAAACTGTATTCCTTACCTCCTGTCATTGAGTCACTGTAACCTACCAGATGGAGAGGGAACCTGCGGAGTTATTCCATTTCTTCCTTTGGGCACTGATGCACTGATTCAGCACACTTATCTAGCCCTCACACTTATCTAGCCTAATTCTGGGAGACTGAAAACTATGTCACTGACCCTACTTCTCTTTGTTAAATTTGCTCGATATTTATTTAAAATAATGTTCTTTGAAAAGCAATACACGCTCATTTTTTTAAAACAGAATACATAAATAAAGCAAAAGCTCACAATTTTAAAACCCATTGCTCCCCCACCCAGAAATAACCACTGTTTGTAAACAGCCCTCCTATATATGTTTGTTAGTTTACGAAGATGAGGCCCATCATTTCCCTTTCCCCTTTGACCTCCAGTAATGTCATAACCTAAATTTGTGACTCGGCCAACCTGAAGTTATTTTTAGGCTCCCACCTACTAAAATTCTAATCTTACTTATATTTTCCCTAATCCTTTCTTTTAATCTCTGTATTATTTTTAATACTTCACATCAGCAACTTCACAAACTCTTTGCTGGATGAAGCAGATACAAATTATTCATTCTATTACTAATAACAATCTTTGCTATCATCACTCCCTCTGTGTAAGGCACCATTCTGAGAATTTTGCATAATTATCTCATTTCACAGCCACCATATGAGGTAGGCACTGTCCCCATTTGACAGAGAGAGACACATCATGAAACCAGAGTAACAGAGCCATGATTCAAACCCAGCTTTGCAGGGTTAAAGTCCCTACTCTCAAGCGATTGACCAGAAAGCCTCCCATTTTCTTCCATTTCTTCTTTCTTCCAGGTACAATTTCCGCGGGTTTCGTTGGTTACAAGCAATGATATTTGCCATCGAGGAAATCAACAGCAGCCCAGCCCTTCTTCCCAACATGACACTGGGATACAGAATATTTGACACTTGCAACACCGTTTCTAAAGCCTTGGAGGCCACCCTGAGTTTTGTGGCACAGAATAAAATTGATTCTCTGAACCTTGACGAGTTCTGCAACTGCTCAGAGCATATCCCCTCTACCATTGCTGTGGTGGGAGCAACTGGCTCAGGCATCTCCACGGCAGTGGCAAACCTGCTGGGCCTCTTCTACATCCCCCAGGTACATGTACCTTCTTAGATGGGGCAGCAGTGTAAGCAGGGATCAGGACTCAAAGGGCTGCCGTGCCCACTGTCCATACAGCTTGTTATTTTCCTACCTCTGGCTTTACGTTAGCATAGAAGACCTTCCAATTAGTCGGGGCACTGTACCATGACCATTTGGGATTTCTGAGACCCCAACATCAACCATGTCAACTAAACCTTCAAGACTCTTCCAAAATTCTTTTAAACATACCGTGTATAAAACTTTGTCCTTTTTATCAAAGTGTTCAGTTATTTATTTTTCATCCCCTTCCTTTAGAAAATGCCATTCTTCTGCCTTTACTAAAAGAAATGAGACCATGTGATGTAAATCCCACCTTTCAAACTCAAAATATCTGTCCCTAATCCTATTCCCTTAAAAGTCTACCTCTCTACCTTCTGGCTGAGAGTTTAGCTCAGGGGGAAGCAGAGTGTACTTTCTCACAGAACAAGAACTTAATCATTGTCTTGCACATTCTAGAAATGGAAAATACTCTATTTCATTCAACAAATACTTATAGACCATACATGAATAAATAGTGTCCACTTTGCAGGAACTCAACCTCGGTGAGGAGATGTCTGTATTTTCAAATTCTAGAAAACAGTTCACTAAAACAAGTGCTATCATAAACATTTATTCAAGGTTGCATATTTCCCCCCGTGAAGTAAACCTTTTTGCATGTTAATATTCATAGATTTATGACATCATTTTATAATAGTGAAAAATTGGAAACAACCTAAATGTCCACGGATGGGACAATCAGCTCAATTGTGAACATCCTTTATAACAATTTTAAAATTCAATTATAAATGATAATTGATTTATCATTTTTGATGTTTAATATTTAAAATTTGTAAGAGTACCTTTCATAAATTCACATTTATATGTTGGGAGTCTCCATTTCTTTGGTGATAGACATTATCGTTTTATATACATATGGCAACTAAAAAAAGTCTTGTCATCATTTCCCGAATCCTTACTTCAGGGAATTAAAGGTGTTTCCCATGGGGAAGCCCTGGCTCTATAACTTTTTCGCAAAATGATCTAACAATGCCCTTATCAGTAAATGTGCTGGGCAATATGCAAATACACATCTTATAATTTTGGCATATTGTACAGAATTTTTTTTAAATACACAGTTAAAGTGAGTTGTTGTAGCCAATAGGCATAAGATGTAATTGCCACCAAGTAAATAAAGAACCCAAAGTAAAGGTTTTAATTCTTTGTGGTTTGGATGAAAGATGAGGTTAAGCTAAATTTGAATTATAAAAGTGAAGACTATAATAATTCTCGGTCAAAACAATGTCACGTGTATCTACAGCAGTGGTTCTCTGCTGTGACTGCATGTTGGAATCATACAGGGAGTTTTAAAAATACCGATGCTTGGGTTTCACACCCCAGAGATCTGGGTTTAATTGATATGAGATGCAGCCTGGGTGGCAGGAGTTTTGGAAAGCTCCCGAGGTAATCCTAATTTGCAGCAGAGTTGGGAGTCACTGTTCTCTTGGGTGGGGGCAGAGGCCCAGCGGTATTTCTTATGCCACTCATGCCTCCAAGTGGATGGAATAAGCAGACCAGCTAGAACAGTTGTGGTTAGAAGTTCTCTGAATCATTCATGAAATTCTCCGCTCTTACAATAAAAAAAGTTTTGTGTGCTTTTGAGGGTTTTTTGTTTTGTTCTGTTCTGTTTTGTTTTTTGGTGGGGAGAACAGGTAATGAAGTAGTACTTATCCCCACTTTTATGGTTTCTTTTTAAAAACTGGGCAAATATTATAAATGCATTTTAAGAGAAACATATCCATAGTAGATATATTTGTTTGTAATGTTAATCCTTTTAAAGTGCTTTTCAGCCCACTTTTCAAAAGAAGAAGTAAGCAATAATTGATGAATTTACAAAATGTCTGAGTAGGTTTTTCATTTGCAAACATCTGATTCAGAAACCTGCTGTTTGGGTCTGCAAGTAGAGCTCTGTAAAAACAGTAACATCTCAACAAATTACTTAATCTAACTACCTACACCTCATGAACTCTCATAACAGCAAGAAGGGGCTTATTCTGATAAAAGAAAAAATTGTCAATTTCATATTATGACTTCCAAAATCAAAGCTCTTATCAGAAAAATCATGCCCCCTTAGCAAAGTTGGCCCTGGTGGGTTTTTTGTTTTGTTTTGTTTTGTTTTGTTTTGTTTTGTTTTTTAGAGGCAGTGGAGAGGGGAGGGTAGAGGGAGAGGGTGAGAGAGAATCTTAAGCAGGTTCCATGGCCAGCATGGAGCCCGATGCAGGGCAAGATCTCACAACCTTGAGATCATGACCTGAGCCAAAATCAAGAGTCACAAGCTCAACTGAGCCCACCCAGGTGCCCTGGTCCTGAACTTTCATACACCAATGTCTTTCATATTTTTGATGTAGAAACTATTCATTGATAAGAAGGAATATATTGGAAAATTCAGGGAGGGCACATGATGTGATGAGCACTGGGTGTTATATGCAACTAATGAATCATTGAACACTACGTCAAAAACTAATGGTGCTATATGTTGGCTAATTGAATTTAAATTTTAAAAAAAGATCTAAAAAAGGAAAATTCATTTTAAAACATTGAACACAGAAAACTATTTCAACTGGTGAGAAATATTAAAAGGACATTCCCCCCAATTTTTTCAACTTGGTTTCCTTTAAAATCTCTCTAGAAAACTGGAGAACAAGAGATATTAAACACTCTTGCATTACCAAGAGAGGGAACAACTGGAGACTGGGAGAGAAAAATTAGGCAGAATAGGAAAGAGGACCCTTGGGGCTCCTCTGAAGAGCCTTGGGTTTATAACCCACAGGGAACCTCATTCCTTCCAGGAGTAAGTCATGGACAAAGTGTTCGTCATAGTGAAGGGGAAGCTAAAACGTTTAGGTCAGAACCTGGACCTAACAGGAAAAAGATGTGTACATGGATATATTATAACCAATGAGGCAGCACAGAGGAAGTTAGGAGCGACTATGGAACAGTATATAAAGACTCTCCTTGAAAGTATAAGTAGATTCCACTATTGTTGGGTTGACTTTATGGCCAGACCCATTTCTGAAGGTAGCATTGTGAAGAATCACCCACTGGGAATTATGGTGCTCCCTGAATGACAGATGCTTGAGTGCTCACACCCACCCTGGAGATAACAGATTCTGCCTGTCTTCACCCTTTCATCCCAACTGCCATGAACAGCATGTTTGATAAATTAAATTCATGAATGCTCAAAAAACCACCTCCGCACAGCCTCCCTCACTGGTACCTCACTCACTCATTCATCCTGTGTTCTTTCCAGGTCAGCTATGCCTCCTCCAGCAGACTCCTCAGCAACAAGAATCAGTTCAAGTCATTCCTCCGTACCATCCCCAATGATGAACACCAGGCCACCGCCATGGCAGACATTATTGAGTATTTCCGCTGGAACTGGGTGGGCACAATTGCAGCTGATGATGACTACGGACGGCCAGGGATTGAGAAGTTTCGTGAGGAAGCGGAGGAGAGGGACATCTGCATTGACTTCAGTGAACTCATCTCCCAGTATTCTGATGAGGAAGAGATCCAGCAAGTGGTGGAGGTGATCCAGAATTCCACAGCCAAAGTCATTGTTGTTTTCTCCAGTGGCCCAGACCTTGAACCCCTCATCAAGGAGATCGTCCGGCGCAATATCACAGGGAGGATCTGGCTGGCCAGTGAGGCTTGGGCCAGTTCTTCCTTGATCGCCATGCCCGAGTACTTCCATGTGGTTGGAGGCACCATTGGATTCGCTCTGAAGGCTGGGCAGATCCCAGGTTTCCGGGAATTCCTGCAGAAAGTCCATCCCAGGAAGTCTATCCACAATGGTTTTGCCAAGGAGTTTTGGGAAGAAACATTTAACTGCCACCTCCAAGAAGGTACTAAAGGGCCTTTGTCCATGGACACTTTCCTGAGAGGTCACGAAGAAGGTGGTGGCAGGATAAGCAACAGCTCCACTGCCTTCCGACCTCTTTGTACAGGGGATGAGAACATCAGCAGCGTGGAGACCCCTTATATGGATTATACACACTTACGAATTTCCTACAATGTCTACTTAGCGGTCTATTCCATTGCTCATGCCCTGCAAGATATATACACATGCTTACCTGGAAGAGGGCTCTTCACCAACGGTTCCTGTGCAGATATCAAGAAGGTTGAGGCTTGGCAGGTACATCCTTCACTTAGATAGCAGTTCACTGTGTATTTTGGCAGAGTTGGGCGGATTCAGGCAAGACAGATAAAGTGGTACCTCAAAAAGGCAGTATCTAAATGACATTGCTATACATAGCTTTGGATTCAAATTGCCTTTTCAAACATCTGAGCAACTGACTTCTGCAAAATTAATAGTCATTTAATTTGATTATCTGTTTAAAGCTTTGGATCTTTAGCCCAGTGGTTCAGAATACCTAGAGTATGTCCCCTAAAAGCTTTTAAATATCCTGGAACAGATTTAATACTGTGTGGAGTATTTTTACAATGCTTAAATTACAGATATTGTTCCCTTATAACAAGTATTTGTTGAGTACCTATTATATTCCATGCACTAAGGGGCATAAAACTAGTGTTATTGTGTTTAGCCACTATTACCATAATATTATTTACAATATAATGTGCTGGACCACCCAGTAAGCCAACTAAGCTTAAGACACTAGCAAATCAAGGGCATAGGAAAAAAAAAAAAACTCTTCTTAAAAAGATTTGATATTGGATATTTCAAAAAGAAATACTGAAGTAGTTATCATAGAAAATGATTAGATGAAGGTGGAACTCCTACCCTCATTTTATGGTTTAGTCTTATTTTGTATTTTTGATTTGAATTACACATAAAAGAGACATCATAACATGTGGTCATTGGCCAAAACCACATTTCATAGAACTTCTGAAGATAAAAGTTTGCCTGACTTAAATCCTACATAGCTGTCCATGTCTTGCATACCATGATTTTTCAACCAAACCTTGTTTTACACTCCCTTTGTATTTTCCTCAGTTCTAGACTGACCTATCAGAGAGTGCATGATCGTTAGGGAGAGGGAAGGGCACATTCCTGAACATGAGTTGAATGACCCAGCCTCCAGCTTCAGCCCCAGCTTCCCCATATACTAGCTGCATCATCCCTGGCAAGCCACTGCTTTAAGGCAGTCTCTTCATCTGTAAAATGGCCCTAATATCTAGCCTACTTTTTCACCCAAGGTTCTTTTGAAGATGAAATGTGATGACATATGTGAAAGCAATTTATAAATTTTCAAACTTTAAATAGATGGTGATTATTATAGTAGTATTTCAATATGCCTCTAATTAAGCTATCAGTTAGGTTAAAAAATGGTAACTACAACAACTGTGTATGTAGAAACCAACTACCACAGACCCTTGGGAAAAGATACCAAGAAACAAAGAATGTACAACCTATGTCAGTCATTTTAGAGACTCTCATGGGACCAGGAGTGACTGCCTAGGGTGGTACAATGAGCCAGGACCACAAGTACTTCTTAACCCTTCTTGTGTAGAGAAAATCTCATTCAGATGTCATTGTTGGCTAAAGCTTCTCATCTCTATGAGGTACTTAAAGTTTCTTTCCTTGCACTGCACCACCCCTTTCCTGCACCCTAGCGAAAAACAAAGGGGGGGGGGAGTTCCAATGATAGTCAAAAACAAAAAAGACTTCAGGAGCCATAATGATAAAGAGTGGTTTTAAGAGGGAGGAATAAAAGGACAATATTTTAGTAAATACTGTTGTCTTTCCTCCCTTTCCTTCCATGTCCCCTGAAAGGAAGACTCCAGCTCTTGAAAAGCCTACAGGATGAGGGTGAGGTTGAAGGGGAAAGAGGCTTCCAGTACATAATTTGACAGTTCTGTTCTTCAGTGGCTCCTCTCCAAACAAGGAAGTAAGATCCAGATGGTCAAGACCAAACCTTGGGCATATGTGAAAAAAGCTGTAAGAAGGAGGCTATAGTCAAGACTGGGACTTTTAGTTCCATACAGTAGAAAACCCAAACCAAATTGGCCTAAGCAGAAGAAACTCATATTATTAGCAGCTCATAATATTGAAAATTGGAGAAGTATTCCAGATACAAGTAGATGCTTTCATCTCCATCTCTGTTCTTTATTCCTCATGGTTAGTAGTTTTCAGCCTCTATAGTAGCTTCAGGCTCATAAAATCTTTACTGTTAGGCTCTTACTTCCCATGATCTCCTGTAAAAGTCCCAGAAACCACATTGATTGACCAGTCCAGGATCACATATCCATCCCTGAAGCTAGGAGTGGAATCCTTTCAAACTATATAGACTGAGAGTAAGAAGGGGAGTGGATCCCCAAAGGGAAATCAGGATGCTGTTACCAAAAGGAGGAAAAAAGAGAGGCAAAGCAGGCAAAATTAAGATCCAACACAGACACCTCAGCTGACAGGTTAAGTACAGGTTAAGATGTGCCATCCTGGCTCACACACAGTCTGGCACAAGTCCTCCAGGAGAGGAGACAGATAGGAAAATAGGGTTGCAGCTCTAGGGAGGAATAACATGTGGTCATTGGCCAAAACGTCCTGTGTACTTGCTGTAAGTCTCCTTTAAGCCTTGTCTCTATCAGGAGATGGACCAACAATTATTCACTCTCATTATGAAGACCTACGTGGAAACCTATCACCTTACATTATATATAATCTAATCCAAAGATCTCAGCCTGGAATTCCACCCCCATCTCTCTCAATTCTCCTTTAAGCCAACCTGCCTAACACCTCCCCCACAAAAGCATCTATGAGATTTTGGCATAGTATTTTTGCTTAGATCATATCCCACACCTGAAAGGCCATCAATTTTTGTTTCCTGTATCCACTGTCTACCACAAAGTTTTAACTCTTTCTCAAAACTGACTTTCTCCTAGAAGTCTTTGCAAGTCATACTCCCACACACACTTTTTATGGCCACTCTTTCTTCCTCATTTTTGCCATTTACATACTCAACTTAAGCTTCCGTAACTCTTCAGTTGACTGAAATAGGTTCTATTAATTAAACTTCTGGTTAAATTAGGTCAATCACAAGTTTTTTCTTTTGTTGACCTTTGCTCCCCCTAAAATTTGTCCATCAATTCATATGCCTTAAAGTATCACTAACAGATAATTTATGAGCACACAACACACAATTCCCTCCTGACCTCCTCAGAGAACCCAAGTCCTTCTCACTGCTCCTTAGCTCTCTCTTCACTCTGACTCCTCCACTGTACTGTTCAGCACTATTCCAGAACATTTGACACCTGAGTATGTGTAGAATAAATGAAAGAAAGAATCGAAATCTAGTTGATTTGGCCTGACAACTAGAGTCCTTGCAGGAAAGTGTTCAACCCAACAACCCATCCTTGAATCAATCACTCTGGTCCATGTACTCTAGACTCTGATTAGATAAGCCTGTGTCACATGCCCAACAATCAAATTTGTATGGAACCTCACGTAAGGAAGTGTGGAACCACCTTCTTCCTTCTCTCAGGATGATTGTACATAAGGCATGCTTCCTACTTTCCCCTACCTTATACCAACTACTCACTAGTCAAAAAATAGGTATGCATAATGACAGAACCATGGTGGTAACAGAAGTCAGATGGAATTGATCTTTCCAGGAATTGCTAGTACTGTTGGGATTTGGAGAGAGGGGTGAATTGGGGTGAAAACCAGAAGAGATGGAGGGTAGATAAGGAAATATGGTTGAGGTTAGAGAAGGGAATTAGTCCTGGATCTTCCCAACACTCTTAGTACAAGAAGTGGGCAAGAAATAATAGTCTCCTTACCTGTGTAAACCATCCCTCATTCACCCCTGTGTGGATGGGGTGCTTTGTACATCCCATCCCATTTTCCCTCTGTGCTATGATGCCATGTGTAAGAGTTGGAAATCCTAGACAACAGTGGGGGGTTTCTAGTCTCTTCTAATCTTTGGTTTATAGCAATTAAACATTAGAGTATGTGCCAAGAGGTGGTTCCCATTTACGCTTATAATGAGCAACAGTTTGACTTTAAAATCCTTTGGAGGAAATACCCTAAAAGGCCACAAGATGGAAATAGTACCACATAAAACACAGTATGTGACCATCTCAGTGTGTGCACATTGTAAGTACCTGTCCCTCTTTTACTACATCTTTTGCAGTATTTAGTTTTCTTCATGAGCTAGTTTCTGTCTGTATATTATCTTTTATGTTTAAGTCTTTTCATTATCCGTTTTCCTTTCTCTTTCCCTTCATTTATTCTTATTTTTCTCACATTTCTCCCCAAGTAAAATAATTTAGAGGCATATTATACTGAATTGTAATTTCAAGTAAGATTTTATATTTTCTTTTTTTAACGGAACTATTAGTGCCTTCTTTTAAAATTCCAAAAGAAGAGTGTTCTCTCTGGGGAAAATATTTAAACTATTTTGTAATGTATGTTGTTCTTTTGTGGGTCAATGATTATCAATTTAAAGATTCCCTATCATTGCTTTTAAGGGTGAAACAGTTTCCATCCCAACCTTCCCTGTTATGCAAGGTATTAATGTAGAAAATTAAGTGTTCAAAGGCAAAACTTGAAAGTCAACATGCCAAAAGAAACATTAAAAATATCTAAAAAGATGACTTAAAGATATGACTTAGAAAACAAATAATTGATTATTAATGGACAAGGTATAAATTTTGACTAAAAAAATTCAATACTCATGATTTTATTTATATACCTGCTGTGAGGGTGAAACAGAACAATACTACACAGGTTAGGATTTGAAGTAAGGATGAAAACAAATGATATCATCTGAGATGGGCCTTGAGGGATGGACAGACAAGATTTTTGGAAAAGGTCTATTCCTTGGAGAAAATGTCAAATGCAAAGGCAAATACACAACAATGTAGGTAAACCCCCAAAACATCATGCTGAGCGAAAAAATCCAGACTTAAAAAAAAAGTCATACTCTTTTATTACTACACTTATATGATATCCTTTCTCTAATGATAGAAAGAAAACAGATCCACTTAGTCTAATGGTGGAAAGAAAACAGATCCACAGTAGCCTAGGGTTCCAAGTTGGGGTGGGGACTAACTTGGAAGGGACATCTGGGAACCTTTTGGGATGATAGTAGTGGTGGTTACACAGGCATATTTTCCAAAACTCAGAACTATCCTTTTAAAATAGGCATATTTTACCCTATGTAAACTATACTTCAATATAGTTGATTAAAAATATAAAACAATGAAAAGTCCCTGGAGTGGGAAAGTTCAGGCCATGCATGGAGACAGATATTGTTCAGTATGGACCAGTTTTCCGATTAAGGCCTCTTGTGTTGCCACAAGCATTATACCATGTCTCCATGATCCCATTTTAAAAATAAGCCCATCATCTCAACCTAAATATTACACTAGTTAACCTGTTGTAACTAGCAACAGACAATGTAATAGGTAGACATCTAGTCTGACTCCTACACCTGAGTAGATAGTATATAGTGTAATGGTTGACAGCTTGGACCCTAGAGCCAAACGAACTAGATCTAAATCCCAATTGCTACTTAACAGCTGTATGACCTTGGGCAGTCACTTAATGGGCCTGTGCCTCACCTTCCTCACCTGAAAAGTGGAGATAATGAAATGTATAAATTCATTATAAGGATGACATTAATTAATATGTATAAAGTGCTTAGGATACTGTCTATACATAATAAGTGCTCAATAAATATTAGTCTTGAGTATTATTCTTTTGTAGGTGAGGAAAGAAACTTTTTAAAAAAATCTCTTTTGGCATTTTTGGTTGTCTTCTCACCCAAAGAAGCCAAAATGATTTGCCCAAAGTCATATGTCTAGCCAGTATGAAAGCCCACATCTGCCCCAGGCATTCTGTTCCCCTGATAACACCAAGATTACTGTTAAGAGAACCATGTACCCAATTGTCCCTCTGGGCATATGCTTTCTAGCTCCTAAGCGGCTGCTGGGTCAGCCAATGGTTTCACAGTGAAGAAAGTGGTCCCTACCTTCAACCTGGGTGATCATCAGAGGAAACCAACCGTCCTGAAACTGATTCATATATAGACACAAAGACAAAGTACAGTGTGCAAATAAGAGTGGACACAACTGACCAAATTAGAGTATACCAAACATCCCTCTGTCCATCTTGAATATAATTGTATCTCTTGTCACTAAAAGTGCCTGTTTGGCCCATATTAGGCACTTAATAAATACTTGCTGAATGAAAAAAGAAAGAGACAGAATGGGACAATCATAAATACTGAGAGAAGGCAGGGGTTAAGTGGGTAACAACAAAACAGTACAGAGACATAGGCACAGATAAAAGAGAAGGTGAGTGCTCTGAAAGAAGTCAGCAGAAAACGCTCGTGTAAAAAAGACCCACAATAATTCTGACTTCAGGGGTGCTCAGTCAGTTAAGCATCTGCCTTCAGCTCAGGTCATGATCCCAGGTCCTGGGATTGAGCGCCATGTCGGGCTCTCTGCTCAGTGGGGAGCCTACTTCTCCTTCTCCCTCTGCCTACCATTCTGCCTACTTGTGCTCTCTCTCTGTCAAATAAATAATAAAATCTTTTAAAAAAATTCTGACTTCATAAATTTGGGCTGAAACTTACCTCTTCATTATCAATGAGATAAATGATGGGGAAAATACCACTTCAATAAGTATTTTAAGAGTATAAAAAAAGAGCGTAAATAGGATTATTGAGACATGAAGATATGGAAACCATTAAATTTTATTCTTATTTTTAATTGACACAGGCTTCCTAAGAATCTGATCAGGAACAATTTTTAGCCTAATTTGTACCAATGAATATTCCTAAAAGGAGGAAAGAAACTTTTTTAAAAAATCTCTTTTGGCATTTTTGGTTGTCTATTAAGGGACTGTCAGCCCTACATTCAGGTGTTGGCTGCTCCCTTCGCCTTCTGGCATACTCTGTCATCAGTCTTACATGGAACAGTTGTTTGGGGGACTGACCCTTGTCTTCAGGACACTCCCAGCTGTTACACCAACATTACTACATTATGGTGATTCCAACTTTCTTTTTCCTCAAGAAAGTGGTGGAAGTTTTTGAATCCATTTTTCCCATGTTTTGAATGTTTACTTAAAATTAAATATATGCCTGTAACCAAAAACATGACATGCAAAATATAATATCTAACTGCAGCTTTCTAAAAAGAACACAAAAGACATATTCCCCCACGGGGGGAAAACAAGGATCTTTTCCCTCTATGAAGAGGTTGACATTTGATTCTCTGAAAACTATAATTCTTCTAATACGACTTCCCTACCACTCTTAAGTAAAATCTTCTAGCACATTTTAAAACAAATTCTAGTATTTCCCTATTCACTTGTGTGCAATTTTTTGTTTGCTTCTTTAAATCTGGAATGTTTTTCTTTTTAATTCAGAATGTAAGAACTTAAGTTACAGTTATATCTCAAAGGGAAAAATGTGTTGGCCCTTTATCCTGTAGTATAATTTTAAGTATTTTGCTTTTAAAAACAGGTTTAAGTTACAACTGATTATATAAAAGCCTTAATTTTTATGGTCTTCAATGAAGTTTTTCAAAAAGTGAATCCTAAGTCTTTTCACCTTATTTGAAAGTTCGTTTGTTTATTTATTTGTTTTTGTTTGTGTATAGAACTTAGAACTTCATCTTTTCAGTCTGAATCAGCTGAATTCAGCCCAACTGTACTGGCTAGAACCTCCATTCTGTAGCAACAGTGTATAGCCACAGTGAGAATGGACATTCTTGTCTTTTTTTTTTTTTTTTTTTAAAGATTTTATTTATTTGACAGAGAGAGACACAGCGAGAGAGGGAACACAAGCAGGGGGAGTGGGAGAGAGAGAAGCAGGCTTCCCGCAGAGCAGGGAGCCCGATGTGGGGCTCGATCCCAGGACCCTGGGATCATGACCTGAGCCGAAGGCAGACGCTTAACGACTGAGCCACCCAGGCGTCCCGACATTCTTGTCTTGATCCTGATCTTGGGGGAAAAACAGTCTCTCACCACTAAGCATAATGTTAACTGTAGGGTTTTCATAGATGTCCTTTATAGGATTCAGAAAGTTCCTTTTTACTCCTAGATTATGGAGAGTTTTTATCAGGAATGGAGATTGAATGTTATCAACTACTTTTTCTCTATTTATTGAGATGATCATATGGTTTCCCTTTTGTAGTATGTTAATGTAGCTGAATGTTAAACCAACCTTGCAGGGTGCCTGGGTGGCTCAGTTGATTAAATGACTGCCTTTGGCTCAGGTCATGATCCCGGAGTCCTCGGATCAAGTCCCACATCGGGCTCCCGGCTCAGCGGGGAGCCTGCTTCTCCCTCTGACCCTCTCCCTTCTCATGCTGTTTCTCTCTCTCTCTCTCTCAAATAAACAAATAAAATCTTTAAAAAATAAAAAAATAAAAAAAATAAACCAACCTTGCATTCCTATGATAAACTCTACTTGGTCACAGTGTAACCTTTTTGTAGACAGTTAACATTCGTTTAGGAAATTTTGCTTCTATGTTCTGGTTTTGGTATCTGAGTAATACTGGCTTCAAAGAATGAGTTAGCAAGTACTGCCTCCTTTTCAATGTTCTGAAAGAGTTTGTGTGGAATTGGTATTACTTCATCCTTAAATAAGTGGCAGAATTTGTCAGTGAAGCCAGCTTGGCCCAGTTTTCTTTGTGGGAAAATTCTGAGCTGCAAATTATTTCTTTAATACTTACAGGGCTGGGGCACCTGGGTGGTTCAGTCATTTAAGCATCCGACTCTTGATTTTGGCTCAGGTCATGATCTCCGGGTTGTGAGATTAAGCCCTGCGTCAGGCTCCCACTGGGTGTGGAGCCTCCTTAAGTTCTCTCCCTCTCCCTCCCTCTCTGTCCCTCCCCCACAGCTCTCCACATGCACACACACACTCGCTCTCTCTCTCAAAAAAAAAAATACAGGGCTATTCTAGTTACCTTTGAAGACAGCTTTGATGTTGTGTCTTTCAAAGACTGTGTCTAAGTTGTCAAATTTATTGGCATAAATTTATTTAGGATATTGTTTATTAAATTGTTTATAACATTCTCAGACTATCCTTATAATGTCTGAAAGATATTTAGTGATGTCACTTCTCTCATTCCTTTTTTGGAAATATGCATCTTTTCCTTTTTTTCTGATCAATCTGGGTAGAGATCCACTGATTTTATTGATCTTCCCAAAGAACCAGCTTTTGTTTTAGTGACTTTCTATTTTTCTGTTTTCTATTTCACTGATTTTTTCTCTGATCTTTATTATTTCCTTTCTCCTGCTTTATTTGAATTTACTTTGCTCTTCTTTTTCTAGTTTCTTAACTTAGAAAGTGGATCATTGATTTGAGAACTTTAGTAATTTTAGTGTTACAAATTTCCCTCTAAATGTTGCATTAGCTGTATCCCCTAAATTTTTATATGTTATGTTTTCATTTTCACTTAATTCAAAATACATTCTAACTTTCCTTTTCATTCCTTCTTTAACCTATAGGTTATTTAGAAGTGTGTTACTGGTTTCCAAGTACCTGGAGATTTTCCAAATATCTTTCTGTTATTCATTTCTAATTTAAATCCTCTGGAGTCAAAAAACATACTTTGTATGAATATTTTTAAATTTATGGAAACTTGTTTTATGATCCAGAATATGGTTTATCTTGGTAAATATTCTATGTGCCCTTGAACAGAATGTGTATTCTATTGAGTTTAGTGTTCTATAAATAGCAATTAAGTCAATTCTATTGATCAAGTATCATTCAAGTCTTTTATATCTTTATTGATTTTCTACTTACTTGCTCTTTTAACTAATACAGAAACCATGTTGACCTTATTTTTCTTATTTATCCTCAGACTGGTGAAAACCTCATCATGGTTTGACATTACCTCACAAATGCAACAGTATTAGTTTAATGCCCACACTATTAACCAAACATTCAACAGACATAGTTTGAGTATCCATTAAAGTTCAGGCCCTCTACAAATCATTGGGGATACAGAAAGGAATAAATCTTCTTTAGAGGAAATTTGTCTAATCTTAGGTATAAAATTTTTAGCCACAAAGATTCTGGGTGCTTCCTCTTCTGGATAAGATATTTGTACTGCTCTTACTTTCTGCCTATCCTTATCTCCCTGTCCCATTTGAGGCTAGAATTGCTATGTCTCATTAGTAAATTCTCAACACCAAGTATGCTCAAGGTTACCTTGTTGTCAAGGTCTCTACAATTGCTAAATATCAGCTCCACCAATGAAGTCATATTTGGATATTTGAAATCCCTTTCCATACCTCCTTTTTTAAACAGCTTTATTGAGATATAATTCACATACCATACAGTTCACCTATTAAAGTGGTTTTTGATATTATTTGCAGAGCTGTGCAACCATAACCACAATCAATTTAGAACATTTTTACCACATCAAAAAGAAACTTCATACCCTTTAGGTATCACTCCTTCCCCCCCTCACCCCCCCATTACTAAATAACAACAAATCTACTTTCTATCTTATATATTTGGATATTTCTGGACATTTCATATAAATGGAATCATAAAATATGTGGTCTGTGTGACTGACTTCTTCCACTTAGCGTGTTTTCAAGGTTCATCCATGTTGAGCATGTATCAGTACTTCATTCCTTTTTATGGCTGAATAGTATACCATTATATGGATATAACACTTTGTTTATCCATTAATCCAACTGATGGACATTTAGCTTGTTCCCACTTTTTGATTATTATGAATAATGCTACTATAAACATTTGTGTTCAAGTTTTTTTAATTCAATTATCCAACATATAGTACATCACTAGTTTCAGATGTAGTGTTAAATGATTCATCAGTTGCATATAACACCCAGTGCTCATCACATCACATGCCCTCCTTAATGCCCATCACCCAGTTACTCCATCTCCCACCCACCTCCCCTTCTGCAACCATCAGTTTGTTTCTCAGAGTCAAGAGTCTCTCATGGTTTGTCTCTCTCTGATTTCTTCCCAGTTTTCCCTCCCTTCCCCTATGATCCTCTGCACTATTTCTTGTATTCCACATATGAGTGAAACCGTATGATAATTGTCTTTCTCTGCTTGACTTATTTCACTTAGCATAATACCTTCCAGTTCCATCCAGGTCAATGTAAATGGTAGGTATTCATCCTTTCTGATGGCTGAGTAATATTCCATTGTATATATAAACCACATCTGTTCATCTGTTGAAGGACATCTTGGCTCTTGCCACAGTTTGGCTATTGTGGACATTGCTGCTTTGAACATTGGGGTGCAAGTGCCCCTTCGGATCACTACATCTGTATCTTTGTGGTAAATACCCAGTAGTGCAATTGATGGGTCGTAGGGTAGCTCTATTTTTAACTTCTTGAGGAACGTCCATAATGTTTTCCAGAGTGACTGTACCAGTTTGCATTCCCACCAACAGTGTAAGAGGGTTCCCCTTTTTCCACATCCTTGCCAATACTTGTTGTTTCCTGCCTTGCTACTTTTAGCCATTCCAACTGGTGTTAGGTGGTATCTCATTGTGGTTTTAATTTCTATTTCCCTGATGACAAGAGATGTGGAGCATTTTTTCATGTGTCTGTTGGCCATTTGTATGTCTTCTTTGGAAAAATGTCTGTCCATCTCTTCTGCCCATTTCTTGACTGGATTATTTGTTTTTGGGTGTTGAGTTTGGTAAGTTCTTCATAGATCTTGGATACCAGCCCTTTATCTGATATGTCATTTGCAAATATCTTCTCCCATTTCATAAGTTGCCTTTTAGTTTTGTTGACTGTTTCTTTTGCTGTGCAGAAGCTTTTTATCTTGATGAAGTCCCAAGAGTTCATTTTTGTTTTTGTTTCCCTTGCCTTTAGAGACGTGTCTTGCAAGAAATTGTTGCAGCCGAGTGCAAGTTTTTGTGTGGATATATGTTTTCATTTTTCTTGGGATGACACATAAGAGTAGAATTGCTGGGTTGAGTGGTAACTCTATTTTTAACTTTTTGAAGAAGTGTCTGAATGTTTTCCGAAGTGTCTGCACCATTTTACATCCCCACCAGCAGTGTATGAAAGATTCTGATTTCTCTACATTCTCATCAACCCATTATTATCTAGTCCTGTGCCTTTTATTATGAAATCTAGCCTCTTTGCCTTGGCTCCTCTTTACCTATCTACTTTATTTCCCCTTGTTCTCTAGCACATACACGAATTTTAAGAAGCTGGTTTCTTTACTGCCCCCATAACACTTCATGTTTATTCCTAACTTGATCTTTGTCTATACTATTCCCACTGTTCTTAATACCATCCTTCTGTCCTTTGCCAATCCAAATTTCTACCATGCCTCAAGCCTGTATTGACCTTTTCAGTCCTTTTTAATTTCCATCTCTCCTAACTTTAGCTGTATTTAGAGCTGATACCCCATAAGTTAGCACTTAACTATATTTTATCTCACATGGTTTGTCACTTCATCCAATATTTATATCTTATTCCTTATATCCCTAACCCATTTGTAAACTCCATGAGGACTATATTACTATGCCTTATACTACTGCAGCCTAGTTCAGAATATAGTGGGTAGTCTATATTTACTTGTTGATTGATTCTAACAGCATACAAATCTCACCTTGTATTTACAATGAGTTTTTTAATGGAAACTTTAGGAAAATGGTTTTTGATTAACTCCTTCTTCATTCAAATCAAGATTATGGTAGAAATCTCCATTCCCATGCCAATAGCAATGGGATGCAAAAGGATTATAGCCATTGGTGATCTTTGAGTCACTATTCTGTCCAATCTGATCAATGCAGAAGAAAACCATTTAATTATAAAATGACTGTCCCTGTTCCCTTCTCTATTCACCCACGGATGCCTAGAGAGTTTCACTGCAGAGAACCTATAGACAGAAAAAAGGAGAGAGGAAGCTTGATGCCTGGCTTATTGAGAACCAAGGAATCAAAGCTGAATAAAAAGTAAATTTATACTAGATACTCTAGTTTTACTGCTATATGTGCTTTTAAAATTGTTCTTCAAATAAGAGTGATGCTTTTTAAAAATATATTTAATGAGGAAATATTACTGACAAATACTTGCCATGGACACTCTAAACAATTTATATTGGATGCAGGATGGTGCAGTAGGAGAAGCTCATGTTTCAATCAAAGCTCAAGAACTTCCTAGCTTATGACTGGCAAGTTTCTTGACGTCTCTATTCCTCCATTTCCTCATCTATAAAATAAAGATAATAATAGAGTTGTTGTGAGGATTAAATGAGATACTGTGTAAAGCATTAGTACAATGCCTGGCACATAGAAGTATAACTAAGAGGTAGTTCCCTGCCTCTCCACTCTTTTCATCTCCTTTTACACACATCAGAGCAAAGACAGAGTTAGCACAATTGTGGAAAGGACCATGGAAACTGTACGATTAGGATAAAACCCTTGCACTGAAAAGTAATGGTGGGTATGTGGGACCAAAGTATGGAAGGTTTTGGAAGCTACCTAGAGAAGTTTGAAGCATATTTCATCTGAGCCATGATAGGTCTCCAGCAGGATGTGGGAAGAGTATGATTATGGAATGGAGAAGCGTCGATTGACGATGTCAGAAAGGTTCCAAAGTGGACGGGAGGAATGAGGTTCTAAGTGCTGCAAGAGAGGGTCAGCCTTACAGAGTAGAAGGACTGTATGTTCCTCTCAGGGAAAGAAAGCTGTGTCAGGACAGGGATGCATTGGGGTAGAGGCAAAAGTGACACCACAGACATCACTCTGTATAGGAAGAGGCCAGATCATTCCAAGAGCAAGGAGGAAAAGGAAGGAGAGCTGGAGGTATAAAGAAGGAGTATATATGGGGCACCCTTCTGCAGACAGGTTTAAGAGCTCAGTAAAAATAAAGGAAAAAATAGAAGACTGATGACCACTGAGGAAGGCTCTGGAGAACACAGGTGGCATTAATCCTTAGTAGGATTCATTCTCAATCTTTTTTCAGGATAGCTAGGCAGTTCTGGTTGCAGAACAGAAGAACAGATAGCAAGGAGTGAGGCACTCCCTCTTCCACCATAGGTCTGGGCAAAAGTCAGGGCAGCCAGAGTCTACCAGGGTAGCAAAGAGGACACTAAGGGAGTAAATCACACACAGAAGGTTAGGTGAGGCACCCAGGGTGGTGTGTTTGTGTGCATATGTGGTCTCCCATAGACTCTGTCCCTAGACTTGTCCCAGAGTTGTTTATGAGCAAATTCAGGTAACTCCTTTTCCCCATTTAATTTTCCTTATAATAAATGTTTATTTGAAAATAAACTCAAGACCGATATATATTGTTAAAAAGCAGTGTCAGTTCTGGAATGGAGTGGAACATTAAAGGTGCCCTCAAGGAGTGGAACATTAAAGGTCTAGCTCAGTCAGCTCAGTCTGTCATGCATATTAATATGGATAATGGGTGCTAGGCCTCAGTAAGGCCATCCATTAGACAGACTCAACCCAAACTTGTTCCCAGTGTCAGATTAGATATTGGTTTTTTAGGTACCTTAAAAATAATGATAAAAGGGAGAGGTGCCTCTAGATGTACTTCTGGGACCACCAAACCACAGAACAGAAGTCCATGCTAGAGTTTGCAGAGACCCTGCTGCCTCTCTGGCCCAACACTCTCCTTACAAAAGTGAGGAAACATGCTCAGAGCTGGGAAGTGATAAAGCCCAGTGACTTGTGAGGTGCAGCAGAAGCAAGCATCCCTACATTCACAGGCTGGACCGTGTCTTAATCTCTCTTGGTAGCTCAGTGACCCCTGGCACGTCCCACATGAACGGAGCTGAGCGTCCCCTGCCTCCTCCTGATTCATGTCAGGGGCACACAGGAAGCAAAGCCAGGAACCTAATGATGCTACAACAAAGCACAGCCATTAAGAGCGCAGGCTTTGCACCACTTGCTAACTGTGTGACCCTAAATAAGATACGTCCATTTCTATGCCTCACTTTCCCCATCAATAAAATGGGGGTGATAGTACTATTTGTTGTAAAGATTAGATAATGAATATAAAGTATTTAGCATTTGTGCCTAAAATGTAGTAAAATGACTACTAAGATATAATACTAATTATTATTTTTTTGCACAAGAGCTATGTGACACATATAGCAAGGGCTCCACCCACAGCCTCATTTCTTTCTTCCTTCCACCCACCACCTCTGTGATCTTTGGCAGCAAGACACTTCCACAGAGGCAGTAGCATAAAGATGGTGCAAATCATAAGAGTACTTCATGCCTCCACTCCTTTCCCAAAACCCATCTTAGAATACACCACAGGTGTCTCTGGCTTACAAACCCTGCCCCTCCTGGGGCACCACCAGTTGATGATGTTCCTGCAGAAGACTTGATTTGGCCAGGGGCCATAGTGAGATGTACCCATTTTACTTTCCTGACTTCAAGAAAGTGTTTCTTACCCCAGTTACCATCTGAATACCAAGTAAAGCCCAAGACTTACCAGGGCTGCCGCTAACACATGCAAGTACCTTACTGTAAATTAGAAAAAGGTGCCTCTTCCTAAAAGTTATGTTCCTTCCACTTTGTTAGAACAAGATAGTTTACTGTCCTTGTGCAGTACCCAACATATTCAACCATACATGGAAGCCCTGTGGCTTGTTCTCAGAATCTCTGTTCCTCTTTAGGTCCTGAAGCACCTACGGCACCTAAACTTTACCAACAATATGGGGGAGCAGGTGACTTTCGATGAATGCGGTGACCTGATGGGGAACTACTCCATCATCAACTGGCACCTCTCCCCAGAGGATGGCTCCATAGTGTTTAAGGAAGTCGGATATTACAACGTCTATGCCAAGAAAGGAGAAAGGCTCTTCATCAATGAGGAGAAAATCCTGTGGAGTGGGTTCTCCAGGGAGGTATGTGCTGTCCATCAGAACAACAGATGCCTCCACCATGGGGAAGAAATTGTGCTGGGCTTTGGGAGGGCCTTGGGCTTCACCACTGGACTTGAAAAATGGTAAGTCCACTTCCCTCAACTCACTAACTCTGCACTGCCAACGTTCCCTGTGAAATCCATCAGTGTTTGGTGTACAGAGGAGAATCCTCAGAACCTGAGCCCCGTACTTACTATATTGGAAAATTTGTTATTCTTTATAAATCTGACTCCTTGACTAAATGACTAACAATTTCCTCACTTAAAACTTTCCCCAACTAGAGCAAAATATTTAAGCAAACATAAACATCATTCAAGGCAGGGCCTGGACAATTCATTCACACAGAGTTAGTTCCCTGTCATCCAAATAGCTCAAGGACTTATGAATCAAAAACAATTGACTTATAAATCAAAAGGACAATTTCTTAGATCAAATGGGTTGATAACCTGGGAAAGAAAATCTCTGAGAGTACTGTGTTACTATGGTTCAGAGTGCTAATGTGTACTGTCCTTCACTATTTCTTTTCCTTCCTTTCCCTGAGCCCCAGGGCCCCAAGAAACTTAGAGATCATCAGGTCCAATACTGCCCTTTCTATCCCTTTTTCATTAGAAGATAATGCCAATCATCTTCAAGTTTTTTAAAAAACTTCTTGTCACACCAGTTATTTCTTTTCTGTTAAAGCAAAGAAATTTTATTGTTTTCCATGCATTTAACTCTGTAAGATGTCTCCAAACCAAGCAGGTAGATGGGAAGAGAAGGGAAGAGTCTCATTAAAGAGACATTTTGGAAATAGTATGAGCCCTTCCATGTTATCCGACATGATCATATGGAATGAGACAGAAGTAGAGCTTCTGAAATGGTGAAGCAATAAACTGGACAAAACTGTCAAAAACAACCATTTAAGGATCTGGCAATCAACCAAAAGCAAACAAAAGGTGAAGTGTCTTTTTAAGAAAAACTAATGAAATTTGGGTAAGAAAAGTCCGTGGCATTTTAGGTTGGGGCAGCTCCCCAATTATTTCTAATAATTTGGTTGCTGTTTCTTGTAAGTTTTCTATGTGGACAATCATATCATCTACAAATAAAATTAGTTTTATTGAGTTCTTTCCAATATTTATGCCCTTATTTTTCTTGTCTTATTCCACTAGCTATGAACTCAATGTTTAATAACAGTGGCGATAGTGGGCATTCTTGTTTTAGAAGAAATACTTTTATATTTTCTCATATAGAATGATGTTTAAGAATTTTTTATATTACCCTTTGCAAGTTAAAGATATTTCTTCCTAACTCCTTTTTCAGTTCAGTTTTTAATCATAAGTTTTTGTTGAATTTCATCAAATGCTTTTTCTTCATCTACTGATGATCATATGGCTTTTCTGCATTAATTTATTAATGCAGGGGATGACATTTATAGATTTCCTAATGATAAACTTGTTTGCATTCCTGGCATAAACCCAACATGATCATGGTATATATTGTTTCTTATGTCCTTTGAGTTTGTTAATTGTTTTAGTCTTTTTCATCTTTTTCAAGTGGTAAAAAATAGTTGTACTCTTTCCAGGTCCTTTCAGATTCCTATACTTTATATATACCTCCAGGACTTCTATATATTTTTGCTTCCAATAACCAAAACTCACCACTCTTTTTCAGGAGACTACCAGCAGGCTAACGGAACCCACTTTGCTCACAGGCTCAGAGAGGCAAAAGAGCCTAGGAATTTACATTTCCCTAAGATGACCCTTAACAATGAGTGGGGGTGTGAAAGTATGAAATCTCTGGCTCCCTTTTCCTCAGGTCAGGACAGCTCTGAGGAACAACTTACAGTCCAGAGTTCTCCTGTGGGATCAGGCAGAAGCTACTCTCTGAGGGTCTTTGCTCAAGATTACACCCTTGCTGTCTTGTTCCCTTCTGTGTCTGACTTGCTCCATTCTCTTCCTGGTTCCCTTGAGAGAACTTTCTTTATAAACTACTTGTACACAGATCCTCAACTCAGGTATGCCTCTGAAGACAAAGTAGTGGAGATGAGCCTGTAATTTTTTTTTCTTTTTCATACTGCTCTTGTCTGGTTTTGGAATCAGGGTTACATTGACCTTATAAGAATGAGTTAGAGGGTGCTCCTTCTTTTTCTTTAAACCTTTGGTAGAGGTCACATAAGATTAAATTCATCTGTTCCTTGAAAGTTTAGTGTTATTTGCCTGTGGTAAACACAGAATAGTGGTCATCTTGGGTATGAATATGTGGTGGGGGGTGGGGAGCAAGGGGTGGAGGAAAGCATACAGTTAGATGTAGGTTATTCTGGTCCTAGCTTTTGTTTTGGATGGTAATCATTAAAAATGACTGACTAAAAGTGATTGAAACATGAATAAATAATGATGGGAAAAAACCAAGGATTATGATCAATCAAATTCCATGCACCTGAAGTCCACTACGGAAATAAATAAACAAACAAACAAATAAAATCTCTGTTATCTGAATTAATGTAGCTATTGCAGATTTCTTTTGGATAGTAATTGCCTGACATATCTTTCTGATCCATTTACTTTTGACCCCTCTATGCCTGTCCTGCCTGCCTTCCTGAATGGTGGCAAGTATCTCAGAAGTCTCCCTATAAAGCCTAAAATAAAATTGCAGGAATTGCAATTCACTGCAAAGTTCAAAGTCTTATTTCAAACAAACTTCTCCTCATCTCAGCATCTCCCCTTGTAATGTCCTGTGTGTAGGTCCATGTCCCCGTATCTTTTAGTTTGTCTTAAACTTCTGTTTCCATGGAAAGTAAACAGGTGTGCCATTCTGGGACTTGGAGGGAATGGAACGGGGGGTTATTTAAGGAGGATTTTGGTCACTGTGCAGAGTCACAACAACTCATCTTCCCAGAATCCCATGAATGTGTGTGTGTGTGTGCATCCGCATGTGAAGCCACTTGCCCATGGACATCTCTCCCTTTCATAGATAACAGGAACACGGATCTCTGGAGCTTCCTCTGTCTGGAATGGGCCTGAAGTCTGTTGTACTGGTCCTTGTGTACAAACTCCTCCCCTGTACTTACGTCAAAGGAGCTGTGAAACTGATCCCGCAGCTGCAGCCCTTCACTTTTGTGCTCTCGGTTCTCCAGGTGCCATTTTCCAACTGCAGCCGAGACTGCCTGGCAGGAACCAGGAAAGGAATCATTGAGGGGGAGCCCACCTGCTGCTTTGAGTGTGTGGAGTGTCCTGATGGGGAGTACAGTGATGAAACAGGTAAAGGAACATGCCCTCATGGACACAATGCAAGGCTTGGTCCACTTGGGGGCCCTGGGGTCAGCGAAGTCCCTGAAAGGGCTAGGCTGAGAAGGTACTTAGCACAGTTTCTCATTTAACAAGGTATGTCTGAGAGTCACACTGGGCCGGGCACTGAGGGGGACAGAAAAGAAATATTAGATGTCTTGTAATACTATAAAAGCTTAGACATCTTTCTTTTACTTTGATACCACTCTCCAATATTGTAATCCTTTTCTTATAGCTCAGTAACCCTGAATAGACAAAGTCCTGTCTGTTCCAGACTACAGAGTTAATAGGCCATGATATATTGCCTGCTGGGTGCCTGGCATTGTATTTGCTGTCTTACTTATGCTTTTCCTGTGCCTCAGTTTCTTCAACTATAACATGGGAATAAAAAATCTATTTTATAGAGTTTGGGGAATTAAATGAGTTAATATTGGTATAGCACGTGTTAAGTTCTAGATAAATGTTAAATAAAAACCTTACCTGACATATTGGAGGCACCCTATAAATATTAACTATAATTGTTATTATTGTTATTCTCTATCATCCTCACCACAATAAAAGGATTATTGCTTCCATTACAGAGATGATTGAAACTGAGGCTCAGAGAGGTTAAGAAGCCTGACCAAAGTCACACAGCTAGTAAATGGCAGAGCCAGGATTCCCATTCAAATCTCTGACTGAAAGCCCATGCTCCTTTCACTCCCCAAAACTGCATGCTGTTTGGGACATAGCAGAGACTTAATAAATATCTATTGACTGAATGAGTCTGCAGCCTCCCTCATTGGAAAGCCACGATGTGGAGTAAGGAAGGCACAAGTCATTTGTGCGGGGTACTCTGCCTTGATCTAAGAGGAAGTCTGCTCTGGCATGTCCACAAAGCCCATCCATATATCCAAAATGAGTCAGGCTGAGTGCGAATCACTATGGAAAGGTGATGAACGATGCTAGACCCCTAGTGTGTAGGAAGCAACCTGTCCAGCAAGATTGATCATTCTCTGCTATAAGCCATCAGCAAGTAGTGCTAAAGGAAACATGTAGCACCACCCCTCACCGTGTACGAAGGAAAGAAATAAGAGAACTATTATAATTACGTAAAATTAAATAAGTATACTATTAAACATAAGTCAAAGTTCAATGTGTTTGTAATGTAAAAATCACAATTATTTCATCAACAAAGAAAATTTAAAGTGACCACATCCAATAACCTGTATACCCTTACCACCACATTCACACTCACAAATTATAGTCTGTGCCACACAGTAACACTCTTCCCTGGAATAATTTACAGATGCAAGTGCCTGTGACAAGTGCCCCGATGACTTCTGGTCCAATGAAAACCACACTTCCTGCATTGCCAAAGAGATTGAGTTTCTGTCCTGGACAGAGCCCTTTGGGATTGCACTCACCCTCTTTGCCGTGCTGGGCATTTTCCTGACAGCCTTCGTGCTTGGTGTCTTCATCAAATTCCGTAACACACCCATCGTCAAGGCCACCAACCGAGAGCTCTCCTACCTCCTCCTCTTCTCCTTGCTCTGCTGCTTCTCCAGCTCCCTGTTCTTCATTGGTGAGCCCCAGGACTGGACATGCCGCCTGCGCCAGCCAGCCTTTGGTATCAGCTTCGTGCTCTGCATATCATGCATCCTGGTGAAAACCAACCGTGTCCTCCTGGTGTTTGAGGCCAAGATCCCCACGAGCTTCCACCGCAAGTGGTGGGGGCTCAACCTGCAGTTCCTGCTGGTCTTCCTCTGCACCTTCATGCAGATTGTCATCTGCGTGATCTGGCTCTACACTGCCCCACCCTCAAGCTACCGCAACCATGAGCTGGAGGATGAGATCATCTTTATCACATGCCATGAGGGCTCCCTTATGGCACTGGGTTTCTTAATTGGCTACACCTGCCTGCTGGCTGCCATCTGCTTCTTCTTTGCCTTCAAGTCCCGGAAGCTGCCAGAGAACTTCAATGAAGCCAAGTTCATCACCTTCAGCATGCTCATCTTCTTCATCGTCTGGATCTCCTTCATTCCAGCCTACGCCAGCACCTACGGCAAGTTTGTCTCTGCCGTGGAAGTGATCGCCATCCTGGCAGCCAGCTTTGGCTTGCTGGCCTGCATCTTCTTCAACAAGGTCTACATCATCCTCTTCAAGCCATCCCGTAACACCATCGAGGAGGTGCGCTGCAGCACTGCTGCTCATGCTTTCAAGGTGGCAGCCCGGGCCACGCTGCGCCGCAGCAACGTCTCCCGCAAGCGGTCCAGCAGCCTCGGGGGCTCCATGGGCTCCACGCCCTCCTCCTCCATCAGCAGCAAGAGCAACAGCGAGGACCCCTTCCCACAGCCCGAGAGGCAGAAGCTGCAGCAGCCACCACTGGCCCTGCCCCAGCAAGAGCCGCCGCCACGGCAACCCCTGACCCTACGGCCGCAGCCCAGATGCAAGCAGAAGGTCATCTTCGGCAGTGGCACCGTCACCTTCTCACTGAGCTTTGACGAGCCTCGGAAGAGTGCCATGGCTTCCAGGAATTCCACGCACCAGCACTCCCTGGAGGCCCAGAGAGGCAACGAGACCCTGACCAGACACCAGGCACTGCTCCCGCTGCAGTGCGGGGACGCGGACTCAGAACTGACTGTGCAGGACACGGGCCTGCAAGGGCCTGTGGGGGGGGACCGCCGACCAGAGACGGAAGAGCCTGAAGACATGGCCCCGGCGCTCGTCGTGTCCAGTTCCCAAAGCTTTGTCATCAGCAGCGCAGGCAGCACCGTCACAGAAAACATGCTGCGTTCGTAAAATGGAAGAAGGTGGCCAGTCAGGGAGGATCCGCACAGGTTTCCTGGGCATGCGTCCTCTGACAGGGATGAGGAATCGCCCCCGACTCCTTTCTTCTGTGGAAGGAGGCATAAGACACACCAAACACCTCAAACTCAGTTGCACTGTTGGAAAGAACAGTGAATTGACTAATGTTGCCTTTAAAATTAAAAAAAAAAAAAGAAGAGCCACGTGATGCTGTGGTTGGATACGTCAGAGTACTGAGAACACCATGATAAGATTTGCCATTCGTGTCCCTTCTCTGTTCTCTTCCTCTGTTCTATCCCACCCAACAGCCCAGAGATGAAACCAAGGCTGTAAGCAACCCACCTGTTCCCTCCTTTTGTTCTTAGCACTGAAATGCCTGCCTGAACATTGCAGACACCCTGGCCCAGAGACAGAAGTGTGCAGAGTGACAAAACATCAGACTGGCCACCACCAGATTTAAGAGTCTGAAAGACAGAATGTCACCAGTGCTGCCCAGCACCTTGACAATGGGAAGAACTTCAAATGTTCAAAACCGTAAGGTGAACATGTCTCCTCCTATTTATGAAAACCGTAAGATATTTGGTCTCCTACTTGCTGCTGCTATCATGTGACATCTAGAAGGTTAGCATCCCTCCTCTACCAACTGCATTTGGTCAAGACTGTGATAACGATGCCATGTTTAGATTCCAGGAGCACAAGAATCACCTCAAATTGTTGGCAAGGGACTGCATGAATCCAATGAGCTGTATCTGTAATTAATATTGCTAATATGTAGTTTTATCTTTAAGAAAATGCTTCTGTTATAATAGTTTGTGGACAATATAAACTGAAAAAAAAAATGTCACAGTCTGATTAATATAAAGCAGTATTATTTAGCGCCTTACCCAACTTTGCCCACCCCACCACCCTCACCTCCATGAGCTAAGCCCAAGTGAGTCCCAGGAATCCAGAAGTTGCCCCCATCCTGCCCCCAAGGCTTTCTGAAGCCAGATCCACACCTGACCCTGTGGAGAATAAGCTTCCAATCGTTAGCCTCTACCAGCTGCTGGGGTCAGAAAATGTGATTCCAAGAGAGCTCTCGCAGGACCTTAGCCTGGCACTCCCCCCGCCACACACACACACCCCCCAAATGCCAGACACGTATTCCCTCCAGCAGTGGGAATCTGCCCATGGGTGGTTAAAGTGGTTGAATGGCATACTTCTGAGCGTTCAGGCTGTGAGGCCAGAGAGACCTGAGTTCAAGCCAGTCACTTACAAGTTGGGTGACCATAGGCAGGGAACGTTAACTTCGCTAAGCCCCCGTTTCTTTGTCTCTAACATAGAGGTAATAATTGTTCTTTTCCCTCAGAGCGCTTACGTGAATTAAATGAGATAATGTATGTAAAGTACTTTAGCATGGTGCCTAGCACATAGTAAACACTCAATAAATATTAGTTAATATTATTACTGATATTGCAATTATTTTTTTCACTTGCTTAGAATATAAAACAAACCTTATTTGTTTACCCAGATTTTAATGACAAGCCCACTGATGACAAAAACTTTCTTCATAATAACCCCAAGAACTCTGGGACCCGGTTCAAGGGGTCAGTCCTAGCAACACTGGCTCCTGGTGACAAAGCCAAACAGTCAATCAGACCCCCAGAGGTCCCCATGCTCTGCTTCTCTGGTTCCAGCACCAAGGGAAGACTGTCACCAGTTTGGCAGCAGTTTCCCAGATCGCTCTAAATGCTGCTCTTAAGCAAAGCCAAAATATAGCAAGTAAGTCTGTGTGAGGACTCAACTTCACAGCTCTCGATGACTGCTTCCTCTGACCACTTTCTTCCAAAGGGCTGCCTTTCCATGATTTTTAAAGTAACTTGTTGATGTGAGGGTTGTTCATTTGGATGAAAAGGCATTCAAGGGCACCATGTGGGTGCATGACTGTAAGACACCGAGGAGGGCTCACCCAGGAAGATGTTGGTGAGGTACCTGCTCCCCGAGCCAGGAAGGGCACCAGCCACGGGCCCCACCTGCTCCTCCTGCCCTCGTCATGCCTCTGAGCAAGGCACAGAGCTGAGTGAAGACTTAAATTTGACATTTTACTTCACCTTAAAACAAAAACAAACAAAAAAAAGGAAGTTGAAAAGTTTGAGGGCTTGGTTTTTATGTTGTCAAAACAGCCACGTAGAAACACAGTTACTTCGCTGTGCACAATGTCACACGCTCATCCTTCAACATGCAGCTCACCCATGTTGCTGATCTGGAGGAGGCTCATCAAGGAAAACATGCAACATTTACATTAAGCTCCATTTCACCACGTGCTTACAAGTAAGGTAGTATTTCCCAATATTCTTGTCAGAATGGGAGACTCGACATCGTTGTCCTCATTTACACGCTGCAGGCACAGCTCTCAGACAAAATCAGGGGTGTAAAACATGAACTTTATTTTTCTGTAACAACTTAGTCTCTATCTCAAATTCCCATTCAGCCTAGTGACAGGAAATTCATCTTAATTAGATTGGGGTTTTCTCAGTAACTTCAGAGTTTTCTGAATCAACTCACATTTCCAGGGGTCAGTTCAGAGGTTTCTTCCCTCCCTCTTCCATGAAAGCTTTTAGTGAAAAGGGAGGTGGTGTTCCTCAAACATCAGCAACTCCAACTGACATCTCTGAGAACATTCTTATCGGGCCCTCAGTAATGGTTACGCCTCTCCACTGGCATCCTCTGAGGCCTGGCATCCCCATATGGTCCCCAGTCATGGGATCCACGGTGATTTTCACAGCTGCATTACTTTGTGCCAACCGCTAGGCTCCTCCCAGGCCTGCCAGCTTTCTCCTGAATAGAGAACACTGGGGCCTGGGGACTGCCAGGCAGCTCCCAGGCCCTTCCCTCCTGACCTCTACTTCACTGCTGCCTCCCTGTGCTGGTGTGGAGAATTCATGGTGACTGGCTTTCAAGGTGCCAGAGGGAAAACAGAGCATGTGTCTCCAAATCTGTACAGGAATCTGTTGAGGGCTGACTAACAGTCCCCCAAAGATGTCCACATTCTCATCTCCAGAACCTATGATGATAAATTATGTGGCAAGAGTGAATTAAGGTTCCAGATGGGATTAAAGTTGCTTACCTTACTGACCTTGATGGGAAGATTATTTTGAATTATCCAGGGGGGCCCAATATCATCACCAGCTCCTCCAAAGTGGCAGAGGAAAGCAGAGAATCAGTGTCAGAATAATGTGATGTGAGAAAGACTCCACAGGTGATTGCTGCTTTTGAATATGGAAGCGAACCATGAGCCAAGAGACGCAGGCAGCTTCTAGAAGCTGGGAAAGGCAAGAAAACAAATTCTCCCCAGAGCTTCCAGAAAGAACCAGCCCTGTCAAAATGTTGATTTTAGCCCAATGGGAGCCTTTTTGGACTGCTGGTCTTCAGAACTGTAAGATAATAAATGTATGTTGTTTTAAGCCATTAAGTCTGTGGTACTGTTACAGAAGCAATGGAAAACTAATCCATTTTTACTGTCCTCCCTTTCCTGAGCTTTTTCAACTCAGGGAACAGGCCAAGGCCTTTCTCAGAGGTCCACCTGCTCTCACTCTAGTGCTCTCCCCACCAACTAGCTCTGTCTCTCTCCTCCCAAAAGAAAGTTCTGTCCTATATTCTATTCCTTCAAATCTATTTGGGGAAGTATAAACCTTGTGTTCTTAGTCTTTCTGGGTTTCAGTTTTAGATAATTAACAGCCATTTGCTCTCAATCTATTATCTGTTAGTAGCAGAAACTGGAAAAACAGTAGCTTCAACAAAAAAGGGTTTGTTTTCTCTCTTGTATAAAGTCAGTCAAGAGTTTTTTAAAAGAGGGGCACCTGGGTGGCTCAGTCGTTAAGCCTCTGCCTTCAGCTCAGGTCATGGTCCCAGGGTCCTGGGATTGAGCCCCACATCCGGCTCCCTGCTTGGCGGGAAGCTTGCTTCTCCCTCTCCCACTCCCTCTGCTTGTGTTCCCTCTCTCTCTCTGTCTCCCTCTGTCAAATAAATAAATAAAATCTTTAGAAAAAAAAAGAAGAGTTTTTTAAAAGATTCTTTAGAATCCACTGGCAATGGGAAACTGTTTATCTTTCTTTTGAAAATAAAAATGAATCATACAATTATGAAGGATTTTCACTCAAATGCAAGTGTTACCTAGAAGATTTTAAGAATTTACATGAGAACTTCACAGGTAATAATCAGCAGGTAACATTATCACTCTGAAAGTCCCTATGATCACCAGAAGTTGTCTAACTGCCTTAGTTTCAATTCTGGGGAAATCAGACTTCCCTCCGTCTTTCTCCCAAAGTTGCATTTCCGGGTAATGTTATTTACCCTCTGGGCCTGGCTAAAGTCCTAGAAGCTGTGGGCTAGCGCTGCACAGAGCCAGGTTTCCTCTGTTATCTGCTGCATTTGTACACATCTGAGCTAGCAGAGCAACAGAACATTAATAGGGCGTGCTGGTTAATCACCCCTGGTCTGAGCCTGGATGGTCATTTTAGGAGTCCATTGGAGATAAAGGTGTATCTTGAAGGTGGAAGAAAGTTGTTGTAATGAGATCACTGGTGTCCAGGAAACCCTAGCTTTCCTGTCCTGGATCATGGGAAAATACCAGCAGTTGGATGAGAACTTTGCTATCATGCAAGGAGTGAGGTAGGGGTCAGGAATACAACAAGTACAGGGTAGGATGAGTCACGGGAACAAAGGTGCATTCCAAGGACAGGGAGAAAAGTTTTCGCCTTGAGGGGAGCTACTCAGCTAGGGGTATAAGTGGAGAATTACTAGAAGAAGCCAAGTAGGGGCAGGAGACTGGGCAGAACGAGCAGAAGGTGTATTTAGGGACTAGCAGGACAACTGTGACCCCGGCATTAAGTGGGCAAGGGGGACCACCTCCTGTGCTAGAATGACCACCACGTCCGTCCCCTCCCCTGAATCATGCACAAGAGTGGGGGGAGTTTGGAGTGGAGGTAAGGATACCTGTATATACCAAGAGCTGGCTTAGAGGAAGTGGGTGCGGGAGCAATAGAGATTATTACCAGCTGTCTCCCTCTGAAATTGGGGCACTAGCTACCTGGATAACTAGCTAGAGGAGGAGGCTAGAACCAATAAAACAATTAACTCTAGGACTGAGTTCCCAGCACATGGAGTGCAAATGTTTGTGAGTATAATGGAAATAGGTAAGAGATCAAAGCCCAAGAATAACCCTCAGGGTCAGTACAGGATTTGATCCCTAACAGAAATATCAGAAAATGTTTTTGGAAGAATGTGTTGTTCTTGACATCAACCCAAAGATGTGGTTATTGCTCAAAACCTCCCAATTTTCTTTAAATGTTTTGTTTCTATCTGACCTATGAAAAACATTCAAATAATAGACATTGCTGCTTGTGGTGGACTAATCATTTCTTCTTTAGAATTATCTATAGTTCCCATATTTTGTACACTAAGCACAAAATTGTATCAGAAAAATTAAGAAAATAATTGAAAATTGCCATGAGTGACGTTTTAAACAGATAAGCAAACTATATTAGATAAGAATTACCCAGTTAGGTCAGTTGCCACTCCTATAAAGTTTTGCTAGCACTATAATTGGTTCCAGGACTCTTAGGGACTATTTTTCACTGTTAGTCATTAATAGGTCAAGTATTGGAGTAGTGAAACACCAGGTGTGGTTTTCTAAACAGCATAACAGATAAACTATATATGTCCTTAGGTGAAGTAGTTAATGTCCAAATTCATTTGTCTCAGTTTCTTATGTAAAGAGGATACAATATTACCTGCCATAATTGGTTATTTGCCAAATAAAATAACTGAGTATCCCCCCTTTCAGGGGTATAGGAAAAATATAAAAAATCATTAAAACCACAGATGACTAAAGTTTGGAGGTTTTGCTTTTAGAATCTCAAGAAGTATCATAGAGTTCAATAATTTCTTCTAACAAGTTTCTTAGTTGGACACAATAAAATTCATTCTAGCTAGTTTAAGCGAAAAAAAAGATCTGTTATAGGATATTAAGATGCTTCTAAACTTAGGATAATCCAAGCTTGGGATGCTACACAATCAGGAACAATGCAGCCAGGAGAAATATCTAATCCCTTCATGGGGTTCTTCTGGCAAAAACCTCACTCCTTCTCCTGCCTTCCACTTAGCAACCAGGCCACAGGGGACCTGACACTGGACTCTTCACTGCAGCTGGAGGAACCAAACCCTTCTGCCACTGTGCTTGGCTCCATTCACATCCACCTTCCAGGCCTCTCACTGGCTATGTGCAAAACCCAAGCTGCAAGGGAGTCTGGAAGTGTGGCTTTTGCTGTCCAGCCTCTACAGTATAGGAAGACCTGCTAGGAGGAGGTCAAAGCGGATGATGGACAAGCCAATCTGCAGTACACAGTGCCCACAAACAAAGCATTTTTAAGATCAAACACAAAACGAAAAACACATTCTCCTGAGAAAAAGCAAGAGAAACAGGATTCCCTTTCATCTTAACAGCTGTGACAGATAAGGAGGTACTACTCTGAAAACAGAGCTGCAGCTGCTATTTTGCCATTAGAGAAGAGCGAGCACGCGAGAAGTACTTCCGGTGGGGAGACTGGAGGGAACGGGATGATAGGAATTATGTGCTTGATTATAAACCCATCAGACTATTTGACTTTCTAAATGACAGGCATATTTTGGGTGTATCTGTGTCTGTTTAATAGCCTGGAGAAAAATACATAATCATTAAACAGTGATTGTGTCTGGGTGTTAGAATTATGAGTAATTTTTATTTTCTTTTTAATATTTATCTGAGTTTTTTCCCTTACTTTCTTTCCAAGAGCATGGTTTAGAGTAAAACAAGAAAAAACTGTTCTTGGATTATCCGATGTGATATCATCATGGTCATGTTTTTTGTTTGGTTGGGTGGTTTTTTTGTTTTATTTGTTTTACTTTTTATTTAGAAATAATTTCAAACTTACAGAAAATTTGTAAAAATAAGTACTACAAAGACCACGCATATCCCTTTACCCAAATTTGCTTACTGTTAACTCTCCTGCTTTGCCATAAGCACTGTGGTCCTTTAATAAGATGTGATGTAGGGTGAAGTACTTATGGGTGAAATCATATGATGTCTGGGATTTGCTTTAAAATATCACAATGTGTTCGGGTACCGGGTGGTGCAGTTGGTTAAGCATCCGACCCTTGTTTTCAGCTCAGTTTGTGATCTCAGGGTCATGAGATCGAGCCCCCACGTTGAGTTCCACACTCAGCACGGAGTCTGCTTAAGACTCTCTCCCTCTGCCCCTCCTCACCCCTGCACTCATGTGCTCTCGTTCTCTAAAACAAGTCTTTAAAAATAAATAAATAAAATAAAATATCACAACGTGAGGAAGAAAAAGTATATAGGGAGAAAAGAAAGAACAACAGAAAGTTAATGGTTGTGAAGCTGGGTAATGACTACATGGGGCTCCATATTTCTACTCCTTCTACTTTTGTTAAGTTTTTTAAATTTCCATAATAGAAAATGTTAAAAAATCAGCCAAAAAAATAAGAAAGAATTCATCAGCCAAAAAAATCACACAACAGAATTTCAGTGATTTGACCGGCCCCAGTTCGTCACAAGAGAAGTTAGTCCATCAAACATTCAAACAAAAAGAACCTGAAAGTCTGCCAAGCAGCTAAAGTTTTAGTTGAAAAGCAAAAATATTTAAATAAAATTCAGACCTTTACAACAAAGTTCAAAAGGTAATTCCTTGAAGCATATCAGAAAGGCCTTCTTGGAGGTTGATGAAAGACCAGTCCCTCTAGATCTTCCAACATCCTCTATTAGGATCTATCCTTTGGTGAACTAACTTCTGGCTGGTTCATTTTCTGGACTGTCCTTTGGCAAAAGGTTTAAAAGTTTTTATAAAGATCTTTCTCAGCCTTTGTGGCAATAATTTCTCTTTTATGTATACACTCCCAAGGAAATAATCCAATTAATTAATTAGCAGCACCATGTTCCAGCTACATGAGAACACACCTGAGCCACATGCCCAGAGCCTGCACCCAAGGGAGCACTGACACATTGCTGAGGTTCTGGGATACAAACAGGAAAGAATCCAGATGCCCAACATCCAGGGCACGGCTAAGGAAATTACACTATAATCCTATTGTGGGAGAGCCCACAAACAACAGATATGGCAAGTGTGTGTACTATATCAAAACCCATCATCAAGTTTAGAAGCAATGTTAAGGGGGAGAGCAGGACACAGAATCCGGGTCCACACAGAATGACACAAATGAAGTTTCAAGTTTCATTGAAAAGGAAGAAGAGGAAACACAGGGAAGGAAAATAGAGTATTGTCTACTTGCTTCTTTCTTTTGCAATGCTATATAACATCACTGAAAGGAGGGAAGGAAGAAAAGGGGGAGGGAGGGAGGGAAAGAGAAACACAGCCTTACCTGTGGTATTTTAGCTACAATATAAGGACTGATAAAGCCAAGATTATAGTGGACAGTAGATGAGAAGAAATCACTTGTGGGCTCTTGAGCTAAATCCATCAGAATTCTTGATTGGATAAGCTACAAAAGAGTGTTAATCCATTTCCCTACATCCTGGCCAATATTAAGTGACCTTAAATAAGGTGGAAGGTTGGGGCGCCTGGGTGACTCAGTCGGTTAAGCATCAGACTCTTGATTTCGGCTCAGGTCATGATCTCAGGGTCATGGGGTTGAACCCTGCGTGGAGCCTGGCATGGAGCCACTCAAAGAGTCTGCTTGGGATTCTCTCACTCTGCCTCTGCCCCTCCCCCCATGCTTATGCTGTCTTGCGTGCTCTTTAAGAAAAAAAAAAAAACTTAGGGGCGCCTGGGTGGCGTAGTCGGTCAAGCACCCGACTCCTAGTTTCGGCTTGGGTCCTGATCTCAGGATCATGGGATCGAGCCCCATGTTAGGCTCAGCGCTCATTGCAGAGTCTGCTTGGGGTTCTCTGTCCTTCTCCCTCTGACCCTCCCACTTGTGTGCGCGCGCTCTCTCTCTCAAGATAAATAAATCTTAAAAAAAAAAAGAAAAAAACTTAAAAAAATAAGGTGGAAGGTAAAACATTCAAAAAATAATTTTAAAACACACTTTCTTTGTTATACAGATGTGGGTAAGTAAATTTTAACCCAAATATAAAACAAACAATATTATTAGCATCCCTCAATCTCTTTTCCAGTCTCCTGACATTTCCCCTCACCCCCAGCATGCTAATTAAGGCACCAGACATCTATGTCCTGAACTTTTACAACTGTAACAATCACATCAAAAAAAAGCAAAACTCACAGGATATAATCCCAAAGTAACTATTTTTGTTTCCCTATCCATCTAAATCTGCTCCATGGAGCTAGGTCTCTTTTCTCTAAGTGGAAAACTTGAGTATGACTTTTCTGGTAACTGTTACGTGGTATGAGGTCCTAATCAGTAATTCAAATGTCTAGTTTCTTGTTAGAGTCAAGCTCTTGGCTTAATTTAGTCCCCCTCCCTTTTCCTCAGCTCAGGCCTCCTGCAGAGAGAGAAGCCATTAGTAGGGAAGGGGCTATGGTCAGCCATTTCCCTCTTTATCCCACAGGTGCTACGCCCTCTCCTCCTTACACACATGGCTATCCTCTCCAACGATGGGGCACAGAGAGGAAGAAAAAGTAAACTGGGCAGGGAAGTCCCCATATTGACTGGTACCCAGCAGATGTTTTCAGATTACTCTCACTCATGAGTATTTCTAGTTCCTTAGAGACCCCCTCCATTGCTGGGGACCTCTCTCCTGCAGGTTCCTTAATGTGGGTGATGCACTCTCCTCACTCCCAAACATTCTGCAGTATTTCTGGTTTCTCTGTTTGCTCATGCAAGTGGCCCTGTTAGTTGGGACCTAAGAACATGGCAAGAAAAAATCTGCACTGTTTTAAGCCACCGTATCTGTGGTAACTTGTTACAGCGGCCATACAGCAGTTACAGGAACCTATTATACTGAGTCCGTTGGGGCTGGCTTTCCTGCTCTGACATTCGCTGGTTGCAAGTCTTCCAGAACGACAGAAGAGTAGGTAAAATCATTTTGTGGCTGCAAACCACTGCAACTTCTGAAAACTTTCACATGATAATAGGAATTGGTTGTCATCAAATTAATATGACTAGATACTCTTAGAATCAAGTGACACTCTAAAGAAAAGTTAGACAAATCCAAAATATTGGACATTCTATAAGACAATTGTCCTGGTCTCTTCAAAACGTCAGTATCGTTATTTTAAATTTTTTAAACCTTTCTAAATTATAATATTCTAAACAGCAACCAAAAGTAATGTGTTAAATTTGAACTTGAGGGAAATTTGGGAAATGTAAATATGGACTGGTTATAAGATAAAATTAAGGAAGTATTGTTAATTTTCTTAGGGGTAATAATACAGTTATGTAAGAGAATGTCCTCATTTTAGGGGATGTGACTCTACTCTTTAGGGGTAAATGGTCACAGTATCTGCAATTTTAAAATGTTTCACCAAAAAAAGATATATATTTAAATATGTGGCAAAATATTATTTAATCTGCGTGGTGGTATAGAATAATTTACTGCACAGTTTTTCTGAATGTTTAGAAACTTTGTAATAAAAAGCTGGGAATTTATTTTTTAGAACTGTTTATAAATGTTTGTTGAACTATTGCTCAGAAACTTTACATTTTGGCTTAAAATGTCCTTTGTGTATAGACATTCTAAAATTATTTGTAGGAACTCAGAGTTGTGGCTAGGATATGGCAAGATAACTATCATATGTAAAGTAGTTTAAATGAGTTTCCAGTTAGAAAGCTGATGGGAAAAAAAGTGATGTCACTCTATGAATCAGTGGAAAATTACTGCCCTCTAATTGAAGAAAGTAACCTGGTAGAATGGGGATTTTTGGTCTCAGCAGGTCAGAGATTTTCATTTCTTGCTTTTGCCAAGAAAAGGGATAAAAATGAAACTCTGAAAATAAGAAATGGAAACTTATGGACAAGTTAAAAAAAAAAAAAGACACAAAAATTATTCCCTAAACCCCAACATCCTAGAACCAGTAGCAGAGGGAAACTGCAATAAATTTGTGTTATCCAATTTAACTGGTCTCAGAACTGTGCCAGCCATTTCCCATTGACACATTACTATAAAATGACATCAGAGGGAATTAATATCATTCTAGTCAGTCTAGAGATAAGAAAAGAATTAGTTAGCAATACAATGAAAAAACACTTCTATGTAGTTTGCCTCTTAGACTTTTTAAAAAAATGATTGATCAAAATTTCCTATTTGTATTAAAGCAATACTTAAAGTTTTTATTAAAATACTCAAATGAGGGTTAAAGGGCTGCCTTCCCCTCGGCTTAGGTCATGATCCCGGCCTCCTAGGATCAGAGTCCCATATCCAGCTCTCCCTACTCAGTGGAGAGTCGGCTTCTCCCTCTCCCTCTCCTGCTCTCTCACGTGCGCACTCTCTCTCAAATAAATGACTAAAATCTTAAAAAAAAAAAAAAAAAGAAAAGGTCTTTCCTTAAAAAAAATACTCAAATGATGTTAGTTTTTATTTAAAAAATATACAGCTAAAATCTACAATGAAATCTGAGCAGAAAATTAAAATTTGAGCTTGTGGATAGCATAACCAAGATATCTGCTGCCACCTAGTGGAGAATGACTGAATTACAGGAAAAGCCTGAGAGGTAGGGGAGATGATCAATCTCTAGTTTAAAGTACAGAAAATCCTTTCTGATGGCTAATACTCCATTGTATATATGTACCACATCTTCTTTGTCCATTCATCTGTTGAAGGGCATCTCGGTTCCTTCCACAGTTTGGCTATTGTGGACATTGCTGCTATGAACATTGGGGTACATGTGTCCATTCTTTTTACTACATCTGTATCTTTGGGGCAAATACCTAGTAGTGCAATCACTGGGTCGTAGCGTAGCTCTATTTTGAACGTCTTGGAACCTCCATACTGTTTCCCAGAGTGGCTGTATCAGCTTGCATTCCCACCAACAGTGTAAGAAGGTTCCCCTTTCTCCACAACCTCGCCAACACTTGTTTTTCCTGTCTTATTAATTTTGGCCATTCTAGCTGGTGTAAGGTGGTATCTCAGGATGAATACCCACCATTTGCATCGACATGGATGGAACTGGAGGGGATTATGCTAAGCAAAATAAGTCAAGCAGAGAAAGACAATTATCATATGGTTTCACTAATATGTGGAACATTAGGAATAGTGCGAAGGACCACAGGGGAAGGGAGAGAAAACTGAATGGGAAGAAATCAGAGAGGGAGACAAACCATAAGAGACTCTGGACTCCAGGAAACAAATGGGGGGTTACAGAAGGGAGAGGGGTGGGAGGTTGGGGTGACCAGGTGATGGGTATTAAGGAGGGCACGTGTTGGGATGAGCACTAGGTGTTATACACAACTAATGAATCGTTGAACACTACAACAAAAACTTACGATGTACTATATGCTGGCTAACTGAACATAATAAAAATAATAAAAATAAAGTACAGAAACTCCTTCTAAATTTTCTATTTCTGAATCTCTGTTTCTTCTATTGATGTACACAAAAAAATTTAACTTCTCCCATTCTGATTACCAAATACACCCAGTTTATCGCACATTCTGAACACAATGGGCTATGTACTCAAATAGTTTGCTTTTCTGCCATCCCTCACTGTCTTTGACCGCTTTGCTGAATATTTTTTTCCCACCCCAAAACAACATTTTGGGCAGAATTTATGTCTTTCCAGTCACTTTTATTTATTAAAAATTCTACTATTAGTAAAATTTGAATTTCAAATCCAATTTAATGATCACACCTTCTCCTCATCCCATCAGCAGGCCAACTTTGGCTTGAGAGACTCAGAATGAGAAATGGCTATGGTCTGTTCTTTCACTCCTACCCCTCTCCCTCTTCTTGGTCTGGAAAGGTGAAAAGGAACAAGTGTCTCTAACTTATCTGGCCACTCTTATCATCCTCTCTTGGCTGCCTTTACTCTTCTGGCTAGACTGATTGTCAGTGCCCAATAAGTGGGTAGTATATACCAATAGCATATACAGTCATCAGCTGTTCTCAGGCCATTGTCTTTACCCCTGCCTAGGTAAAGAGGAGTCAGAAATTTAAGAGAGCTGGTGGTTCATTCAAGTTCATACCACCCATAGAGTGAGGCTGAGTCCCCAGGTCTCCCAACTTGTTGGTACCACTGCCCTTTTTAAATAGTCTTTGTGATAAGTACAATCTGACTACAGGGGCACCTAGGTGGCCTAGTCGGTTAAGCATCTGACTCTTGATTTCGGCACAGGTCATGATCTCAGGGTCATGAAATCAAGCCCCCCATAGGATTCTACACTCTGCTTGGGATTCTCTCTCTCTCCCTCTCCCTCTGCTCCTCCCTCCTGCATGCTCTAAAATAAATAAATAAATAAATAAATAAATAAATAAATAAATAAATAAATAAATAAAATCTTTTTTAAAATCTGACTGGGTGGCTCAGTCAGTTAAGCGTCTGCCTTCGGCTCGGGTCATGATCCCAGCGTCCTGGGATCAAGCCCCACATCGGGCTCCCTGATCAGCGGGGAGCCTGCTTCTCCCTCTCCCTCTGCCTGCCTGTCTGCCTACTTGTGCTCTCTCTCTCCCTCTGTCAAATGAATAAATAAAATCTTTTAAAAAAATAAAATAAAATAAAATCTGACTACATGAGTAAAGATAATAGGAAAGATATGTTACTTTAAATGACCATAGATTATTTCTTAGCTCTGATATTTAAAAACAAACCTAAACACTATTAGCTTAAACAATTAATATGAAAAATATTAATTCAATAATGTATGTCATTAATGTATACCATTAGTAATGAACCAATATATCATTTTAGAAAGATTAAAAATGAAAACGTAAAGAAAAGCTCATAGCTCTAAATACCTTTCCCCACTAAAAGGAGCCAGGACTCTTTAGAAAAATGGTTTATTCCAGGTCTGTGGAAGGAAATATACAAGATGAATCTATGACATCTTTTTGTGACAAAACAAAGAAGCTATCAAAGACTACTGACATTCTATCAAAAAGATGTAAGAGCCAGCTCAAAGGGGCTCCCAATAGCCTAAGGTGGCACAACATAAGCACCAATAAAAAGACAGTGACTTTAATTGATTGAAACATTTCAAGTACATAAAAATGCATGAGTTCATAATACCCTTCCAAACTCCCCCCCCAAAATGTGTGGGGAAAAAAACTTTAATTATTACTAATGGAAGTTTCTAGGGCATCAAATAATTATCTGTTAACTGATAAATTAAGTGAAAGAATCAAGCATTTAGCTTGACTCTTCCTATATGAACTCACTGAATTTTAGGGTAATCTAATAGTTGATGAAAAATTCTTTATAGAAAAATTTAGTTATCAATGTATAATAATGAATTATATAATCATCAGTATAAGTATATAAATATGTCAAAACTAATTAAATTGTATACTTCAAATACATAGATTTTATTACACATCAATTATACCTCAATAAAGCTATCAAAAAATAAATAGAACCACAATAACCAAAGATAACAAAAGGAATGACAGGAAAATCATTTTGCTACACCTAATAAAATAACAGGTCAAGGGTACAACATCAGTGGATGCTAAAACTATTACACAAAAGGTTGATAGTCAGGTTTATAATGGAGTATCAGGCTTACTCACCTAAACCCAGTGAATAATATCTGTATCACTGAAGTGGAATATTACATGTTTCATGATCTATTGCAATGGGAAGCAGATAGCATTCCCATGAAGTATTACTGCATAAAACATTAAACCTGAATCTAATCAAGCCTGAGTTGTAACTAGCAATTTATAGAAAATATGGCATATAAAAAAATAGGTTAAATGACAATATGAGGAAGCAAGCAGCCAAATCCAAGATATGTAACATCATATGAGATAAATGACGTGGTTTCTCCAATAAATCAATGGAGAAAGAGAAGGATACTATTTAAAAAGAGAATTAAGATAATCTCAATGTAATAAAACTAGACATTAATGGCAAAACCAAAAATAAAAAGGCCATTCCACCTTGAAGTTAAGAAGCCTTCTATTAAACATAGAAGAAAAAGAAATTAAGAAACAAACCCATTTACAATTGTACCAAAATAATAAAATACTTAGGAATAAACTTATCCAAGGAAGTGAAAGACCTGTACTCTGAAAATCATAAAACACTGATGAAGGAAAATGAAGATGGATACAAACAAATGGAAAAATATACCATGCTCACCGATTGGAAGAGCTAATATTGTTAAAATGTCCATACTACCCAAAGCAATCTACAGATTTAACGCAACATTTTTCACAGAACTAGAACAAAGAATAATAAAATTTGTATGGAAACACAAAAGACCCCAAACAGCCAAAGCAATCTTTAGAAAGAAGAACAAAGCTGGATGTATCACACTCCCAGGTCTCACGATATACTACAAAGCTGTAATCACCAAAAACTCATGGTACTGGCACAACAACAGACACACAGATCAATAGAACAGAATAGAGAGCCCAGAAATAAACTCACACTCATGGTCAATTAATCTATGACAAAGGAGGCAAGACTATACACAATAAGGAAAAGATGGTCTCTTCAACAAATGGTGCTGGGAAAACTGGAGAGCTACATGCAAAAGAATGAAACTGGAATACTTTCTTGCACCATACACAAAAATACACTCAAATTGAACACTACATCAAAAACTAAGGATATACTATACAGTGGCTAACTGAACATAATAAAAAAATAAACAAAATAAAAAATAAGATTTCTAGAAAGAAAAAAGAAGAAGAATTAAAGACCTAAATGCAAGACCTGAAGCCATAAAATGTTCAGAAGAAAACATAGGCAGTAATTTCTTTGACATTGGCCACAGAAACATTTTTCTAGGTGTCTCCTTGGGCAAAAGAAACAAAAGCAAAATTAAACTACTGGAACCACACCAAAATAAAAAGCTTTTGCACAGCAAAGGAAACCATTAAGAAAACAAGATGGGAGAATATATTTGCAAATGATAAATCTGATAAGGGATTAATATCCAAAGCACATAAAAGAACTTATACAACTCAACACCAAAAAAAAAAAAAAACAACAACAAATAATCTGATTAAAATGAGCAGAGGACATGAATAAACACTCCTCCAAAGAAGACATCCAGACCGCCAACAGCCACATGAAAAGATGTTCAATATCACTTATCAGGGAAATGCAAATCAAAACCACAGTGAGATATTACATCTGTCAGAATGGCTAAAATCAGAAACACAAAGAATAACAAGTACTGGTGATGTGGAGAAAAAGAAACCTTTGTGCACTATTGGTGGGAATGCAAACTGTTATAGCCAATGTCGAAAACAGTATGGAGTTTCCTCAAAAAATTAAAAAGAGAATTACCATATGATCAAATAATTCCAATCCTGGGTATTTACCCAAAGAAAATGAAAACACTAATTTGAAAAGATATGAAACCCTATGTTTATTGAAGCATTATTTACAATAGCCAAGATACGGAAGCAACCCAAGTGTTTATTCATAGATGAATGGATGAAGATGATGTGTTATATATAAATACTCAGCCATAAAAAACGAATGAGGTCTTGCCGTTTGCAACAACATGGATGGAGCTAGAGAGTATAATGCTAAGTGAAATAACTCATTCAGAGAAAGACAAATACCATATGATTTCACTCATATGTGGAATTTAAGAAACAAATTTACAAAGAAAAAAGGAGACAAACAAAAAACTCTTAAATACAGAAAACAAACTGGTGGTTGCCAGAGGGAAGGTGGGTGGGGAAAAGAGTGAAATAGATAAAGGACATCAAGAGTACACTTAATCTTGATGAGCACTATGTAATGTATAGAATTGTTGAATCATTATGTTTATACCTGAAACTAATATAACACTGTATGTTTGAAAAAAGAAAAGAAACTTTCTAGTAAACACCTTTTGGACGAAAGGAAAAATATTACTAGTTTTCCCTGAAATTACTGAGTTTGCAAAAAATAATGAGACTGAAACACTACATATTAGAATCTATGGGACCCACTTAAAAGTGCTAGGAGGAAAATTCATAGTCTTAAACACTTACAGTAATTAAAATTAAAGAATGAAAACAAGTGAATGAAATTCACAACTCAAAAAGCTAGAAAAATATAAACAGTAACGAAAAGAAAGGATAAGGAAGGAACTAATAAATCTAAAAGCCAAAATTAATGAGGTAAGGAACAAAAAAACTGCAAAACTAATTAATCAAAATTCTGGTTCTCTGAAAAATTTTTAAAAATAAGGAAAAGTAATAATAAATACCAAAAGGGAAATAACCATTAAAACAGAAAATATTTTAAATCATAAGCTAATATTTTGTACCTCACTATGCAAATACATTTGAAAAGCTGGATGAAATGGATAATTTCCTACTAAAATACAGTCTATCAAAATTGACTCCAGCAGAGATAAAAAGCTTAAACTGACCAATGTCCATATTTTAAAAAATAGAGAAAGTTGTCAAAGAACTATTCACAAAAAGTACCAGGCTCAGTTTCTCCTTTTCTTTAGTCTTTATTTAAATTCCAGTTCGTTAACATAGAGTGTAATATTAGTTTCAGGTGTACAATATAGTGATTCAACACTTCCATACAGCACCCATTGCTCATCACATCAGGTGCCCTCCTTAATCCCCATCACCTGTATAACCCATTCCCCCACCACCTCCCCTCTACTAACCATCAGTTTGTTCTCAATAGTTAAGAATCTGTTTCTTAGTTTGCCTTTCTCTTGTTTTCCCCTATGATCAGTTGTTGTTTCTTAAATTCCACATGAGTGAAATCATACGGTATTCATCTTTCTCTGACTTACTTCACTTAGCATAATACTCTCTAGCTCCATCCATGTCGCTGCAATGGCAAGATTTCATTCTTTTATAGCTGAGTAATATTCCACTGTGTGTATGTATATACCACTGCTTTATCCATTCATCAGTCAATGGACATTTGGGCTCTTTCTATAATTTGGCTATTGCTGATGATAATGCTGCTATAAACATCAGGGTGCATGTACCCCTTCAAATTAGTATTTCTGTATCCTTTGGGTAAATACCTAGTAGTGCAATTGCTGGATCACAGGATAGTTCTGTTTTTAACTTTTTGAGGAAACTCCATACTGTTTTCCAGAGTGGCTGTTCCAATTTGCATTCACGTTCTTTTTTTTTAAAAAAGAAAATGACAGAAAAATATCATTTATGTATGTTGATGCAAAAATTCTAAAATAAAATAGTAAACAGAATCCAATGCCACATTAAGAAAATAATACACCAGGTCCAATGGATTTATTCCAGGAACTACAAGAGTGGTTCATTATTAGAAAATCAATTACTATAATTCCCCATATTAATAGATCTAAGAAGGAAAATCATATGATGATCTCCACAAAGACTGAAAAAATATTTGACAAAACTCAAAACCTATTCCTTATGTAAAAAAAAAAAGCACTCAAAAACACAGGAATGTAATAAAATGTATACACCTCAGTCTTGAACCCAGCATCCTACAGATGACATAATTGTATATACACAAAATCTTAGAGAATCCATGGTAAAACTAACCAAATAATAAAAGAATTCTAAAGTTAGCAAGATATAAAACTAATATACACAAATCAACAGCCTTTAGATACACTAACAATAATCAGTTTCAAGATATAATTGAGGGAAAAAAAGCCCTATTTACAACAGCAACCAAAAAAAAAGATAAATTCTAAGGTATAAACTTAACAATAAATGTGCAAAATCAACATGAGGAAAACTCTGAAACATTCTTGAAACACCCACAAATTAACTTGAACAAACGGAAAGACATTACATGTTCTTAAATATGATCATTCATATTAAAAAGATGTCTGTTCTTCCTAAGATAACTTATAAATAAGATTCTTCATAAATATACCAATAAGCTTTTTTTCTAGAACTAGAAAGCTGATACTAAAGTTCATATGGAAAAATAAACATGCAAGAATAGCTTTTTTAAAAAATGAAAAAAGAAGAGCTATAAGGGAAAAGTAGCTGTACTAGATATCGAAATATAAAACTTCTATAATTAAAGTTTGGTACTGGCACATAAATAGATCAATGTAATGGAACACAAAGTCCAGAATTAAACCTAAGTACATATGGAAATTTGGAATGTGATCAAAGTGGTATCAAAAAAGCACTGGGGCATATATAGGGTGTGAGGACAACTTGATAAGCATTTTGAAAAAGATAAAATTGGATCCATACCTCAAATCATACACAAAAATAACTCCAAGTGGATAAGAAGTTCTAAAAGTAAGAAATAAGATCAGGGGTGCCTGGGTGGCTCAGTCGGTTAAGCGTCTGCCTTCGGCTCAGGTCATGATCCCAGGGTCCTGGGATCAAGCCCCGCATCGGGCTCCCTGCTCAGCGGGGAGCCTGCTTCTCCCTCTCCCCTGGCCCTGCTCATGTTCTCTCTTGCTATCTCTCTCTCTCTCAAATAAATAAAATCTTTAAAAAAAAAAAAAAGAAAGAAAGAAGATCATATAAATACTAGATGAAATCAATGGTAAATTCCTTTATAATTTGAATGTGGGAAAAGGCTTTTTCTGATTCAAAATCCAGATTCAGTAAAAGAAAATACTGATAAATTTGACTACAAAAACAAAATTAAAAACTCACATCACATAAGAGAATACCAAAAGTAAAGTCAAATGACAAATCACTCACTGCAAGAAAAATATTTGCAACATATATCACAGATAATGAGTAATACCCCTTATATGGAAATTATTTTTAGAAATCAAAGGAAACAAAAACCAAAAACCCAATATAAAAATGGGCAAAAAAGGGGCGCCTGAGTGGCTCAGTTGGTTAAGCGACTGCCTTCGGCTCAGGTCGTGATCCTGGAGTCCTGGGGGATAAGAGTCCCGCATCAGGCTCCCTGCTCAGCAGGGAGTCTGCTTCTCCCTCAGACCCTCCCCCCTCTCATGTTCTTTCTCTCCCTCTCTCATTCTCTCTCTCTCAAATAAATAAATAAAATCTTTTTAAAAAAATGGGCAAAAAAATATGAATACACAATTCACCATTATGTGCTGGAGGAAAAGGCTGTGAGGGTGAGCAGGCTCCTGTTGTGTTGAGCTGTGCACAGAGTTAGAGGCCACCACCCTCTCTTTTAAAAGAGGGATAAATACTAGCAAGCCACAAGGGTTGCTTTAACTATCAGGCAGTTTTAAAACACCTCTGAGGGCCATTTAATTGACAATAATAGAATGAGTTAGAAAGTTGTCATTAGTCTAGCAGCAGGGCCAGTTTTATCTATGATTAATGACAACTGAGGACTGAGGATAGCACCAAAGTGCATTTGTAATTTTGCATGTCTTTATATGTGGCTTTAAAAGTGACCAAGTAAGTATGTATGCTTACCTTTTTAAAAAAAAAAACTACTTTTATTTCTAACAATTGACTAGACTGCATTATGATCTCCTTAACAATTTATTGTTAAGTGGTTGAAATTTCAGGTCTCTTCCAACCAGGAGACCCTGTGACACTGTGATAATTCTATGATCGCTCAGTTTGGCAAGCGTAATCAACATGCCATTGGCCACTTGGTGGCAATAGACTCCTAATTGCCTACAAAGTCCTTTAAAGGTATTAACAGCCTTCTGATTAATTAGAAACTAATTTATAAAGACATTTCAGGCAGGTCACAAGTTGACTTAGTTGGAAAGGTCAGCAAAATGCTGAGTATCTTTTAAAAGGGCATTTGAAGCAAAGCAAAACAACTCCTGTCTGTCAGAAATATAGTTGTGGATATGCTCTAGAAAATTGTTAGGAAAGATCTTTGGAGGTAGAAAAGGTTGAGAGGAGGAGAAGTGCTGACATAGTAATGATAACTAAAAAGACACACTGAAAAGAGATACCATGAGTAATATTAGGAACCTACTACTGTTTAACCATTTGAGCTTGACCAAGCCAGTTACCTTTACAGAGCCTTAATTTCTTTCTGAACAAGATCAAGAGGGTCAGCAAATATGTTCTGTGAAGGGTCAGATAATAAATGCTTTAAGCTTCATGGACTATATATCGTCACAACTACTCAACTCTGTCCCTGCAGCATAAAAGCAGCAAATGAGAATACATAAACAAATGAGCTTTGCTCTGCTCCAATAAAACTTTATGGACACTGAAATTTTTATTTCACATAGTTTCCAAGTGTCATGAAATATTATTCTTCTTTTGTTTGCAACCACTTAAGAATGTAAAAACCATTATTAGCTAGCAGGTTATTAAAAAATCATGTGCCAGCCTGGACTTGGCTCCTGGAGCTATTGGCAATCCCTTGGCTGGATGGTCTGTCTCTCAGGTCTGGCTAGGTCTCTGTTAATTAAACTGCTATCGATTCCCTATTTAGCTAACTCTGGGGTTAAACTTCATTTACAACTTTTGACACCCTCTTTTACAGCCTAAAGCAGTTTCTCAAGCTTTATTTACACACATACCCATTAAATAAGAATTAAAAAGACTGGGGCGCCTGGGTGGCTCAGTTGGTTAAGTGGCTGCCTTCCACTCAAGTCATGGTCTCAGGGTCCTGGGATCTAGCCCCCTATCGGGCTCCTTGCTCAGCAGGGAGCCTGCTTCTCCCTCTCCCTGCCACTCCCCCTGCTTGTGCTCTCTCTCTCTCTCTCGATCGCTCTCTCTCTGTGTCAAATAAATAGATAAACAAATCTTAAAAAAAAAAAAAGGAATTAAAAAGATTACCTCTCTTACGAAGCTCCTATTATTTAAAACAGTAATGTTTGGTGTTCCAAACATATATCCAATCATGGGTTTTCAAACTTTACATGTCCTCCTCCTCCTCTTACCACAGAGATTCCCAGACTTGTCTTCACATATCTGAAGATCGCTGCCTTACAGATGCTTAGACTTGAAAATTCCAAGTCGGAAAGCCCTCCAAAAACCTCACTTCTCCTTTCTGCTATTAAAGAACAACAATCTTCCACGAACTCTAAATAATGGGGGCTGAACTTACCACTTACTTCGTGGAACTACCAGTTCCAGGTATGACCTCCGCTTGACTTCCTCTCAGTCCTTTCTTCCACCTGGTCAGAATCCAAAGTATGAGAGGGAATAAGAATTCCTGTATTTGTCCTTCTCCCCTGTCACCTAAGACTATGAGACCCGATATGACCAACTCGATAACCATATAACTGGTTACAATAGCTCCGAGAACAAAACTTAGGGAACCCTCAGTACGGTCAGTCTGTGCAAAACATCTTCAAACTGGGGGCGCCTGGGTGGGTCAGTCATCAAGCGTCTGACTTCGGATCAGGTCATGATCTCAGGGTCCTGGGATCCGCTCCGGGCTCAGCAAGAGTCTGCTTCTCCCTCCCCCCCTCTCCCTTTACCCCTCCCCGCTTCCTCCTTCCCCCTGCCCCCCCACCCCCCCGTGCTCTGTCTCCTTCTCTCTCAAATAAATAAATAAAATCTTTAAAAAAATATATCTTCAAACTGTATAGAGAAGGAAAGAAGCTACCTGCTTTTAAATCCATACATGACTAAAAGAAGCCCTGAAACTTCTGAGGGATAGCAATGGTCCCTGGGCCATAGTGGGGTGCCTGGGCGGCCACGAATACCCCTGAAGCACGCCCAGAGCCACGCCAAGCAGCGTGTGCCCGCGGGGAACCAGAAAATCACTAGCCCACGGGGCACGCGTATGTAGCACCAAAGGGCGCTGTGCGCCTGCGCACCTACTTCGCCGGCCGCACAGTTACGTCAAGGGCGTCAGGAAGGACGTCATCCACACCGCAGGGGGAGGCACTCCTGGTGCTAAGGGGGTCCTCCAAGATACCTACCCCATAAGAAACAGAGCTGTTCTTCACGGCTGAGGGCACCCACATTAGCTAGTTCGTGTACCGCGGCCAGAAGGCCCGGCTCAGCATCGGCCATATGCCTCCAATGGGCACCATTCCTGAAAACATCATGCACCGTCCTGTGTTGCCTGGAGGAGAAGCCTGAGATGGAGGCAAGCTGGCCCGAGCCTCCACGAACAACGCCTTTGTCACCTCCCGCAACCTGAGACCAAGGAGACCCAAGTGAAGCTGCCCTCGGGCTCCAAGAAGGTCATCTCCTCAGCCAATAGAGCTGTGGTCCGTGTAGTGGCCGGAGGTGACCGCACTTACAAGCCCATCCTGAAATCCACTGTGCCTACCACAAGTATAAGGATAAGAGGAATTGCTAGCCCCGCATGCGGGGTGTGGCCATGAACCCTGTGGAGCATCCCTTCAGAGGTGGCAACTACCAGCACATCGGCAAACTTGGTACCATCCTCAAAGATGCCCCCCACCCCCACCCCGCAAAGTGGGTCTCATCGCTGCCCAGGGGACTGGGCATCTCAGAGAAACCAAGACTATGCAGGAGAACATGAACTAGGACTGGGGAGGTTCAATAAAGTATCTTTCTGCCACTTAAAAAAAATGAAAAATAACGACAACAAAAAACAACATACTTCTTCTGTGAAGAGACAGGGATTATAAAGTGGCCCCTCTCCCATATAGAAGTATTTCTCTGTTAAGGAGCCTCAGAAGAAAAAGGAAGTTCCTGTTCACCCTCTGAAGTCACTAGAGACTATTAGCACCCTTGGGGCACATGAGGAATCCGGGCCTAGAATTTTCTTACCCCAGATCACATAGGTCACATAGGTACCAAGGAAGAGCTAAGACTCTAATTCAGACCTCCCTAGAAAAGCAGTTACCCATTCATCCATTCATTCTGTTTGTCTGTCTCTCTGCCTCTCATATCTGTCTCTATTTCTGTCTCACTTCCAAATCTCCTCCTTTTAAAGCATTAGGTCACTTATGTTTGAATAATTAAAGTCCCCTGAGAGTTAGTTGGCCGATCAAATTAAGTGAAAAGGCTTGAAAGTGAAGCTGCCCACTGAGAATTTACCAGATAATATAACCTGCAATGTTCTCTGTCCAATCCTTATCACAAATCCAGGTATGAGAAATGTGATTTTTGAAGGATAACTGGAGAGAATAGAGATCATGCTCTAAATACTACAACCTTAACTCTTAGATTAAGCCAGAGCATTAGAGACTCTAAGCCTCTATTTGACTTTACTGAATTGTAAAATGTGTGACGTCATTAATCTGCACTGGAAGTTAATATAAAAGACTAAAGTCTACTTTTAAAGTTCTCAGGCAAAATCTAAAGTTTCTAAATACTGTAAATCAATTCCTAAAATGCCCAAATCACTACTTCATTCCTTTGAAACAGTATGAAGGAATTTCAGATATTTCTAAATAACTCTATGATACTATCAGAATTTGTATGAATTGTATCCTACAACTCTACCCCCATAAAGCTTTATGCCTCATAAAAATATATACCTGAATTTGAAGCAATGTAACTGAGAATGACACTGTTTTCCATTAGTACTCTCGTTAGGATTTTTTTTAATTTTATTAATTTTTACAGAAAATAGAGAAATTATAGTGGGTATAAATCTCAAACTATAAGCCCAAGTATTAAAAAAATAGAACTTGATTTTCTCAATTTCTGCTTCTGTTTTGAGCTCTCATCTCACAGGGATACAGCCTTAATTCTTTGGCTTAATTATTTTCCCTCTCTCACTTTGGGTATGCCATTGTTTCAGAACATTATATGGTACCAAAGATGGGGAATAGGAGTCACAATCTGCTTCCAACTCGCAAGTGTATCCAGTTTACAGTGGAGATGCCTACCATTCTGGTAAGCAAGTGTGCCTCACACCCAGGCACAGGAATCCTTTTGCAAGGCTGCCTAGGATCCATATGCCCAAATGCACCTTGAAACTATTTCCTCTTTAAAGTTTTGCTACCATCCTCCTTTGTTCCAAGGCCCCAGAGATCTCTGTTCATTCATCACTTCCCTTCCCCTTAGCCAGGACAATATTTTCAAGTCTCACTACAATTTCATTTTTTTTTAAATGTTTTATTTATTTATTCATGAGAGTCAGAGAGAGAGAGAGAGAGAGAGAAAGAGAGGCAGAGGCAGAGGGAGAAGCAGGCTCCCCGCCTAGCAGGGAGCCCGATGTGGGACTCGATCCCAGGACCCTGGGATCATGACCTGAGCTGAAGGCAGACGCTTAACCATCTGAGCCACCCAGGCGCCCCTCTCACTACAATTTCAGACAGACTCCTTGCCTGCCTGCTCTCTATTCTAGAATTTAATCTCTTAGAAGCCAGAAAGCTTTTCAGACTTCTGCTTTCTAACATGTAACAACCCTCCTTTGAGAGATGGATAAGGACAGGGTAACCACTAGCTTGAATGGGCAGGGAAAAGTATAAGAATAGTAAAAATATAGGTAAGTACCTGAAATATTATCTGGCTACACTTTTATTTTTCAGTATTTACATGGGTTCTCAGATATCTTTCTTAAACAATTTTGTATCTGGGGGTGCCTGGGTGGCTCAGTCGTTAAGCGTCTGCCTTTGGCTCAGGTCATGATCTGGGTGTCCTGGAATCGAGCCCCACATCAGGCTCCCTGTTCCGCGGGAAGCCTGCTTCTCCCTCTCCCACTCCCCCTGCTTGTATTCCCTCTCTCGCTGTGTCTCTCTCTGTCAAATAAATAAATAAAATCTTTAAAAAAATTTTTTTGCATCTGTTATTAGCATCCCAATTAAAATAAGTTGGTAAATTCACTTTTACTTCTAACCCCACTTTCCTCACTTGAGTATTTCTCTGCTGTGGCCCTGTGTTTCCATAATACTAAGGATCCTAGGACCTGAAAACATAAACTAAATCCAACACACAAAATCAGGGCATTTGATCATCTTCGCTAAGGAAAATGGGAATAGTAACATCCTCTAATCATTTATTGATTTATCATATATGTGGGCAAGAGCTTATATAGAACAATGTTTATGCAGCATTATTTATATTAGCAAAAATTGAAAACAACCTAAATGTTCAATAATAGAGAATTGTTTAAATAGAGTAAGATCACAGGATAAAATTCTATGCAGCTGTTAAATGTCAAACTGTAGAAGAATATGTGATGATATAGGGAAATAGTCACAATAAAAATAATAAACCCAGTATAAACTATGCAATTACAATTTTATAAAATACATATTTGAATAGAACCTATAGAAAAAGGCTGGAAATTTCCTTACCAGAATGTTAAAAAGGATCCCTGTCTGGTGGTATTATGAGTGGGATTGTTTTTTGTTTTGTTTTGTTTTCTTTTAAAGATTTTATTTATTTATTTGACAGAGAGAGACACAACGAGAGAGGGAACACAAGCAGGGGGAGTGGGAGAAGGAGAAGCAGGCTTCCCGCAGAGCAGGGAGCTAGATGCGGGGCTTGATCCCAGGACCCTGGGATCATGACCTGAGCCAAAGGCAGATGCTTAACGACTGAGCCACCCAGGCACTCCATGAGTGGGATTGTTAATGATAATTATTTTAAAGTGTCTCCACAATGTGCATATATTGATTTCATAATCAGAGAAATAATGTTATTTGAAAAACCAAAAGCATTTATTGAGCTTATAATTTGTGCACCACCTGTATGCTATACTTCAACAAAATGATTTTTTTTTTTTAAGATTTTATTTATTTATTTGAGAGAGAGAGTGAGCAAGAGAGAGAGCACATGAGCAGGGGCAGAGGGAGAGGAAGAGGAAGAAGCAGACTCCCCTGCTGGGCAGGGAGCCTGACTTGGGACTCAATCCCAGGACTCTGGGATCATGACCTGAACTGAACGCAGACACTTAAGCAACTGAGCCACCCAGGTGCCCCAACAAAAGGATTTTTAAAAATAAATAAGAGCAGGGGCACCCAGGTGGCTCAGTCAGTAAAGCATCCAACTCTTGATTTCAGCTCAGGTCATGGTTTCAGGGTCATGGGATCGAGCCCCACATGGGGCTCTGTGCTCAGCACAGCGTCTGCTTGTCCCTCTCCCTCTGCTCCTCTCCTGCTTGTGCGCTCACTCTCTCTCAAATAAATAAAATCTTTTTAAAAAATAAATATATAAGAGCAGAGATCTTCAACAACAAGAATAAGAAAGAAAAGAAACATCTGCTGAGATAATCTCAGCCCTGGTTAAGTTGTTTTGCTCACCAAAGACATGTTTTAAAATAATTAAATTTCTTGGCTATCCCATAGAAAATATACTACTTGTTTTTTTTTTAATTCTCAGATATTAATATGTTTAGTAAATACATCTTGCAAATCATGGGTACACTAATTGCTGATCCAAAGAGGAGATTGTACTACAAGTGTACTATCTCCCCACAGTTGACGGCAGAAGCAGGAAGTAACTTGAATATGTCATACATATTCAAAGGTTTCCAATGTCCTGGTTCACAGGTTAAGTGAGTCATCAAGAACAGGTTGGGTAAAATTCCAGTCTGACTACTTGTCCTGACTCCTTGTCTGGCTACTTCATAACTCCTGACTCCACCCTTTGTCTCCAGGCTCTGCTCTGGCTGTCTGACAGCCCCACCTATTCACATAGGCTTGCAGGTTAGATGAGGAAGAGCAATGGTACTTAGAAGGAGGATTGGAACTTGACCCAGGCATGCCTAGTGAAGAATTACGAATGTGAAGGATAAGAACCCACCTGTCATCCCTGAATCTGGGTCTGATTTCAACCTACAGGCCACTTTATAGTTCTTCTTCTATCTGAATCAGTTATCTTTAGCTCCATTTGGAGTTATAAAGTGGTTTGCTTCATTCAGCGATGTCATCTTCCACTGTCTTCCATTTGGTTTTAGCATTGCTTTGTAACTAGAGTGATAGAAAGGGGATGGTTTTTTTCTTTGTGCTGAGAACTATACCCTGGTTAACATTCTTTTAACCAACTCTGACACTCAAAATTACATCCTGGGTATCTAGGTCTGGGTGACCTTTGATTAACATTAGTTTAACCTCCAGGATTTTAATCACCCTCAATTCATTCATTACTTTCATTCAACTATTTATTGAATGCCCAGAAGTGTAAGACTATGTGAGGCACCAGGGATAAAATCTTAAACAAGGGGCTCCTGGGTGGCTCAGTCGTTAAGCATCTGCCTTCGGCTCAGGTCATGATCCCAGGGTCCTGGGATCAAGTCCTTCATCTGGCTCCCTGCTCAGCGGGAAGCCTGCTTCTCCCTCTCCCACTCCCCCTGCTTGTGTTCCCTCTGTCACTGTGTCTCTCTCTGTCAAATAAATAAATAAAATCTTAAAAAAAAAAAATCTTGAACAAAACAGACACAGTCCCTGCCTATGAAGCTTATGGTTTAGACACTACAGACCAAAAACATAAAAGCAAAATAAACAATTTTTAAAAAAGAAAAGAAAAACAGGCCATTCTAATACACCGTATTAAAGGGTCTGATAGAGAAATTACAAAGTGCTACAGGAGTAGGTAACAGAGAAACACAGATGTCTGAGGCAGGTGGGCGGATGGGATGGGAAAGAACATTTCAGCTGAGGCCTTGTATTAGTTTGCTAGGGCTGCCAGAACAAAGTACAGCACACTGGATGGCTTAACCAACAGAAATTTGTTTTCTCACAATTTTGGAGGCGAGAAGTTTGAGATCAAGGTGTCAGCAGGGTTGATTTCTACTGAGGCCTTCCTCCTTGGCTTTTCTGTTGTCATCTTCTCCCTTTGTCTTTCCGTGGTCTTCTGTCTGTATGTTTGTGTCCTAATTTCCTCTTTTTATAAGGACACTAGACATATTGGATTAGGAACTACCCTAGTGACCTCATTTTAACTTAAACACATCTTTAAAGGCCCAATCTTCAAATACAGTCACATTCTGAGGTGCTAGGGATTAGGGCTTCAACATATGAATTGGGAAGGAGGGACATAATGTAGCCTGTAACAGGCCTGATAGATAAAGAGGAGTCAGACAGGCAAATGGAAGCGCAGAGAAGGGTTCCCAGCATAAGCAAAGAGGCAAAGAGAAGGGTGCCTTAGGAGTAGTAAGAACCAAATCAGAAAGGTCTTATAAGCCATGTTAAAGAGTGACAACTGTATCCTGAGAACAACAGAATGCTATTGAAGGGTTTTAACTAAGAAAACAATATGATCAGATTTGCTTTTTAGAAGACATATTTGGCTGTTGCGTAAGGATAGAGCATGGTCAAAGGGGGGAGACCGGAGAAGCTATTGCAGTATTCAGGAGAGACATAATCATGGTCCGAATGGGGGTGGTGCAATCCAGATGGAAAGAAGTAGATGGAGTCCACAGTAACTGACAGGAGACGGTGATTACTTGAAGAGGGGGTTGAGAGTGAGCAGAGTGGAGAGTGACACCCATCTTTCCAAGTTGGGAAATGGGAGGACCAAGGCAGGGGACAGGGAAGGAGAAGAACCAGAAGACAAAAGGAGAAGAACCAGAAGACAAAAGGGGTCATCAGAAGTAGACCCTGCAACCAAGAGACCATCCAGCATTACCTACCCAATAGCTCCACTAAGGACCACACTTTATATCAGAAAAAGAAAGAAGAAAAAAAATACTTAGTTACCCAGCCTGGTTTGGTTATAATGATGAGGCTTTTTAATCTCATCAACCTCAAATATTAAAAATTAATCCAAAAACCCAAATGCATTCTTCCCATCTGTTTTGTTTTCTTCATCTTTCTTTGTATTTCTAGATCCTTCAAAGATGCAGCTGAGGATGTAAAATGTAAGGATATCTGTAAATGAAAATACTACTAGCTTCCATTATGGGACACTACATGTGCCAGACACTGGCTGAAATGCTCCACATACATTTTCTATTTAACCTTCACAGCCCTGTGAGGTAGTTATTATTATTTATATTTCACAGACAATGAAACTTGTGCTCAAAAGGGTGAAGTCACACACCCAGGGCTACAGAACCAGACAGATTCTTGAACCCAGCCATCTCTGACTCCAAAGCCCATTGTATTAACCACTACACTTTCTACCTCCAGTGAGCTCTCCTTTGAAAACTTGGATGAATTTAAATCCATCTCATAGAAGCCTTCTTGCCCATGATGTACATTTTTACTGAAAAATAAAAGTATCCTTAGTAAAAATATCCCACAGAGTTGAGCTCCATTTTAGAATATAGTGTGAATAATGCCCCTGGAATTGTGTAACCTAGCATCCTCATATCTGTTTGGCACATCCTCATATCTGTACCAGCTTAGATCAAACTACTAGGCCTTCGGCCTGAATTCAGACCAGGCATACAGACTGCCAAACAACTCATTTATAAGAACAGATTAGATGAGTGACTGAGCAAACTGTCAAACATCTGGACCAGTCCTTGGCCAGCAGAGCAGAGAATCTGAAACCCAGCTGATCGTCAAGGCTGCCCATCTGTGAGAAATGTTTATGGAAGAATGTCTAAAGGAGATCCAATTAATTTAGTGTTCTGGATACTTTAGATTTTATCTCTGAATTAAGTGAGCTGAAGGGATTTTCATGTTGATCATTTTACTACTCAAAATTGCTTTTGCTGAACTGCCCTTCAGCCAGTATATAAAGGATTTCTAAGTCTTGTACAACTTGCATTTACCATAGGGATATGTTAAAGACAGCTGCGTCACTGCTTTCTCTCCTCCATGAATTGTTTAATCTTGTTTCCCTCTTTGCTTTGGCTCCAACGACCTTAAAATCCAAATTTGTAGCTTGCCTCTGACAACTAACCCTATCTTAGAAAAGTCCACATTTAGTGTAATAACCACACCTTGGTTTCAATTTTTTTTTTCTTCTTACTCTTATTTTCCTTCTCTCCTCCATTCCCAATTTCCTCAATTACATACAGTACAAGTTCATATTGTTGCTGTGTTTGAAGCACCTAGGCATGCTGATTCAAATCCTTTTTAGAATATTGCAGGGTAAAAATAGAAAATCAGTTCAAGACAGAAAGTCAAAGGTTGTGATTAGGGTTGTATGAATTATATTTAAACACAGATATATAAAAAAGATAACCAGGGCCAAATAATGGTTCTGTTTGCAACTTCAAACCCCACTTTAGTTGTTTCCCAGGTTTCTCAATTCTGGCCAGGTCCCTGGCTTGTCCACAGTTGTTACCCATAACAGAGATTGCCAAGGCTCTGGCTCCCCACCATTGGCAGGGGTGCCCTGCTTTTCTTGCCAGTAAGCTGCTTGTCTCTCTGGAGCACAACCATTTTCCGTATGAAAATACAGAAAATATTTCTCAACTTATCTGGAAAATATAAGCTCTGCTTACCTGTAGAAAGAAAAGGAAAGAGGGGAAAGAAAAGAAAAATGTGACCCTTACTATTCTTGCATCTGTGAAATTGTGTTTTATCATTACAGAGACACAAATAGGTAGATGGACACCAGAAGGAGTTACAACCTAGTGGCAAAGTGATTGACTGGATAAACTACAGGAAGTTCCCAAGTTGTGGAGCAACATTTTTTTTTTTTAAGTGTTTGAGAAAGAGTTTCATCTTCCGGAGGATCTAGAAGGGTGGGATCCAGCCAGAAAGTGTCAGCAATAATCTGGCAAGGGTGTGACGAAAGCTTTGATGGAGTGGCACCCATGAAACAGCAAGGAAGGGTGAATTTGAGAGACCTTGTGAAATCATAACTGCCAGTATATTTGAGGGGTTCCTACAACATCACCCCTGGATTTCTGTGCACTGAGCCTTGAAGTTAGAGTTTTCTAGTATCTCAGAAGTATTATGCCAAGACCTCATTTATTCAGTTTCATGTAAGATTTATATTACTAATATTCTATTTCAGTCTTTAGAAGGTCCCTCTATCAAAATATAGTATTTCCAAATATCAATGAATGTAATATAAGAGTTTTAAAGTTTAACTCCGCCTTCCCTTCCTTCCCAGGGTGGCTGGATCCGTGCAAAGGAAAAGGAATACTGGAAAGGTTAAAATGGTGTAGTGTAAGCCCCAAAGTAGGTTTTTCTTTTTTTGTAATGCAAGTGCCTGACAGAAGGTTTGATTGCCGCAACATCCACTTCAAAGAAACATCCACTTCAAAGATGGCTATCTTGAATAAACTCATTGCCAGCCACAAGACTAAATAAAGGGCCAGGTCACTCCTCCCACCCCTCACCCCCACCAAAGCTCCTCTGTTTTATAGATCTTGGTTGGTTTCAACAACTGAGCATTTGGGTTATTTATTTTTTCTCTTACCACACTTTAAATTCCTGCTCTTATGTTTTAAATTCACCAATAAAGAATGACCCAAACCTCACGCTCAACCTTAATAAAAGCAGAACCCCAGGCACACACTTGCACTCTCTCATGCCCCCTCTCTACCTCTCTATCTGTGACGTTCCTGTGCGGCCCCACACGTGTCATGTAATTCCCAGGATACTGGAATATATAAATGGTATACTTTTTCCCCAAAAAAAGTACACTGTTGCTGAGGGTGTCTTGCAATCATAATAAGAACCACAGACTGAAAAAAAGAGAAAGAACCACAGGGCTGATCCAGCCACACACTGGTTATCTATAGGGCACAAAAAACAAATGGAAATGACACAGAAGGCAAAAGGACTCCCCAGGTTGTGGAGAAATATTGATCAGTTTGGTTTTTAATAGATGACATGGTAGTGTTGTAAGGATCATCTGTCCTCTTCTGATTAAAAGCTCCACCTGCCCAGGCACAAAATCTCCAGCTACAACTGGAGGCATGGTCACAGGGCTAAGACAAACACTTTTAAGTACTGGCACATTACATGCCCCCCACTGGATGTTCCACAACACGAACCCAGAACCCATGCATGTAACTTGATATGAATACCACATGTTGCCAACATTTGCTTTAACTCTTTCCTTGGGCTGTTTTCATTTGTTTTCTCTTTTGTAAAAATGGCTGCCTTCTAGCAATGAACTGCTCTTCCGGATTTCCAACTGTGCACCTCCCTAATGCATCTATAAACTCAGGACACCGACATTATAAGTTGCTAGGACTCTAAATTTAGGACACACAAGAATCATCTAGGGGGGCTTCTTTAAAATGCAGATTCTAGGGCTCACCCCCATGGGTTGTTAATTTAATAAATGTGAGATAGGGCTCGGAAAGCGTCCCAGGGGATTCAGATCATATGTTGGGAAATACTGCTAAGTTGAACCCAGCCATACAATCCACAAAGCCAAACTCATAAATTAACATTTCCCAAGAATCCTTTGAGACATGGCCCTATGCGTATGCATGAGTCGCTTTTTCCCAGGGTGTAAACTGACACAAAGTCATGTTGGGAGATGCCTGTGATCCCAGTGTGTGTTTGGGCAGGGGCAGAATTTTCTCCCTAGGGAGAGGTGCAGCAACACTGATTGCTTAATATTACTCCACCCTGGCATTTATTATTAGTCATAAAAATTGACTGAGCCAACTGCAGTATCGCGGTTCATTTTATGAATATCCACAGTGAGTAGACCCCTACAATTCACTTCCCTCTCCACTCAAAGGGCAAAAGTGCAACCCAACTCATAGACTGGGCTACTGAGCAAAAGTCTGAACGATGCCTGCGGTCATACAAGCTTTTCTGCATTGTTTGGAGACTACCCAAAAGCCACCGGGGTTGTTGAGATCACCAGTTCCTTTATCCTGTGGAGAAGGAGGAGGAGAATGATTGCTGTTACACTCACTTTTGAAGTGAGAAAAACTGTAGGTTCCTGAAAGATTTATTCCTGAAGGATGACAACCTTGCTTCTACAACCCTCCAGACTATGTTCCCAACCTCACCTAGTGTCCTGGCGCCAAGAGGGGTGCCCAGGGCCAGAACGGCACCCGGACTTGTTGGCTTTAAGTGCATCAGTGCCACCTTCAGTCTCAGCACACCTGTATAAGCCTCTTCAAAGTTAGCCACGTCAGCGACCATGAAAGCAGATATGGGTCAAAAGCCACCTTATATCACCATCCCAGCCTTCCCTACCCCCAGTGCATCTCCATGCCTAATCCACCGCAAGATACTCACCTCTAACTCATGAAGTTCAGAACTCACCTTTTGGGGAATGTCATGAACATGCTGTGAAGGCACACACATGAGTTGTGTCTCTCCACAATGTCTGCTTTATTTAGTCGTAAAGCAAAGTTAACATAATGATAAAGCGGGTTCTGGATCTTAAACTCAGTGACATTTTACCACCTGTTTAACTTGGCTTCTTACATGTCACACAAAGCAAAGCACAAGACAAGTCACACAACAAACAAGATAGATCAGAGGATAGGAGGTTAACAAACCAAACGCAAAGTCAGTCTGTGACGTGCAGTTGATGTAAGGCCTCAGTCTGGTACGGATCAGCTCTTGGCACTTACTGCTTCTTATGTTCAAGCACTGAAAGATCTTTGTTCTTTTCGGAAGTCAGGCAGAGCCTTCGGCAGCAGCTCCCTTTCTGAAGTGGTCAGACACAGAGGGGTCAGTGTCTGAGGAGTCTGACTTGCAAAAATCTTCTCTTTTTTAAAGGGACTTAATCAATCTTGGCTTTTGCAGACCTCTCCCATTTCTGCCAGTTATCACTTCTGAGTGTGTCATCAGCTGGTGCTGGTCTCTTCGATATCTGGTGTTAGCTGCAATGCCCTTAGCTGCTTGAGTCATTGCTTGACACAGGCCCCTGCTTGACCTTAGTGACTCCATCTTGCTCTCTACAGGGGATCTCACTCTCTGCTCATTACTGGCCACCACCACCAATGGAAAGCCAGAGCCCTCTGTGGCCAGAATTTTTTTTCCTTTGCCTTGTCTTGGCTAGAATTTTTGTTACTTTTTGCAATGGAAAGATTTTTCGTGCAGTTTCAAGAATTTTCCATGGGCAGAGAAGTTAGGGATGTCCAGGAAACTCCAAGAAGCTAGAATACCATGAATCTAATAATTAGGATGTGATTGGCTAAGAAATGCTTTCATATGTACCTTCTACTTTTTTTTTAAAGATTTTATTTATTTTTGAGAGAGTGAGCGGGCAAGCAAGAGAGAGAGAAAGAGCAGGGGGAGGAGCAGAGGGAGAAGGAGAAGCAGACTCCCCGCTGAGCAGGGAGTCTGATAATCCTGGGACTCATTCCTGGGACTCCAGGATCATGACCTGAGCCAAAGGCAGATGCTTAACCAACTGAGCCACCCAGGCATCCCTGTACCTTCTACTTTTTAAAAGAATAACTATCAGCTCAATTCATGATAATTATTTAACATCATACTTAATGGTGAAAAGCTGAAAGCTTTCCCTCTAAGATCAGGAATAAGACAAGGGTGCCCACTCTCACCATTTTTATTCAATATAGTCCTGGAAGTCCTAGCCAAAGCAATTAGGGGTAAAAAAAAAAAAAAAAAACCATCCAGATTGGAATGGAAGAAGTAAAATTGTCTCTGTTTGCAGATGATATGATATATAGAGAAAACTGAAGATCCCATCAAAAAATGTGTTACAAGTAATAAACAAATTCAGAAAAGTTGCAGGATTTAACATCAATATACAAAAATCAGTCACATTTCTATACACTACCAATGAACTCTCAGAAAGAGAAATTAAGAAAACAATCCCATTTACAATAGTATCAAACAGAATAAAATACTGAGGTACTGATTTAACCAAGGAAGTGAAAGATCTGCACCTTAAAAAGTATAAAACATTGATGAAAAAAATTGAGGAAGACACAATGGAAAGATATCCTGTTTCCATGGACTGGAAGAATTAATATTGTTAAAATGCCCAAACTATCCAAAGTAATCTACAGATTTAATGCAATCCCTATCAATATTCCAATGGCAGGGTGCCTGGGTGGCTCAGTCAGTTAAGTGGCTGACTTTGGCCCAGGGTCCTGGGATCAAGCCCCACATCAGGCTCAACACTCAGCTGGGAGTCTACTACTCTCTCTCCCTCTGCCCCTCCCCCTCTCCCTGCCCCTGTTCTCTCTCTCAATAAATAAATAAAATCTTTAAAAAATATATTCCAATGGCATTTTTTAATCCTAAAATTTGTATGGAACCACAAAAGACCCCAAATAGCCAAAGCAATCTTGAAAAAGAATAACAAAGCTGCTCATACTTCCTAATTAAAGACTACATTGCAAGGCTAATAATCAAAACAGTATGGTATTGGCATAAAAACAGACACACAGGTCAATGGTACAGAATAGAGAGCTCAGAAATAAACCCATACATATACGGTCAATTAATTTTTTAAGTTTTTATTTAAATTCCAGTTATTTAACATACAGTATAATATTAGTTTCAAATGTACATGGTCAATTAATTTTTGACAAAGGAGCCAAAATATACAATGAGGAAAAATAGTCTCTTCAATAAATGGTGTTGGAAAAACTGGAGAGCCACATGCAAAAGAATGAAATTGGACCCCTATCTCACACCATGTATAAAAGTCAACTCAAAATGGATTAAATTGAACATAAGACCTGAAACTGTAAAACTTTCAGAAGAAAACATAGGGGGTAAACTCCTTGACACTGGTTGGAGTGATGATTTTTTAGATTTCACACCAAAAGCAAACGTTAAAAAAGCAAAAATAAATAAGACTGCATCAAACTAAAAGGCTTCTGCACAGCAAAGGAAATCATTATCAAAATGAAAATGTAACCTGTAGGATGGGAGAAAATATTTGCAAACCACACATCCAATAAGGAGCTAATATCCAAAATATACAAGGAACTCGTACAACTCAATAGCAAAAAAACAACCCATTTTAAAAACGGGCAAATGACCTGAGTAAACATTTTTCCAAAGAAGACATACAAATAGCCAACGGGTACTTGAAAAGGTACTCAAGATCACAAATCATGAGAGAAATGCAAATCAAAACTAAAATGAGATCATCTCACACCTATTAGGATGTCTACTATCAAAAAAACAAGAGGAGTACCTGGCTGGCTCAGTCAGTAGAGCATGTGGCTCCTGATCTTGGGGTCATTCTTGAGTTCAAGTCCCACATTGGGCATACAGCTTATTTAAAAAAAATTTTTTTAAAGACAAGAGATACAATAGATTATAATTCAGCCATAAAAAAAGAAGGAAATCCTGCTATTTATGACAACATGGATAGATTTCAAGGGCATTATGCTAAGTGAAATAAGTCAGACAGAGAAAGACAATATATGTGTAATCTTAATAAAATGGAACTCATAGAAACAGAGAGTAAATTGGTGGTTGCTGGGGGAAGGAGTGGATGCATGAAAATAGTTAAAAGGTATAAACTTCCAGTTATGAAATTAATAAGTTCTGGGAATGTAATGTACAGCATGGTGACTATAGTTAATAGTACTCTATTGTATACTTGAAAGTTGCTGAGAGTGAATGTTTAAAATGCTCACCACAAAAAAGAAGTAACTATGTGAGGTGATGGTTGTGTTAAACTTATTGTGATACTCATTTTGAAATATGTACATGTGTCAAATCATCACACCTTAAACTTACACAATATTGTATGTCAATAATATCTCAATAAAGCTGAGGGAAAAAAGAGAAGAGATAATAAATGCTGGCTAGGATGTGAAGAAAAGTAACCCTGTACAGTTGGTAGGAAGGTAAACTGGTACAGCCACTGTGGAAAACAGTAGGAGATTCCTCAGGAAATTAAAAATAGAACTACCATATCATTCTGCAGTCCAACTTCTAGATATATATCCAAAGAAAACAAATCACTATCTCAAAGAGATATCTATGTTCCCATGTTCATTGCAGCAATATTCACAATAGCCAAAGTATGGAATCAATCTAAGTGTCTGTTGACAACTGAATGGACAAAGAAAATGTGAACACACACACACACACACACACACAGAGGAATATTATTCTGCCTTTAAAAAGAAGGAAACCCTGCACATGGATGAATTTGGAGGGCATTGTACTAAATGAAATAAGCCAAACAGAGAAAGACAAATACTGCACAGTATCACTTACATGTGGAATCTAAAAAAAAAAAAAAGTCTAACTCATAGAAACAGTAAAATGATGGTTGCTAGATGGGACACCTGGGTGGCGCAGTTGGTTAAGTATCCAGCTTTTGATTTTGGCTCAGGTCATGATCTCAGGGTTGTGGAATTGGGCCCCTGAGTTGGGCTCCATGCTCAGTGGCCAGTCTGCTTGAGATTCTCTCTCTCTCTCTCCCTCTCCCTCTGCCCCCTACCTACTCTCTCTCTCTCCTCTCTCTAAAATAAATAAATCTTTTTTTAAAATGATGGTTGCTAGAAGCTGAGACTGGAGGAAATAGGGAAAGGCTGGTAAAAGGCTATAAATTTTCAGTTATAATATGAATAAGATCTGAGGATCTAATGAATAACATGGTAACTAGTTGATAATTTTGTATTGTATAACTGAAATTTGCTAAGAGAGTAGAACTTAAATGTTGTCACACACACAAAGGTGTGTCTGAGGTGATGGATAGTTGGATGTATTCATTACTTCTGTGAGAATTCTTTCACAATGTATATGTACATCAAATCATTGTGATGAACACATTAAATATATTATAATTTTGTCAATTATACCTCAACAAAGCTGCAAGAACCATTAAAGAAGATTTAATGCAGACACTTACCAATCACTAAATTGTATATATTTTTTTAAAGATTTTATTTATTTATTTGACAGAGAGAGAGAGATAGCAAGAGCAGGAAAACAAGCAGGGGGAGTGGGAGAGGGAGAAGCAGGCTTCCTGCCGAGCAGGGAGCCCGATGCAGGACTCGATCCCAGGACCCTGGGATCATGACCTGAGCCGAAGGCAGATGCTTAATGACTGAGCCACCCAGGCACCCTAAATTGTATATTTAAATAGAGTTTATAATCTAGAGAAAATGTAAGTAAATATAAACACCTGGGGACAGTTAGATACATTTTTTGTTAAGTTTTCAACTATTCTCTAAAATTATTTAATCCAACATTGTTTTTTCTATAATATAAAACTACCTCCTTCCTTGTGAGCAACTTTTGCCAACTTTAGACTTTTGGAACGGATAGAGATGGGTCCCTGAGGAAGGATGGTGGTAGAAGAAACACATGGGGTCTAACAAAGTCAGAATAAGTTTTTGAAACAAGGAAACACCAGCTTTAACATGTAAACAAGATAGGTGATCACCAAACTGATGTGATCAATGGACACTAAGAACACTCTACTTCCCAAAATGTATTTGTTTATCACATACATAAAACTTCACCATCATATTTCTTCATCTCAGCCAAAATGTCAATATTTATGGGTGATTCTTATTAGTCATCTATACTTTTTTGTGAAAGATTTGCAGATTCTTTTGTAAGAGTAAGTTTTAATAGATGAGATAAGGAAAATAGGTGAGTACAGTAACATCTAAGGGGATTGAGGGAGGGATGGAAATCTGAGAGCCACACAATTTTGGCTACAGCACTTCTAAGTCCACATAACTGGTTACAAGCATGGTATTTAATGCCTTTACCAACAGCAGACCTATATACATAATAGGAACATTGTTCTTAGGGGCAAGAGAAGGACAAAGTTAACAACCATATACCATTTCCTTCCACTTATCTTATTCTTTGGATCTAGACTTCCTTGGCAAGATACCTGATATTTGCTGTCTTTCCCCTTTCTCTTGGCTCACCAGGCCCTCAGGGGGAAAAGGCACTTAATAATAAGTGCACAGACCCACATTTACATAGTCAACTTATTTGCAGCAAAGGTGTTGATAAAATTCAATGTGAAAGAAGGATGGATTTTTTTCCCCAGTAAGTGGTATTGGAACAACTAGCTATCTGTAAAGAAAACAAAGGAAATTTTACTCTTTCACATACCATACAAAAATAAATTAGAGATGGATCATACACTTAAATGTAAAAGCTAAAACCATAAAGTGTCTAAAAGAAAATATAGGAAGATATATTCCTGAACCTTAATGTTGGTGAATATTTTTTAAACATGTCATAGGCAATAACCATTAAAAAAATGGGCTTCATCAAAACTAAAAACTTCCACTCATCAAAAAACACCCATTATGAAAGTAAAAAGAAAAGCTACAGACTGGGAGAAAATTTGCAATATATATATACATGTGTTATGAAGAACTCACATCCAAAAGACATAAAGAACTTTTCCATACAGAAAAAAAGGGGGGGGGAAAGACTTGAAGAGAGACTTCATGAAAGAAAATATCCAAATGATTCTTACATCACATACAAAATAGATGAAAGACCTAAATGTGAGACAGAAAGCTGTAAAAAATCCTAGAGAAGAGGACAGGCAGAAACCTTTTTGCCATCAGCTGTAGCAACTTTTTTTCTTGATATGTCTCCTGAGGCAAGGGAAACAAAAGCAGAAATAAACTATTGGGACCATCTAAAAATAAAAAGCTTCTGCACAGCAAAGGAAACAATCAACAAACTAAAAGGCAACCTACAGAATGGGAGAAGATATTTGCAAATGACTTATCTGATAAAGGGTTCGTATCCAAAATGTATAAAGAACTTATACAACTCAACATTCAAAAAACACATAATCCAATTAAAAAATAGGCAGAAGACATGAACAGACATTTCTCCAAAGAAGACATACAAATGCCAACAGACACATGAAAAGATGTTCATCATCACTTACCATGAGGGAAATGCAAGTCAAAACTACAATGAGATATCACCTCACACCAGTCAGAATGACTAAAATTACCAACACAGGAAACAACAGGTTTTGGCAAGGATGTTCCCCCCTTTGGCAAGGGGAACCCTCATGTGCTGTTGGTGGGAATGCAAACTGGTGCAGCTACTTGGGAATACAGTATGAAGGTCCCTCAAAAAGTTAAAAATAGAACTACCCTACAATCATAGTAGTAATTAATAGTACTACTGGGTATTTACCCAAAGAATACAAAAGCACTAATTCAAAGGCATATGGAAGTAGCCCAGTGTCCACTGACTGATGAATGGATAAAGAAGATGTGGTGTGTGTGTGTGTATATATATATATATATATATCCCCTTTCTCCATCACATCATATATGTATATATATATATACATATATGATGGAATATTATTCAGCCATACAAAGGAATGAAACCTTTCCATTTGCAACAACATGGATGGACCTAGAGAGTATTGTGCTAAGCAAAATAAGTCAGTCAGAGAAAGAAAATACCATATGATTTCACTCATATGTAGAATTTAAGAAACAAAACAAATGAGCAATGGGGGGAAAGGGAGAGAGAGACAAATCAAGAAACAGACTCTTAATTATAGAGAACAAACTGATGGTTTACCAGAAGGGAGGTGGGGGGATGGCTTAAATAGTATTAAAACGTGCACTTGTCATGATGCATATTGGGTGATGTATGGAACTGTTGAATCACTATATTGTACACATGAAACTAATATAACACTCTATGTTAACTAACTGGAATTAAAATTAAAAATTAAAAAAACAAAATATCCACGTGATTGACAAGCACATGAAAAGGTGCTAAAAATTATTACTCATCAAGGAGATGCAAATCAAAATCACAGGAAGATACACTACATATATCCACAGAAATGGCTAAAATTAAAAAGACTAACATAACGATACCAATTTTTGAAGTGGATGGTGAAACCAGAACTTTCATGAATTGTTGACAGGAGTTTAAAATGGTATTATTTGGCAGTTTCTAATAAAGTTAAACATACACCTTCCTTATATCCCAGGATTTCCACTCCTAGGTATATACTCAAGAGAAATGACTTATTTATAGTAGATTTATTCAAAATAGCCAAAAATAGAAATGCCCATCTGTAGAATAAAAAAAACATGGCATATTCATACAATGGAATTCCATTTAACTTTATTAGAAACTGCCAAATAATACCATTTGTGGGGGGGGGGTATGTGCTATGGTGAGTGCTGTGAATTGTGTAAGACTGATGAATCACAGACCTGTACCTCTGAAACAAATAATATGTTAAAAAAAAAAAAGAAGATAGCAGGAGGGGAAGAATGAAGGGGGGGAAATCGGAGGGGGAGATGAATCATGAGAGATGATGGACTCTGAAAAACAAGCTGAGGTTCTAGAGGGGAGAGGGTGGGGGGATGGGTTAGCCTGGTGATGGGTATTAAAGAGGGCACATATTGAATGGAGCACTGTGTGTTATATGCAAACAATGAATCATGGAACACTACATCAAAAACTAATGATGTAATGTATGGTGATTAACATAACATAATAAAAAAATTTAAAAAATCATAAAAAAAACCACTGACAGTTTACTCTCAGTAGGGGGTTCTTCAGAGACCCCTTCTCCTTGTAGACATTTCCCAGATGACACACTTCATTCTGTGTCCCTGCTTTCTGTTTGCATGTCTGTGTGTCTTCCATCCTGGGGATTCCTCGAGGGCTCTGTAGCAGGTGGTCAGAAACATTCGGTGAACCTCTGGGTTCTGTGGTCCTGGGCCTTTCTTCACCTTAAATCAACACTCTGAGCATTACTTTTACTGCATTTATATTGTGTTTATATATCTGGCCAAAAAAATCATATATCAATATGTTCATACTAATTTATAGTATAAGCCTCATAAAAGTGCAAAAATCACATGTAAATATGGATATATGGAAAGAGATACAAAAACATGCAAAAAAAAAAAGAAAAAGAAATAAAGGAGCAAACCATTTGATAAAAGCAACAACATGGGTGAATGTCAAAATCATTTTGCTGAACAAAAGAAGTCAAACACAAAAGAATATCTATAGTATGAGATTTCTCTCATATGTGGAATTTAAGAAACAAAACAGATGAATATAGGGAAAGGGAAGGAAAAATAAGATAAAAACAGAGAGGGAGGCAACCAGAAGAGACTCAACTATAGAGAACAAACTGAGGGATGCTGGAGGGGTGGTGGATAGGGGGAAGGGATAATTGGGTGATGGGCATTAAGGGGGGCAGGTTATGTAATGAGCACTGGGTGTTATATGTAACTGATGAATCACTAAATTCTCTCTGAAACTAATAATACATTATATGTTAACTAAATTGAATTTAAATTTAAAAAAGAAAATCTACAGTATGAGTCCACTTATATGAAATTTAAAAACTGGAAAAGGACTGGTTGAACAGACTGTAGTAACTGGGAAGGGATATGAGGGAACTTTCTGGGATGATGAAAATATTCTATGACATTATATGGGTGTAAACAACTGTGAAAATTTAAGCACATATTATTGAGCTATGCACTAAAAACGTGTGCATCTTGCCACATATAAATTGTGCTTCAATTTTTAAAAAGTGTGGGTGGGGGAAAGAATCCCACATGGAACTCCAAATATATGCAATCCAGATGGGAACTGGGAACTCCCCAGCCAAAGAGATCTAGTTTGGAGAGGAGGAAATTCTATGCCTGCCCCAGGAGTTTGGCTGAGCCCTAAGGGCTCACTCTTTTTATTCCCTTCTGTCCACTCTGTTTTGCTACACAGCAGTTCAGGCATGAAACTCTGACAACGAGCTCCCTCTCAAAAAAAAAAATATCCACTCCTACCAAGCATTTTGTAAGTTGGGTCAACTTTTTGCAAGTTTGAAGTTCAAAGTCACAGAAAGCGGTCTCATCATAAAGTACAGGCTGGCTCTCTTGACACCTGGCTAGCTGAACTGTCTCCCCTTCTCTCTGAATGCAGAATAAAAACTGCTTTTCTCAAGCCAAGATGCCAGTCAACACCCAGATCAGAGAGTCACAGCTTTCTCCCCAGAAGGCCTGGACAAGGAAATTCTTTCATAAGAATAGAGCACTCCTTCTGAAAGGAATTCTTTCAGAGAACTCCCTGTTCTCTGTGCTTAGCCACACCACTCTGGTTGAAGCAAAGAGCACAGGCAAAGCATTTATGGGTAGCTAACTGTTCTTTCCCCTTCCCCCATTTCCTCTCACCCTCACCTCCAGGCCCCGGGGGAGCTCTGAGAAACCTTTAGAGTCCCTTGAGGGCAATTTGAAAACCACTGCACTAACTTGGGTGCAGGAAAGACTGACAAAAATTGACTTTGAGAAAGAAGACATTTGCCCTGCGTATGAAGTTGGTGTAGAGCAGCGAGAGCAGAGATTCTAGTTACATGAGTGTTGATGGCACTGGACTCTTTGGGGGTCTGCCATAGTCACAGGCAGCCACCCACCAACTGCCTCAACAGCCCACGTGCATCTCCAACATAAAAAAATCCACCGGACAGGGGCTGCTGGGCCCCAACTCTCCTCCCCTCCACTGAAACTTCCTCACCTTCCTCCCGGATCTTCCTCCCACCTCCCACTGTCACGGCCCCTCCTCCAGGTCTACCCTGATTTTAATGGCAGGACTGACATGACTTTCCTCAATCGCAGTGCTGGCCAACCCCTCCTCGAAGGCTGGTTCTGCAGTTTTCCACAAGGCCCTTGTCCATCCCTAATGATCACAAGGGAAGCCTGAGTTTTGTAGTCCTCTGAAAGGTATGAGAAACTTATTCGTATCATTTATAAAAAGTAACTAGTTATTTTATGAGAAAATAATTGGGTTTGCCAAACAAGTCTTAATCCTATCAAAGTTCATCAGAAAATTGCTTAAGTATGTTATCAAGAAAGCTAATTTCTTCCCAGAAAGAAATTATAAATTATGTAATACAAAAAAAGCTCTGTCCTAGACCATATTTGAAAAATAATTGTATTTCATGGTAGCTAATATCTGACTACTATGGGAGAGGCTCTTGTGGTTCTTAGTGAAGTAACAGGACAGAAGTTTAAATTATTGTTGACTTACTAAATATGGAATCAATTCAAATTCAAATTAAGAAAATATTAGAGGAAGCAGTAAAAAAGCAAGACCAAGAGACACATCAACAAGGTGTTTAAAAGGTAGTGCTTTTTTACCTCAGCTTTTTTTTTGAGGGGGTATAACTTACATACAATAAAGTCCACCCATGTTAAGTGTACAATTTGATGAATTTTGGTAATTGTGTACCATTGCATAACCACCACCACAATCCAGATATAGAACAGTTCAGTTCCATCTCCTGAAAACATTTCCTGTGCCCGTTTGCAGTAGATCCTTTCTCCCACTCCCAGCCAGAGGCAACCTCTAGTCTCTTTTTGTCACTTTAATTTTTATTAACAGAGATATTATTTTTTGTGCTTTTCTTTTCTGCACTTCCTTCTATGTGACTCTTCCCTATCAGAGACATCCATACTACTTTGAGAAGAGCTAGGATGGTATAGTAGAAATGCAAAGACAAAAGCAATATTTGCTTTGGGTCAGTTTTTGCTTCTAAAAGAAATTTTTGAGAACCAACAGGTTCTCAAAGGTTTTGAATACCCAAGAGTACCAGGCATAGACTCTAGAAAGAGAACAGAAGATATGCTGCTTACCCCACGCCTGACCACTGGGGAGATTAGATAAGTACCACCTGAACTAGTTGGTGAACAGAGAGGCAGAAATTGACTGTGGCCTTGAAAAAAGGTTGAACGCCTGGATATGAGAGGACCTGACTTAGAAAGGTCACAGGAAGATGTCAAGGACTATCTATGGCCAGAGCTAAGCCTTAAGATGACTTATGGCCTCTTGATTGAATACCATGTCATTCACCTTTGCTATTTTTCTCAATACATGGATCAGGGCATTCCATGTGCATCCATCTGCATAGCACCCCTTAGCTTATCCAGTAAGACAACCACCTAGCTCCAAAAATTTGTCAAGCACCTGCCAAACTTTATAAAGAATGAAGCTCCTTTCTAATATATAATTTATATATTACATATTAATTAATTATAATATGAAAGTATTAATGTGTAATATAATAATATAAAACAGTCTCCAAAATATATTGTTAGGGATAAAGCAAAGCATATAATAAGGATAAGTAGGGTACCATTTGTACCATTTATAGAAGAAAAATATATACATATGTATATGTATGTGTGTAGTTAATTATTTATATATCTGTACATGTAAAGAATATCTCTGAAGGATACAGAAGCTGGTGACAATAGTCTTTAGAGAATAGAAGGGTGGCTGAGGAATAGAGCGGGTGAAGAATTCCTTATACTGTAAACTCTTTTGTTCCTTTTGAATATTCTTATCATGTGTACATGTTATATATTCCAACAATTGAATAAAATAATGCAGATAAATATTCACATAAAGCAGCAATTTTGCTTCTAGATAATTTCCCTCCAGAAGCTGTCACACATGGACAAAAGGGAAAAAATGCAATATTGTTTATAAGGGTAATAAACTAGAAACAACCAAAGTCTTCATCAGTAGGGGAATAAGTATGTAAAATGTGGAATAGCATATAGTAGTTAGATAGAGAGATTAGATGATAGATAGATGATAGATAGATAGATAGATAGATAGATAGATAGGTGATAGATAGATCAACCTATCATCAAATAACAGTTAAAGGAAATAAACTAGATTGATCTATCTGTGTGTCAACATGGAACAACTCAAAAACATGTTGAGCAGGAAAAAAGCATATATAGAGTATATGTTTAGCATACAACTTAAGTAAATTTTTAAAAACACACTAAGTAAATGTATAAAATGGGCTAGAAGGATATCAAACTCACAGTGTAGTTTACCTCTGTGGAGGGCAAAGCTGGGGGGCGGGGGGTGGGAATGGGAGACTGGTAATATTGCATTTCTTAAAAACAACTACCAAAAAAAAAAAAGAAAGAAAGAAAGAAAGAAAGAAGAAAAAGAAGAAAAGGAAAGGAAAGGAAAGAAAAAAGGGGAAGTAGGTAAGATAAAATGTTAAAAGTTTTAAATCTGGGTGATAGGAATATAGGTGCTTGTTGTTTTACTCTTTGTGTTTTTCTACAGTTCTAGAAATGTAAAAACAAACAAACAAACAGTAAAATACAAATATCCAGCCAAGGTTCTCCAGACAGACACTTTTACTTTCTTTATAAAGTCAAGTAAATTCTAAACAATCAGCCTTGACATTATTAATAAATATACCTTTAAAATATAAAATTTAGTATTAGAGGTTTAAAACAGTGGGAAACTCTGGTCGCGGCTCCAGATTTCGTTCCTCAGATGCACCAGGATGGAATCATTGTCCAAGAGAATGCAGGGAACTCTGAATCCCTATGATGACGTAGTTGACTCGCTGGGCACACCCATTTGTTCATCCTCAGCACTCATTCTCCCAAATTCCTACTGGCATACTCTGTTGAGGAAGCAGCATGGCTTGCAAGCTTCAAGACATATTCATTTTCCCTGTGCCTTTTTGCTCTTTGTGAAAAAGAAAACCTTCTGGAGGCGGAGCTTATTGAGCAACACCCTCTTTAAAAACCAGAGTCTCCACGCTTCCTTGATCACTTCAGTTCCAGCATCCTGCCTAGCAAAGAAGCAATTAGCCAAAATGATACCTGGAGGCTTAACTGAAGCCAAACCTGCCACTCCAGAAATCCAGGAGATTGTTAACAAGGTGAGTTGGTGTATCTCATGAAAAGGGTTGATCCAAAATCTTGGTTCCTAGATGGGCTGTGTTAAGCGCGTGGGTGAACATGAAAACCAGAAGAACATTGGAAATGTGTGGTTTTGTTCAGGCTTCCTTACAACTAAAAACCTTTTCAGTTGAAACCTCTAATAATCCCAACTATGAGAGTGATCTTGAACAAGTAACACCCCTTCTCTGAGCCTCAGTTTCCCCATTTATAAAAGAATTTATATTGGGTCATCTTTTTTTTTTTTTTAAGATTTTATTTATTTATTTATTTGAGAGAGAGAGAGAGAAACAGCATGAAAGGAGAGAGGGTCAGAGGGAGAAGCAGGCTCCCCACTGAGCCGGGAGCCCGATGTGGGACTCGATCCCAGGACTCCGGGACCATGACCTGAGCCGAAGGCAGTCGCTTAACCAACTGAGCCACCCAGGCGCCCTATTGGGTCATCTTTATAGGCTTACAGTGTATGATTCTAGGATTACTAATTCAGTTTCTGATGAAGCTTCTAATCTTACCAAATGGAGCCAACATGTAATTAAAGCCTGAGGTTGTTAGCAATTTGACAAACTAAACTTCATGCGCTCTGTGTGGAAATTTTTTTAAATGGGTTAAATGAAGAACAATATTGCAAAGACAATCCACTTACAAACTTCCTGCCAATTTGACTAAATAGAAAAAATTTTAGTCTCTTCGTATATAGAAGATGATTAAACTAGTAGGGAAGGGGAGTGACATTGTCTGTGGTGATTCTGAAATTGATTATGGTGAAAACAGAACTCAATGTTTTTAGCAAGTTGATACATTTTTCTAAGTGTTGTTTGATTAGCTATCACCTATATGATAAAATTTTATTATACTGCATATTTTATGAAAGAAAATATATATAAATTACCATTTTAGGTTTGTAAATTGTTGCCCTATTTTCTTGTATCATTCTTCATTTTTTTCTCTCTGAAACTTCATTCTATGACACTGGCAAACAAGACTGGCCTCTCGTGTAAGTGAAAGAGATAGGATTTCTATGTTAGGGCTCTGGAATGCTCTCTAGAGATGCAATGTCTGGAATTCTATCACTCATTCTTTGGGGATAAATGTTTCCTTTTCAAGAGTTCTTTTAAAAAATAGATACTTTGGAGCTTTTCTTTCTTGCAAAGGGTAATGTTAAGTCATTAATACCTTTATTTGAGGTCAGTATTCTCAAATTTCAATGTACAGGTCAGTATTCGCAAACTTCAATGTACGCATACATTACCTAGGGGGTCTTGTTAAAATGCAGATTCTGACTCAGTAGATATGGCTGGGGTGGGCCTGAGAACCTGCATTTCTAGCCAGCTCCCAGGTGATGCCCATGCTGCTGTCCATGACATCACTGGCCTGCAAATCTGGAGATACATAAATCCAAGAGGTCTATGGGAGATGGGCTTTCTAAAAGCAGAGCACTGGGGGCACCTGGGTGGTACAGTCGGTTGAGCCTCTGACTCTTGGTTTCAGCTCAGGTCATGATCTCAGGGTTCTGAGATTGAGCCCTGCATCAGGCTCCGCGCTCAGCACAGAGTCTGCTTAAGACTCTCTCCCTCTCCCTCTGCCCCTCTCCCTGCTGTCTCTCTCTAAAATAAATAGATAAATCTTTTTAAAAAATAAATAAAAAATGAAAGCAGAGCACTGCAAAAAAATTCTCAATTCTGTTTGTGAGATGAAGATCACACCTCTTGCTCTGCTGATATTGTTAGGGTAAGCTGTAAGGACTACACAAGGTGATGTGCATAACAGTGACTTGAAAACAAGAAAGAAATACGCATAGGTGGGGCATCACAGTTATTCGCTTCAAATTTCTGCCCGAAATTGCCCATGACCCTGGAAGATCCCCCTGAGACTCTCCAGGAACTGGAGCTATAAGGGAGATGGGGAATAACAGAGATTCCATATAGAGTGTGCAGAAAATTTTAAAAAGCCTATCTTGGTTAGCAAGAATAATTTTTTTAGTAAGAAGCTATAAGAAGGCCTTGCATTGTTAAAAACAACCATCTGTGAACCACATCTTAAATTATGAAATTAATTTAAAAGTGTGTTTCTTGCTGCTCACCTCAGGCTCCAACCTGTCGAGGAGGTAGAATGAGAGATAGGTATTAACAATAGCTACATCACTCCAGAAAGTTGCATTGCAGTTGGTCTTCCTAACCCCTGGTGCAGGGAAGGAAATCATCATGTCCATATCTCAGATGAGATTTCAAACTGAGATTCAAAGAGGTTAATATCTGCCTAGTTAAGAAGCTAGCCTATCTTCAGATTTTTGACCACCTGCCTTTTCCTCTATACAGTGGCAGGAACATGGAGAAGCATGTGGGTTGAGGGAAATACATGGTATGGCAAATTGCCTTCTCTGTGAGAGCAGCCAGCCTCAGATTTCAATCAATTTGAGAAATGAATATCAATGAATCATTTCTTGACTATCTCTTAGGTGTCCAGCATTGTGTTAAATGTTATAGAAGATACATAAGGACTTTAAGACATGGCCCCTGCCCTCAAGGGGTTTAGAATCCATTTAGAGAAGTCAAGATAACTGGAACATAATAAAACAATCTCCAATTAGGAACATTTTTTAAATCATAGGTTGGGGACCAGGAAGGACATTAGAGTTTGCCCATCAAAGCTCCTAACTTTCAAGTGAATAATTACTGTGTAGTAGTTCAGCTTCACAGGTATTAAGCTCCCAGTTATCATCTGGCTCCCCTCTCCCAGGAGAACCTTAGGGGACAATTCCCAATTAAGTATTAGAAGGCAGAAGAATGGTCAGTTTAGGAAGGACTTTCCCATCAATGATAAAATTTATCTCCCTACAAACAACCCCAAGAGGCAGGTATTACCAAAACCACCTGTAGGTGAAGAAATATAATCAACACCTTCTCCAAGATTATAGAATTAGTTAGGTGCCCAGTCAGAGTCAGGTAAATGGGTAAGTGTTGGTAGTCATACACTTAGTATTATCTGAGGTGGTCCCAAGGAAGACCACCACTACCTGTCATTTACCTTGTAATTTTATCCCTTTGATTCTTTAATGTATTCTAATTTTTTTAAAATCACCTGCTAAAATGCAGGTATTCTTAGAGGAGCTGAGGTTTATCAGCTTTCCCTGTCCTTAATAGAGAGCTTCTTATTGGAATGCCAGCTGAAGGAAGAACTCCATTTGGGAAAGAAGGGAAGGAAGGGAAGGCCATCTCATAGAGAGGGGAAAGCATCAAAGGAAAAATGAGAACTGCAGGTTCAAGGAGTTTGAAATGAAAGAGGGAGAAGCCTGGGTGGCTCAGTAGGTTAAGTGTCTGCCTTCAGCTCGGGTCAGGATCCCAGAGTCCTGGGATCGAGTCCTGCATCAGGCTCCCTGCTCAGCGGGAAGCCTGCTTCTCCCTCTGCCTCTGCCTACCACTCCCCTGCTTGTGCTCTCTCTCTCTCTCTCTCTGATAAATAAATGAATAAATAAATAAGTAAACAAATTTATAAAAAAATAAAAGAGGGATGTTGGATGAGGTCAGAAAGAGAAGAAAATCAAACAAAGAGCTTGGGTTTGAGGAGACTTGAACATTTCTGAAGGCAGGAGAAAAGAGTGTCCCCATTCTGAAGATAACGGAGACTGAGTGGTAGGTGTGTATCACGTATCACTAAAGGATGCAAATGGTACTTGGGTCCTGAGTACACGTGAAAGAAATCCCGTTTCCCAGGAGTCTCTGTATTACTTGAGGGTCTCTGCTATCCTCTTCTATCCTCTTTTCTTTCTGGGAAGACAAGGTGTCATGAAGAAAAACAACCCTGGTTTCTTCATTCAGAAAACATTATGTACACAGTACTGTGTGAATTGCTATAGGGACAGAAGGGACACAAAGATGGTTCTTTCCTTTAGAGAAATTTACAAAATAGATAGAAGATAAGAGATATACTCAAGGAAATAAAGAGCTATACTTGGCCTAAGAATTGGGATGGTAATTCCAGAGTATGTTTACGTGCAGGAAAGAGCTGTTATTTCAATAATTATTTTCAGAAATGAGGGCTATTATTATGCATGTACAGGTAGATACACACAACACACACACACACACACACACACACACACCTAAGTCAAACCTAATTGCTAAATGCCATTCCTGGAATCCACACAGACCATAACACCATACAAACACCCCCTCTGCATATCATCATGGACACCACATCCCAGAGCTTAGCATGTCAGAGCTGTCACTCACCCACACATTTGTGTTCTCTCTGACCATAGCCTCCTCATCAATCACGTCTCCCACTGCCCCACACCCAGAGAACCTGCCATTCAGCCACACCACAATTTTTCAGGCCCTCACCCTCCCATCTTCATCATCAGAACATGTCTAGGCCCACTTGAGTGCTCATCCAGACTGGAACCATGATGGGTGGCTTCATGCACACTTCCACCCCTGATTTCTGTGTATCTCATGAAATTCTGGCATTCCAGTCCTCAATTAGAGATCACTCCCATTGCCACCACTTCCTCTTCAGCTTCTGCTCCAGGTTCAGAGAACTTTGCTCAAGGAAGTTGCAGAACCACAGAAACTCAGTACAAATCTATGAATGCATGCCAGCAAACAACCACAAAGGAACCCTAGGGCTGCCAAAACATTCTTTCAGTGACATTCTGTTGGCCCTTTCCTAGAAACCCTGGAGAGGTGGACCTGGGTCTTCTCTCTCCTTGGTTTCTCAATCCCTCCCATCCCCTTGGCCCCTCCAGCCAGTGTCTCAGTTCCTTCTCTTAAAAGATTACAGTCATCTGGTACAAGAACACTCCCAATTTCCTTATCCCTTGCTGGATCTCATTCTTCCCTCCAGTCTAAGACTCTGCCCTTCCTCTCTTATGTGGAGTGCTATCATTTCTTGCATACCAGGTGCCTTGCCCCATACTTGCCCCTTCCCTCAAATACGTAGTCAGATGACAAATGTCTATAAGTCACTTCTCATCAGTCCCACTATACTTTCATGCCATACCCAAACTCTCCTTCCTTACTCTGTAAAACATCCCAAAATATGGCCTACCTATGTTGCCACTATCACCTTTCTATCCATTCTTCTTTAAATTATACATAGTCCAATGTTTCTGCAGAATGATTATAGATAGGGAAAATGCCCTGGTGTTGGGTGCAGCGTGGCTCAAATCCTCAGATCCCAGAGAACTAATAACAACTCACCTAGATTCATGCTCTGCAACCATAAAAATATCTTGAACAGCTCTAGGGTAATTGTATTTTACCAGCTGCTCCTCCCTGAAAGCATCCTTCCCCTGGCTGGGGCCCGAGTAACAACTGTTTCTTCCAGCATCTCAGCCACCACCATGCATGGCAGGCTGGGGAAGGTGAACACCAACTGTGTTCAGCTCAAGGTCTGTTTATGTACCACCAGGTCCCAGACCACCACTCCTAGCTGGCCTCCACCCTCCCAGCACCCATCCCTGGGGGGTCTTTCAGCACCAAGCTGCCTTCTGAAAATTAAGGTTTCACTGACCAGTTCCTTCCTATTCTGCCCCCTTTCCTGCTTCTCCGCGTAGACCTCATCATCCCAGGTTCATAACATCCAACGTTAGAAGAATACCAGTCTATTCTACTGGCAAGAGAGAGCAAGGTTACAGGTTATAAGTACAGTGAACCTGAAATCACGGCACACAGTCTGACAGGTGCCAGTGCACTTACCAAAACAAACCAGGACATTGGAAATCTGCTCTCTTGTGGAAAATTCTGGACTTGTAGACTTCACAGATGCAGTGGAAAGGTTACAGATTTTGATCTACTTTTTAGGACAAACAGAAATAAAATTTTCTGGGGCGCCTGGGTGGCTCAGTTGGTTAAGCGACTGCCTTCGGCTCAGGTCATGATCCTGGAGTCCCAGGATCGAGTCCCACATCGGGCTCCCTGCTCAGCAGGGAGTCTGCTTCTCCCTCTGACCCTCCCCCCTCTCATGTGCTCTCTCTCTCTCTCTCATTCTCGCTCTCTCAAATGAATAAATAAAATCTTTTAAAAAAATTAAAAAAAGAAATAAAATTTTCTGATATGTGGTAAAACAAATAAACAAACAAACAAACAAACAAAAACATGACCAAAAGACTGGAGACCAGAAGGAATACAGATCATTGCAACAGATAAATCAGATACTTAAACTATCAGGCAAGGGATGGAAAACCTTAAATAACTGTAATTAATAATTTTTCAGCCTTAAGCAGTCATGTTTTCCTCACAGCCTCAGGTCCCTCATTTGTAAAATGAGGTTTAAATAGATAATTTTGGGTTTAGAGATTAACCCTTTCCAACTCAGCTCCTAACTTGACTGGTACCCAGCGTTGGCTCAGAAAGGCTAGACAGGGGAAGCAATAGGACAGTAACTCCTCTCCTTACTTGACTTCTCTCTGCACTCCTGTCTACCTTTTTTCCCTCTTTCCTGCACCCCACCTCTTCCCATTTCTGTTTTTGTTTTTTTTGTTTTTTTTTTTCCTCATGATTTGTCTTCTTCCTTTCTCCACTTTGGAGCTTCATTTTCCATCTCAAGAAAGCAATAGCACATTCTTCCCATCTATTCAGAAAGTCACAGGAGAAATAGGTGGTGGTCCATGAGGTGTTGTACCCTCAAAAGTGGTCTGAGAACTCAGAGTTGCAAAATGTTTACATCTTTGAAAACCAGTTCTGGTACTCAAACCGAGGGGCCAATAGAAAAGGATTCAAAACATCTACCTACTGATGGGAAGGACCGAATGGCCGTGGGAGAACCTAGATGCACAGGATGCCTGCCTGAAACACGTAAAATGCTTTAGTGAAGGGAAGGGAGGCAACTTCCCAATAAACAAGGCGTATCGAACATACACACCTATTTTCTTTTCCCTCTAAATGATAGGAAAAGATTAGGGGGGAAAGGGCACAAAACCACACATAGAAGGACAACAGGAGATAGGCAAACACCACCTCAGAAATACTGACCAAACCTTGGAAGATGGAAAACAGATAAACGATGGAAAATGAGTGGGCCACTTAGATGGAGCCCAACCATAGAGGGGAGTGATGAGCCAGCAGCAAGCGGATTCATGGTGCAGAATTCCAAAATGGCTCAAGCACTAGCAATGCCAGAAACGTATGAAGATGAGAGGGAGGCATGGGGCTAATGCCAGGAGAACTGATAGCAGATCTGTTTGAGGAGCAGTTAGGCCACCCCCAGATCCTTCCCTTTCACTATCTTCCAAGCTAGCAGAATTCTGGAGATTTACTCTTAACAGAAAGTGAGTCAGAGAGAACACAGTGAAAACTAGAAATATCAGGCTCAGCTGATGGCAGGAATGAAGGACCGATACTGAAAACTGGTAGATCCATTAAATTTCACATATTGAATTTGAGACTCTCCATTCCCTTGTCATGTCGGGTTCAGGCATGCTGGCACCAAAGCTTATAATCTCTCTGTAGTAGACAGAATGGTGGCCAATATCCTAATCCCTGAATCCTATAAATGTGCTATCTTACATGGCAAAGGAAATTGCAGATGTGATTAAATCAAGGATCTTGAGATATACTATACTATTTTTGCAACTTTGAGTCTGAAATTACTTCAAAATAAAAAAAATTTAAGTGAAATAGTAATTATTGCTCTATTTTTATTAATCAAAGACATATATATCAGAGTTTTACTAGTGAAAACGTTACCATATTGTCATATTACCACACTGAGTTGATGCAAATTCAGCCTAAAGCAACAAAATTTAACATTTTAGTTAGCCCATGTAATCTTATTAAAGGTAGATCTTTTCTTTTAAAGGTAGATCTTTTCTTTTCCTTGAAATACTGAAAATAGCTCTCGTTATCATGTTTGAGCATCTTTAGAAGCACAAGGTTCCCAGACTTGTAAATCACATAAAGGGAGTCCATTATAGCTTTAATAATGTATTTCCTCTTTTCTCTTCTTAAGGTTAAACCTCAGCTTGAAGAAAAAACAAATGAGAGTTACCAAGAATTTGAAGCTGTAGAGTATAAAACTCAAGTGGTTGCTGGAATAAATTACTACATTAAGGTTAGAGTTCAACATCCTTGTTGGGTTCACCTTGGCACTAAAAGATACTGCATTTCCCACTTTATATGATGTTCCCTGCACCCTTACCATATATTTTGTCCCTCCCGGTTGTCCTAAATGAAGGTGCTTCCCTAGCATGAAATCTCCCAAGTGGTAGACTCTCAAATTTGGCAGATGATGATGTATTTATACCATCTGTTTCCTGTGAATTTAGAAAGGTTTCCTATATTGACTCCTTCCAAATTACAATTACAATTTACAAATTACAATTTTCAGAAATTGTATAGAAAGAGATTTCATAATGGTTCCAAGCATGCTCAGTTTGTGGCCATGGCGCTTTTTGTGTGAAGTGAGAGAATATCTCAATTGCCTGAAGGCTTGGAGCTGGACCAGATGCTATCTTGAAGCTTATTCCACTCAAAGCTTTGTGATTCTATGTGTCTAAATTAAATGGATTTTAGAAATGACTTAAAGTAGTTTAAGGTGGGAAAATAATTGAAGCTACTTTTGTCCTTTACACAGCATTTTGATTAATAAAATTTAAATAATTTTTGCAATTTTTAAGTAGATTCGATTTGTGACACTGTAGGTGTAGTTTAAAACAGTGGAGCATTTAAAATAATTTTAAGATTAATTTTATAGCTATATCAATGAATTAAATGATGCACTATCCAGTTCTAATTGAAGAAAATGTTTGCAAAGTTGAGACGGAACCAATTCAACAAGTCAACCATAGGTATTTGAGAACCATCTTCATCCTTTTGTATTGAGATGATAATTCTGATTTAATAAATAATAACAACAGACATTCAAATGTATGTACTTGGATCTTTACAAAACCATTTGACCAAGGCACAGTCTGGCTTATTTCTCTTTAACAATTAACTACTTAAGATATAAAATGTTTAAAAAATGTTTTCAGCAAAAAAATAAAATAACAGGTCCTAACCAGCTCAGCATAGGAAAATTACAACACTGGGTCATGTAAATGAATCAGCCCACTCCTATCAAATTTGAGCTCCTAGTATATGCCAGGTCCTGGGGTGGCCCACATGAATGAGATGTCACCTCATCCTCAGAAAGCAATGACATTGTTTCCTCCTTTCTCAATCTACTTTCTTCACAGCTGAAAAAGAACTTTTTTCCAGTTAAAAATGATTTTGTTCGAAGAGAAGAAACATTCTATCAAAATTGGGATCATTGTTTTAATAATTTACAATTAGTCCAAGTTCATAAATTTCATATATTAACCAGCTCATGTATTTCTTAAAAAGCTCATCAGAAAAATTGAAAATTTCATCCCTTAAGACCACCTGCCTGGTTAGATTTCTCCTACTGGATTACAACTCCTGACCCCAGTTCCCTCATTACTTCCTGTCTGTCTAGTTGTTGATCTCTGCTCTGAACTGCTCTCTACATTAAGGTCTTTCTGTCGATGTGACCTTCTGTGTTCTTCTTCAAGTACCTATCAAAGGCCAGGTGGTGGAATAGATGGGGCGCAGGCTTTGGTGTCAGACAGTTCTGGGTTTGAACCCTGGTTCAACTTGTTCCATTAGTCAGTGCCTGTGTGATCACAGCCCCTCATCTTCCCTGAGCCTCAGTGTCTTTATCTGCACAATGCAGATAAAAACCTACTTTGCCAGGTGTTGTGTGAGTAAATGAGCTAGAAATTTACTGAGCACTTACAATGTGCCAGGCTCTGTTCTAAGAGCTGAGCGTGTGTTCTCTCTTTTAATCCTCTCAACAAATCTATGAGATAAGTATGATCATTTCCTCGTGTTACTGATGAGAAAATGGAGGCCCAGGGAGATGGAGTAACTAACAAAGGTCATACAGTTATAGGAGCAGAGCCAGGGTTTGAAGCCAGGTGGTCTGATGCTTAACTACTGGCTGTGCTGCTTCTAATAATGTACGCAAAGGCTGATGTCCTGTTCCAAACGCAGAATAAATGCTTTTAAAAGGTTACGCTGTAGGCGAATCTGGGTGGCTCAGCCGGTTGAGCATCCAACTCTTGATCTCAGCTCAGGTCTTGATCTTAGGCTTGTGAGTTCAGGCCCCACACTGGGTTCCATGCTGGGTGTGGAACCTACATGAAAAAAAATAATAGTTATACTGTAGAGTGAAAAGAACAGCAATGTTGGAGTCTAGATTTAGGTTTTGACTCTGTCACTTATTAGCTAAGAAATTTATGGAAAATTACTTAATCTCTCCTAATCTGCTTCTGCATGTATAAAACTGTCATTGTTCTACCTTTGTTCAGGCCTATAGTAAGAAGTACATAAAATATTCTGTATCATAGCCTCTGAATCATAGTAAACATTTGATAAATGGTATTTGTTAATTAGGAAGGGACATCAGAACATAAAAAATATTATTCTAAGACAAAACTTTTATTGTCCTAACCAAAAACAAAAGTAGAAATTCTCACCATGATAGTCTAGGTCCCAGATTCATGGCCAAACTACCATTTCAATTTTCATACCAATGACTTCCCAGCAAGATCCCTTTACTTTAAAGGGACCCTAGACTGTCCATCCCCTGGTGTCTGCTCAGTCCTATCAGTGGGCATTTATAGTGTAGGTTCTAATATAGATATGGGAACCACACCTCCCAAATTTTCTAGGACAATTCTGATTTTCTCCTCCCTTCTCAAACCATGTGGCAAATAAAGTATCCCAATTTGGAAGTCAAAAAACAGAATCAATAAAGAGACTGTCACTTGTTTTCTTGCTTTGTGCATCTTTGAAAATGAAATGTACTTTCATTTGTGCCCAAGCAGTAGAGAAATTAAAATAAAATAAAATAAAATAAAATAAATGAAGGGCTTATGCCTCTTGCCATGCCTTTAGCCTGCCCTTTGTCATAAAATAACGTGGTAGGCTTATGAAAATCAAGGGTCTAAGAATGCTGATATAGAAATACTGTTCCTGAAAAGCTTATTTCGGTGTCTTTAAGTCTGTAGATCTTTCACTTGACATAGATCCATCTGAATGAATTTCCTTTTCATTTTTTTTTCTTTTTTTATCTTTTAGGTGCGAGTAGGTGATAATAATTATATTCACATGAAAGTATTCAAAAGCCTTCCTCAACCAAATCCAACTTTGACACTTACTGGTTACCAGACTGACAAAAGCAAGGACGATGAGATCACAGGCTTTTAGCAGCATGTTCCAAAAGTGGTCTGATACTTTCCACTGGCTACTAACTAATGTTCCCTGCTAATAAATGTAACTATCAATAAGCAAGCATTCCTTTTCAAATAGATTTATTTCTTCAACTATTTCTCTTTCATTGAATTAAATAGTATTTACCTTCTCTTTCTCAAAGTCAATGTTATTGCTTTAGAGTAGGAATTCCATACAAATTGATGTCAATTGGAAATCTTATAGAAATTAGTCAGGCCCAATGCAACTTGCTAAAGGATAAGACCACCACCACCACCCCCATTCCCACCACAGGCAGGCTAGATCATGGGCTATCAGTGCCCTGTGGTAGCAGAGAATCCAATATTCCATCCCTAGCCTGACATTTTAAAATTAAATCAGGTATTTTACAAAGTATATTTATATTTTGAAATAATCTCAAACTTACAGACAAGTTGCAAAAAAACTTTTTTCCCAGACATTTGAGAGTAAGTTACCTACAGTGATGCCCCATCACCAACAAATATTTTAGTGTGCATTTCCTACAAACAAGCATTTTCTCCTGAATAACTGAAATACAACCATCAAAATCAGGAAGTTAACACTGATACATTTACTAACATTTAATCCCCAGACAACATTCACCTTCCCCAAAATGTCTTTTATTGCTAAAAGCTCCAGTCCAAAACCAAGTGTTCCATTTAATTGCCATTTTTCTCTTTTCTAACACTCTATTAAGATATAATTTATATACCATATAATTCACCCAATTATACAATTATACAATTCAATAGTTTTTAGTACATTTAAAAATGTGTGCAACCGCCACAGCCAATTTTAGAACATTTTCATCACCTCAAAAAGAAACCCCATACCTTTTAGCTATTATCCCCCATCCTCCTCCACATCTTCACCCCTAAGCAATCACTTATTTATTTACTTTCTGTCTCTAAAGATTTGCCTATTCTAGACATTCCGTATGTATGAAATCACATATGGTTTTTGCAACTGGCTTCTTCCATTTAGCATAATGTTTTGGAGATTCATCTATGTTGTAGCATGTGCTGATATTTTATTCCATTTTATGGTCAAATAATATTCAATTTTATGCATATACTACATTTTGTTCATCCACTTATCTGTTGATGGATATTTGGGTTGCTTTCACCTTTTGACTATTATGGACAATGTATAAACATTTGCACACATTTTATTTATTTATTTTTTGCCCATATATATGTTTTCATTTCTCTTGGGTAGATACCTAAGAGTGAAATTGCTGTTTCATATGGCAACTCTATATGTTTAATTGTTCAAGGAACTTACAGACTGTTTTCCAAAGTAGCTGCACCATTTTACATTCCCACCAGCAGTGTAGGACGGTTTGGATTTCTCCACATCCTGAACACTTGTTATTTTCTGCTTTTTTGAGTCTAGCCATTGTAGTGGGCATGAAGTGGTGTTGTGTTATGGCTTTGATTTGCATTTCCCTGATGACAAATGATGTCAAGCATCCTTCATGATCTTAATACCCATTTGCATATCTTCCTTGGAGAAATGTCTATTCAGATCCTTTGCCCATTTTTAAATCAGGCTATTTGTCTTTATTATTGAGTTGTAAGATTTCTTTGCATATTCTGGATACAAGTCCCTTATCAGATATATGATTTGTAAATATTTTCTCCTCTACTTTCTTTTTACTTTTTGATGCTGTCCTTTGAAGTGTCAAAGTTTTTAATTTTAATGAAATCCAAATTATCTGTTTTGTTTTTTTTTTAAGTTGTTGTACTTTTGGTGTCAGATCTAAGGATCCTTTACCATATCCAAGCACATAATGATTTACTCCTATGTTTTCTTCTAAGAGTTGTGTAGTTTTAATATTTACCTTTAGGTGTTTGATCCCTTTTGAATTAAGTTTCTATTTTGAGTTAATTTTTATAAATAGTATGCAGTAAGGATCCAACTTGATTATTTTGTAAGTGGCTATCTAATTGTTCCACCACCATTTGTTGAAAAGTCTATTCATTTCCACATTGAATGGTCTTGGCATCCTTGTCGAAACATCACAGTCACATAAATTCATTTCTGGATGCTAATTTCTATTCCATTAATCTACATGTCTTCTTTTTTTTAATTTTATTTATTTATTTGAGAGAGAGAGAAAGAGCAAGCATGAGCAGGGGGTAGGGGCAGAGGGAGAAGAAGAAGCAGACTCCCCGCTGAGCTGGGAGCCTGATGTGGGGCTCAATCCCAGGACCCTAGGATCATGACCTAAGTCTAAGGCAGACGCTTAACCGACTGAGCCACCCAGGTGCCCAGTACCACACTTTTCTTGATTACTGTTGCTTTGTAGTAAGTTTTGAAATCAACAAGTATGAATCCTCCAACTTTGTTCTTTTTCAAGAATGTTTTGGTTCTTCTGGCCCTTTGAAATTCTATATGAATATTAGAATCAGCTTATAAATGTCTACAAAGAAGTCAGTTAGGATTCTGATAGGGATTATGTTGAATCTGTAGGTCAATTTGGGAAGTAATGCCATTTTAACAATATTAAACCTTCCATTCCATGAACATGGGATGTTTCCTCAACTATTTACATTTTCTGTAATTTCTTTCGACCGTGTTCCATAGTTTTCAGAGTATAAGTTTTGCACTTATTTGTTAAACTTATTTCTAAGCATTTTATTCTTACGTGTGCTATTGTAAATAAAATTGTTTTCTTAATTTCATTTTGGCTTGTTAATTGCATGTGTATAGAAATGCAATCAATTTTTGTATATTGGTCTTGTATTCTTCAATCTTGCTGAATTTGTTTATTGGTAATTTGTTTCTCGGGATTTTCCTATACAACAAGGTCATGCCATCTGCAGAGAGACAGTTTTACTTCTTCCTGTCTAGTCTGAATATCTTTTATTTCATCCTTAATTACTGTCTAGAACCTCTGGTACAAAGTTAAAAAGAAGTGGTGAGAGTGTATATTATTGTCTTGTTCCTGATCTTAGGGGGAAAGCTTTCAGTCATTTACTATTTAGTATGATGTTAGCTGTGGGGTTTTTGTAGATGCCATTTATCAAGTTGATGACATTTTCTTTTAGTTTTTTAAAATTATGAAAGGCTATTTATTGGATTTTGTCAAATGCCTTTTTTTCTGCATCTTTTTAGATGTTCATGTGGTTTTGCTTTTTGTTTTTTCACTATAGTGCTTTACATTAATTGATTTTTGAATGTTAAACCCTCTTCACATTCCTACAATGAATCCCATTTGGTCATGATATATAATTATTTTTTATGTGCTAGATTTGGTTTGCTAGCATTCTGTTGAGGATTTTTGCATCCATATTCATGAGAGATCTTGATCTGTAGTTTTCTTGTGATGTCTTTGTTTGGTTTTGGTATCTATGTAATACTGGTCTCACTGAATGAGTTGGAAAGTTTTCCTCTCCTACTTTTTGGAAGAATTTGTGTAGAATTGGTATTTACTCTTCTTTAAATGTTTGGTAGAATTCAGCAGTGGAGCTATCTGGGCCTGGGCTTTTCTTTATGGGAAGTTTTTGATTACTAATTTAATCTCTTCACTTGTTATAGGTCTATTTAGATTGACTCTTCTTGAATTGGTTTTAGTATTGTCTTCCTAAAAATATATTCATTCAATCTGTATTATCTATTTTATTGGCATATAATTGTTCATAGTATTCCTTCTTTGGACCTACCTAACAGATTTTGGACTGAATTGTTAGGAAGGAGAGGTAAGGAAGAAGTGGAAGGAAAGGGAAGGAGAAAGGAGAGAAGAAGAGAAAGCAAAAGAGGAAATTTGTTTTAAAGATGCCCTAAATGAGCGTCTGCCTTTGACTCAGGTCATGGTCCCAGAGTTCTGGGATCGAGCCCCACGTCGGGCTCCCTGCTCTGCGGGAAGCCTGCTTCTCCCTCTCCCTCTGCCTCTCCCCCTACGTGTGCTCTCTCTCTGTATCTCTGTGTCTCAAATGAATAAATAAAATCTTAAAAAAAAAAAAAAAAAAGATGCCCTAAATAATGTCTCCCTCTGTGTTCTGCACTCTGTTCATCATCCTTTTAGTGCCACTTGTCAATCCCCCTGTCCCCAAATAATAATAGTATATATTAAGTGCTTATTTTATACCAGGTCGTGTTCTAAAGACTTTACACATGTAACTCATTTAATTCCCATAACAACCTCATGAAATAAATATTGTTATTATCCCCTCTTTACAGAAGACTGAGTGTAGAGAGGTTAAGTTACTGCCCAGGACCTCATGGCTAGTTAATAAAGTGAAGATATAATCCCAGGCTATTTGCCTCCAGGACCAATGCTCTTAATTCCTACACTCTACTAACACAAGCTCAGAATTCATTTGCTCAGCTATTCTGACCCCTGTAGGAGGCAAGGGAGAGCTTGAAATAGTGTAGTGATATATATGTATGTAATGACCACTGCTAGATGCTTCATAATAAAGAAACTGTCTTATCCATCTGCCGTCAGCTCCTAGCACAGAGATATTAACTTCAATCAATGAACTAAAAGATCTCCACTGGCTGGCTAATATTAATGCCATATGGCTCTTAGGTAACAGAGACTACCAGAAATGATCCCACTGGCCTAATAATCCTTTTCCGAGAAATGCAAACATGGACACAAACATCTGTAGTTATAAACTCAGAGCAGGATATACAAAACTCTATAACCAGATTGATTAGATTTATTTGTACTTTATCCTGATTTTGGTATAGAAGACTGAATATACCACATGTTTAAGAATTAATCTAGTAAGAGACATACAGAACATATGCAAAGACAATTACACACTTCACTGTCAGAAATAAAAGACTTGAATAAATGGATAAACATATCCTGTCACTGGTTAAGTAAACTTCACGTTAGTGAGAACATAGTAGCAAATAGGAATAGGAAAGAAGATCAAGTAATGTGTGCAGTGATTCTCAATCATCCCTGCATATTAGAATCACTTGGTTTATAATTTTTTTAAAAGTCCCAAGTTGGGGAGCATCTGGGTGGCTCTGTAGGTTAAGCGTCTGCCTTTGGCTCAGGTTATGATCCAGTAGTCCCAGAATGGAGCCCTGAGTCGGGCTCTCTGTTCAGTGGGGAGTCTGCTTCCCTCTCTCTCTCAAATAAATAAAATCTTTAAAATAAAATAAAAGTCCCAAGTCGGGCCCCATGCAGACTAATTGAGTAAAAATCTGAGAAAGAGTCTAGATGATTCTAACGTCAGCCAGGGTTGAGTACTAGAGTGATATAAAGGAAAAAGGAGAAAGGTTTAATGGAAATACTTGAATTGAAAATATATTTCAAAACTTAAAATACTACAAAAAATTTCTGATAGTAGGTTAAAAACAGAATAGATGTGTAGGGTAAACCCTGACAGTTGTTTATTTGTTTTGCTTTTGTAATACAAGTGCCTCATTTAAGCTTTGGTGAGGCATCCACTTCAAAGACTCATCCTCTTCCAAGATAACTATCTCAAATAAACACAGCACCAGCCACAGACCAAGTAAAGAACCAAGCCACCTCCCCCAAATGAGGACTCCCTTGTTTTAGAGATCTTGGTTAATTTCGATAACCATCTGGGCCACTTATTTTCTTTCTCTCTTCCCATGCTTTACATTTCCATTCTTACATTTTAAATTCACCAATAAAGAGTGAGCCCCCAAAGCCCTAGGCCCCCATCTTCCACCCCCAATAAAAACAGAATTCCAGGCCAGGGCAATCTCTTTCTCTCTCCCTGTGACTTCACTTTGTGGGCCCAGGTATGCTATGTAATTTCCAGATCTTGTAAGTAATAATGTTTCCCCTCCAAAGTTTCCTGACAGTTATTGCTTAAGGGCCTAAGGGTGTCTTGCAATCATAGTAAGAACCGCAAGTACTGCTCCAGCCACAACGTTGGTTATTGATAGGCTGAGACCAGCCTAAAACAAGATGATGAAAACAGGAAAAAAAAACCACGTCAAAAAATGTAACCCAAATCTGTTTAGTCCCAGTAAAATAAAAAGTGTGAAAATTATTTTTCATTTACTAAATGTTGTTGAAAAATTACACTATTGTTGAAGATTTACACTATGTTGAGAAATTATTCTTTTTAAAAACAATTTTAATGTGGAAGATAATTTTTTAAAGGGAGTGACATTTTAAAAAATAAGGAAGTGGTATTTGAACAATTAGACTTACTTCCCAAGAACTGTTGGAATTCCAAGAAAAACAAAAAGAAAATAGATCTATAACTGGATAATTGTAGGCTGTCCAGTTGATGGAAAGGGTGTTTGAAAGCTCGTTGGTCATTTAGGGCTTATCCAAATAAAGGGGCAAGTTTCTCCAAAAAAACCCTGCTTTCCTTTACAGTACATTGCAACCAAGGGAAAATTGCATTTCTGAAGCATTTCTCCCCATCAAATTTGAAATGGAATCTGGGAGCATTTGTACATAGAATTTGTAACTCTATCGCAAAAATTGTTTTGTCTAACCCCAAAGAGAGAAACTGAATGTACTCTTGCCTTGCCAAGGTGAAGGACTCAACCCCAGCTGTCTGTCAGGCCCTCCCAAATTCTCTGCCACAGACTGTTTTTAAATAATGACCAGTAATGGGCCAAGTTACAACTCAGAGGGCATGATTCTGCTCAGGGTTGTAGGCAATGCCTTCTCTGTTCTGTCTTGGGAAACAGGTTTCTTCACTTACCTGAGGGAGTGAATCTATGATTTTCTGCCTGGTTTCTTATTTTAGGAGAGAGCCAAAGACTCATCCTGGACCCTGGAGGCTTCTGAGGCTTCCCCTGCTGGAACTTGGTTCAGACACAGTGGGGAGTTTTTCCCAAGAAACTATCCAAGCACATACCTGGTGCTTTAAATGACAGTATGAGGAGGTATTGGATAAGGAAAAAATGTCCTAATGTCAATGGATAGTTTAAATAGGGAGATATCGCTTGGCCACCTGACCCAGTGGGAACGTTCTCGATAGACTCCTTTGGTTCAAGAGAACTTATTTTATGTAATACACAGATTTATCATAAAGATGCATCTGCTTAGGAATCTAGGAAATGTCAAACAACCAGGCCTTGTGAAGGGGGACCCATACAGAACTGGGTCTCAAAGCTGGAGACCCAAGAACCGGAATCCAAGGCAGCTCTAAGAACCTGAGGAACTATGGATGCGGGTTTTTACTCTAGAGCTCTATTATGAATGGGCTCAGCTATTCCCCAAGCAGCTGTCTGCATCTCTGTTTCTGTCCACTTTTGTGCCAGCTCCAACTGGCATTCTTTCTTCTATATAATTTTCCCTGCTTCATGGTGTGCATCCTCACGGGTCCTGCTTTCTCAGAACACTGGACCCTCGTGGCCCCCTCTTGTACCTCATCACCACTTCCTTCAAGCTTCACCTTCCACTGCTAACTACATCATTTCCTCAGTATTTCTCAGTTCAAAGCCTTGAAGAATTTGATTGTCCAGATCATCTTCTTGCCCCACGACATGTCCTAAGACACTGGCCAACTTAAGGTTAGCAGTTCTTGGGCAGTTGCCCGGCCCTAGTGATGCATAGTTCAAAACGGGCTACCAAGGGGTGCTATTTCAGTAGGAGATAAGGGCCAAAGAGTCTTTCCTAGAAAGGGCTGTGGTGTGGCTGGTATATGATCCACATGACAAACACATGGATGGAGGAATGAATGGATGGATGGACAGACAGGAATACTGTGTCCTTAGAGAAGTAAGGCATGATTGATTAGGGGGGAGAGAGAGATTTAATGTAGATTTCACAACTGAGCATAAAAAACCCCCCAAAACAAAAAACCCTCCAAAACAAAAAACCCTCTGCATTGGTTTGTTGCAATATATGAATGAGATCTGACCCAAATCCTTAGGAGCCAAGTAATGAACAGATCCTAGTTGGACTAGCTCTTAATGTCAAGTCATTCTTAGAGAAAGATGAATTTCCCCCAAATTCCTTCATACACTTCTGGCCTGGTGTAGGGCCTGGTCTTTAGCCTTTGCCTATTAGAATTTCCCAAATTTTGTCTCCCAAATATGGCAGTCATGTAAAATACTTAGAATGGTACCTAATTTGTAGTAAGCAATGAACAAATGAGCTATTAGTAGTAGTATACTGTTCGTTCATTGAACATATCATTTGGCTTCATGTAACAGAATCCTAAACATAGAGGCTTAACCAAATAAGTGAACCACTCCTATTATATCCCTCAATGAATAAATTAAAAATCCCTGCCCTCACTTAATAACAAGTTTGGAGACAGACAGCCCGGGGCTGGGATGGCAAACCACAATGCCATCAAGGATCCAGTCTCTTTCTTTCTGTTCAGCCCTCTTCAACATACAGTTTTTATCTTTGTGTTCATCACCACAGTGAGCAAATAGTCCTCATCCTTCTTGTTCCTAGTGACCCTAATCATACTCCAGGGAGAAAGGGGGAGGAAAGGACAATGCCTCTATCAGGAAAGTTTCCCCCAAATGCCCCAACAGTCTCCTGCTTATAGCTCATTGTCAAAAACTACCTCACTGCTATCTGGGGCTGCAAGGGAAGCTGGGCACACTGATACTATAGACAAAATCAGGATTCTCTTGAGCAGGAAGAGGAAAATGGATATAGGGTAGAAAACTAGCAGCGTCTCAGGCTTAACTATCCCAAGCACTGAGTACTCCACAGTGCCAGCCCTCAAAACCTGGTGGGATAGAGGTAAACCGGCAATTGGAACAGCATGATAAAGACCATGAAAGAGGTGTTCATCATGCAGGCACATAATAAGGACATCTAATTTATATCTGAGAAGTCAGGAAAGGCTTGCTGAAGGAAGTGATAGCTGAGACATGAAGCATGGGTAGGAGTTGGCCACGGCAGAGTGCATGTGCTGAAGTTCAGAGGTAACACTGGGTCTTTTCTGGAAACAGAAGTAGTTTCCTACTAGTGGGGAATAGAGTACATTGTAGAGAGTGATGAGGTTGGAGGCAAACAGGAGCCAGAACACAAAGGACTTCAAAAGCTATTTTAAGAACTTGGTACTTATCCTTGGGGAGAACCCACGGAGTTAAATTTTGCCTGCTACCTTTTAAAATTAGAGTGGAAAAGCCATTCTATCTACAGCAACTATCTTTAAGTGCCAGTGGATTTGCTGTCCTTTCTTAATGCATCAGGAAATCCGCAAATTCACCTAGGCTAAGTCCTCTTCCCTCTTACAGCGATTACCCTCAGCAGGCCACTGCATTCAGAAGCTGGAAGCTATCTTTGCTTAAACCTCATTAACATTTTGTGTTTCCTCTCCAAAATAATGCTGTTGGGTAAATTAGGCTTCTCCTAGAAACGCTGCCCCTATCAGGAAGAATCACTTTATGACTATTTTCTTTATTCTTCAACATTCATGCTCAACCATATAAGAAGTGTTTTTTGGTTTTGTTTTTTTTAACGAACCATCAAGGCTTAACTATCAGGCTAAGTACACACAGATATCATGAGTAACCTAAGTAATCTCTAACATTTGATTAGCTCACATTAACTCCTGGCAGAATACTCATTTTTCTTGATTTGCTGTGAAACCACGTTGGACTAATCTCCCAGTTTACAAGTTATCCCTGGACGGTCTTAAATAGGTAGCACGGCACAGCAGAGACTACTGTATAACACTGGGTACATTATCGCGCCATTTCCTAAACTGGCTATCTTTGAAGCAAAACTTGAAAAAGAGAATGACCGGAGTACCTGGCTGGCTCAGTTGGTAGAGCATGCGGCTCTTGATCTTGGGGTTTTAAGTTTGAGCCCCACGTTGGGTACAGAGATTACTTAAAAAAAAAAAAAAGAGAGAGAGAGAGCATGACTTACTAGAAAACTTCCTTTTTATTACTGCATTTATTTGGTATTATTTGTCTCTATTTAAATCGGCTTTTCAAAGACAAGGGAATTATAATACTCTCTAATCAGCTGAAATCAGTCATTTGCCACCCACTCTCTACTCCCCATTCCAGATTCTTTTTTTGGCATGTAGCTTTATCACCTTTCAGCATACTATATGCTTTACTTCCTTACTACTGTCCATCTCTCTTCACCACATATAAGTTCTTTAAGAGCAGGTATTTTTTTATCTGTTTTGTTCAGTGATGTATAGTACTGGCAAATAGTGCCTAGAATATGGGAGAGACTCAAACATTTAAGGATTGGTGTTTCTTCTCGGGCTATCTTCTGTCCTGCCAAGGAAGAGTCAAACTCACCTTTGAACTTTTGCATTCAGCTTCTTCTCCCTCCCTTTCTGACTAAATCCTACCTATTGGGGCACCTCGGTGGCTCAGTCCTTAAGCGTCTGCCTTCGGCTCAGGTCATGATCCCAGGGCCCTGGGATCGAGCCCCGCATCGGGCTCCCTGCTCAGCGGGAAGCCTGCTTCTCCCTCTCCCACTCCCCCTGCTTGTGTTCCTGCTCTCGCTCGCTCTGTCAAATAAATAAAATCTTAAAAAAATAAATAAATCCTACCTATCCTTCAAGCCAACAAAATCAACAATTATTGTTTAAGGCAGCAGCTATATACAAGACACTGTTTCAAGAGGCAAATCAACTTTCAAGAATAGTATGCCATCCCGGGACGCCTGGGTGGCTCATTCGGTTAAGAATAGTATGCCATCCCTTTCTCTTCATATTTGAGGGTTTAAGTGCCATTCATCACAAACTAAACATACTAATATTCATTATACTAAAAGTCACTGATTGCCACAATCGCACATTTTTCATGTTACATTGGGATGATTCAGGCATCCTACTAACATAATTGGATTAGCTAGATAGTATTTTAGCAGACCTGAAATTCTGGAAAAGCTGTTATGAATCCTTTCCAAGGACTGTTTCTCAATTCCCTCCTGAGCATCAGGAAGATCTTTATTTATTGAGTCTTACTTTTTATTGAGTCCTTTCAATTGAAAAGACACATGCAAGAAAAAAAAAGTATCAACTTTCTGTCAGGCACCATTCACTTTAAGTCCTACAGAAAATCTTTTTTACTGCTGGCCCTCAGAGATTTTTCCTTTTTAAGAAGACTAGATTATAATCTCCACAAAAGTAGGTTTTATCTATCAATATCCCCAACAACTAAGACAGTATCTGACCGACAGTAAGTACTCAAAAGATCTGTTGAAAGAACAGTGCACATTTTATACTTTTATTGCTCAATTCTAAATGCATAATCTGATGAGGGTACACATACTGAAACATAGGTCTACCAATGACCCAGTTGGTCAATCTAACTGTGCCAGAGCCAGGTGGCTTGTTTAAATCATCATGGTAGGTAGAATCCTAAAATGGCTCTCCAAGATGTCCTACTCTAATCCCTCAGACTGCGAATAGGAGACATTACATCTGTGATGTTACCTTACCTGGCAAAGGGGATTTGCAGATTAAGGCTATAATCATTTGACTCTGAGTTAATCAAAAGGAAGACTGTCATGATAGGCCTAATCTGATCACAAAGACCCTTTGAAAGCAGAATCTGTCTGGTTTTTAGCAGAAAAGGAAGTCAGATACCAAGAATGAGAAGAATTCAATACACTGTTGCTAGCTAGAAGGAGGGGGCCATGCGCCAAAAAATGTGGGTAGCTTCTAGTTTAGAGTGGCCTCTGATAACAGCAAGGGAATGGGCACATCAGTCCTATAACCACAAGGATCTGAATTCAGCTAACAAACTAAATGAGCCGAGAAGCACATTCTTTCTATAGAGGCACCAGACAAGAGCCCAGCCTGGCTGACTTGATTTCAGCTTATGACACCCCAAGCAGAGAACCCAGTCTTGGACTTCTGACCTACAGAACTATAAAACAATAAACAGGTGTGATTTTAAGCTGCTAAACTGTGGTAATTTGTTAATCAGCAACAGAAAACTAATTATGATCATCCTGTACTAGAAAGTGCTTTCTCTGCAATGACCGAATTCTGCAATGATATGTTTTTTACTGACTCATTTGAATACTATCATACAAGCCTTCCTCTGCCTTTCCCAAATTTATTTTACTGTTTTCGTTTTCATTGCCCATGGAAATACTGTCCAGGAAAATTCCACCCAAAATTAGTTTTTGCATATGAAAACAAGATAAGTTAAGGTACCAAGGAGAAAGTTTCTTTGGACAGTATGCAGCTTATAATTATTGCTATCTTACTTATTAGGAGCAACAAACCCCACAAAGATAAATAAAAGGATAAAATCATCAATGACCAAAAAAGGTCCATGTTCTTGCCAATAAATTTGTAAAAAATCAAAAAAGATGTAATACAAATCAAATCAGATACTGAAACTGTATTCAAATTCTCTTGTAAGAACTTATTATCTCAACTTGGAAAACAATCAAATAAATATGTACACTGAGTCAGAAAATTATTTTAATAGTTACAAAAGCATCTTCTTCTTCTTTTTTTTTTTTTTTTTACAGAATCAGTATAAAATAGCAGTTGATTTCTCCATAATTATTAGAATTATTTGTACTTAAGGTCTTGGCTAAGTGGGGCCGAAATCAACAAAAGGTCTTGGACTGTTGGCTCAGAAATCATCCTAGGAAGCCCACCTTGTTGATGTCTGTCATGCTTAGCTCTTATGAGATGTCCCGGTCCTTTATTTAAAAAAAAGTATCTTTTTATTCATTCTTTGGAGGCTTGAAGTGAATTCGGCAGCGTTCATTAAACACCTAAGATATTTAAACAGAAACAAAAGTCGTTGAGTCATCTTGTATAAATCAAGCCTGGAACTAAATTAAATTTGGTATGGTTCAGGAGGATATAACCATTTTTATCCCAGGTCAACAGATTTAGGGAACAGAAAATTTTCCTCATGAGTTCAAAGTGACTTATAGGCGCTAAGAATACAGAAGATTTTGATATCCATTTATAAGACAATTTTCATTTTTTAATAAAATTTATATTATTCAACGAAAAAATCATCACAAGCTAGCTTTAGTAACTAACATTTTCATTACATATTCTAGACAGTTAGACAAAAATATCTAAAATGATTTAAGATAAAGCTTTTCTCCCTCTTTTTATAATGTAGATTTTATTTAGCTATCTGTTGTGATTTTCTAAATGAGTATTGGGTCTTTTTCACAAGTAGGTATACTTGAAGAGAGATCAGGCCTTTGCTAAATTGTGTAAATTTATAAAATGTTTTGTTCTATTTACCTTGCTTCCTAAAAATCTAAACAAATAACATATCATAAATGTTAAAAGAACATTTTTCAGTGTCTGTCAATATGGGACTGTGTTAAATAAAAATTTTGGTATAGCCATCCAATGGACTATAATGCAAACATAAAAGAATAAGGAAGCTCTGTGTGTTCTGATGTGAAAAGATCTCCAAGATATACTAAAGAAAAAAAAGTGTGGACAGTACACTTTCATAGATGTGACAAATGGGAAACAGAGATACATAAAATTAGAAAAGGTGCAAATATCTAAAGCATGTATCATTTTTTCAGAAGGAAAGGAAAGGAGGTGGCTGAAATGGAGGAATGAGAAGAATTTTTACCATATTTCGTTTAATATTTAAAAAACATTTAATCGTACCTAAAAATTTTAAGTGTCCAAATAAAAAATTATACAAATCTAAAAGAATTTCTTCTTAGAATTTACCCTCATACTTCATTGACATAAGGAACAAATTATTTTTAAGGTTAAGAAACAAAACAAAACACACACAAAAAAACCTATATTGGACACTGTGGACTATCATAAAAAAATAAAAGAAAAATCTACATAGGGAGCTTTTATGGTACTGGTATTATTCAATCTCTTAAGCTAGGTGGTAGATACATGAATGTTCATTTTATTAATATTCCTTAAATGCTATGTTACATACTCTTTGATATGTGTTATCTCACAATTAGAAGAAAAAATGTAGAAATTATATAGACCCTTTCTGGCCCTTTCGTCTTTTGGCTCATTTCTTGTCAGTTCCCAGCCCTGACATTTCCCTTAAGTTCCCAATGCTCAAATCGGAGGCTTCAGATTAGTGGCCTTGGCACCCTGGGTGGGATGATATATATGACTTGGCCAAACTTCTCCAAATCCTTTTCCTAAATGCCTTTCCTAACCACTTTTGCTGACCTACTGCACCATAGCTACATTTTCTTTTTTTAAATCAAGTAGGGAACCTAAGTTTTTGTAGACTGGATGGAGCATATTTTCTTTAAAACTAGTATCGAATCTAAAAATGCTTCACTTGAGCGGCGCCTGGGTAGCCAGTCGTTAAGCGTCTGCCTTCGGCTCAGGTCATGATCCCAGGGTCCTGGGATGAAGCCCCACATCGTGCTCCCTGCTCAGCGGGAAGCCTGCTTCTCCCTTTCCCACTCCCCCTGCTTATGTTCCCTCTCTCACTGTGTCTCTCTGTCAAATAAATAAATAAAATCTTTAAAATAAAATAAATAAAAAAATAAAAATGCTTCACTTGGGGTGCCAGTCGGTTAAGTGGCCGACTCTTGATTTCAGCTCAGGTCTTGATCTCAGGGATTTGAGTTCAAGCCCCACTTTGGGCTTCACACCAGGCACGGAGCCTACTTAAAAATAATTTTTAAAAATAGTAATAATTAAGAAATAAAAACGTTTCCCTCATCCCACTACATTTGACATATATCAACCTCTCCAATGGGTTTTTCAAACTAGATATTCATTGTACCCCTCCCCTATGCCATCCCAAGAGTAAATATTATCTCCCTGGAGAACATAAATGAACAAGTAACACCAGAATCTTTCAAGTAGCAAACACCTTCTCACGTTGGTAGAAAGGGCAGGAATAGGAAACCCTGGCAAAGAGGACAGAATAAAGAAAAGTGATACGGCAAAGAAAATCAATTTGTACTTTGCAATTTATTCATAGCTCTGCAAGTTGGGACATTCTAGTTTGTGTTCAGTTAACCTCTCTCTGTGTTTAACCTCATTCCATTGGTCAATTTCAAAGGATGAAACAGAATTTTCAGTTCATTCCTTCAGATTTAATAGATTATTTCCCTTCAGAAATCTTTGAATTTTTAGAGAAGGGTATACAGATATACCATTTCATACAACTAAAGTCAGCATTTTATGATTTTTGACTACAGGTAAAATCCTGGAATCCTGGTCCCCCAATCTAATTCCTATTCAGAACTACACAGGTGGTAATAAGGAACATGTGAACCAGGGAGCCATAAAAGGCCCTATTATCAGGTATCAGAAAAGTTATGTACAAATAAGTTCCATGATCAATATGTTAGAAAGCAAGCAACTGCAAAGGGTAGCTAATGATATGAATTTATGCAAAGTAATAGGGCTCAAAAAGGCTAATTTTAACAAATAACACCACTGAAGGTTCTAAGTTAATTAGTAATAATCCTAAATAACAAGTATGCCCATAATTAGTATTAAGAAACACATAGAATGTCTCCAGTTCTGTTACCATGACAGGTCAAACAATCTACCATATGACTGTAAAGCTGATTTTTATAAGCTGGCTCTATTTGGATGCCAACTGCACCCTTTCTCAAAGTTAAAACCTTCAGTTGCTTATAAATGAAAGATGTCTAAAAAGGCCCAAGGCACTCCTTACTCCCCCTCCCTTGGTTTCCCTTTGCTAGTTCAGTTTCCTTCATAGTTCTCTCCAAGAACCAGCATTATTTATACCTTCCAGCTCCTGTCATTTACAACTTCTTCAACATTCAGTTCTGACTGCATCCATTTCAACTGCAAAAAGGAAAAAAAAAGTTAGAGTTATGAAAATTCAAATTAAAGAACTAAAACTAAATTCTATTTATAGTTTCCTAATAAAAGGAGCTCCTGCTGCAACATTCTTTGTTAATGGTATCACCTGGACTAGATATTGGACACAGCCCATTCTCCCCATATCTAATCAGTTGTTAAATCTTCTAAAGCCATGGTTCTCAAGCATATTATAATCACCTTGAGAGTTCTTAAAAAAAAAAAAAAAATGTCCAGGTAGTTCACAAAAGGAATACAAATGGCCAATAAATGTATTTTTTAAATGTACAATCTTACTAATGTTTAAAGAAATGTAAACTAAGCCATAATATGGCAAAAATTTTTAAAAATGGGTACGTCTGATAAAACCTACTACTAGTAAGGGTATGAAAAAATATACACTCATACACATTTTTAGTATGGAGGGCAATTTGGTAAGATTTATAAAAACATAAATTCACATGTTATTGCACTCAAGAATTCTAGTTCTAGTTACTGATCCTATAATAGTGATTTGCAAAGACAGCACAGAGGAATAAAAAGGAGAAAGAGGTGGCAATCTAATTTGGATGAAGAAAAAAGAATCAGGAAGAAAAACAGAAAAGAGAAGGGGAATACATAAGGCCCAAAAGATCTAGAAAGGCATGATCTTTCACCTTGAGCATACAGCCAGAGGTCTGAGGTTAAAGATGCTAAAGTCTTTCTAACTTTCTTGATAACTGCCAACCTAGTTACACCATCAGAAAAGTAACCAATTCCATTGCCAGGCCCACACGGCGGGGCCCATCATACTCCTAGTCACAGCAACTTAAAAGAAAAGAAGCTAGCTAGTTCCAGGAAGGAGGCTTGAAAATATTCAGGAAAATTAGGAGAAAAAAGCATGAGCTACAGGTCAAAGCAACCAAGAGGTTAAAACTAGGATGATTTCCTTAGGCCAAAGTCAAGACTCAGGCCAGGAGACTTGGGAACAAAATGCCAGAGAGCTAGACAAGATCTAGGCAACCATGAGTCAGGGACCCAGACCAAAGAACTTGATTAGTCAGGAGCACAGCTAGGCAGGACATTTAAGCAATGCACATGTAACACTAATGACAGGAACTTAGTACTGATCCACTGGCCCCTTGTAAACTCCCTTGCTAGACTCAGAAATAGTGTCAGAGTGTACACAGGTACAAAGGACTCAAACTAGAACAAGAGGAAGGACTGCATTTCTGACAACCAGTATTGTGCTAAAGTAGTAACAAGCCTGAAGAAGCCCATCTGCTTATATGAAAGCAACCTCAGTTTCAGATTATAATCAGCTACATGGAACAGAAATCATTAAAACTTCACTGATCTGTCAAAGCCTGGACTGAATGCCAAAAAATTAACAAGCTCAGTCAAAAAACTGGGTCATGGGATGCCTGGGTGGCATAGCTGGTTAAGCCTCCTCCAACTCTTGGTTTCAGCTCAGGTCATGAAGTCAGGAGCATGAGATCGAGCCCCGCACTGGGCTCTGCACTCAGTGCAGAGTCTGCTTGGGATTCTCTTTCCCTCTCTCTCTGCCCCTCCTGCTCATGCTCTTTCTCTCAAATAAGTAAAATAAATCTTAAAAAACAAAACAAAACAGGGTTACAACATGCCACTAGGACAGTCTTCATAACTGCTCTCAAATATTTAAAGGGAGGTCATGCAGAAATGGGTTTAGACTTATCCTATATACCTGCAGAGGGAAGATTAAGGAGCAATAATCACATGTTACAGGGAGGCAGATTTTCACAATATATAAGAAAATCTCTGAATAATTATAACCATCCAAAAAGAAAGTACACTGTTACAGAAGATTGAAGTACTCCTCCTCCCCTGCCCCCTTAAGTAGTGGTTAAACAAAAGATAGAAACCACTGGTTGGGAGATATTGTAAGGAGGATTAATGTAACAAACATGGAGTCCCAGAGACTCAAAAAGGAAAGGAAAGCAACTACTAAGTGTGTCAGGGATATGCAAGCTCTTACACACATTATATAATTTAATCCTAATCCCTAAAAATGAAAGTATAAGAAGTCTTGACACCATTTTACAAACTAAAAATCTGATTATTTCAGGGCAATTAATTTATAAGTTTACAAACCCACCACATGGTGGATGGGATTTATTCCCTAGAGCTATCTGCCTTTATAATCCAAGAATAGTTTTCTCTATTCTTGAATGCTGCAGATATTACAACCAACTTCTACATGCCACCAACAAAATGCTACCTCTGAGATGGTTGTTTTTGAGGCTCTAGGTCTTAAACTGGTAAACTTCCTTTCAAAGGCCACTAATAGGTGACAACGGTTATATAGTTCCAGCAAGGAATGTGCTTTTTTCTGCGTTAAGGACTCAGGGAAAGAACTGGGACTTTTAGACTGGTGTTTCTGCATATAAATAAAGTATGTTCACTTAAGTAATGAGAATTTGACTATCAGTCACAATTTAATGTACAAACACTGAATCCAGAGTCAGAAGAGATGGGTTAAAGTTCCAGCTCTACCACTTACTAGCTTGTGACTTTGGGGATGTCAGTTAGTATCTGAGTCTCAGTTTCCTCATTCAGAAAAGGAAGAGGTAGAGCTGGATCATCTCTAAGAGTTCTCTTTCTGATTCCATAATCTTCACGACAAACTTGAAAATTAAAAAAAAATTCAAGCTTCCTTCCTTGGTTAAGTACTACTCATGGTCACCCTCTAGTTCTATACAGTATCAGTCTAGAAATCTACCTTTTATAACTCGCTAACTGGTTTCTAAAACTACTCCTTGCAAGAGTCATCCTGGTGATTCTCTCTGGGCCCTAAAGGCTAAAGGGCAGAAATGAGGGCGGACCAAATTATGTGACAGGTCACTCCCAAGTACTCAGTGGCTTCTGAACTTTGCTCTCCACTAACAAGAGTCATTCTAGTCTTTGTTTGACTTAACATGCAAATAGTGAGTTTCAGGTTTCAGATACAACAGCCCTGCCCCACTGTTTCCTTTGTCAATACCTTCAAAAGTCTGTTAAAATACAAAATCCAAAAATAATTAGATTTTAACCTGCTTTATATAAATTATCTATAAGACTTTAAACACTGAGTAAGATGACCATTACAGCAAAAGATCACTGTCTGAGGAACCCACCACTGCCTGATGAATGCGCAGGTATGGAACACAGGACTGAAGCAGTCATCGTGAACTAAGAGAGCAGTGAAGACAGGGGATGAATCTCATACCCAGCAAGACAAGCTGCATCAGTGGGATGACTGAGCAAGTGCGCATACTCACGTGGGCAGTTATAAGAATAAAGGCTTGAGAGATGATAAGGTCCCCTTTTCAAAGTTTGGCTACATCTACTAAACAAAGGGCAGACTTTATGACTGTTGAGTAATGAAAAACACAATTCCACCCCATACTGGATTTTCAGTGACCTGACATGCAAGGATCAGTAAGTCACCTACGGTGCCATCTTAAAACACAGACATGATTTTGATAATTGCTCAGTGGTCATGTAGGAAAAAGCCCCTCTTCTTAGGTAACGACCAACATATGTAAGGGGCAAAGGAACCATGTACCCACCATTCTTGCCAAATGGTTCAGGAAAAAAAAAATGCCTACATGTGGTAGGAAGGGGAGGAAAACAGGGAAAGGTGGGAAGGAAGAGGGAGAAGAAGGAGTGGAGAGAATGTATTGCAAAGCAGGTGGGGCAAAATGTAAATGATGGGTGAGTATAGGTAAAGGGTACATAGGTAAAGGGTACACATGAGTTCCCTGTACTATTCTTGCAACTTCTCTGTAAGTTTGAAATTATACCAAAATAAAAAGTTACTCTTTAAGCACCACTCCCAAAGGGAAGACAGCAATGCGTTCCACATAATAAAATACCATACACATTTCAACTATTTTCTTGACATGTCACCATTAAGGGCTATAAAGAAACTGTTCTGTTCCATTTATTATACTCTGAGGTCCACACCCTATCTACATTAGCTGACTTTGGGAAAATAAGCCTTCCTCCGACCTAGCACTCAGTGGACATTTACTGTTTTCTTTCTTAAAAGCAAAAACTGCAGGGATGGAAGATGAAATGGAAACAAAAAAGTGTCCAAGAACAGCCAAAGACCCATAGCAACTTCTCTGCAGTAGGGAAATAAATTATAATGAGGTTCTAGTGTATGGGGTTATATTCAAATAGTACTATATTTTTATGGCTGAAGAGGGTACCATTCTGAAATATCTGTACTGCATTTCAGCAAATTTGTACAGATGAAACCAGAGGTAACTATTCTCAAAATGTAAATGTATTTGAAAAAGTTTATTCTCCTTTAAACACTGATACGAATATGATCTCCCTAGATTTTCTGATGTGGTGGTGTTAGGTCTATACTAATCCTTTTATCTTTAACATATAAATAAATGGAAAGAAAATATGACTACATGCTTAAGTTAAAGCTGCTACACTGCATATATGCATGAAATGCACATTAACTTACCAACTAATATCTAAATGTAATAAAATAAAGCCCACTAAAAATGAAGTATTACTCTCCTGGTCATTTTTTTTTTTAAAGTAATGACCATTTCTTACTCTAAAATTTTCATATTAAAAACTGCCTTCATAAATCTTAAAAAAAAACAAACAAATCCTGCCTTTATTAAATTTGGAAATCTTTGGCTCAGAAATGTAAATCTTGTTCAACTTACCTTTGTCTGTTCTTTCCTAAGTTGCTTTAATAACGTTAAATCATCCAAATTCTTTTCTCTCTCTTCTCGGAGGTGTTTTACTACTGATGAGGTCTGAGCTATACAATTTTTTATGACTCTGTCCCTGCTGGCATGAGCCTCCTTCAACTAAAAGAACAAAGGCACAAAAGAGAAAAATCACACCAATTTTTTACATTTTAGTCTTTTTTAAAAATCCTATTTTTAGGTTACAGAAAGGTAATACTTTCTAAACTATTTTTAAAAACTGAATCTTTGGAAGCGAAGATTTTGCTGAACCAGCTAAATCACCTAAAAACAGATCAAAGGAAGCACTTCTCCTGGTGGAAAGTACGTGGTCGGGTTGCCTTCTTCCTCAATATGCTTCTGGGACTTCCCACGCCTCTCCCTGCGTTTCCCACAAGCAGCTTTTCATTTCAGTCCCTTCTCCCTACATTTCTCTCCCCAGTTTTCCCCTGTGTTGTGTTCTTCTACCCTCCACCCACCCCCCCCCCACACCTCCAGGGCTACTACTGCTATTCTTCCTCTCTTTTTTTGTCCTTTCATGGTTTTCTCCAGACCCGTGTTGTCACTAGGTGCAAGAAATTGCAAATTAAGTGATGTAGAGAAGCAATTCGTTACAATAAAAAACAAAGAATGCTATATTTACCTATGCAAGACAGAGTCCTTTCCAAGATTTTAAAGTTCAAGTATTAATACAGAAAAATTATGTATAAGGTACAGACTACTGGTTCCACCAACTGTGTGAACTGACTGAAAGGACATCTGGCAGGGCAATTCTTTACTAAACTTTCATCTTTATGTAACAAATCCAATAAAACAATTTGCATCTATTTTCTTCCTTGATTCACAAAGTATGATGGTCATGACTCCCATGATCATAACCAAATTCTGATGACACTCCAATAATCTGGGGGAGAGGAAAAACAAAGTACTAAAATAATATGTAATTGTCATTATAATTAATGGAGAATTAAAAAAGGTGACTCACCTCCAACTAAAATTTAGGTGTTAACTTGCTCCAAGTAATCAAGTTCTATCATTCCTTCTTCCCTCTGAAGAGAGAATATCTTAATGCTACGCTAGTGACAGTTATACTAGGGATAACCTAACCATTATACATATATTTATATAACATTTAGGACTAAACCATTCTATAAGCATTCTTCATAAGTTACCTGAAACACATCTCTTAAATGATCATCTCAGGACCCTGAAGTTAAGAATTACTGGTCTAATATGCACCAGGAAAAAAATAAACTTTTGCATTTCTAGAGTACAGTAATACTAAAAGTGCACTGGTTATAAATCATACCTATGTGAAGAAAAGGAAATTAAAATAGACATTAGCCCCACCTATTGTAAATTTCTCTAACATGCTAATTTTTTTCACTGTAATAGTTAGGATTCACAAGGACAGCCCAAGGCCTATATTTTATTGGCTAATATGCTGCTTCTGTTACTTGGTTCCTCCTTCAGGTATAATTCCAGAAAATGAAAGGAGCCATTGAGGGTAGGAAACTTCCCAAAATAGAGTAAGAAGAACCATCATTAGAGTTAAGAAGCTCTCCCTGTTGTGAGACTGGCTAAATAATTAGTATTTCCAGGCTTCAGTTTCCTCTTTTGCAAAATTATGGATTATGAGTAAATCATCACTAACATCCTGTCTACCTCTAAAATTTAAGGGTAACTCGACTCAATACACTGCTCAGATGTCAGATGCTACTTAATCACTTTGATATTTTGTCTAAACCCCCAATAATTGGTGAAATCGCATTAGCACCAACTAGGAGTCTGTCACAGTATTTTCATTTTTCTATCTGCATTTTAAAATCAAATTCAAATTGTGTACATTTCATTAAAATGTTCAATATTTTCCATTCAGTCTCTCTCACCACAGAGTTTCCTCCCTTGGTTGGGGGATTTCATCCACTGTTCCCCTCTTTAAGTTGGCCCCTTTCCTGTGGATACACTTCTAGCTGAAGACCACCCTCCTACTCTCACCTGCTTACTCTTCCTTCAGATTAGCCCCACTGTGAACCCACTCCCCTGTGGACAGAAATTACTGAGCAAATCATCCTTTACTCTGTATTATCAATTATTTTAGTCTAGCTTTCATGACCATCCTTCAACAAAATTCAGAATTAAGAGCCATCGGCAAGAGGAATATACATGGACTTCTGTGCACGTACGTCAAAGAAATGAGGACGCTTGAGAACTCTACTAAGACTGTGTGACATAAGCCTACCAGAGAAAAATATAGCATGAAACCAGACTTATTAGCTCATTAGTAATTCAGATGTTTCAGAAGTTGGGTCACATGAGAATTGTTTCTATATACAAAGTGCTTGTCAAAGGAATGAAGATAAAATTCATCAAGAAACTTGGCAAGGTAAAAGGCAAGGCCTTTGGTTAGAGGAGAAAATTCCTGAACGATAACCATTATCATAACCATACTTCCCTTGATTTGGGGTAAGCAATTCTGAAATGAAGGCATTTGGGATGGGGCAGGAAAATGATTCAAAACTAGTCTAACAGGGGTCTACCTAGGACTTCCCAGTTTTATTTTACTTTACCAAAACTCTAAGAACTTCTTTTAGTCAAATTTTCACCTACTATATCTTTTAACCATTATTTTAAAACAATGCTTTTTGCCTTTAAGGGAAACAATGCCAACAGTTTTCCTGATTATTATAGCTTTTTGGTGTTTTTCTTTACAGAACAAAGGTTGATTCTAAATTAACTCTATACTAAATTCTCATTTCCCAAACATCATTTGCTTCAGAACCCTGACAATGACCCTTGGTTTAACTATCATTAAAAACAAAATAAAAATTACTAAGTTTTTGTCATGGCACTTTGTTTTAAATCTTCCCCTAGAACTTCTGACAAAAGGAGGCAAGCGGAAACATATCATTTAAACATATATTCCAAAAATTCATTATATTAAAGAGATACCTTTAAGAATTACCCTATATCAATCACTGTGACACCAGTAATAGTTTTGCATTTGTAAAGCACTATTCCAAGTTCATAGACTTTTTAAGGTTCAGCATTGATCTTCATGTTTATCTTGAGAATAAACAATAAACAATGTACAGTTAGAAAAACTTCACAGATTCAAGGGAATACGCTCTAATAAGAGTATCTCACTGAAATTATTTTTATTAAGAGTATACTTTTAAGATGTGGAATTTCTATAATTAGTGCTTCATAATAACTTTGCTAATCATCTGCTATGAAGAAGTATTATCATTAGAGAGTACAAACATTCCTTCCTCAGCTATAGAAGGAAGGGCTGGGGCTAAAGGAAGTCAAGGTAACCTTAAGCAACCTGGATGTTTCACAGAGTTCCACTCTTAACTGAGACAATATTTAAGGGAACTCAGTGGGACTTCTTAGCATGGGCATTCTGCTGCAGGCTCGATCACTGGCAAAAAAAACTGCTAGATAAACCATCCTTTCTCTGATGGTCATGTCGCTGGAGCCCTTTAGGGTACAGACAGAGAAAAACCCAAACACATACATAAGAATATCCAAAACAGAAAGATCCTAAATATCCAAAACAAAAGGTTCTAGTACGCAAGATTATTCTGGTTCAACAAAGGGATAAGAAATAATAACAACAACAGTAATAGAAGCAGCAAACATTTACATGTAAGACATTTAGTACAGTAAGCACCTCATATTACCTCAGTGAGGCCTCTAACAACCTTATGAACTAGGTACTATTATGATATTATTTTACAAATAAGGAAGCTGAGGCAAAAAGTTATGTAACATGTTCAAGGTTACCAGCTAGGAAGTAGCAGAGGTAGGATTTAATCTACATATGGAATCCATGTTGTTAATCCCTACACTATAAATCTTCAAGTTAATAAAAAGATTGTAAAAGGAAACAACTGAATAGATTATAGAGATTATATGGGTAGTGAGATCATAAATTTCTAGTTCTTCAGACAGAGCTACCCAAAGAAATTAAGTGAACTGTCAAACAACCTCAAAATAAATTAGGGCTTGGGACTCTGGCTCCCTACTTCCAATACTGGATTCTACTCATTAAAGCCCACAACCTTGGAATTTTCAAGCCACAAGAATTACCTGACCACTCAATGAAATTACATACTTTCATATACAAGCAGAATAAAAATTATCAGCAATTATTAATGCTTTGAATTTAATTGATATGAATAAGCTATCTAAAACTGACTTTTTTTTCATAACTGAGAAATAAAATTTAGGTTTTAAGTATTGTGCTAAAGAAGCAAATGCCATTTGAACATTAGATTCCAAGTTAATGAAAAGATGTAAGTAAATTATGAAAAAATACTTAGCTACATTATTATTATTTCCTTTTGCTTTTGGAATTTATAGAGACAATAAAGGGAATCTTTAAGAGGCAATGAAAAAATATGTACTTGAGAAACCAAAGCCTCAGGAAAGGACCATTTATCTGTGGCTTCTCGCCCAACTGCCAAGTCTATTCCCCTTCCTGATGACTGAGGAAAGAAAAAAGATATAGAAAGCGTGAACGGTTTTAATTCTTCATTGTATCAGGTGTCTGGCTTCCTAGGATTGATTCATTCAAAGCCCTTGCTCTTCTTTCACTGTTTGACTCGACTGTTTCACTCTCCCCTTCATTCACTGGTGCATAAGGTTTCCTTAAGTTAAAGGCTACCCATGAAGGGGCTAAAAAACTGCTCTCATTCCTTAGAATGATCTCTTCATAGACTTATGCATAAGATCACACATTTTCTTTAGTTTGTAGCAACCAGATCAAAACTTGTACACACCCTCAGATGTAGGCAAGAAAACATGAAGATGTCATACTTTTATCCAGTTTAATTATGTCAATTGGTTTTTTATTTTGCCTGCAAAGAAAGGCATAAAGGAAGCACAAAAGACTCAAAAGATTACACTTACAGACTCATAAAGTTGTTTACAGGTTTGGCTTGCATCAATTTTCCCTGCAAAGGAAGCTGTTGGAACCGTAGTGTTTAATTCATGTACTATTCTGTCATCAATCGTCCTCATCACCTTGAGTAATTCCTATATATATTTAAAATAAAAGAATAATAACCTGAATGGAAAGTTAAGTGATAAAAAAGAAACATTTAAACAAACAAAAAAACCCATAAAGCTCTTGGATATTTACAACTTTGTAAGTTAGAAGTAGAGAAACCATGCTAAATTTAGTGCAACCACAGGAAAATCTTTATTACAAGAATAGGTAGGTTATGTAATAGTAATTCTAAGAATGGGCACCAACTCTGTTTCTTGGCTCAAATGTGACCATCTCAAGGGTCAAGATTGTTTTATTCACTTTTAAACCCCACCTGCTGACACAGTGCTTAGCAAACTGTGTGTGTGCTCATTCCATCCCCAGCATACAGCCAATAAAGGGTTCTACTGAACTCGATTACTCAAATTGTCCCAAACAATCCAGCATAACTGCTTGCTCTATTCCCTCTTTGCCTGTCATTCTAAAATGTGGTGCTAGACAGAAAAATTCTGTAAAGATATACAAGAAAACTCAGTAGTAGTTCACTTGTAAGAAATTAACCTATAATCTTTTAGTCTTTTTGTTTTTTTAGCTTTTTACTATGATTGTATATTATTTCTGTAACAAAAAAAAAGTAAAACAAAGCATGCTGCTTGAGAAGGAATCAAATCTCTTCATGGCTTTCTTGTTCTTAGAACAAACAAATTAGTTTTACCTTTTCTTAGTGACCCTACGCACATTTCCCAAGGATCTCTTCCTCCTGAAAAGGCTCCAACTCTCAAAAAACCAACCAAAAGAAAAATAATACCAAAAGGGCAGAGGATTTAGAAAGACTCTGGTAAGTATACCTACCCAGGATAGTCCCTTCTCTCTACATTTTGATTAGGGTACTTCTTTTCACTTGTCACTAGAGAAAGGCTGGGCAACAGTTACACTCCGTCTCCAGAAAACACAAACTCTAGAACCAGTTTCTAGGAATATACCCTTTTCTTTTCTTTTTGTTTCTTAAATTCTCCTTTCTGCACCCCAGCCCAGCAAAACATAATGACTGAAAAATCATCAGGAAAACTGAAGTATATAATGCTAGAAATATACATATTAAAAACCCCCAACAAGTTAACAGTCAATATTAAAGTGTGTTAAAAGCAATTTTGCTTGATCCTCTGCCTCGCCTCCTTCAACATACCAACCCATTTCTTTCCTTTGCCAGACTGAAATCCATGAGTGAAACTAACGTCTTCATTTGTTTCTTCATCCATTTGTTAAAATAAAAACTTTTATTATGATTAAAGTATTACATAGTCATTTTAGGAAAATTAGTAAAACTTACAAATAAAAATCATCCACAGTTAACCATTATTAATATTATAAGATGTACCTTTAGTTTTTTCTGTACATATCTATGAATATTTTTATAAACCTGAGATCCTTTGTAACACTCTAAAGTCCTGCTTTATGACATTATACCACGAGCATTTTGCCCTTGTTACTAAAAGTGCCTTGAAGACATTTTTAATAGTTGGCAGAATCCTGTGGAGGTATCACAACCTGTAAGACCACTTCCCCAATAATGAATATTTAGGTGTTTCCAATTACAAAAACCATTTAAGCCATCTGGTCTAAATCTGCAGTTTGGATTCTGTTCCTATCAGTCTATTAAGTTTTAATTAGTAATTTAGTGGCCTTTTTTAGATCTCAATGAAGAAGTTAAACAGCTTATAGAAGGCTCATAATTTAGACTAATAAAACACAGGCAAATGTCAGGTCTAAAACCAACTTCACTATCTTACCCCCTCTTTCTGTATCTCTCTATTTTTGTTAATAGTATTATGCTCTATAAACTGGAATTCTTAACGAATAATCTCAACATATTCACTAAGCAACCACCGCTTTAAATGTTTTTTGTACAATGGAAGATATATGTGTATATATGAGTGGCAAATTCCAAACAAATGGTGGCAGCACCATTTAGTACCAAAACCAGGTAAGTAAGAAGTAGTAGCAGACAAGGACCTTCCTTGCCAACTTTAGCACCTGCAACTTGACTATTCAAAAAGAAGAAGATGAAGAAGCAGCAGCAGCCTCCTTTAAAAATCTCTTTTCCCCTAACTAAATTGAAATGATCTTCTGAGACTGAGGTTTAAGTTACACCTTTTAGATAAAGCTTTCCCTGGCTGAGAGTCCTCGGCAATCTTTCTTCTTTCAACATATGCAGCACTTAGAACATAGCACAATTCATTTACTAACTCACTCTTCATTCAATAAACATTTGGTAATGTCTAGTATGTGTCAGGCACCATTCTAAACACTAGGGCTACAGTGGTGAATAAAACAGAAAAGGTCCTTGCTCTCTGGGAGCAAAATTCTCATAGGGGGAGACAGACAATAAGCAAGTACCTCAATAAACAAGATAATTTTCGTACTGAATACTATGAAAAAGAAAACAAACAGGTAATGGGATAAAGAATGACAGTAGGGCTAAGAGGCTAGCACTTTAGATGAGGAGATCAAGAACGGCCTCTCTGAGGATGCAGCATTTGAGCTGAGAACTAAATGATACGAATGAGCCAACTAAAAGAACACCTGGGGAAGTCAGTCAAAAATGAGGCAAGAACAAACTTTGGGGTATATGAAGAACTAAAACAAGCAAGTGGGCTGGGAGTGAATATAGGAGAAAGTGGTGTTAGGTGAGGTCAGAGAAAGTAGAAAATGAGGGACAACAGAGACCAGGGAAACAATGAAGGATTCTGTTCTAAAGGAAACAGGGTTTTAGGCAAGGGAATGCTATAACTTGATTAATTTTTTTAAAAGATAACTTCGCCTGGGGCGCCTGGGTGGCTCAGTTGGTTAAGCGACTGCCTTCAGCTCGGGTCGTGTTCCCAGGGTCCTGGGATGGAGCCCCACATCTGGCTCCTTGCTCAGCTGGGGGCCTGCTTCTCCCTCTCCCTCTACCTGCTACTCTACCTGCTTGTGCTCTGTGTCAAAAAAAAAAAAAAAAAGAAGAAGAAGAAGAAGAAAACTTCGCCTCTATGTGGAGAATGGATTATAGAAAGGAGAATGGAAACAGGGTGACCATACAGCAGACCGCTGCGGTGGTCTAGGCAAGAGATAAAGATAGTTTGATTGAGAGGTAGCAGTAGAGTTAGGGAGAAGAAGCTGGATTCTGGATATATTTTGAAAATAGAGTGGATAGGACTTGCTGACGAACTGGTGGTGGGTAATGAGAAAAGAAAACAAGATTGACTGTTAGCTTTGAGGCCTGAGCAACTGAATGGATGGTAGTGCCATTAACTGATGTTGGGGAGAGACTGGGGAGGAAAAGATTTGGAAAGAATGAGAAGATCAAGGTTCTGTTATGACATACAGGATATTTGATGATATTTAGGATTATTGTTAATTGTATGTGATACTGGTATTGTGTTTAAAATTACCATCTTTTAGAGACACAGACTGAAATATTTATAGAAAAAAAATAAGGTTTCTGGGGTGTGCTGCAAAATAATCTGGATAGAATGGGGTAAGTGGTAGAATATAAATGAAACAAGAGTGGCCATGAATTGATTGTTGAAGCTAAGGGTTGGGTACATAGTGATTCATGGTAGCAACTCTCCTTTTGGATAGGACTGAAATTTTGCACACAAAAAAGTTTTTGTCTCTTTTTTTAAAAAAGGTTCTGTTCTGGACGTGTTAAGTTTGAGATGCTTATTAAATATCTGAATAGACAAGTTGAATAGAAAGTTGAAAACACCAGTCTGACACTGAACCAGGATAGAGTTGTATTAACACACTGATATTATTAAAAGCCATGAGATGATAAGAGATCACTGAGGGAGACTGTAGGGAATGGGGTGGCGGGGGGGTTAAGAAAGAATTCAAGCAATTAAAGTACAGGAGAAAAACTAATATTGCACAAATCAGAAGAAAGGTTGCAAGGAGGGAATGGTCACCTGTGTTGAGTGTTACTAGGAAGTCAAAGAAAGATGTGAACAGAAATTAACTTTCAGATTTAGCAGGACGGAAATCCTGGGTGATCTTAGTAAGAGTCATTTGAATAGAATGTTTAACGGACTGAAAGTTAATGTGGCTGATGTACAGAGAGTAAGAGAAAACAGTATAAAATGAAGTCCACCATTATAGATCACATTGTTGATTTTAATCTTTTTCCTCAGAGAGTGGAGAACCAAAGAAGTTAAAGTATGGTGGGGTTACATGATCAAATTTGTACTCTGAATTGATAGCTTAGGTTAAAGTATTAAAATATGGAAAATGAATTAGAGAGGAACAAGAGTAAATGCAAAAGGATCAGTTAGGAGATGAACCAGCAATCCAGGTAAAAGATTGCAAAGCTTGACATTCCATGGAATTTTTTGTTTACTCTGAACTTTAACTAGTTTTGAGTTTGATCACTAGCTATATAGCCAAATTCCTCTCCATTAAAACAATGTGGACATAACTGTTAAGTTCCTTATATGGCAATGGGAATTTATCTGCACTAACTAGGTAATTTCACAGTCTTACCAATGGAAACTACAACTGTGGATTTTCAAATATATCAATTCTCAGTGCACTAGAAAATCATCAATATATGATCTAGAGCTTGACTTTTAATATGGCAGACGCTAGCTATATGAGGTTATTTTAATTAAAAATAAATAAATTAAAATTTAGTTCCTCAGTTGCACTAGCCACATTTCAAGTGCTCAAGATTTGTTGCTGGTGGATGGCACAAATTCCCACCATCACAGTTCTACCGGACCATGCTGAATTTAAGAAAATATAATGACAATTTCTAAACTGATAATGCACTTGTTAGGGATTGCTGAGAACTATAAGCTATTCTTAAATATCACAGAAAAGATACTAAAAAAAAGAAAGATAAAGGGGGAAAGGAGGGGTAAGATTCAGAAAGGAATTTCTTGCAAAACCACTAAGGGAGAAGGAAAAGAACTATAAACCACCTCACTAGGTACACATTTCTTCACAGTGTAAAAAGTGCCAGAGCTCTTAAGGCAACTCCAAAAGGGTCTAGAGAAAAGTCTGAATGGCCCTCACAGACTGAGAGCAAATGAAGGTTAACATAGACACCAGAGCGCTGCCATTAAATCATGTGCTATTATTCATAAGGAATTACTGACTACCTATCTGATGCCTGGCTCCAATGGCATCCTCCCTCCCTTTCTCTCTCAAATTCACTAAGAAAATATACAGAAGACACCCCTGAGCAGACATCATACACAATAAACCAGATTCTGATATATCATGAATCTCTAATTTTAGGCTGGCCCTTTAAAATTATTCAGACACTTATCTTGGAATTGCATTTTATGTCTTATCTGTAATAGTGGAGTGAAAATCTCATCCTCTCAGAAGCCAATTTTGGTATTGAAGGAGTGCCCATATTTAGTAGGGAGGGGTAGAGAAAACCTTCTATTGCCCCTATAACTACACTCTACCCCTAAGGTTAATCCTCAGGTAAATTCCTTTTACTATTTTGGGCAGCTTCTAGGGTACACAGGGAGCGGTAAAAGGTCTATCACATAACAGTAAAATAAAAATGTACTCCAAAGAATGATCTGGAATTTATTAAACTTTTCCCTCCTCATCCTTTGCCTAAAGGTACCCAGAAGTAGATTCCATTCACATGGTGCTCTTTTCAAACAGACCTTGTTCCTCAAACCGAATTTTTATAGCAATGTTCACACTGTGCTCCCCCCACACCAGAAATAGAGACTTGCCTGCAATTGCCAGAGTCTTCTGACACCTAGCACCCTCAGGCTCAGATAGCAGCTGGACATGTTGCAAAAGGAACCATGACTGATGCTAGAAAACAGTCTATTTCATCTGTACCTAATTACCATAATCAGTTGTGTATAAACAAATAAATATTCCCAACAGAAATACCAAGACTTACACTTTCTGGGAAAGAACACTTAGTTGATTTTGTTCAAGTGATATATGAAATGGGTCGGAGATAGGGTCAGGAAGAAGGGAATTCAGGGTGGCAACAGTGGGAAAAAAACCACAACACAGAAATGATAAAGAGCTTGATGTGTTCAGGGAAAAGTAAGCCTACGTGGCTGGACAGAAGAGTTCAAATGCGTGTTGGGAGGTGGCAGTGGTTGAGGAGAGCGAAACATGAGTAAGGGAGAGTAAGAGATATAACTAAGGAGAAGACTTTGGAACTGGGTTTTAAAACGTCTTGTATGACATGTTAAGTAGTTTAGACCTAGTCACAGAAGCCTCAAATTAGATGCATGATTCAGATTCTAAAATTCAGAAGATAACAATATGAAGCCATAGTATTATAGAGATTAGATTGAAGGGGGATATATTGGAGGAAGCAGTGACTGAAGATAAGGAGGGATATTGTAAAGCTAATTGCAAACACGTTCATAGGGGATGAACAAAGACTGTGGCAGTACTGATGAATGTTCCTAACTGACAGAAATGACTCCCTAATCTCACTTGGCATTCAAGGCCTTTCATAATCTGGTTCCAATCTTTTGTGTAATCCCAATTTGTCCCTGTGCAAATCCCGAATCCCAGCAATACTGATTGGCTCTTTCCCCCAAATACATAAAATGTCCTGCCTACATACTGTTCCTTCTACCTAGAATTCCCCTGGTCCTGCCCACCTAAAGCCCAACTTAATTACCACCTCTTGATTTATTTCTCTCTCACCTGTTATAGCATTTTATTCATATTCTCAATATCTTCTACATGTTTTGTATCCTTGCTTGCATTACGTTCCTTATTTTATATTCTGTCCACTAAGTCTCCCCAAGTGCCTGGTACCTAACAAGTATCTGTTATGAACTGAACTGTGTCCCCCCGACACCAAATTCATATATTGAAGCCCTAACCCCCAACATGACTGCATTTGGAGATAGAGCCTATAGGGAGGTAATTAAGGTTAAATGAGGTCATAAGGTTGGAGCCCTAATCCTACAGAACTGGTGTCCTTATAAAAGGAAGAGACACCAGACATCTCTCTCCCACACTCTGGGCACAAAGAGGCCATATGAGAACACAGCAATGAGGCTGCAATATGCAAGCCAGAAAGAGATGGTGAACCAGAAACCAACTCTGACAGGACTTTGCTCTTGCACTTTGAGCCTCTGGAACTGTGAAAAAATGAATTTGTTGTTTAAACCACCCACTCTGTGGAATTTGTTATGGCAGCCCTAGCAGACTAATACAATATCCAATAAATTCTTGCTAAATGAGTTGTTCAAATGGAATCCTAGACACTCTATTTTAAACATTCTTTTCTGGATTTTATTTCATTTTAGAAACAGTATATTTTCCAGGAGTGTTAAGTCCAACTTTTACAATGGAAAAATAAGAATTGCAAAAACTTAAAATACTTTCAAAACTCTTAAGCTTTAAAACATGCACCTACTTGGAAAAAAATCAGGACAGTAGTTGTAAGAGGGGAGGAGGAAGGATATATGGGCAGGCATTGACTGGGAAGGGGCATGAGAAACTTTTGGAGGTGACAGTATTATTCTCTACGTTGGTAGAGGTTTGTACTGCAGGTATAGGTAAATGTCAAAAGAATGGTATGCTTAAGATTAGTGCATTTCACCGCATACAAATTTTACAAAATGAAAGTGAACAAATATTCAATTATAGTTAATGATATGAATAGTGACATGTTCAGGAGTGAATATGGATGTTTGCAACCTATTTTGAAATGCATCAAAAAAATAAAAAGGGGGGCGGCCCATGGTGGTTCAGTTGGTTAAGTGTCTGCCTTGGGCTTGGGTTGTGATCCTAGGGTCCTAGGATCTAGTCCCACATCAGGCACCCTGCTCCATGGGGAGCCTGCTTCTCCCTCTGCCTTTACCTCTGTCTCTCATGAATAAAATCTTTAAAAATAATAATAATAAAATAAAATAAATAAGATAAAAAGGCAGGGGCACCTCAGTGGCTCAGTCAGCTAAGCCTCTGCCTATGGCTCAGGTCATGATCCCAGGGGCCTGGGACTAAGTCCCCCCATCGGGCTCCCTGCTCAGCGGGGAGTCTGCTTTTCCCTCTTCTCCTACCCCCTGCTCGTGGGTTCTCTCTCTTTCAAATAAATAAATAAAATCTTAAAAAAAAAAAAAAAAAAAAGGTGAATTGATGACTATATTGAGATGGATATGTGATACAGTAAATACAGCAAATCACTGATTACAGAATCTAGATATATGTAAGTGTTCATTGTAAGATTCTTTCGACTTTTCTATAGTGTTTGAACATTTTCATAATAAAATTCTAAAGTACCTAAATCTTTATAATAAAAGTACATGATTTCCTGTTTCTCTTCCACAGTATTCAGTGCACTGCTTTTCACATTTAGGGTACTTACATACAAAACGTAATGGTTTCATAGCTTTAAAAAATATTAACTTTAATTGATAATCTTTGAGTATGTCAGTTAACCACAGCTTATAATTTTACCCAATTCATCTAAACCTAAATGTTATACTAAATTTTTACGTTTTACAGCTCCTTCTTCACTTATGTTCATGTGTGACTGACATAGCTGGGGCAAATGTTCTTATAATTTAGAATGGGGTTAAATGATATGCCAAGGCAGCTGTGGAAAACCAAATCTGACTTTTAACCCAAGGTATTCTCCATTATAAACCACACACTTGGAAAAGCCCTAGGAAAACTATCTAAAAACTTGCCCCATTTCACTAATGAAACTCATTTTATGATCTTTTTATTTACATTTTTCTGTGAATGGAATGATTCTGCAAAGAGAGTTTAGCTTTTGCCCCCCTTACATCTTATGTGACTTCCAAAAGAAAAATACAAGTGTTTTTTAAGCACTGTTGGGTATTTTAACAGAGATCCTTTGAAATTTAGTTTTAGAGGGGCGCCTGGATGGCTCAGTTGGTTAAGTGTCTGACTCTTGATTTTGGCTCAGATCATGATCTCAGGGTAGTGGGATCAAGCTCCCCCATTGGCCAAAGCTCGTGCTCAATGCATAGTCTGTCCCTCTCCCTCCGCTTCTCCCCCGACTTGTGCACAATCTCTCTCTCTCTCAAATAAATAAATAAAATCTTAAATTCAGTTTTAGAGATTCAAATAATTATAGAGATGGAAGCAGTCTTAAATGTTACCTAACATAATCTTATTTTACAGATTCAAAAGTTTATTCCTAAGTGTTAAGCAATTAGCTCAAGTTTCCAAAGCTGTTAAAGGCAGAAGCAGTATTAGAACCCAGATCATCTAACTCCCTAACCAGGGCTCATTCTAATAAACCTTAAAGCTATCATTGCTCAGTTATCTGAGCTCATTAACTCAAGTCATAGTACTAATGTGAAAGACCAAGGCCACAAACGGGCCTGTTAACCTTAAATATTCCGCATACTTTATTTTCTAATGGTCTTTTTCCATCTTATTTAAGACTTCTACAAGTATCTGTATTTGTCAGGCACTTTGATCACATTTGAAGTCGGCTGCTGTTGTGCTGATCTAATCTGAGGAGCAGCTGAAGGGTGAAGAGGGTACAAGTAATGGTGGAAAGACCCCACATAAATTTCTCTGGCCAAATATTTGTCAAATAATTCAGTCTGTTGAGGTTATCTTCAAGAATACCACTCCCTACAAAATGGCTCATAGCACAAAACTTCCTACAGATAGGTCAGTGATACTTCAAATTATTTTTCATTATCTTTGATTAAACATACATTTATAAGGTCATGATTTTTTTAAATTCAAGTCTTTAGACAGCACGTTTATGCCTACATTGGAACAGATAACTCTCATAGCAACTTAGTTAGAATCCAGACCCCTGTTCTCTAATTTATAGCTTGGTATTAGCCCTAGACCTCTAGAATTTGAATATATAAAAGATACGGCCTTTTTCTTAAATGTTGCATTTCCTCTAATTGTTAGGTAGGCAGAAGCACCACAGCAGGTACTAAAATCAATCGCCCCTCCAAGGCTCCAAACGTTCTGCCCCACCAAAATAGTAAAACTTTTACTAAGTTTTGTATTGTTTTGTTTTATCAAGCAAATAAGTTCTCCTTCACTTTCCTCTCTCCTACGAATGCTCAACTTAAAGCAGGAGGGGGACCGCAGAAGCTAAGAATTGCGTTCACAGGGGGTGGCTTAAAAGGTTGTTACAATCCCTACCATCCGGCCCAAGCTCGGTTTTACCACCTCGGAACCACCCGGAGTTTCCCCGGGCGGTTACTCAAGGTCTGGGCACCGCAGAGAAAACCATGATCCCCACGGAGCTGCCTCGCTCTCTACGGCCAAGCCCGCGCCCCCATGACCTCCAATGGCTGGAAAAAGGAGCCTTGAACTGCCCGCTTCTTCCACAACTGGTCCGCACTCCCTCCCAGGCCACAGCAGGGAACACGGTACGGGGACAAAAGGAGGGACACTCCTGCCACATGAGGAAAACCCCATCACCTGGAACTCGGCGAACTCCTCACAGTTCACACCGCCACTGGGCGCCGCCATATTGGACAAGCGCGAGGCCCCAGCCGCGAGCCAATCACCACGGAGCAAAGGTGTCCGCGTCGCCGCCTAACAAAATTTATTCCGAAGGCAATCAGCTAGGAACCTAAACTAAACTAAGGTTTGTCTTTTCCCTGGTCCTCAAATACACCCAAACCTGGAAACGTGCTATCCTTCCTTTCGCTTCTACCGCTTTAACACGGCTTCTTGGAACGGCCGGCCTAGATGATCGGAGACTATTAGAATTTGAAGGGATCGTTTTACTCCAATCTCATTTTTTTTTTTTTCCTTTTACACAAAGGGAAACGGTTTGTTGGTCGCAGCAACCCTGTCGTTCGAGTACGAAATCTAGAGTACAAGGTTTTTCTTAACCCTCCCACTTCATTATTTACCTCCCGTCCCTTGAGCAGAGGGGCCTTTGTTCGTTAAGAATTTGGGACTACTAAGAAACGTTTTTAAAAGAAGACTACTGACAGTGTGGGGTAGGGGTTGAATAAGGTGTTCAGGTGTGGAAATAAAATGTTTGGTTTTATAAAAATAGGCAAATCAAAGAAATAGGAAGCATACGTGTGAATTTCTCAGGTAGGCTGAGAAATACTCTCAAAGGCAGTAAGACGTGGGGTCGATCAGTTACTAGGAGCCCAGTTGTATGTTTTTGGTTTTTGGTAGAGGGATATATATATATATATATATATATTCATTGAAGATGCTGGAAAAACAGTACTGAAATACTGGTTTATCTAGGCAGTGTGATTTCAGGGTCTACAGTTCACAAAAGTCCTACAGTGAGCACATTTCTATTTTAAAAGGTACTTTCTTAGACGCAGGGAATGACTGCAAAGACCCGTGACACCCAGCTCCCACAAAAACATTCTTAAAAACGCGTCCAGGCACCGTGCGGGGCTGAACCGGGCTCACCGCCCGTATAGTCTGCACGTCACGCACGTCCCACACGCTCCGCGCGTGATGCAGGCCCCGCCCACACGCCCCGCGCAACACGCACGACCCGCTCGGTCCGCCTTCAAGTAGCCCTAGTCCTGCCTGCCTGCGCCGTCCGCCTCTTTCCTGTTGCGGGCGTTTGGTAACATAGAGTGCTCCCGCGCTGTCACCGCCCGGGAGGCGCTGTCGGGTCAGCGGAGTAGGCAGCCATGGGGAGCCTGCGCGGCCTGCGCCAGGCGGCGGGTGAGACGCGGGCCGGGTTCGGGGAGGTTGGGAAGCCAGCTTGGCTGCTGGAGATTGAGGAATCCTGCAGCTTCCCGAAATCTGGTAGTTGCTCGGTTTCATCGCGCACTCTTAAGTGGCTCGTAGTCCTACCCCGATAATGGGAAAGAGCAAAGGCTGAGCGAGCAACTGCTAAGCAGGTAGTGGGGGTTGGCCCAGAGTGACCATCGCGCCTGGCCCTCCATCCACCCAGCTCCCACCAACTTAACGAGCCCTTGCTCCCCGATCCTTATCAACCCACCCCCATCCCCAGTAGCCTCTGAACTCAGTTCTTAATGCACCTGCCATCCCTAGAACTTCCCCGTTGTCTGATTGATTCAGCTTTTCACCCTAACCTCTCCCGTCCGTAGCTCTCCTTGAGTCTTGAGTCTCCCCAGCCCCCCGCCATCTCAAGAGTTTATCCCGGCTCTCAGAGAAAACCTTTAGTCTAGGGTTTCCTACCCACTTAGTGTCTGATTAGGAAAGGGATTTAAGGGCTTACAGAATAATAGTAATTGTTTTCCTAAAATGGGGGATACATTTCTTTTAAGCAATTCTACGATTAAGTGCTTTGAATTTTTTGGAGGAAAGTGTTACGTAGAATCTGCAGTTTATATTTCTAGTAGACATTTGTGTAATGGGTATTTGGAGTCAAAACTTAATTTGTCTTCGTCTTCTTGGGGAACCAACAGAGCTTAGTAGGGGCTGAGAAATCAAAATGCCGCTTGGCTTTTTTTTAGGCACCAGGGCAAATCACTTTTGATCACCTTTATGAGCTTTGATAAGGTGTAATGACTGATCTTTTATTCCTTGGTAGCAAATTATTAAAGAGTTGTTTATTTCAAATTTTAAAGGAAGAATCGCCCCAAACTTGCCTGTTGAAATAATGTAAATGTGCATTGCAAATGTAAATGAAGTAATGTAAGAAAAAGTTATCTTTTATATTCTTATTTTGTGTTCCAATGGAGAATGGACTGGAAAACATGTCTCAAACAAAAGAATATTATATACTTCCTTTAAAATAAACATTCCCTCCACTAAAAAAGATTGATTTCATTGATTTGTTCAGCTTTGTTGGACTAATTTACCTAAAGTCTTTTGTGTACATCCTTTTGACCTGTTAGCTGTTACAAGGTAAGTGAAAGAATCATTGCTCTGGAAAAAGCTAAAATAGACTGACTGAAAGGGACTTTGACTACATAGGAACTAAGACCCTAGGGTTTTAAGTAGTTTATCTTCCTGTCTTGAAAACATATTTAGGCATTATAAAGATTCCAAAGCCTCTTTACAGACTTTTGATATTTAAGAACCTCACTATTGACCACTCAATCAAAACAAAATTCCTTGAGCATTTTAAGAACAATTTATTTTATTCCAGATAGATCCACTAAGAATGTTACATGACGAACTCTTTCCAAAGGACCTTCTTTGAATGTTTGATGTTTTGTGAGCAACTCTAAGCAATTTGCCCTTTCACCCACTTGTGTCTATTTTAAAGCTTAATACTTTGACATATGTTATTTTACTTGATTGATTTCTTATAGTACCCTTCCTAGGTAAGTCTTATCATCCATTCTCCAATGTACAAGTGAGTAAACATAGGTCAGATGGTTAAATGACTTGTTTAAGATTTAGCCATAAAATGTTAGAGCCAGGAAATGAGTGAGTGCCTTCTAGTTCAGGAACTTGTGCCCTTTGTTTCATTCAAGATGCTTATTCAGGATATGTGTGTACTGTGTTTGTCATGGTTAATTGAGTTTGATGTGAAATGGAAGAGTCATGAAATGCAGATATACTTGTGAAATGGAAGCACACATTTATGTGCAAATGGATTTTCAAGTAAGAAGACTGATTTATCAGGCAACCTTAACCAAAGGAATCGCAGATCAAATAGAAACCAGTCTAGGCATGCTTCATTTATCCAGAATATTATTTGGAATAGGATACTCTAGGTGAGTGAAATTTCAAATAGCCAAAGCTTAATCCTTTAAACGATGGACCTTTTTTGAATTATTTCTGTTGGAAATCTTTGCTGTACTTTCTTAGCAAACAGAATGTAGGTTTTTAAATTTATCATTTTGCAGATGTAGCTGGAGATATAGGTCAAAGTTGTTAACTTGTGGTTCTTGGACCCCTTCACAGATGAGTGGTCCTGTGAACCTCTGAAATTATATTCATATTTTTATGTTTTGGGAAGAGAGGATCTATAGCTTGCAACCATTCCTTAGAGCAATCTGTGCTCCTTAAGTTAAAAGGCACTGATAGAGTGATTTGGAACTAAATGGCTACTGACCCATACTCCTGTGAGTTCCATGAGGGTAAAGACTGAATTGTTTTTACTAAATCCTTAGCACTTATCAGTGTCCAGCTCACAGAGAGGCAGTAGATATTCTTTGGAATAATTATTATTTTTTTAAAGATTTTATTTATGGGGCACCTGGGTGGCTCAGTCAGTTGAGCGTCTGCCTTCAGCTCAGGTCATGATCCCAAGGTCCTGGGATGGAGCCCTGCATCGGGCTCCCTGCTCAGCGGAGAGCCTGCTTCTCCCTCTCCCTCTGCCTGCTGCTCTGCCTACTTGTGCTCTCTAACTCTCTGTCAAAAAAATAAAAACCTTAAAAAAGATTTTATTTATGAGAGAGAGAGAGTGAGCGAGCACGAGCAGGAACAGTTATTACTTTCTACAGAGTAATTAAGTCAAAAGAATAGAATGGCTTTACAGGAATGTTTCTTCACACCTTCAGAAAAATTTTGTTGTCCTAAACTTTGCTGACTTACCAACAGATTTTAAAATGATTTTATTATTATATTATACCAATACAGTGGACCATGGACAGCATCCTTGTCAGTTTAACTGACATTCCACAACATTAGAATCAAGAGATAAGGTAGAAGTCATGTAGTCTAGCCCCCTAATTTTATAGATGAGGAAACTTAAGGCCTCAGAGGGGAATTGACTTGACCTCAGAAGAGTCCTACGTACAAAGCTGGGACATAACCAATATCTCCTGGCTCCCATTCTGATTTTCTTTCCCCTACATTCTGCTCCTTCATTGTCATTTCTGTTTGTTTTTGCTAACCAACCCTAAATGAGTACATGCCCATTTTTCCTGCTCCTTGGCTTTGCTTATCACTCCCTCCAGGGCTTGTCAACAGGTCTTTATTGAGCACACACTGTGTGCCCTGTACAGGATGAAAGCTCTAAAGTGTGTGGACTCCCACTTTCCCTAGGGCTGGAGTTTGTTGCAGTGAACGAATATACCTATATAATACATCTGGAGAGCTTATGCAAGACAGTATATATTAAGTTCTGGATTGCAGAACAGATTTTAAGTGCTGCCGTGGTGCTATGGAGCCAGTTCCTATTGGCTTTGTGCACATCTTTTCCCAATTAGTCACGTTACATTGGTAGCTTAAAATCTGCCATGCTGAGGGTTATTGAAAAACACTACAAATCAGGGCTTTTCCTCACTGATCTCCTCCCAAGACCCAACATACCACTGGCTTTAACAAAGGAATCAAAGTGTAGGTTAAAATTACTGAAGGCTTCGTTGCAACAGAAGGTCTGGGAGAGAGGAGCAAAAGTAGGGGCAGTAATGGGTCTGGAGAGGATGTGAAAGGAGGAAGATTACCTTGGATTTCAGTCAGGAAGTAATAGATACGGTGTGGCCTTTTGAGGGTTTTGGACCACTTGAATTTGGGCAAAAAGGAAGCCTTCCAGCAGAAGTCATTAAAGAAGCATTTTTGGAAAATTAACATGGTTGCTACCTACAACACGAATAGCTACGACCCGTGAAGATATTACAGAAATCCATGTGTGAGGTGATGATGGCAATGCCAAAAAAAGAATATATCTAGGAAGTGTTTTTGAAGAAATCGGTGTGGCTCCGTGAGACCTAGGGTGATTAAAGGAAGACTGAAGTTTTTGAGGTGGAGGGCTGAAGGAGTGTTGCCCTGTTGTCTGAAATAAGAAAGGTAAGAAGGGATACTGCTGTGGCAGAGAGGGTCCACACATTATTGAGTGGTCAGTGGCATTGAGTTATAGGCGAATGTGGGACCTCTCAGTCAAAGACCAGGGGACAAAGGGGATTCCTCCCTGAGGCAGATGAATGTGGGATAGAGGCAAAGACTGAATCTTGCAGGCCTGACATAGTGTAAGTAATAGGAAGTGGCAAAGAGGACATTAAAGATGTAGATCATAGGGGTGCCTGGGTGGCTCAGTTGGTTAAGTGACTGCCTTCGGCTCAGGTCATGATCCTGGAGTCCCGGAATCAAGTCCCGCATCGGGCTCCCTGCTCAGCAGGGAGTCTGCTTCTCCCTCTCATGCTCTCTCTCTATCATTCTCTCTCTCTCTCAATAAATAAATAAAAATCTTTAAAAAAAAAAAAAGATGTAGATCATAGAGGTCAGACATGAAGGGAGAGAATGTGGCAGTGTAACGTTAGGAGAGACAGAGGCCTTGCCAGAGGCTGAGATGAGTAGAGTCAAATGGCTTCAAAGATGAGAAGAGTAGAATCAAATGAGCTAATGATGAGAGTTAAAAAACATAGTCATGGGACTAGAAAGAGATCACTAATGTTAGAGCAATTTTAGTAAAATGAGTGGGGGAAGAAACATTATAGTAAAATGTGTGGGAAGTGAGGCCAAGGTAGCAAGTTAAATACATGCCACTTATTCAGTCATTTGAACTACAAAAGGAAGGAGATTAGTATTTTATAGGAACTGTTGAGAACAAGTGATTGTTCTGTCAAAGATAGCGTACCCTCAGTGTCACTGTGGTATAATGAGACAAGAATTCTCATCATCTACAGGTAGAAGTATAAATCGGTTCTGCCTTTCTAGAAAACAATTGTTCTATTCTTAAAAAGGCTCATATTTTTTAACCCTGCACTACCAGGATTCTATATAAGAAAATAATCAGAGGGCGCCTGGGTGGCTCAGTTGGTTAAGCGACTGCCTTTGGCTCAGGTCATGATCCTGGAGTCCCTGGATCGAGTCCCGCATCGGGCTCCCTGCTCGGCAGGGGGTCTGCTTCTCCCTCTGACCCTCCCCCCTCTCATGTGCTCTCTCTCATTCTCTCTCTCTCAAATAAATAAATAAAGTCTTTAAAAAAAAAAAAAAAAAGAAAATAATCAGAAATGCCATCAAAGATTTATGTAGAAAACTGTTCATTTGTAATAGTGAAATTTGGAAACATCCAGTTAAGGGAATGATTGAATTCAGGTTATATCCATATGTTGGATGTTGTATAGCCATCAAAAGTATTTTCTAATTAATATCTTGGAAAAGTATTTGGACATAAGCAAGATGTAGTATTACTCGATTATGAAAAATGTGTATGTTATATATAAGCATAGGAAAAAGTCTGGGAAAGATACACCAAGTTGTTATCTATCCCTGGATGATGTGATTATAGGTGTTTTTATTTTTCTTCATACTTTTTTCTAAGCTTCTGAATTTTCTGTAATGAGCAAGTGTTACTTGTATAATTTAAAGTTTATTTAAGAGCAGGGAGACATTTGGCAGGAAAGGGGCTGAGGGAAGGATCTAGAGGTGGTGAGCTAAGTTTGGTACAACATCCCTCAGTAAGAGGGATCACGGAACAGTTCACTAGTTTAGAGTGCAGGAAGGCCTAGTGTTCTTACAAGGCTGCAGGGAAGGATGAGAAAACAGATGGAGAAGTAGGGAATCAGTTTCTGTCAAAAAGCAGATTTAGGTCAACAGCTAAGGCCAAGAGAGTTTCAAATAACCACTATTGGGAATGGGCTGGAGTGTTGATGGGAGGGGGAAAAAAAATCACCAAGAAATGGCCCATCTCACTGAAGTGTGGCCACCAGATACATAGAATTGCAAGACTTTTTCCAGAGTTTCCTCCCCACTTAAAAAACTGGCCAGGTACCAAAGGTCTATTTATAAATCTATTTTTTTGAACTCTAAAATTTTTTCCCATAGAAGCAATGTTACAAATGGTGATTAGGGTTCTAGCCAGCCCACAAAAGTTCATAATGTCAATCTTGCCATTTTTCTTCCCCCAGTATTTTTCACATCTGTTAGATCCTCTCCATTAGGACCTATAGCTGTCTTATTTCCTTTAAGGAACCCACTTGAACCACAGCGTTGTGACACCACCTAAAAGGAGGTTTCCATATTTATGTCTTGCAACTCCTGCTCCCTTTACCCCTACTCGTCCCTCGCCCTGGCCCATCCTGCATTCTGCACTCAGATTTACTTTATGAAATAACCCTTGTTATTGTTTTTTTCCTGCTTAAAACTGCTCTGCCTGTTTGCCAGATCCTTTTGGGAGTTTGGCAGACAAAAGGACTTTCACTGTGGGGGAAGCATGGATAGGCACAGTACCCAGAGCCAGAATGAGTTAGGCCAGTGTCTTAACTTATTCCAAGCCCTAGAACATCAGCATGGACCTCATTAAGAATGCAGTTAGGTTTCTGAGCCTTGGGAGCCTGGCAGGCAGATTTGGAAATCTCTGTTGCAAACAAGAGCTGGGCAAATCACAGTGTGAAGCCAAAATATTCCATCCTTTTCAGAATAATTGCAGATAGGAGAAATCAAGGCTGATCATTGGAAAAACTCAGAGTAAATTAATATCTCAGGTTCATTCGTTTGTTTTCTAGTGGCCGGCCTTTAGAGTAGCCCAGCTTTGTTTATAGTGTGGTTTCTCTAATTTAAATGAGTTCTGAGTAGGAATAAGATCTCTCACTTCTCTAAGCGAGATAATTACCCTAACTTAGTCATTCTTCCTTCTAGGTCTGCTGAGCAGCTACAAACATTTGACATACAATTTCATCATAATGATATAAAATATAGTATCGATTAAAGGGTGTATGTGTATGAGCTTTGCAGTTGTCAGGATAAGCATACATTTAGTTTTGTCCTCCTGAGACTTAAAATTGATTTGATTCTCAAAACAAACTTTGAATGTTCCTTCCTCAGACTTGCCCTTTCCTATCACAGCAAACCTTTTAGGACTAGCAATATCCTATTTAAATTCTAGGAGGATTAAATAGGCATGTGTGGGCTAACATGAGAACTGGCTAAGTATTGAGATTAAAAAATCTTTCCATAGGACATGGAAAGGGAACATTGTTCCCCAGAAACAAGCTGCTTCTCCCAGCCAGGGTCACGGTGGCGCCCAGCCTTCTTTAACAGTAGGAAAAGAGAAGGTGGTTGGGCAAACAGTCTTATAGCAGTGCAGTAGGATCAGCCTGGTGGGCTCTGGTCATTCATTGTGAGCTAATCAGACAGTGGTCTTTTAACCGTGAGGGTTAGTCAGCTGCTGTGGAGGATGGAGGAGGGATGTGAAATACAGCCTTTTCCAAAGGGGAAGAGGAGGTCAGGCAACTGTAGAACAATTCACAGTGCATGTCATTAAGTACTGAGTAGTGTATGGGTCTGCATACTCTCGTAAAATCTGAAAGTTGCGCATACAACTCTACAGAGATTCCAAACTTTCGATGTAATGAGTTATATGTTATTGATATGCAGAAGTTAGAAATAAAGCAGAGCTTCTTTTCAGTAAATTAGTTGTTGAAAAGAGGGATTTTGAACTCTGCCAGAGACCAGTATTAAGCTCTGGAGGTGCCCTGGTCATCCAGGTAACCTGTGCTCCAACAGGGACTCTAGCTGATCGTGTTGATTCTCAAACATGGCAGCACATTAGAATCACTTAGAGAATTTTAAAAAATATTTATGCCAGAGTCCTGCTCCCAGACACTGGGATTTAATTGGATGGCCTTGTGCATTTTTTAAAGCTACTTTGGTGATTCCTATATGCAAAATTTGAAATTCACTTTTCTAGAACACTCCTTCTTAAACTTTAGTACGCATAAGCATCACTTAGAGGGCTTATTAAAACATTTTTCTAGGCCACACTCCAGGTTTGGGGTGGGGTCGAGAATTTGTATTTCTATGAAGCTCCCAGCTGAGGCTGAGTAAATAGTACTGTTCTAGACTTCAGAATATGTGTTATTGGTTTCCATGTGTCTGGCGCATAATAAGTACTCATCAACTGTTGAATGAATGTGGGTATCTATTTGCTTCTCGAAATTTAATGTTCATATGAATCATTTGGATATCTTATTAAAGGGTGTATGAGCTTTGCAATTGTCAGGATAAATAATCAGATCAGCTCCTATGTACCTTTAGCTTTGTCGTCCTGAGATTTACAATTGATCTGATTCTCAAAACAAAAATAAAAATGCAGACTCAGATTCTGTAGGTCTGAGGTGGGAGCCAGGAATCTGCATTTCTAACATGCTCCCAGGCGATGTCAACCACATTTGAGAATAGCAAGGTGTGACAAGATACATACCAACATGTATAATTTTCTCATCTCATTTCCACCAATGTCCATTAGTCAGTTGACCTTCATTTTTGTCTACCCTGAATTGGGCACATTTCCTACTATACCCCATTCCTTTCTTTTTCTGTCTCGTTCCAAAAGCATATTGGAGTGCAAGTGAGAGAATGACATTTTTATAGAGATAACATCAAATTATTGCTAATTTTAAAAAGAATAAATGTCAAGTAATTATAAAATATTTATAAAACATGTATAAAGTAAAAGCAAGATATAATTAATATCCAAGTACTCATTTTAAAAAATATTTTTATTTTGGAATAATTTTAATTTACAGAAAAATTGCAAAGATAGTACAAGAGTTCTGTGTACCTCTCACCCGTTTGCCCCTAATGTTAACATCTTGTATAACTATAGTATATTTGTCAGAACTAAAAAATTAACATTGGTATATTACTGTCAGCTAAAGGACAGACTTTATTTGGGTCTCACCAGTTATTCTACTGATGTCCCATTTTCTGTTCCAGGATGCCACATCCCATTTAGTTGTCATGTCTCTTTAGCTCTTCTGATCTGTGACAGTTTCACATCCTTTGATTTTCAAAATCTTGATAGTTTTGAAGAATACGAGTCAGATATTTTGTAGAATGTCTCTCAGTTTGGGTTTGTTTGATGTTTTCTCATGATGAGACTAGAGTTATGAGTTTGAGGACAGAATAACTAGCACAGAGGTCAAGTGTCCTTCTTTCGGTACACGATATCCACATGATGTATGACTGGTGATTTTAACCTTGGTCAGTTTGTTTCTTCCTTGTAAAGTTACTGTTTTTCTCTTCCCATACTCTGTTCTTTGGAAACAAGTCGCTAAGTCCAACTCACACTTTCCCACAAGGGGAAAGGAATCCAGGAGGGAAGAGTATCTGCATGTATTTGGGATTTTTCCCAAACGGGGAGATTTGTCCCTTCTCCCTCATTTATATATTCAGTTATCATTTATATCAATATGGATTATAACCTTAAGTTATAATCTATTACTGTGTTATTTTGTTGCTCAAATTATTCCAGGTTAGGCCGTATCAGATCAGCTCCTATGTCCCTTTGCATGCCCCTATCTGAAAACATCCTTGTGTTTTTTGAATACTTCCTTTCTGGCCCTACAGGGTATTCTAGACTCATCTTGTATTCTCTCTGCTTCAGCCTAGAATCAGCCATTTTTCTCCAAGGAGCCCTAGTTCCTTTTATTAGATAATGGTATTTGGAAATCAAGATCTAGGCACTGAGTGTGCTTGTTCCTACTGAAGTGTCACTGATTCCAGGTCCTTCCGCTGGGTAGAGCTAGGAAATACATGTATGTATACTAACCCATGTGTACACACATACTTAGGATTATGTCTATATCTTATGTCTATCATCTCTCCATATACATACATACGTACAAATAACATATAACAAATAAATATGTTTATTTATATACATTAATAAACAGCTATGTAAAGCTAAAGGAGTTCATACTGAATTCTCTGACTGATCCAGCACCACGTTCATTCTAGCCTTCTATCCTTGCTTTTGGAACTTCTTTCTCTGGGCTCTCATTATCTATCACTTATTTACTTATTTGTTCAGTCCTAGCCTACTTGTAGTTTCAGGATTGTTAACCCATGCTTCTATAAGAAACAAATTTGCCAACTAGAGTACAGTGTTTATGTATAATTCTTTCTGTCTTTAGTCTTACAGTTTCCAGTCAAAATGATGTTTTCCAAAGTTACTTAGGTCAGCTTTTTCCCCACCTTGAAGGTTGTGAGGTTAGGTCATGTTATACATTTCTAATACAGTTTGATACATTTGTCACAGTCTGCATTCCATTCTGGATTCTCCCAACATCCCGCTTGATATTTTAAAATTTGCATATATTAAAGGTCTTTGTGATGGACAGTTTTATGGGTTTTGACAAATGCCATGATTTTATTTTTAAGCAAATCATTAGCGCCTTCATAGTTAGCAACATACTTAAAACACACTTGGCCACTGATCTTCACACAGGTTATAAAACACTAAATTAGTTCATCTAAAAACCTCTTTCTCTCTTGGGGCGCCTGGGTGGCTCAGTTGGTTAAGTGACTGCCTTCGGCTCAGGTCATGATCCTGGAGTCCCGGGATCGAGTCCCGCATCGGGCTCCCTGCTTGGCAGGGAGTCTGCTTCTCCCTCTGACCCTCCCCCCTCTCATGTTCTATCTCTCATTCTCTCTCTCTCTCAAATAAATAAATAAAATCTTTTAAAAAAAAATAAAAATAAAAACCTCTTTCTCCCACAGCATTCATTGAACCTTCATTTATCATGTCTCAGCTCACATCATTGATGATTCTCTCCAGGAGTGTCTTGAAAGATTCTGAGAAAAAAAGGCATCTCCACCTCTCTGCACTGTCCATCATGAGGTTGGAAAGGCTTTTTATGGAAAGGAAGGGACAACAAGGCAAAAGCCAGTACTTGAACCAGCCTCATCCCATCTGACCTACTACAGCCTCCAGCTTCTAGTAAAACCTCTAAGGTACTGGTTTTCAAATTGTGAGCCCCCAGAACAACAGTAACAGCATCACCTGGGAAATTGTTAGAAAGGAGAATTCTCAGGCTCCACCCATGCTCACTGAATCAAAAACTCTGGAACTGGGTTCCAGTAATCTATTAAAAAAAAAAAAAAGATAGTAGGAAGGGAAAAATGAAGGGGGGGAAATCGGAGGGGGAGACGAACCATGAGAGACTATGGACTCTGAGAAACAAACTGGGGGTTCTAGAGGGGTGGGGGGATGGGTTAACCTGGTGATGTAAGTATTAAAGAGGGCATGTATTGCATGGAGCACTGGGTGTCATATGCAAACAATGAATCATGGAACACTACATCAAAAACTAATGATATAATGATGTAATGAATGGTGATTAACATAACATCATAAAATAAAAAAAATTTATATTCAAAATGGTAAAAAAAAAAAAGTCCTCTGGGTGATTCTGATGCACACTAAAGTTTGAGAACCTCTGCTCTAGGTTAACCAGCCATTCATCAGTCCCATCTGTAGAGGCAGCAGTGAGGATTCATCTTGACTTCCTGCTAGGGCCGGGGGGATCCAGAACTGTCAGCCAGGGGCAAGCTGCAAGTGCAGCCAAAGGGTTAAAGGGCTGTTTTTCTTTTGGTTGGTTGGTTTGTTTTTAATTGTGATTCACCAGAGGGTGGAAAATTTCTGGCTTGGATGTCTGTAGGGCAATATATGTTATCTCTTTGAGACAGAAGAGGAAGTCTTAATGATACTAAAACTTTTATATGCTTTTTTTTTTGTAACTGCAAAATAACTGAAATCACAAGTATTTAACAATTTTCTTTAGTGATTTCAGTTTTTTAAAATTTTTTACATTTGTTATTTCTAATGTAATGTAAAACAATCTAATCTAATGTAAAAACAATATGATCATATTTGCATGTTTTAATTAACATTTATACTTTAGGGAGGTAAAAATGATTGGCATCCAGTATGAGGTTGTAGTAAGAAAAATGTTGGGAGATATTTTCTGATCTAGGTAAACCTCTCATGCCTTCAAGTCCCTAATTTCACCTCCACCCCAGACACTTCTCTGACTTCAGATCTTACTCCCCTTACTCTGTTCCAACCACACTGGCCTCCTCTTTGTGGTTCCTAGAACCACTGTAGGGCCTTTGCATGTAACAGTTGTTTCTGTTTAGAATATCCTGCCAACAGATATCTGCGTAGCTAGCTCCCTCACTTCCTTCGAAAGTGGCATTCTCAAAGAGAACTCACCCTACTAGTCTACCTAAAATCTCCTACACACACCCCATTCCTAGCACACAAACACTTCACTTCATGTCATGTTCCCAGTGTTCATTTTTTCTCTTTGTTTTCAGTGTTCATTTACTATCTGTGTGTGTGTGAGTGTGTGTGTGTGTGTGCGCATGCTCGCATATGTATATATACTTTGTTTCCAGTAGAATGTAAGTTTTACTAGCATAGATTTTTATGTTTTATATATTGTCTAGAACAATGCCTGACACACAGTAGGTACTCAGTTATTATTTGTTGAGTGAATATCTCCAAACATGTATTTATGTGACTGGTAATAATTAGGGGTACATGATAGCATTTTTGCCTTATCATTATTACCCAAACTGAGCTGAGAGGCACCCTGTTTTTTCTTCTCCTGAATTGCCTGTGTTCTAATTAAGAGGGATGGGGAAAGGCAATACCTAAGAAAATAATTACAGATTCTTTTTGCTTCCTGTGGACCTTGTAGCTCACTGCCAGTTAACCTTGCTCCTTTCTGTCTCAGTGCCTGCAAGAAGGGAATGGGGCAGGCTGGTGTGAGATGGGGCCTTGTAGGTCACAATAAATAAGGGGTTCCCTGGGGAAGATGAAAAAGTCCTAGAGATGGATGGTGGTGATGGTGATACAACAGTGTGTATATACTTAATGCCACAGAACTGTACACTTAAAAATGGCAAATTTTATGTTATGTATATTTTACCACGATTAAAAAAAAAACCCAAACACAGTGGTTCTGAAAGTGTAGTTTCAAATCATTAGTAGCAGCTTCACCTAGGAACTTGTTAGAAATGCAGATTCCCAGCCTCCACCCCAGCACTGTTGATTCTGAAAGTAGAGGTAGGAGTCCGCAGTGCTTTGTGTTAACAAGCCACTCAGGTGGTTCTGACACACACTGATGTTTGAGAATCACAGCATTACAGCATTTTGTTTTAATCCCTAGAGCTATGAAAAACTATTGTAAAGTTTTATAGAATATCTTCATGCCCTAGTAACTGCATAAAGTTGCCTTGGTGAGAAATTCTGACCACTTTAGGGGTAAAATTGAAAAGTGCTATGGAAATGTTTTGAAAATTACTAGTTTAAGTAGCGCTTCAAAAAACAAACTTAAGATTTAGAGGGCCTGCTGTGTTTCAAGCGTCTTACCAAATGCTCTCACATTTGTTTTTCCACTTAACCCTCAAATCAGTCCTGGTGCAGTAAATACTACATTATCCACATTTAAAATGAGAAAAGGAGCGGAGATGGATTACACGGTGATTGATCTACTTTCCTCCTGGTGCACACTTACTACCACTAGGTGGCAGTGGTGGGGTGGTTACCCAGACCTGGGCAAGGCCTTCTGGGATTACAGACAGAAAATGAAATAAATGTGGCCCCTTATGAAAGAAATCAGAGGGCAAATAACCATAATCTTTATATAAACAGGTTCCAATTTCTGGTATGTAAGAGGATCTCTGAAAATCCACTCCTGTATAAAAGCAATGAGGGGCACCTAGGTGGCCCAGTGGGTTAAGCATCCGACTCTTGATCTCAGCTCAGGTCATGATCTCAGGGTTGTGGGATGGAGCCCTGCATCGGCTCAGTGCCTAGTGCGGAGTCTGCTTCTCCCTCTCCCTCTGCTCCTCCCCTGCTCACACACACTCTCTCTCTCTCAAATAAGTAAAATCTTAAAAAAAATAAAAGCAATGAAAACACTGTGAAAAATTCTTAAAATCAATTTTTTCAGAACTAGTAAATAACCAGAGGCTTGTGACAATCTGAGTAGCATTTATCCAAGAAAAATGACTTAAACATGGTAAGAACAGCAAGCTTTATAATAGCTTTAACAGTTTTCTATCTCCTGTCAGCTTCACAGTAGCCTTGAAAATGAATAGCCTCTCAATGAAAACCTGCAGTTCTAGCAGGCACTGAAGAGAATGGATTTGGAGCTCCCTAAAATCCCCAGCCCCCAAGAATTGTTACAATTAGCTTGTCTGGCACTTCCCTGGAAACTCCCACTCACTGGGCTTGCCTGGTTTTCACCTGACTCAGCTAATTCATTGGGAACAGCTTCTCCCGACGCACCCCAGAGCACGCTGCAACAGGCACATGAAGCCCTTTGGCAAAGGCTGGCAAACTTGCTGGTGGAAAGCATCGAAGGACGTCCCTGTCCAATGGTTAGGTAACCACTAAGCTAATACAACATAGATAGAATACAAGGGACTATAGATTAATGGAATAGAATTGAGAGTCCAGAAATAAACCCTCACATTTATGGTCAATTGATTTTCTATATTGTGCCAAAACAATTCAACAGGGGGAAGAATTGTTTTTTCAACCAATGGTGCTAGGAAAACTGGATATCCACCTGCAGAAAAATGGAGGTGGATCCTTTCCACACATAATATACCAATATTAGCTCAAAATTGATCAGACCTAAATGTTAAAACTAAAACAATAACATTCTTAGAAGATAACATAGAAGCTTTTGTGACCTTGTATATGACACCAAAAGCTCAAGCAACAAAAGAAAAAAAAAATGGATAAGTTGGGCCTCATCAAAATTTGAAACATATTTCTGGGATGGTGAAAATCTTTTGGAATTAGATGGTAGTGGTCAGTACACAACTTTGTGAATAAGCTAAAAACCACTGAATTATACACTTTAAAAGGATGAATTTGGGGCACCTGGGTGGCTGAGTCGGTTAAGCATCCAACTCTTGTTTTTGGCTTGGGTCATGATCTTAGGGTCACGGGGAGTCCACTTTAGATTCTCTGCCTCTCCCTCTGTCCTTCCCCCCCAAAATAAATAAATCTTTTAAAAAAAAATAACTTTTATGATACAGAGTTATGTATGTGTCAGTAAGTGTTATTTTAAAAATCTTTACACAAATATAAACATATGCCCATATAAAGTCTATAGAAGGGGGTGCCTGGGTGGCTCAGTCGTTAAGCATCTGCCTTCAGCTCAGGTCATGATCCCAGGGTCCTGGGATCGAGCCCCGCATCGGGCTCCATGCTCAGCGGGGAGCCTGCTTCTCCCTCTCCCACTTCCCCCTGCTTGTGTTCCCTCTCTCGCGGTCTCTCTCTCTCTGTCAAATAAATAAAATCTTAAAAAAATAAAATAAAATATAAAGTCTATAGTAGTATCTTTTAAATTGTTACATTTAAATTTTTTTAACAGCAAGAGAAAAAAAGTGAAGAAATCATGTTTGTCACCAGCTTTGGGAAGTCCACCTCTAACCATATTTTACTCCTATTCCCTCTTTTGCCTCCCCTTATTGCTCCAACTCGGAAGCTACAAAGATATCCAAGTTGAAGTTTGGAACTGCAAAGGTACAGACTATTTGTCTACTAACAAATAGATTTTAAAAACTACTTGAACTTTCCTGTGAGCTTTTATCCACATAGCTGTGAGAGCACATTCTTCTTGCATTAAAGGCAAGTCTTGGGCATTCCTTTTTTGGTTACACAGAGCATTAGGCAGTGCCAGGACACTAATCAGATTTATCACTGGTGCCTTTCCAGCTTTCTTTTCTGTTCCATTGTACTTCATAGCGCTCCCCTTTTTCCATGTTCTAGGACTGTAGGGCGCTTCTGATTCTGAATCCTACACCAGCCTTGGTCTCTCTCTTGTACCATGACTCCCATACTCAGAATCACCCCCCCTTTCCTCTCACCCTCATCAAAACTATTTCTGGCTGTCTCTGCTTTGACTTCTGATTAATTATGACTGATTTAAAAATTTCATGCTAAGGCTGAAGGTAAAAGTGGCTAACTGAAACTAAGTTTTTTTTAAAACATTTATTTTTATTTTAGAGAGCATGAGCAGGAGGGGCAGAGAGAGAGGAAGAGAGAATCTCAAGCAGACTCCAAGCTGAGTGAAGAGCCCAATGCAAGCAGGGCTCAGTCTCACGACCCTGAGCCAAAACCAAGAGTTGGACGCTTAACCGACTGTGCCCCCCTAGGCGCCCCCTGAAACTAAGTTCTTAAGCATACATTTGTTTTAAGAATGAATGCATTTCCTAGTTTTGTTCACTGAGAAGGCATGGAAACAATGACAAACTCAGTAACAATGAGTCTTCCTAAGGCATCTCTAAAAATACTTCTTCTTTAAAGGAACCAGAGCATACTAAAGGAATGTCTGATTCCAAATCAGGGGCAGAAAGCATTCAAAATGAATCTGTAATATCATGTCAGAAAGTGAGGAGGCTATCAATGATCACTGAGCACATGTTGAAAGTACTCAGGAGCCAACATAGAAGGGTCCCTAATGACTAAAAATGAGACTGAGTATCAAAAAGAAAAATGACTGAAATGGGCTGGGGTACATGTGTTAAAATGCAAGAGTTCTTTATGTTATTTCTATTCATTTTTTAAAAAGATTTATCCACTTATCTGAGAGAAAGAGTGTGCATGTATAAGAGTGGGGAGGGGCAAAAGGAGAGAATCTTTAAGCAGACCTTCTGCTGAGCGTGGAGTTGGACATGGGGCTCAATCCCACAACTCATGAGATCATGACCTGAGCCATAACCAAGAGTTGGACCCTCAACCAACTGAGCCACCCAGGTGCCCCCGCCCCGTGTTATTTTTAAACAAAAGATCACCTGTGGAGGCTGCAAGGAAAGCAATCCATTAATTTGAAAACTGGCAAAGGGAAAGAACCAAGCATTTATTCCACATTTCTTGTGGACTTTTACCTTAGGATAATCAAATAGTTAATGTAGAATAAGACCATTTTACAACCCATATTGAAATAATAGATCTAGGTAACATCATCAATGTCTGCTAAAAACATTAAATGAAAGGTTGAGGGAGGTCTTTATAAGGTATGAGTCAGACTGATACAGTAGGATCAGTATAGTAGGATACAGTAGGAAGTACGCAGCACCACCTGTGCATGTGCTTGCTAAAAATTCTAACCTAAATCTGATGAAGCCTCAAAAATCTGTTTATAAGAAAAAGAACTTAGAAGAATATGTTAAACAACACCAAGGGGATACCATCCCCAAAATCCCAAATGAGGGAAATTCTGTAGAACTAATGACCTAGCTTCTTCAACAAATAACAAGAAAGGAAGGGGAGATCTCTACAGGACACATCAACCATATTCAGTGTGCCCCTATTTTGAATAAACCAACTATTAAAGAAATTATAAGCCCATTGGGGAAATTTATTTGATCATAATATGCTAATATCAAGGATATAATATTTTTTAATTAAGCTAATGGTATTCTGGATAATGATTTTGAGAAGTTGCTGTTTTGAGATGCATACTGAAGTATTTATAGATGAACTAAATAGGATGTTTGGGATTTGCTTTAAAATGATTCAGTAGGAGGTCACCTGGGTGGTTCAGTCAGTTGAGCATCCAGCTCTTGATTTTGGCTCAGGTCATGATCTCAGGGTTGTGAGATTGAGTCCTATGTTGGGCTGTGCGCTCAGCACAGAGTCTACTTGAAGATTCTCTCTTCCTCTCCCTCTGCCCCTTTCCCAACTCTCTCACTTTCTCTGTGTCTCTCAAAAATAAATAAATCTTTAAAAATAAAAAAATAATTCAGTAGGGAGTTGGGGGGGTGTTCAGATGAAACCATATTTATTGGCTTAGTTGTTGACACTGGGTGGTGAGTACAATGGAGATTTATAATACTGATCCCTATGTGTACTTAGAATTTAGATTTTTAAAATTATATATATAATACAGTTTTATACATTTTTAAATATATAATTTAAAAATTTTACACAATTCATGATTACATCTAAATTTGATTTCCAGTTGGAGAATTATGGCTTCAGTGGAAGAAGGCTTTCTTGAACCTCTTGCTGGCCATTGCAGCCTACCCAGAATTTACCAGAGTAGTATTGACAACTTGGCATCCTGGTTTATCACTTGTGGGAGGTTCTAATCTTTACCTAAACTGCCCAGTGCTATAGTATGTAATATTTCCACCAGAACCATTGTTATGACAAGATACATGTCAGAAGTACTTTTATAAAACTTACAGCTGATAAAATGTTTATAGTATAAATTTTTTTCTTTTTCTTTTTAATATTTTATTTATTTATTTGACGGAGAGAGAGAGAGAGAGACAGTGAGAGAGGGAACACAAGCAGGGGGAGTAGGAGAGGGAGAAACAGACTCTCCACCCAGCAGGGAGCCCAATGTGGGACCCGATCCCGGGACTCCAGGATCATGACCTGAGCCAAAGGCAGACGCTTAACGACTGAGCCACCCAGGCGCCCCTATAGTATAAATTTCTAACTTATAATATAAACATGTATATTTTAAAATAGGACCAAGTATCATATTTTAAATACGTGTGTCTTACATAGAGTAGTATATTCACTTTTTAAATGAGTTAATTTTTATAAATGAAATATATACTCTGTAGGCATTTTTTATTTTGAGACAACATTAGATTTTCTTTCTCTGAAACATTTTTCTGTTTTTTCTAGGAAGTTATTTTAGGTTATATGAAAGAGGTGCTTCCTCATCTCTAAGACTTAGCAGAAACTCCGACTTGAAGAGAATAAATGGATATTGTGCCAAACCACAAGAAAGTCCAAAAGCTCCACCCTGTAAGTTTTTATTCATTTTTCCAGTTATAGACTAAGCAGTTCCCAAAGAGTGAAACAACTTGGAATCAAAAGAACCTAAAAGACAGGTTGTCCCAGGGGTTCCTATGTTCTACCCTATCTTATAGTTCATGCCTCCCAAATTGTACTTATATTGGCTCATATGAAGCAATGCTTTCTTCATTTTCCTCATCTGTCATTTTTATCTCTTGTTTCCAGGATTAGATTGGAGCTTTTTGTTGGAGAATAGAGGCATCAAATGAAGTAGTGATCTAGAATTGGTCTTTTAAGGAACCCTAAAGATGAACCAAATTGGGAAATGATATTTTAGGTACAGTATAACTAGGGCTAGCCTCTGGCTTGGGCATTAATTTCAGCCATCGTTAGTCTTATTCTTAACTCAAACCCTTGTCACTGTCCACTGTGGAAACAAGGAGTATAATATATAAACTGTAGGGTCCCATGAGCTATTTGCTTCTTACTTCTTCATGGGAGTATACTAGGGTCAGGCAGGTCTTGGTAAATAGAAAAGAACTATCCTCAAAGAATATTTATCAAGAGCTTAAAAATGTTTATACCCTTCAACCTGGTATTTCATTTCTGGGGATCTAGCCTCAGGAATAATCCCTATATGTAGAAAAAAGCTCTGAGTGTAAAGATGTTCCCATATTTTATATGTAATAGGAAAATGAGAACTAATCTAAATGTCAGATAATCTGGGAATGATTAATCAGGTATGTTAGATCTACTTGATGGGATTGTGCAGCTGTTGGAAATGGTGCTTGTAAATACCATGTATTGGCATGGAAAATGTTTGTCATAATGTCAGTGAACAAAGCAGGATACAGAAGTTTATATCGTGTGTAAGCATAGCATGATACACATATAAATATATAAATTTATATAAATACACATATAAATCCCCATACTTACGGGGATAAGACTTAGGAAACACTACCAAAATAGAAATACAATGATTATGCTATGACAGGAGCATTAGGGATAGTTTTTATCTTCTTTTTTTACATCTATACTTTCCAAATTGTCTTTAATGTACTTAAAATGAAAACAACAAAAAAATAACAACTATAGAGCTATGCCAAGTGCTGGAAGGGTTAAAAGATAAAACTACAGCAATGCTATTTCTGTACTTCTAAACCTCTTTTCTCACCATCAGTTTTTTATGGATTTTTTTCCTAGTGACTTTCCAGTTCCTTTTGCTGTTGCATTCTGAATAAGTGAAAAGAACAGCACAAGCAAAGGTGTGGAGGTGGGAATGAGTATGTCGTGTAGGCAGCAGTGAAGGAGATGGTCTGTCTGCAAGAGATGTAGGCAGTACATGGAAGTTGGATGAGATTATCTCCAGGGTCCTTTCTAACCCTAACATTCTGTGATTCCCTAACTTTTTCTGCTCCTTTAGTGACTTCTCCTTTTTTTGAAAGACTTTCTCTTCCAGTCTGCTGTTGTGTGCCTTTCTTATTCGTCTGCCTCTTTGGCCACTCCATTTTCCTCTGCTGCGCCTTTCTCCTGTCTCCTCTCTTGGGTCTTTATCACCTTCACTGGCTCTCCCTTTGCACCAATGATTATCTCAACTTTGACTTCATTAATGAAACCTATTCAGATGGCATAAATTCAGACTCGATATTATATAAAATGCCATTCATGCCTTTTCTTTTCCTAACTGGTTCTTTTCACAGTCTCCTTATCTTGGTTAACAGTACTGCTGTTGTCTTACTCCTTCAAGTTTGAGGTTCTTCTTTGATTCCTTCCTTGTCTTAATTTAATCAGCCTCCAAATCCTTTCAGTCACCTTCAGATGGACTTTTTTGTCTCTGTTCTCACCGTTACAACTCCAGTTCAGACCATACCACCTTTCTTGCATTACAACCTCCCATTTGAACTTGTTGCCCACTCTGTCCTATCCTTCCTTTCTCTCTTCCATCTATTATGCAGATTAATCTTCTAAAACATTAACTTCTTCCTTTCTCTCTTCCATCTATTATGCAGATTAATCTTCTAAAACATTAACTTCTTCCTTGCTTCAAAGTGTACAGTGATTCCGAAATCAGGTTTAAAAAGCTTAGCCTGGCATTCAGGGTCTTTTGTAATCTTATTTTACCTTATAACCTTTTTCTTTTTCTACTGAAGTCAAATAAGCTTCTCATTGTTCCCTTCTTAGTTCTTCTTAACCTTTATATCTTTGTTTAACATGGTGTTCTTTCAACTTTCAATGGCTAGGAAATAATACTTTTATTTTACCTCAGTCTCTACAGAATTTTGGAACCTCGTTTGAGAAATGAGGCATCCTAAGAAATTCCATTCAAATAAAGCTCTAATTAGCTTGAGGTTTCTCAATGTTTCTGTTTCATGAATAGCTAAAGAGCATAAATAGCATGTTTTTAATTGCTAAATTTGAGAGTTATAAGCTCAAATAAGGAATCTTGTCTTGTTTTTCTCATAGACACTTACAGCCACAGAGTGCCATTACACAAACCTACACACTGGGAGAGGAAGATCCTGGTATGGTCAGGTCGCTTCAAAAAGGAAGATGAAATCCCAGAGACTGTCTCGTGAGTACTAAACATAGGGGTTATAAGCAGCTTTTTCTTTCTCACTGATTTCAAAGGCAAAACAGTTCCTCTGAGTCTGACTATTTAAAAACTTTCAACCAAATTTTAGAATAGTTTTCACTTCTCAAAATGTTTCCTCTTTGGCAAGTACTTGCAGTAAAAACAGTGCTGGAAAATCTTGTATCTTATCATTGATATGTTATGTTGTGCCTAGTGGAGACCTGTCAGGTACTCTGAAGTCAACTGATTGATTTCCTCTCCGAGCTACAGAAATGTGACTAAGCAGTGATATTCACTGTTCTTAGCTTATTTTTAATCTGGGTATATCAGTTAGGTACCATTGACAATAAATAATAGTTATATTCTACAAAACCCACTAAAGTATTCAACAATAGGCATAAAAGTATTTAAGAGCAACATATTCTCTTTCTGGGATCCCAAAAAGCATGCTGCCTGTCCCTGTCACCAACTTCCTTAAACCCAGCCCTAGCTCGGATCTTGGGACTTTTTCAGAGTCTGTGGATAAGTATGGATTCCTCTAACCCAGGGTTTCTCAACCCCAGTGCTATCAACATTTTGGGCCAGATAATTCTTTGTTGGTGGGAGCTGTTGTGTACATGGTAGGATGTTCAGCAGCACCCTTGCTTGGCCTTTTCATCCCCCAGATGCCAGTAACACTCAGTGTAATAGGTCTCCAGACATTGCCAAATGTCCCCAGGGGGGTCAAAAAACAAAAAACAAAAACAAAAAAAAACCCTGACTGAAGACCACTGCTCCAGCCTGATGTTAAAGACCCTGATTGATTTGCATCTTGGCCAAGAGAGATGCTGAGAAGCAGGTGCAATCTCCCCTGTGGGGCGTCATCCTTTTCAGAGACAGGGACTTGGGACAAAGCTCCTAGACATTCCCTTCTGGTGAGAAACTGTTCCTGGACCTTCTGGCTTCTGGTTTCAAGGCATGATTTTAAACGATCTGAGTTCATTCAGGGTATCTTTTCCCAGGAAGAGAAGTGTGATTTGCTTTTTTGTTTACAAGGGCTTTAACAGCCATTCTGCCTCTGCCTATCAAATTAAATAGCACATTATTTTCACTAAAATTATTTCAGCAGGAAAGCCCCGGTCCTTCTTAGCTAAAGTGACAGTGTACTCTCCTGGAAAACAAAAGCAAGCTGGAAATAACAATGATATTAAGTTCCTTTTTTTTTTTTTGAGATTTTATTTATTCATTTGAGACCGAGAGATAGGGAGCACGAGCACGGGAAGACGCAGAGCGAGAGGGAAAAGCAGACTTCCCGCTGAGCAGAGAGCATGACGTGGGGCTCGATCCCAGGACCCTGGGATCATGACCTGAGCCGAAGGCAGACGCTTAACCGCCTGAGCCACCCAGGCGCCCCTGATAATAAGTTCTTGCGTGTGTCTTAATTTCTTCCTGAATATTCCAGGAGAAAACAAGCTGCTGCATACCCATGGTCCTAATAGGTGCTATATAGATTTTACCATGGAACACCTTCCTCAGTCTGCCTTGGGGGGTGGTTCCAAGATCCCCCTCAAGCCCAAATTACTACCGAGTCACCCTAGAATGTTCTGCTCTGAGCCTGGACAAGTGTTCATCCATATGCTGGTAGTTCTGAACAGGCACTGCTTAACTTGTCCATTCTGATTGCTTCCTATAGCATGGAGGGCAACCTCATGACCTTATTTAAATGCATTTTACTTTTTTAATGTAAAATACTTTTAATGTATAATAATACATTATATGCATAATAATACATTATATATATATAATTTTTTTAAATTTTAATATATAAAAAAATTTTTTTTTAAGAGAGAGAGAGCACTGGCACAAGAGTGGGGTGGAGGAGGGGCAGAGGGAGAGAGAGAATCCCAAGCAGACTCCACGTTCAGTGAGGAGCCCGATGTGGGGCTCGATCCCACGACCCGGAGATCATGACCTGAGCCAAAATCAAGAGTTGGATGCTTAACTGAATGAGCCACTCAGGGGCCCCAAAATGTAGAATACTTCTAATGAAAAGTAAAATATATTACTTTTCAGGAGTATCACAGCACTTTAATTGGACATGCCAGTTCACATAAAATATTGTCAACATGGGTAGTTAGTTTATGGTTGGTGGGCTCTCAGATGCTCTTAATAGAGCAATTCACTGTTCTTAGCAATTGTCCCTGGTTCCTCTCACCACCCTGCAGGCCCAGCTTCAGTGCCTGGAGAACTCCGTTTACATTGCTGCCTCACTGGGTCCCAGCTCTTATATCACAATGTCTATGCTTTCAGGCTTCTCCTACCACCTGCAATGCCTGGACCCTGTGCCTCCTTCCAAGCATTTTTATTATTTATTTTTTTTTTTTAAAGATTTTATTTATTTATTTGACAGAGAGATAGAGAACACAAGTAGGCAGAGGGAGAGGGAGAAGCAGGCTCCCCGCAGAGCAGGGAGCCCGATGCGGGACTCGATCCCAGGACCCTGGGATCATGACCTGAGCGGAGGGCAGCCGCTTAACCGACTGAGCCACCCAGGTGCCCCCAAGCATTTTTAAAGTACTTTTTTCCTCCTGATTTCAAAAGTAATGTGTGTTAAAAATCTGGGGAAAAAAAGAAAGGAAACACGGTAGTTAGCACTTTCATCCCATCATCTAGAGATAATCACTTCCTATTTACACCCCTACTGACTAGGCCAGTGCTGCGTCAAGGGTCCACTTGGACTCTTCGTGCCTTGCCCTGAGGATGTACTAGACTCACGTAACAGAACCACAGCTCACTGCCTACATACAGAATCACAAAGGTGGAGTGGCCTTCTCTTTAGACTCTTCCTTGGTAGGCCTCTTAGCTTTCACACAGAATGATAATCCAGTCCTCAATTTTCTGTTAAGGCACCTGGGTCTGCATTCAGTGGACAGGTTCAAAGAAGTACTTGCCAAAGAGCACAGTCTCAAGTTCACTGTCATGCAGTTTCAGCAAAACATTAGTTAAAAGGTAAACATTAAGGGAGCATTGCTTAAAGGATCTTTCTGCTGTTTCAGATAGTCTCTGGAATCTATTCCTGGTTCTAAATCTAAGTATTAGATTTAGATTATTAAATCTATTCCTGGTTCAAGGCAGAGAGCAAAAACTTGGGTATAAAGAGCATATTGTTTAACTTTCTCCCACATTTGTTTTCTGAATTGTGATTTGTGTTGAAATACACGAAACTCATGAAGCTCATTGGAATATCTGTTGTCAGGATATTGTTAGACAATCACTGGATCATATAACATCTTCTTAAGAACCCCAGGAAGAAACAGCTCCTATTTTCACTTTTAGCATTGGCTACTGATGTGAAACTTGAAAGCCAAAATTGGGGACCACCATAGCAAGCATAGATTAATATGCTTTGCCTTTTTTCCCCCTTTGTTCCTGGATCCACTTTCTGTCTTCACGCTTTCTTCTCTTTTTCTTACTTTTAAGTTTGTGCTATCTTACTGGATGTTATTAGTAAGTTTAAAGTGAGTTGTAAAAATGCCTCATCTTCCCCAAAATCCTACAAGATTTCCAGGCCCCCATCTTTTTTTTTTTTTTTTCTATTTGTGGTACCACTCCACTTCTGATTTGTGGTACACAGAGTTTTATTTCCTACTGGCCACTTCAGAAAGAGAAAAGTTAACTTTCTCTCATAATCTCATTGTGTTACTAGGTTTGAGATGCTTGATGCTGCAAAGAACAAGATCCGGGTGAAGGTCAGCTATGCAATGATTGCCCTGACAGTGGCAGGATGCTTCTGGATGGTTATTGAGGGCAAGAAGGTGAGCATGGACTGCCTCTCTGTCTCTGTTTTCTACAAAGGATCTAAAGGAAATTAGGGGTTCACCCTCATATTTATTCTCTTGAGAAGAGGGGGCTACTTTCTACATGAGAAATGATAAGAAACAAAATGAGACACAGCAGGGACAAACCTGGGATGTCATGCCTGGGCATAAATAGCATATCCTAATTTTGGCAAGGTAAAGGACTAAATTAGTTTTGCATAAAGTAAAAAAAATCGTTTAGTTATCACAGATGTCATAAATAATGTGAAGCCAGAAAAATGTCCCTGGTGTATTTAATGACGACACCGGCATGTCTGTAAAGCACTTCCAGTACATGGGCATATTTATCCACGCTCCAGCTGCCTTAGCCCTGGTAAGCCTTCTAGTCACTGGATTTGAAGCTCAGCCACACTGGGCCATATGTGTAAGGACTAGCTCCTAAACAAGTACAGAGGCAGTTAAGGCAGAAATATTTGTTTTAACCTACATCATTATTAATAGCTATCATTAATTGAATACTCAGTGTCTTCTAGGCACTTGGCTTTTCTTTCATTTGAACCTCACAATAGCATGACAAAACAGGTACTATTATTAGGACCTCATTTATAGATGAGGAAACATGGCTTAGAAAGCTCTGCTACTTTGCCCAAGGTCACACATCTCCTAAATGGCAGAGCCAGAGTTTGAACCTAGACCTAATTGAGGTGATAGTGAAATTGCTCCCACTTACTAAGGGCCCATTATATAGCAGGCACTGTTAAACTCACCACAATACCCTGAGAACCTAAGCAGTAGGTTCTCTTATTACCCATACTTTATAAAAGAGGAACCTGAAGCTTAGAGATACTAAATCATTTTCCCAAAGTCACATACCTAGTAAGTGGCAGGATAAAAATTTAGAGCCAAGTTTGCAAGTTCCCAAACTCATATAATACTATCTTGTGATTAAAATATAGGGTTTTTTTAATATGCAGCAGCACCGGTCAAACACTTATTTTAATACCATGTCTAATTTTATATATCACAGCTTCCATGTACAAAGAGATGTCTTATATCTATTATCAGATATTAAAGAGGTTCTTCTACCAACTCAGCAGTAACTGACTTCCCTTATCCCCAGTGAGTGCAGAGTAAAAGGAAATGAACTTCTGGCTCTCTTCAGACTTCTGGAGTGGAAAATACTGACCATTTAGACTGACCTTATGGGAGCATGAAGGACAAGTGTGCAGGACTGAGTGAAGTTCTTTTGACATCTCTGTTCTACCCCACTTCAGATTTTCTTCTGGTTTCCTCTTTGACTTCTCATGCTTAGTTCTCAGATTGAAACCTACAGAAGCATGTGGACAGGACATAGGGGCTTCTAGAATTCCAAGAAGTCTGCATTGCTTTTGTATACTTGATTATACTAAGCTGAGTCTAAATACTCTAGAAACAAGTTACCCCTTGGGATTTCTTCTAGCCTCATCTAAGGGTATACACCATGTACTTCAAGAGAGTTTCTCTCCTTTATATGCCAGAAAACCATCTCATTTGTTTTACGTGGAACTATCGATTTCTTACAAGTTGGTAAATGTTACTAGAATGAAGAACTTTTAGACTTACTGCTATTTGGAAGAGAAAATTAGCCATCATATTTTGTCCTCACCATCAACTTACCATTCCCGTTCTCCTCTCCCTTCCCATACCTAATTCGTTACATGTGAAATTACACAGATATAAGAAAATCCCTCCTTATATATAGGGTGCTAGTTTATTTGGTATAGAACTTTTGAAACTGGTCTGCTTATATAAGCTTCACAGGCATGTAGCAGGTCACATGGAGGGAAACAAGGGAAGAGGGTGGTTGTCTCTCCCCCACTGCTGTTTGCTGTCAAAGGATGGAGCAGTGGGATAGATACTGCTGAGAGTCATCAATCACAGTATTTGGTAAAGTCTGGGATCCCCAAAGCTGAATATTTTTGGTAAAAGAGGAGTAAGGAGTTAGAAGGGTATGAAAGTATACAAATGAGTTGGGGAAGGAAAAATGGTAGCAACAAAGAAAAGGAAAAGGAAAAAAAGGATAGAAATGGAAACAAAAAGGTATTCAATACTAAAGAGAGGAAAAGGGAAAAGATAAGGGAAGAAGCTAGATTTAAAGAAACAGGCCAGAAAGAAAGAGAAGGTAGAGGGTGTGGCATTTCTCTTGTGCGTGACTGGATGGGCTACTGTAGGACTGTGCAGTTTTAGAGGAAGCAGAAGGCACACGGAGGGGGCTTCTGGGCTCAGTGTGCCCATGGCAGAGCACTCTGGGCCTGCGCTGCCCTAGTTAATCAGCTGACATCAGTGTAGGGTAATGACATTCTTCCCAAACCCACATAAATAATCACTTGTTCAAATTTGTTTCACTTTAGGCTGTCAAAAGAAACGAGTCTTTAACAAGGCTGAACTTAGAAAAAAAAGCTCGCCTGAGAGAAGAAGCAGCTCTGAAAGCCAAAACAGAGTAGCAGAGGTATCCGTGTTGGCTGGATTTTGAAATTGCAGGAATAATGTTGCAGCAATTAGCCTGTATTAAAAAGAATACAGTATGAGGATCCATTTCATGAAAGTGTGGTTTGCACAGACTTATAATTTCCCCCATTTCTGATATAGTGGGACAAATAAATTTCCTTAAATGGCTTGTCTATATTTTTGTGGCTTGGATCCAGGTTAAATGCAGCCTTTCAGCTTTTTGGAGAAAATGAATGAAAAATGGGGCAACTTATTTAAACTTTAATATTAACTCTTCTTTAGAGAGTCAGAAACCATATCTTATTTTAATTTCCATTACCAAAGTGATTTTCTCTGCAGAAGCCAAAATGGCTTCTAGTTCTTTATTTCTCTCTCTTGTGTACTCATTTCTAGAGAGATAAGGAAGACCAGCTGAGTACACTGCCCAGGTGCATCTTGGAGAGCTAACCTCCCCAAATGCAGTGGTGCTTCTTGAGAGCCCTGCGAAGCAGCCCGATCAAACTCTGCCATCTTTGGGCATGCTGGCAGACAGAGGCTTGTCAGAGAGCAGTCTTGGAAAAGGTCCCTGTAAGGTGATGAGAGTGGTCTGGCCACAAGTTTTTGAGAACTCTGAAATCCCAGCACCATGAAGTTGCTTGGGGCCAGTAGTCACCTCTTCTACTCCATAGCTTAGAATTCCCAATTGGTCCTTTTCCTTTTACCTTTACCCTAAATTTCTCAATTATGAAAATCTTTCAAATGCATTTTCTTGTAAGTTTTGAAAGATAAGCTTTTGCACATGGTTATGTATTTCATTTACACTTTGGGATGTCAAGCCGTCTCATATTTAGGTATGGATGCTGGTTTCTATTTTAAGTGTTTCATATATTCTCACATGCCTCATATTAATGGATGACATGGACGACAAGTCCTCGTAGCCATCCCAACCTGCTAGTTTTCTCCAGAGGATTATAACAGATAGTAATATATGCAGCTGCATTAACTTGATTTAATAAACTAAGTAAAATGGAATGCACCATATAATTTCATAATCTGATGTTAATGATGTCTGTGAATATACTTTGAGTAATTTGACCTTAGCTTTTTAGATACCGAGTTCTTTGATTTTAGTGTACTTCTTTTAAAAATAAGTAATTTTTCTTCATAGAACACTATCATTTTTAACTTCTAAAGGAGTATATTAAAGTGTTATCTTGGAGATTTATTGTAAAAAAAAATGTTTCATTAAACCAAAACTCACAAATGTTACCATGCAGCAAGAATTTTCATGATCATTTCTCATTTTGTGTCATTCTCCTGTTCAGTTACTTAGAGTAACTACCTCTTTATGGGTTAAATATAAATTTCTTGGCCAGAATTGTCTCTGTCTAATCCCAATTCTCCCACTACCCTCACATAATACCTTTTTGGCAGTCATCTTACTAATAACTCTAATACCTTATATTTCTCAGAACTTGTCAAGCAAATCATATTTAATGAGCACGGTTATACTAAAGAATACCAAAAACATAAGACAGTTTAGCCCTGTTACTTTCAATTGTTGTACTATTTTTTGCTTAATTTCTAGATTTTTTTTTTCATGTTTATCATGTCTCTGTAGGTAAAGTGGGCAGAAACCATTTTCCACTTTATATTTCCTATAAGCCCTGTCTGAATATAAAGTTAATACGTGAGCCTATGGTCAGATACTTTTTTAATCAACAAAAGTAATAACAGTATGGGGACATGTCTCCAAATGTTTATTGAAAGTAGGCAAGGAATGAATAAAGTGGTGGTGGTATAATTCATTGTCATTCATCAAACATTACCTTAATCCCTTATATATATATATATATATATATATAAATATTGAGAATACAAAAATGAATAAAACATACTTCTTTACAGAGCTCATAACTTACAGAAACATGGCCCATGAAACTGTTACAATACAAACTGGTAAAAGATATATTCTGAACTTTATATAACAGTAGCTATAGAAAGAAACCAAACCTAACTTAGCTGTCAGTTGTGGTTGGAGTCAGGCAGGCAGTGCTGGTCCACAAGTGGTGGTTTCTGAACTGAGTTTGAAGCATGGGTAGGAGTTACTAGGTCAGACACATAGTGAAAGAGAATAGCCTCACCATTTAGACATTTAGCTTGCTTGATAATTATGAGGCACAATCTGACCAGGATAGTGAGAAGTCCCTCAACAAAATGCCATTTATCATGTTTTGGTTTACTTTTAGTTTTTATCTCCATAAAGATCTTAAAATGTTTAACAGACCTAACCGTGACTTATTTTTCCCAATTTATAGACTTGATTCCATGGAACCATTTCATGTGTGAGTGGCAGCTGCCATACATCTCCATTCCACCTAATCCCAGGCTTACGTTCTTACTCATCTGATCTCCCAAACCGGGAACACGAGTTATTCCAAACTCCTGCTCCCTTCATTTAATCAGTCATCCTATCTTGTAAACCTTACTTCTAAATATTTCTCAAATACACTGAGAGGAACAGAATGGGAATCTGTTCAGGGATAGACATAGGAGTTAATACCAGACCTGAAGATTAAAAGTCAGAAGCCGTAGGTTCTAGACTTGCTTTTCCAGTTGTCTTGCTTTGTAAATTTAGGTTATAGGTCTGAAATATTATAATCTAAGAAAATGTTTTTTTTGTTTTGTTTTGTTTTTAAAGATTTTATTTATTTATTTGTCAGAGAGAGAGAGAGAGTGTGAGCACAAGCAGGCTCCCTGCCGGGCAAGGAGCCCAATGTGGGACTCGATCCCAGGAGCCTGGGATCATGACCTGAGCCGAAGGCAGACACTTAACCGACTGAGCCACCCAGGCATTCCCCCCTCTTTTTTTTTAAGATTTTATTTATTTGTCAGAGAGAGAGAGAAAGACAAAGTTAAAAAGAAATACAAAACCGGGGCGCCTGGGTGGCTCAGTCTGTTAAGCGTCTGCCTTCGGCTCAGGTCATGATCCCAGGGTCCTGGGATCGAGCCCCGCATCGGGCTCCCTGCTCAGTGGGAAGCCTGCTTCTCCCTCTCCCACTCCCCTTGCTTGTGTTCCCTCTCTCGCTGTCTCTTTCTCTGTCAAATTAATAAAATCTTAAAAAAAAAAAAAAAATACAAAACCATACCAAAATTAAGAGAAACCATCTTTTTAAATACGCTTTTTTTTTTTTTTTTTTTGCCAGCTTGGCTCTACTACTTGATTTCTAAAGGGTTTAGTAGTTACTCTTCCACAGTTTAATTGTTTTGTCATTTCCTAATGCTGCTGATGCAATGATGTTTTCTGTAGGATGACAAGCTGCTGAGATTACAACATCTGTATGACCTTGTAATTTCTGTACAATCTCTTTAGTCTGAAGGTTCCAAATGTAAACCAGATTATCTTCTGAACCAGACACAATCCATTTTCCACCAGTAACTGAAAAATCGGCAAATATGCAGTATTTCTCATTCTTATGACCAGTGTAGGTTTTCAGGCATCTGCCTCTGCTATAATCCCACAGTTTAAGAGTATTGTCCAAAGTTGCAATTAGAAGATATCTTCCATTTGGAGAAAATTTTACAAAAGAGATAGGAGGGTTATCATCATCAACAAGTGTTTTTAAACACTGACCTGATGCAGCATCCCAAATTCTACAGACACCATCATAGCTACCTGACACAATCAAGGACCCGCTACAATTAAAATGAACAGCAGAAACTGGGTCAGAATGAGCAGACAAAGTCTTGAGGCACTTTCCTGTTTTCACCTCCCATATTTTCACACTCTCATCAAAAGATCCTGAAATGATGAGATTGGATGGTGGATTGAAATTACAGCAAAAAACATAATTACTATGCCCCTTCAGCGTTTTCAAACATTTTCCAGATCTCACATCCCAAATCTTTAGCGTTTTATCATCTGAGGCAGAAACAAGGCGACTGGAATCTGATGACCAGGCAACATCTGATATTTCCAGATTGTGACCATAAAGTGTTTTCTCATACTTTCCATCATAGGCTCCCCAAATTATAATTACTTTGTCAGCAGAAGAACTTGCTAGCCATTCTCCATTAGGACTAAACTTAACCGATGATACTGCATCCGTATGCCCCACGAGAGTAAATTTAAGAGCATAGTTTGGTTTTTCAGACATTTGCTTGCTCCGATTGGCTGATAAGGGGAGGCTCGACTCTGCTTTAGCATCTCCTGCCTCCTTTGTCGCCATGGTTCTGAAGCTCCAAGTCAGTAGGTTAGGTAAGCGTCCGGCCCTGAACCAGGCAGCCCAATATTCTGACTTTCTGCCCAGCAAAATGAAGATAAAAACATCAGACTCAAAAATAAACGGTCTTTTAGTGATTATAATTTCTGGGCTGTCTTTAAACTACACTATACAACGATTCAGCAGCACGGCTTGGACCACTTCTCTTTTTTCCTTGCTTCCTCCTTCGTAAACAAATACTTGAGAAATAATACTAGAAGGGTCCAATGCGCTGTCGGCAAGTGAGGAATGTTTTGGGTATTTTGTGAAGGTATAAAGCCGTGCAAAGTGACGAGGGGCGTGGGTGATCTACAACAAGTATTTTTTCACCGCCCCTCCCCCAACTCTGAAACGTTTAGAACACTGAGCAAGCCTACCAGTCAGACAGACTTTCGGTACTTGAGCATGAATGAAACACCGCTTAAACAAACGATTTCAGGAAGTCAAAACAAAAAACAAAAACCTGCGTAGGCATCATGAATTGCGGCCCGGACGGGCTGCAGTCCGCGGATAAACACTGGGGCGCACCGCCGCGTCAATCCAACCCAGCTGGCAGGACGGCGGAGCGCATGTGCACTCCAACTTCGAGCCGACATGACCAATGGGAGAGGTCTGCCTGCGCTTGCGCAAAGGAAGGCGCCGGCGTTTCCTTCCGGTCTTCTTTGGCGGAGGTTGCCACACACAAATGCTGGACTTCTTCCTTCTCCGTGTGGGTAGGTGTATTGGGCTTCTCCCAGACCTGACTGACTAGCGTCGGTAGCGGTGAATGTTTCAAAGAACATTCATTTCTTTTTGGAAACCGTGTCACGAGAAAGAACTGAATTTTCCGATTCCCTTAGTGGAAAGTTAAGCCCACATTTGGCAGCTAGCTAGCCGTTCATCCCGGTGACTAAGCATCTGCTTCGCGGGCCTCTTTGGTTCTGCTCCTCTCTACTCTTGTGGTATAGAGCCTGGTGGCGTGTATTTAAGGCTGCAGATAGGCAAGGGGAGCTTAGCCGAATTTACGCCCAGATTATAAAGCTTCTGGTTTTAAAAGTTGCGTAAACGTTTCGGGAAGGAATGTGTTGTGGGCCTCCAAAAGCCCCTGCTTAGGACATGGTAGTGCCGTGGAAACGAGCAAACGTTTGTTTTAGCATTTCCTTATGCCTTAAACTTTCTAAGAGAAAAGGTCAGATCTGCATAGGTGCTTGAGACCGAAAAAGACCTAGAAGTTGGTGGAACGTGGTTAAGAAATATGTGAAGTTAACTTGTAATAGGTTTTAGAGAGTTTATAAAGTTTTAAGAAATGTTTAATGGCCCTGAGAGTGCTGTATAAAAATGTATGCTTTTCAGATTAAGTTACTATCTTTAAACAAGAATAGGTTTACCGGGGTGCCTTTCTGGCTCAGTCCCTAGATCATGCGGCTCTTGATCCTTTTGCTTTCCGAGTCTCGAGTTCAAGCCCCACCTTGGGCGTAGAGCTTACTTAAAAAGTTTACCAAAAAATTGGAAGCCTGGTGAGTTTCTACTTACCTGTAATTGCTCAATAAAGAGAGCTCAAGTGTGTTTACAAGGTTTCCCCCCTCTCCGAGCTGAAGTCTAGAGGCAAGTATCTTTTTTTTCTTTTTTTTTTTTTAACGTAAGCTCAAGAGTCGCGTGCTCTACCACTTAGCCAGCCAGGCGCCCCGCGGCAAGTATGTCTTGATGTTTTCTGTCAGCCAACAGTTAAAAGCATTTGGAAACAAATTCCCCTATCCTGTATTTATTAGGGATGATTGAAAGTCTGGCCTTTAAGTGAGGCACGACATAATTAAATCACCTATAATAATCGACTGTAGTGAAAACCTCATTACCTTAAGACGCTACTACTCTAGTTTGGAATTTGGCCAGGCATTGGACAAAAGCTTTAGTCTTAGCTAGTGCAAATTAATGGTATAACGATAACGTGGTGCTGGGAATAGGAAGAGCATCTTTTAAGTGGATTGGCACATCCATTTATATACATTAAATTAGGATGCTTCTTGGATATTTTTTAAGGCAAGGCCACCACGGACCTTCCCTCTGTAACATTTTAAAAAGAACTTTTCCCTTTTATGTATCTTAAAGTTCAGTTATGATAAACTCTGCCTCTTCTCTCTCCTTTCCTATTAGCCTGAAATCGTATGTTTTTTACTGGGAAGCTTAGAAACACTCTAAAACTCTGCATCAGTTGAGACTATTTTCATTTTTATTAACTCATTAAAAAATAAAAAAAGCTATAGAGAACACAGTGTAGGCTTGTTCCAAAGATTTTAATTTGTATTTTTCCAATAACTGTTCTGTGCACTGAGTAAAGAAAGAAGAAATTAGACAAGGTAAATTTGACATGAGGGCTAGGATGGGGTGTTGGTGCTGGAGTATATTCTAATAACCCACTAGAAATACCACAAAAATCAGAGGGACAGGGGACACAGTCAAGAATGTCTTGATAGGGGGTGCCTCGCTGGCTCAGTCAGTAGAGTATTCCACTCTTGATCTCAGGGTGGTGAGTTCAAGCCCATTAGGGGTAGAGTTTACTTAAAAAAAAAAAAAGTGATAGGAATATCCAGAAATAATTGTTCTTCAGATTTTCCCAGAATTTGAAGGAATTTCCACTATTAAAATCCATTTTTAGATGTCGGAATTTTTTGTTTACAAATAGCGTCAGGAATTTGTAAAGAAATTAAAGCTCTGAATATAACTAGGTAAATCTTTTTTTTATTAATCATGTTCTAATATTAATATGTAGTCCTGATATTGTGTCCTTATGAATTAGGCCTAAGAATTTTGTAGTTTAGGTCTTTGGGAGGAGGGGAGCATCAGCAATGTGGAGTGTGAGTAGGGAATACTGATACAGGTAAATCCAAAGTGGCAGAAACCATAATTAGAGCTGTGCATTTGCTGCTCTCAAGCAAAATTCCTCATACGGTCCTGTTTTTAATGATTTCTATTTTTGCTGCTTAGTCTTTACCAGATAGGTGATTTGGAAGTTTCCCTCTCTGTAGAATTCAATTTGTTTTCTTTAGAGTTCCCATAAAAGTTTTAGAACTGAAGGTCTCAATGGTTGAAAGGTTGATTTCCCTTCCCCTCAGTCAAGTTTGCAGATATGCTAAATAGAAATGCCACAAATAGGTCATTTTTTAAAATAGATTTTTTTGGTATCTATGTCAGGACTGAGATTAAGTCCTATTTTAAGGAATGTCTTGACCGACTCCCTTCATAGCAATTCCTAAGCAATTCCAGTTGAGCAGTCTTCAAAAGTCAAGCACAATAGAACTATGTACAGTTGCTTAGGACCACTAGCAATTTAAATCTATTAAAATCTAGTTGGACATGTAGTGGCCCAGAATTTATCTAAACTGAGACCTTTTTCAAAGTGAAAGGGGACACAAATAATCAGCTGTTAATTGATCTAAAACCTGGGACTATACCTAGCAAACCAGTATAATCACTGACTTCTGGAGGACTCTCATAAATCACCACTTAATTTTGGAAAATTCTACACTGTTTATACGGTAACACCCCAGCCTGCCCACATCTCTCTCAAACCCTGTGCTTTTCTTTCCCCACCACTCTGGTCTCCTGGGTTTCTGTTTTCTCCTCACCCATCACTCTAAATAATGCTGGGCCCAAGTGGTTTAGATAAGGCAATGATCCAAACTGGATTCCCACAGGCTTCCTCAGGTTAAATGGGTATAAAGGAATTTAGAGTAATTTTATTCTCTGCGGAAACATTCAAGATCACAGATACTACCATATATTGATTTTAAAATGAGAACAGACTTTTTCAAATTGGCAAATGAAATAAGGGGCAACAGTCACCTACACTAGCTTTAATAAATGTGTAAACTCAGCCATTTGTACTATAGATGACAGTGTAGTCTGCAGGAACTAATTACATTTTGATTTAAGATTTTGTTTTCAGAAAAAAAATACCTGGCCAGTAGAATCTCTCAGCAAGACATTTAGTAGTAAAAATGAAAAAAGAACAAACACCCTATTTAATAGCCTAAGGCAACCACCAGCTTCCATGTAAGTTGGATGTAATTGGCAAAAAAGTTATTTTTCTTAACTTTAGAGTAGGTCAGAAGAGATTAATGTGCTATTTTTGATAATACAAACACATGGGGTTGATTATACATATGTTATCCTGTAAAATATATCCATAACTTTTCACAGAAGGCGTAGGGTTTTTTGTTTTTATATAATGAATGGCTATAACAATGCTTTTGTAAACTTCAGGTCAGATCATGTCCTCCTGAAAGGTAACCACATATAAAACATACATTGAGACACTAAGTCTAAGAGTTGTTAATTCCTGGTTTCAAACAGCAGCATAAAAGAATTCCTTTGAATTTTCTTTTGTAACCAAGTACCCTTTACTAATATCACATTGATGCATATTCCTTCAGTCATTTAGTATTTATTGAATAGTCTACTATGTGCAAGGCACTCACCCATGGCCTGACAGACCACATTCAAGTACAAAGAATCATCAGATCCATTCCAAATCAAAGCGTAAGAACACTTTGAAAAACAACATATAGTGGTCATAATGATGAAGTAAGCAGAACATAACAACATACATTAAAAGGTGATCTTTCTAACTTTTGATACTCCTTGGGATGATATTCCTTTAGGAAGTCAGCTGTGTTAAATTCACATCCATGGATGGCACTGCTTTCTAAGGCAGAATTCTTCATTCCAAAGCCTTCTCTGTCAGTACCTTCTACATTTAAGTTTGTTGAATGGAAACATGTTTCTGAGTTTACCCATTATGCTAATGAACTCAAAATCAATCATTTGCATATATATTTTTTGACTTCTGTTGTTTTGTCAGGTCATATACAGAATTTTAGCACCACAGAAGGGAAAAAGAAGTTTGGGCTGAGAGGCTCTACATTACCAAAATATGTAACCTAAAAGCAACTTCATAGCTTAGTTATTTTAAGGGTGCTCATGAGAAAGAGCCAGAAAGACTGGTCTGACAAAAAGCTGGTCCAGCTGGGACAGTTGTGTAAGTCTAGTTCTGGGAGTTCCTGGCCCAGAAGAACACCTCCACCGTGACCGCTGCTTTCTTCCAGACACAACGTGCACAGCTCTGTCCGTACTAGACAGTGTATGAGGTTGTGACCTTGGGGTAAAGTAAATTCTAAGTCTTGATTCTGTCACCTATATGATAATGTCAGTTATCTACCTCAAAGAGCAGTTGGAGGATTAAAAGAGAAAAAACGGAAGCCCTTCCCCAGGCACCTGGCACACAACAGAGGCTCAAAGACTAGTTGCCTTTTTGACCTGTGGGAAAACAGACTGGGACTTCTTTTTTCCTACCCTCAGTTGAAAGCAAAACTTCATCTACCCTTAATCTTTTCTTCTTGCCCCAGACTTCCAAATTTTATACCCAGTAGCAACTTGATATTTTTAAAATTAGCATATAATACTTGCTTTACTTCATCAAACATTTTTGTGATGTCCTGGTACTGTTACTACCTATCCTTTTCTGACAAGAAAGCATATTATAGAATACTGTCTGTATTAGAGCAGACTTACTGTACTGGTGTCCCATCTGGCTTTCAGTTACTTGAACTTTAAAAAAAAAATTTTTTTTTTTTTTTTTTTTTTTTTAAGGAATCTCTATTCCCAACATGGGGCTCGAACTCATGACCCTAAGATCAAGAGTTTCATGCTCTACTGACTGAGCCAGCCAGGTGCCCCATGAGAAAACAAATTTTTTTTTCTTTTTAATTTTTAAATTTTTAAAAAAATTTTTTTTTTTTTTTTTTTTTAGGAGGCTCCACGCCCAGCGTGGGGTTTGAACTCACGACCCTGGGATCAGGAGTCACATGCTTTACCCACTGAGCCAGCCAGGTGCCCGATAACTTTAACTTTTGATAGAGAAAGGTAGCCAAAAATATTTCCCAGCATGGCAGATACGTATTTACTCTGCTCAACTAACAGATGAAAGTGGCTCTGTTAATTTCAGATGGCAAAAAATTCAGATTTGAGACTTCATATATAGATAGATAGGTATACCTATTTCTCAAATGAGCAAATTTTGGAATGTAGGAGGTAGAACATAGTATATAAATATGAAAAGCAAACAATGCCCCTTTCTAAAAGTAGATCCCTTTTCTTTACTGAAAAACATCCTTACACATCAAGATTTCCTATAATGAAAAGCCCCAAGCCCTAAAACATCAATATGCAATGACTTGCCTACTGATAGAAAAAATGTTCACAAAACTAATCAGCAAGAAAGAAAAATCTTTCAACTTGAGGAAAACCCTTTCATAATGCAACCCCAAACTGGGAGATTATAAATAACTGAAATGTTTGTTTAGCACTAGAGAAGTAAATTCAAAGTTGCCTGTGAGTGGCCAGATACAACAGGATTTAATTGACAGTTTGGCTTCTAAAATATATTACATATTTTTTCTCAGGCAAAATCAGCAACAATCTGGAATAATAATTCAAATTTATTATGGGGTAATTGTCATTGCTTGTATTTGTGACAATATGAAAAAATGGCCCAGAGCCCATTTAGCTTTATCTGGCAGATGGAAAAAACAATCCTAGGGCAATAGTTTTCAAAAACAGTATAGCTGACAAAGGTTTAAAAGGGCCCTTACTTAGTGACAAGAACATGAATTAAAGTGTTCCATAGAAAACTCTCTCCTTAATCTGTTTTCCTTTTCTGGTTTTTCTCAATCTAACCAGATCTACCCTGCTGGTCCTTCAAATATAGGGTGCCTTTATATCCTAAATGCTTTCCAATGCTTTTTTTTCCCCACCTAAGTTTTCATTGAATATACTTTGAAAGTGCGGAGGAGGAAAAAGGGGGGGGTGGATAATTAAGCTACTTTCCCCCCTGGTTAGTATATATTGCAGGAGAGCTTTCCTGTGTTGAAATTAACATGCTTTTGTAATGAGTAACATCTTAGTGATAGGGTTTCAATAAATTCAATGTAAATTAATAGAATCTGCCAGGCAGAGAACTAAAATGAGGACTTAGTTACCTCCTGAAGTCTCATTCATTTCTATAACCAAAAAGGCTGCTTTATCAGTTCCAACAGTTATGCTGGGATTTAACTTTTAGTTAATTCCAATTTTTATATTAAGAACATTTTATTGCAAAAAAAATTTAGCTCATCTCTCATGAACTTCCAAGACAGGAGCAAGATAAATTCCTGTTTAAAACAGAAAATGGACCACAACAGTTAAATGGACTTTAATTCATTCACTGAGACACCTGCAATTGCAAAACTCCCAGTGTATGCTCTTCTTACTAACCTGGGGAAACAACTTTGTGTGCTTTATCCTTTTTCCATTCAAATTGGTTTATCAAAAATGAATTGAAATTTTTAAAATTATCCAATAGAAGGTACATAATTTAAAACATCCTAGAGAAATGACGTGTTACCAGTGATGTACAGGTTAAAAAAATTCAGCCACAAAAAAAGTCAAAGCTAAAAACAAGATTTTTACTATGAATCAGTGCTTCTATTACCCTTCTGAAAGAAGTTATATTTTAATGTGATGTAAAGGCAAAACTGAAAGTTTTTCTTTAAATTAACCACCTAATTTGTCCCTAAAATTACAAAGAATCAAAGTCTTTTACAGGTCAAGTGCAGTAAACTAAAATGTCCTTTCAGCACAAAGCAGCACTAGAAAAAGTTATATATGGGAGTTGACTAGTTTTGCAGTGGCTGCTCCATCAGTAACAGACAGACATCAGACGGTATCCATCCAGAGCACAGACACAACTACAGACTAGATGCGAAGAATGTGTCACACACTTGGCTGATAAATGTCCTTTGTCTTTGTATCTTTCTACTTTGAATGAAGTGGATTTTTTTAAAGTTTAAATCAGGTCACGTAAGTTGGCTGTTTAAATAACAACATGATGAGGTATGAAAGCTCTGAATATCCCTAACATTCAGCAGGATTTACCAGAGATGTGTAATAACCTGTCAGGGGACTTCCAAATAGTTACATTTTGGGGTTATAATGAATTCTAGAAGAGGACAAGATTAAAGAGGTTTAAAAGGGTATTCTCTGAAACAAGTGAGCGACTTTTCCTTCAGAATTCATTTTGAACAGCATATCAACAAAAAAATCTTCTCTGATAGTGTGTCCCAACATTGAGTCAAGATGGCCAACTAGCACCAAGAAGTCATATTGAACTCAGTTGCAGTTCTCTTGGCAATTAAGCTTATATTTTCATTCCAGTCCAAGCACAAATGTGGATCACTGAAGACAGTACTGGAAGCGCCATTTGCAGGTACATTGCGGTTATCATTAAATGAGCCAGAAGATAGAAACTTTTTATTTTATGGGTGGACTTGACTGGGCAGTACTAGTAGATGAAATGAAATGATTAGGGAACAATGAGGTTATATTAAAAAAAAAAAAAAAATCCCTGCCCTTATTTGGGTTGAATAGGTCATGTTGAGAATATGATTATTTGTTTAAGGTAAGGACGCTACATTAAAAGGATCATATATGCAGCATGAATACATTAGAATCAAGCTGCACCGGGCTAAGAAAAAAAAGTTTCCCTAAGTAACCTTTAAAAGTATGTGTTATCTGCCAGTCACAGAGGGGAAAAGCACCTAGGGTGAACTCCAATTTAATGAGGACCTTGATCAGGACCACAAAGCCTGAAACATTTGTTTTAATGCAGAAACACAGCCTCTAGTCACACTGGTTGAGTCTGGGAAAATTGGAGGGATTTTTTGTTTTTTGTTGTTGTTTTTTTTACTTTTTTATTGAAGTACAGGATATTGTTTCGATTACTAAGGATTCTAACTCTTCATACCAGCATTAGAATCGAACCACTTCCAAATCCTAAGACACATAAGACCAAAGAGAAGCAACAGCCATACAAATTAATGTGCCCCTCTCCTTTCTGCTCTAAGGGAATCTTCAAACCAGTATCACATTTAAGAGTCAAAGTGTTAATTCTTCAGCATTCCTGACAACTAGAAAGCACATTCACTGAAGGCTGAAGGTGAGGGAGCGGATGGTTTAACTTTAATATCTGTGAAGAATGGCGCCAATAGAGGAAAGAAAACCATCCAGTCTCAGTAAGGATTAATGCAAATTTGGCTAGAAAAGCCACCAGGTAATCCAAGGGTTCACTGTGGAAGAACTCATGAAAAGTACTCTGAAGTGTACACAACAGGTCTAAACATCTCCCTTGTTGCAAGTAGTTGTGTGAAATTCAAGATAAAGGTTTAGTCTCATCTTTTAATATCAGTGTTTTTCCCCACTTTAAAGGGAATGAGGAGTCCTCTTTTTCCCCCACAAAGAAAGGGAGCCACATTAATATGTGTATAATCCCATGACTCTTATATAAGTGCAGATCTCCAAAGCCTAGGGATTTTCCATAAGAGTGGGCCGTTCTGGTTACCCTTTTTATTAGAAGGGTATTCCACCACAGAGAGCCAGAGGTTTTCCAGATGTGTGTAAGAGAGCAGGTGCGCAAGGCAAGCAAATGAGCGCAAACAGTATTATGGAAAACATTTGAGAAGTTAGCTCCATGAGGACTGTGGGCTCCACAAGAGGACTTGACTGGGTAGCCTGGTCTGACACAGGAACATGAAAGCAGAGTATTGCTTCAAAGCTGGAAACCTTCCATAGGAGCCTCACACTGCTGGAAGATGTACTGCTGCTGGCTAAGGTCAACCTGGGGCGCAATGCTGCTGTCCTCATCCTCGGTCCCGAAGTAATGCTCGATAAGATCAAAGGCCTTCTGGTAGATCTCCTGGTTTTCATGACTCTGTAAGAACTCAATTTTATCCAGACCTAGAACGAAGAATAAAGAAAAATCTCTGTGTATGTGTGTGTATACATATGTATTGTTTATATCTGTTGGAAATGAAACTGTATTTTGCCATGTCTCCTTATTGTAAAGGAAGATTTTCTTCTCTACTTATATCTCGTTGGTATTTTGTAACAGCATAGAAAGTATCACTGGGATGACATCTGAATGCTCGTATTACAAACTGACATCTTAAACACATGCAAGCAACAACCAGTCCCCAGAAGCAGCAATTTCCCTAACAGTCTTCACACGTCATCCAGTGGCTAAGGCCAGTAGCAGAAGTGTTCCTTTTGAACTATATCTGTGACCTAATTAATTCTTGGCTCCGGTTCTATCAACTCAGTTCTGAGCTATCCAATATGTCAACAGATGTATATAATACCCTTAAAAGAGGCAGAATCAATTTCTACTGCTTAAACTAAGAAGTCCAACTAGAACAATTAGCCAACACAGTCCCTTTACTAAGTTTGAGCCCATCTGAGCTAGGCTTTTCTTTTACTTGCAGCCATGAGCAACCTAACCGCTACAGCAATACCGGAAATAAATGTTAATATTGCTCAAAGGAAAAAAAATACATATTCATATACATCGCCATGTTAAAATATATATACATCAAAAAATTAACAGTAGTTATTTCTGTGGAGGAATATCTCCAGGTAGAGGAACATTTTTCTTTTTTACGCATTTCAAAATGTCTTATACTAAGCAGGTATAGCTTTTACAATTTTTATTAATGGTAAATTGTTAAAATCATTTTGGAAAGCAGTTCTGCATTATCTGATAAACTGGAAGACGAACAAACCCTATGATCCCTAATTCCAGTCTTAGGAATAAACAAACCCTAGAGTAGTGGTTTTCAACCCTGACTATGCATTAAAATCACAGAGGGAACTAAAATGTACATTGGTAAACCAATGATTAAGAGTACAGTTAACCGGGGCGCCTGGGTGGCTCAGTTGGTTAAGCGACTGCCTTCGGCTCAGGTCATGATCCTGGAGTCCCTGGATCGAGTCCCGCATCGGGCTCCCTGCTTGGCAGGGAGTCTGCTTCTCCCTCTGACCCTCCCCCCTCTCAGGTACTCGCTCTCTCTCATTCTCTCTCTCTCTCAAATTAAAAAAAAAAGAGTACAGTTAACCCTGAGATTGGAAGAATGAAGAAACCAAAAGGCAAATAGTGACTCTTCAAAATGAGAACTCTAAATCTTAAAGAGAAAAGGAGTAGAATCTGGCATCATCTATAGTAGATGCAGATGTTCTTGAGGCTCAGATGGACTAGTAAGCATACAAGAGCACCCACAAGGGCAAGCAGAGTCCAGGAACTAGGAAGATCTTTACAGCCCGGTGTAAAAATAGCTAAATTGAAGGGTACTCACTTCTCTTCACAATTAATGCATATTTTTTTCTAATAATTCTACCTACTAAACATTATTCATAAGAGAACAAGTTTTTCATATGAGTTTGTGCTCACTGATCTATAGACAAGTCAGAAAAGCAAGAAGAAAAATATAATTTCAGGACATCTGTTAAACACTCTATCTTACCATATGCTTCTTCAATCAAAGCGCAGTAAGGGTTAATGCCAGTGCCATTCCTTTTGGCTTCTTGTTCTCCAAGCCTCAGGATATTTTCCAAGCCATTTAGGGCAACCTGTACAATCTTAGAGTCCATGACTGTAAGGAGATCACAAAGTGGCTTGATACAACCGAGTTCTACGAGGTACCTAAATACAAAGAACAATTTAGTCAAAGCTTTCGATTTCATAAAACTTTTATAAAATAAGTGGGTCATCCTCAAACTGTAGAGATAAAAATGAGCACCCATTCAGCCATATAGGCTACATCTTACCACAAAGCTACAAATAAATGAAACAAAACCAGTTCTCTAACACCATCTCCATTTTTCCTCCTCCACAACTACTGGACTCCAAAAAACTGAATACCCTCTTACTCTGAATATGAGCAACTCATCAAAACAGTGTAATTTTGACTAATTTCATCTTTGTTTCTGTAGAACCACACCTCTGAAACAGGTGCTAAAGCCACCATAGGCCCAACAGGCCAATTCTATTTTGTACAAAGATCTCTTAAAACTCCAAGAAAACAATTTAAAAATGGGCAAAAGATCTGAACATACCTTTCACCAAAGATCTGATGGCAAATTAAGAAAAGATGCTCAACATCATTAATATATGTCATCAGGGGACTGCAAATTAAAACAATGATGCCACACCTATTAAAATGGCTAAAATGCAAAACAACTTGACAATACCAAATGCTGACAAGAATGAGGGGCAATAGGAACTCTCATTTTTTTGCTGGTGGGAATGCAACATAAGAACTTTGGAAGACGGCTTGGCAGCTTTTTACAAAGCTTTCTGTACAATCCAGCAATCACACTGTGGACACTCACCCAATTGAGATGAAAACTTAGGTCCACACCAAAACCTATACACACACATTTATAGCAGCTTTATTCGTAACTGCCAAAAAGCCAGAAGCAACCACGATGTTCTTAAATAGGCAAATGGATAAACAAACTGTAGTATATCCAGACAATGGACTATTATTCAGTGATAAAAAGAAATGCACTATCAAGCCATGAAAAGACATGAAGGAAACTTAGACATGCTAAGTCAAAGAAGCCGGTCTGAAAAGACTCCAGACTATATGATTCCAAACATGACATCCTGGAAAAGACAAAACTTTTATAAAGACAATAAAAAGTGGGGTGCCTGGCTGGCTCAATTGGTTAAACGTCTGACTCTTGATTTCAGCTCAGGTTATGATCTCAGGGTTGTCCTGGGCACGGAACCTGCTTAAGATTTTCTCTCTCCCTCACCCCTTGCCCCTCTCCCCTATCCCTTAAAAAAAAAAAAGACAATGAAAAGTATAGTGGTTGCCAGGGATTTGAGGGGTGGGTGGGGGTAGAGGAGTAGTGAGGAATAGGTGAAGCAGAGGGGATTTTTTTAGGGCAGTAGAACTATTCTGTATGACGCTACAATGGTAGAAATAGAACATGCATTCACCAATACCTATAGAATTATACAACACAAAAAGCTTTCAGCTCAGATCATGATCTCAGGATCCTGGGATCAAGCCCCGCATTGGGCTCCGCACTCAGTGGGGAGTCTGCTTCTCTGCCCCTCTCTACCTCTGCCCCTCCCCTCACTCGCACTCTCTCTCTCAAATAAATAAATCTTTTAAAAAACAAAAACCAAGCCTCTTTTACGATTACAAATGTTAGTTGCAAATTTGAAAAACAGAAAAGCATGAAGAAAAAGTACACAGAGATTAACCACCACTATTATACCCCACTATTGCTTCCTCTGTGTCCTAATTTTTATGAAGGATACCCACCTACCATTTTCCCCAGTTACCTTTGACTCTTCCCTTTCCTTCCCTTCCTACTTAAAGCCTGCCAGCAAGTCCTACAGATCCTTTCTTCTTGTATTGAGACCCATATCTCATGCTACAGCTATTAATCCTGGCTGTACACTATTACAGTGGCATCTTAATTGCTCTTTCCTCTTCAAAATACTATGTTCTTCATTAATACTCTCAAGGCCAAAGATACTGAGTCTTCCCATTAAGACTAAGGCCTTCATCCCAGCTTCCAAAGCCCATCAATTACTTAATTCCTCATCTTGCAAAAGAATAATCTATAGCAGGGGATGCCTGGGTGGCTCACTGGTTAAGCGTCTGCCTTCAGCTCCAGTGATGATCTCAGGGTCCTGGGATCGAGCCCCATTGTCGGGCTCTTCACTCAGCAGGGCATCTGCTTCTCCCTGTCCCTGTCTGTCTGTGATATCTCTCACTCTCTCTCAAATAATAAAAATAAGATCTTAAAAAAAAATAACGTATAGCAATATTGATTTCCCTCTTCCAGTAACATTACCTGTGCACATTCCCTCACACTTCCCCTCGTGCTATTTGCTCTCCTCCAAAATAACCAAATCTCTACCCAAATGGCAAGTTTCATCTCTTCCATAAACTTTCTCTAATTCAAGGCAATATTCTTTATCCCTCATTCTTAAGAACCTATATATTAGCATTTGATTATATTTAACCTAAAATTATGGATATTTCCTAAGTTACTCTAATTGGTTCTTGCATCTAAATCTTGTCTACTCCATAAGAATAAGCAAAACCACACAGATGTATTTTATCAGTGATAAAGTCAGTATATTTTCTGTAATTTGGACTGTAATATTTTTGTAATAATTTTTCAAAATAATTCCGTCTGGTTAAGAAGAAACTGCTAGATTGATAATGAACTTCATTAATATAAACAGCTATGCTGAATTTTAAAAAGGAATAGTAAGTAGCCTTTACACTCTTCTTTAACAGAGCAAAATACCCCTGAATACTTTCTGATGAAATCTACCACAGTATTTTAGAAATGTTTTAAAAATATGTGTACAGTTTAACCATTTCAACTATGAAACCATATTATAACTTCTACATTACTTCTTACTGCTACCATTACTGGGATAAATGCCATTACCCGTGGTGGCATACTTATAATCATAGTACCCCAGAACCAGAATCTTGGGAGGTTGAAAAAGACCTTAATCTCATAAAAAGTGCTTCTGAAGACCACTTGAAATCTTCCTTGAAAACTTGTCACTGATGAACTTTACCAAAATAGTTATTTGCAGTATTAATCTATTTTATTATTTTAGGTACAGTTATCTTCTGTACCTAATCAACTTCTGAAATGTTAGGACTACCTTTTACATTTTTAAACTTCTAACAGAGCACTAAAAATTAGTATTGGTTAATTAGTGCCAACATTCAACCCACAAAGCAACAATATGAGAAGCAGTTGTATTTTTCTGACAGTATATATAAGGGAGGGGTTACAACTTCAACACTCATTTAGAAATATCTTCCCCTCATCTGAATTTCCCATAGAGAAAGTTAAGGCAGGCTAAGAAGAGTCTAGGTTCCATTTTTCTCTCATCATTAATCTTTTTTTTTAATCTGAAATACTGAATGTCCATAATTTAGCATTTAATTGTATGATGTCTTCTTTCAGGAATTGATTCCTGTCCGTATTTATGCCTTCTCTAGCCATTAAGATTATAAGCCACCCAAGGGGCCATTTAAGTCTCAAGCTAATACAGCTCTCTCCCTTTACTGAACATTATAGAACTTTAGGAGACACTGCCTCTAGTGAATTTGTCATTTTATTCTCAGATATACCTCTCTTTCAAAGTCTGATCCAAATCTTTTTAAGACATCTAAACTAAAAATAGCAAGTTAGATACCAAAGTTGGACTCTAAGGATTCTACTAGTAACCTTCTAGACTACCTAAGATTGTTCTGACCAGAAAGCTCCAGAGTAGACTAAAGGCACCCTATAAATACTTCCATTCTCTCAAACCTTAACTATGCCTTACTTCTATTATCCTGGAATTATTTCAGCAAGAAGGAATGGGAGAAAAATTAAATATACATTTGAGTCTAGTTATGAAACTCAGAACAATCTTCCAAGAGGTTAGAATTGAGCATTCATAACTAGTAGACATAATTTTTCCTTTAATTTACAAGATGCTACCTGGCTAGTACTTACTTGATCTGTTCAGCTGATCCTCCAGAAGTTGCATTTGTGATGGCCCAAGCTGCTTCTTTCCTTGTCCGAAACTCAGCGGTTTGTAATATACTAATGAGGGCTGGAAAAATGTTGGCATCTATCACAGTCTGAAATTAAAAATTAAATGAAAAGGGAAATTATAAAATTTGTAAAAATGTTCATGATACTAATTATAACTTTTTAGCTAGCTTCACTAATGACACCCCTCTGCCTGTTAAAAATTAACTGGAAGGAGTTTAAGTCCTCTTACCCATAACCTTTCAACTATACTTGGTATCACTGGTAATACTCTCTCTGGAGTCTGGGATCTTACAATCTCTTAATTTTTTCCCCGAGTTCTTTTCTGATTGTCCTCTCTTGTTCCACCCACAGTAACAAATTACAAAAGTTCAATTTTCTGTTCCTCTGCTACTCTCATTTCTTTCACAGCATCCAACTCTGACACGTGTGTTGTAACCCTGCAGCCCTCACTTTTGGGTGCTCCAGCCCAAGGTGGCCAACAGCTTGCTTCAGATCTGCTAACCACTTAAAACATCATCCACCCCCTCTATATTAGGTGTCTTCTCAAACCTCTCTTTTTGTATTTATAAAGGCTCTTTTTGTATTTACTTATTCTAAATTTTATCAGTCACTAAGTCTCCTTTACATTCTCAATTTAAAACATCAGGAGCCACCTTTTCCTTCCCTTTTAGCACTGCCGCAATCCTATTCCAACCTCCCACCTCCCACCCAGGTTACCAGCATAGCCTGTAGTTGGACAGAGTACCTTTACTCACTCTCCCCTCATATATGAACACTGAAAGTCTGCCTCAAATTACTTCCCTCATTTTTCTCCTAAGCTCAAAAACCTAAAATGGGTTCATATCATTTCCTCTACCAAGAAACTGAGAAATTCTATGTAAGAGCCTGATAGTAGCAGGCAATCAACTATAGCTGAAATCACCTCATATGAACTGCTATAGCTATCAATCTCAGTCCCTGGCAGCATTCTGGGGATGACTAACCATGCTCTTTTTGTTTTGTTTCAAGTTTTTATTTAAATTCTAGTTAATTAACATACAGTGTAATATTGGTTTCAGGAGCTGAATTTAGTGATTCATCAACCATGCTTTCCTGATCAAGAACTCTATTATACCAGTGAAGGAAGTCAGCGAAGTTTAGCAGAAAAATACTTCATCTTGATCCTGTCATTTACTAGGGGTGCCCTTGAGCAAATCACTTTCTCTGATATTCAGTTTCATCCTTAAATGAGAATATTGGATGAGATAACCTCTATGATTCCACTCAGCTCAAAGTCCAATAGGTCTGTGTTTTATCTTTTATAACCAGTTGTTTAGCCTTTCTCATGGCCAATGTGAACCCTTCAGCCCACTGCTTGCTTTATCTTCCACTTGGGTTACTCTCCCACCTAATGTAAGAATAAAATTAAAAGGCAGATAACCATTTAGAGAAAAATGGGTCCCCAAAGGTTTTATAAAAAATTGAAGTTATCTAATACATGGGGCCACTAGAAAAAAAAATATCTTACTTGGCAAGAGTAAAGCCAATCTGTTTAGTATAAAGATCATCAAAACATTTCGAAAATATAAGACACTATCTCTTGGGTCTTGGCAAATCATCAAATATTAAAGGCAAAGGGAAAAACCAAGACCAAAGTTTAAGTTTCAAAAGTCTGAACTTCTGTAAGGTAGGTTAAAAAAAAAAATAAATAAGTAAACTAAACAAGACAACAATGCTGGAAGTTAATGGTCTCCAAGATAATAACGAAAAAAAACTTTAAGGCTAATTGAAAAAAAGCTAAAACTTATCAATAAAAATAGAAAAAGACAGATGCTATGGGATTACCTGAATCTGTGCTCTATTTCCAGCTGTGATATTAGATATTGTCCAACATGCTTCCTTTTTGATAGATTCCTTTGGGCTACTCAGCAAATGCAATAAACTCTGCAGAGCTGAGCAATTCAAAATTACCTAAAAGGAAAAGTTTGAACCTTATTCTCTATTGATCCAAACAGAAATAAATCTTTAACTCATTTATTTTAGGAACAATATAAGCAAAGAAATAGTGTCTCCCCTTGAAATTTTAGAAATAACTTTATACATGTAAAAAAGTATTCAGTGCCAATAAGAATTAGTTTCTAAGATTATCAAAGCAGTTTTGTTATACACATTACAATTCTACAACTGCTGCTTCTTAAGGCATAATAATGTATTAGTCCTTCACCTTCCTATCCCTTACAGGAATTAAAAAGTCTTTTGGATGGATAAATAGATCAAGTGGCCAGAAATTCAGAAGTGGTCTCAGATTTTTAAGTCTTCTGATAACACTCTACCTGGTAGTCAGCAAATACCTACTTAATGAAGTACACCAACTGCTTTAGAGGACACAAAGATAAAAAGAATATGTCCCCAGCTATCAAACAGCTTACAAAGGTGAGGGAGAGTAAGACAAATACATATGAAGCAGATCTAGTCTACCAAAACTAAACTCTTAAGTTATAATGACTGAAATAATATGTGGTGGGCTCAAGAATCAATCACTGAGTAACAGAATAGATACCTAGTCCAGAAACAAGCACAGGTATTTATGAGGAATTAAATATATAATAAAGTTCCTCCAGAGGTTAACTAGTTGAAAAACATTTTTTATTTTTGAAAAGTATTTTTAAAAAAATTCTTAACCCATTACCAAAATAAAGAGTAAATATACAAACACACCATAAAACAGAAGAAAATATCAGTAAATAGCTGGTTTGGGGATAGGGAGGGACTTTCCAAGCATAAAAACAATGGAAGAAATTACAGGGGAAAATAAAATTTCATCAAATAGAAATATCTGCATGTCAAAAAAATACAAAAATTAAAATACATACTACATAATGTAAAAAAAATTGCAACAGATAAGAGGGTTGCTGTCTTTAATATGTAAATTGTTAAAAGAAACTACAATTTTAATAGATTGCCTACCTCACAAGTAATAAAAGAAATGCAAATTAAATAAGTCATTTCTGCCTATTTAATACAGCTCAAAAAATAATAAAACGTGGTTAAAGAAGCACAATCTTAACAGTATAAAAGATACTACAGAGCAATTTTTTAAATGCCGAAGATGTGATCTAGAAAATAAACATGCCAAAAAATAATAAAAAAATAAACCTGTCACAAGTTAAAGACAATACTCGTGGAGTAGTGAGGAAAAAAAGACTTTGTGGGGGTGGAGGGAATGCCTTGAAACACAGATAGGATTTCATAAGCAAAGGAGGAGGACACAACAGATAAGAAAGGCTGGAAATGAAAAAGTGCTGAGACAAGCTACTACAAAGTACCAAAATAAGGAAAGAACAGAGCAGTGAGGCTTATTTTTTTTTTTTTTTTTAAAGATTTTATTTGTTTATTTGACAGACGCGTAGAGAGAGAGCACAGATAGGCAGAGTGACAGGCAGAGGGAGAAGCAGGCTCTCCGCTGAGCAGGGAGCCCGATGTGGGGCTCGATTCCAGGACCCTGGGATCACGACCTGAGCTGAAGGCAGACGCTTAACGACTGAGCCACCCAGGTGCCCTGAGCAGTGAGGCTTATTAAGGAAGAGTTCGATAACCCTAAAATTAACAGTAGGCTACAAGAAAGAATGAGACTAAAATCCTGAAGTACAAATTCTTTAGTCTTTCAAGATTCTTTATCTCATAGTCATTAAAAAAGTTCACTGTTTCTGAAAGGAAGGTAATGTGAACAAGGCTGTTTTAGGAAAGATTAAGCTGTTACTAGGAAGAGTCAACTGAGGGGTAAATGCTGGGGAGAAGAGGAAGATAAATGAGGTAGGTACAGCAACGACCCTTGTGTGTGAGAAAACATGGACCAAACTAAGGTAATTAGATGAGGATACTGAAACACTAAGAATCAACAAGAGTTGGTGACTTTGCTATACAAGATGTGAGAGATGGAGGCACCAAATATGACTGCAAAGTTTCGGGGGTGTGGGTGAATAGTTACCTCATTAATTGAAATGAAAAAAAAAAAAAAAAAAAGACTTGGAACCAGCTTTCTGGGAGGAGGAAGATAAACTGTCGAGAGACACAAATGTGAGACATGCAAGCAGAAATATCTAACAGGCTACTGGAGACCCAGGAGTAGAACTTGAGGGACATCAGAACTAGATGTACAGATAGAGAACTTCATTCAATAATTTTTTAGTCCTTACACATTGTGCCAGGAACTATTAAGACTACAGAAGGACAAAAACGAACAAGATTGACACCATTCCCCGCCCTCGAAGCTCACAATCTAGTAATGACAGTTACAATACAGTGTGATATGTGCTATGAAGGATGAAACAAAAGAAGGCACACCTAACTTAAGAGTCTGGCAGCAAACAAGGCCTCTCAGAGAAAATAATATTAACAGGAAGACCTGAAGAATGAGACGACCTTAGCCACAGAGTGTGGATTCACGTGAGGGAGTGGTTAACAGCAGGGATGGGGATGCAAGCATATGTTCGGTGGAGACGGAAGCAAACGTGTAGTAAAACTTAGGGCTGAGTGTGGTCATAGTGAATTCAAGGAATAAACATGGCAAAAGCACAGAGCATAGCATGGGGAGGGAAAGACAAACTTTTTTTGAATAGCAGATACACTGACATGGTTTAAAAATTCAGAAAGTATGAAGGACTACAGAGGCAAAGCCTCCTTTCCATTCCCATACCCCAGCAACCCAGGTCTCCACAGACACAATGTTATTAGTTTCCTGTGTTTCCTTCCAGAGAAATTTTATGCAAATATAATCAAGCATATATGTTGTTTTCTTTTCCTCTCCTCCCTGCCCCCTTTTATATAAATAGTAATAGATTCTACACACTTTCTGCCCCTTGTTTTTCTTTTTAAATGATAAAACCTGGAGATATTTCTGAATCAGTGCTTAAGAGCTTCCTCATTCTGTTGCATAGCATTCCATTAAACAGGTGCCAGATTTTAAAGGATCTCAAACACCCTCAAAGGACAATAGGGGACCATAAAAAGATTTTAGGTAAGAGAATGACATGATGAAATTTGCATTTTATAAGCATCCCTCTGGTGATACGGAATGGAACAAGAAATGTCTGAACTAAGCACTGCAAGAGACAAGTGGAAATGGCACCTAGTGACTAATGAGAGAGGTGGACAGGGAATGATCCAGCTAATGTACAGGTTTTGGGCATGGTCAACTCTTGGTGGCATTCACTGAGGTAGGTAACATAAATAAGCAGAGGCCCAGATATACCAGGGAAAATAATGAGTTCCCTTCTGGATAGCATAAATTTAAAGTAAATATTACAGTTGGAAGACACCTTCAAGTACAAATCCAAATTTTAGGGATTAGAAAAGTGCAGACATTAAATGCCTTCCTGCGATTCAGGGCTGGGAAACCTAATTCTCAATTCCCAATCAAGCTGTACCAGGGTGATGGCTGAAGTTATAAATAGGATCAATGAATAATTATCCCCTCCAGGGGATAATCCCACAAACATGAAAGAACAGGAAAAGGAGCTTGCTAAGGAGAAATGGTCAGTGAAGCAGGAGACCCAAAACACTTCAACACCACTGAAGCCTAGGAAAAGAAAAAGACAATGCCAAGGCATCTGAGAGATAAAGAAAAATAGCTAGAACAATCCACTGTGAACGATATATCTTGATACAGAAGTTGAATGGAGTGGGGAGGGATGACATTAAGAACAAGGAAGGAAGAACCCTCCTCACGCTGGAGACTTACCATGTGCAAAGAAAAGGAAGCTATTAGAGAGGAGATGAAGCTGACAGAGAAAGGATGCTACTGGAGGCTCTGACCCTCACAAGAACCACTTCAAGTAGAGGGAGTAGTGGGAAATAAACCTGACTAACCAAAGGGTAAGTTAAATCACAGGGGAACCCAAAATTGCCATAAGCAATAGGTAAAGATAGTGCCAGTGAAGGTACTGAAAGTAGCTAAGGCAACATTTTTAACAAACATTAATGAAACAAAGTGTGAATCCTCCCTAATAACATGGAGTTAAATACTCTTAACAGAAACATAATCATGGGGTTCAATGTACTGTTTCTGATCGAAAAAACATAATCATGGGGTTCAATGTACTGTTTCTCAATGAAAAAAAAATAGTTACCACTTACTCATACCTGTGTCTGAATATCATCGCCTGTGACGATGTTTCCCACAGCCCGCAAAGCAGGAGAAACCACTTTATAATCATTATGCCTGTAACCATAAAAAGAAAGATGAATGCAACACTTCCATCCTTAGTCTCTCTTTTTTTTTTAAAGATTTTATTTATTCATTTGAGACAAAGAGATACACAGAGAGAGAGCATGAGCAGGGGGAGAGCAGAGGGAGAGGGAGAAGCAGGCTCCCCGCTGAGCCAGGAGCCCGATGTGGGGCTCGATCCCAGGACCCTGGGATCATGACCTGAGCCGAAGGCAGACGCTTAACCATCTGAGCCACCCAGGCGCCCCCTTGGTCTCTTTTCTTTATGGCTGAAATCCAAACCAAATAATGTGATTTGACTTTAGAGCACAAAGGTCCCTATGGTGGTTCTTAAGGGAACCCTATGAGGATGGGTTTGGTATTCCCTGGAAAAGCTATCTCTCCCTTTACTGAGTATTTTTGAATAAAAACTACGAATCTTTCTTAATAGTCTTTCCCAGGTATTCTATCACCTGGGTTACAAGATTTCCCTCTCATTCTTTACTACGGTTTTCACTTCCTCTTTACTATTTTTTTAAGGGGGGGGGGGGGCAGCAGACAGTGAGGGAGAGAAAGAATCTTAAGCAGGCTCCATGCCCAGTGCAGAGCCCGATGCAGGGCTCATCTCACCACCCTGAGATCATGACCTGAGCCCAAATCAAGAGTTAGACACTTAACTGACTGAGCCACCCAGGTGCCTCAGGATTGACTCTTTTTAGTGGCAATATGCCTTTTGCTATCTATCCAGTCGTTGGTCTCGGGTCATTAATCATTAGCTTAATTACAGAGGTCACAGTTTTCCAAATGTTCCTGCTGAAGGACTGTTCACACCAAAAGAATGAGCAGTTCTTTATATAAAGGCCTCCAACAAACAGATTTAACATCAATGTAAGTAACAAAAGAGAGCAGCCCAAAGCACAATAAATCAGTATAACATATTAATATTTATCAGCATCTAGAAAACTAATAAACTAATATAGGGACAAAAGAACAGACACGCTTGAAGATATCTTACATCAACAGCTCCACAAGTCTCCTACATACTCCTGCATCAATGACGGCTTGAATTTTATCATTAGGTCCATCTGACAGATATGAGAGGGCCCAGCAGGCATCAGCCAGTACGTCAGTGTCACTGACAAATAACAACCAGGAAAGCACATTCAGACAGGGGGAAACCTGTAAAGGGAAGATGATATGATAATGAAATTCAACAGAATAAAAGCTAGAAGTGAGGTGAGAAACTCCAAAAGGCAACCAGGCACACACATGGTAACTTCTGGGGTGATTAATACTTCTAGAAATGGGACTAGCAAGTGGCATTTCCATCTTTGGGAATGCTGTCAGTGCCTTGCAGTTTACTTTGATGAGGTAGTCAGAGACCAAGGAAAATAATTTCCAAGAGTGAAGTATATACCAATTCTCAGAGTGAGATTCCCTGTTGAAACACACTCTTTCTGGACCAAAGAGGTAAAGAAACCGTTACAAATGGTAAAGCTAAAAAGTTTTGTGTTTTAGATACTTTGCTATAAATAAAAAATGCTAGGTTTTAAGATCAATTCAGAGCTTTTTACAGTCAGTGAAAATTTATCCCAAATTAACACCAAAAAAACAACAAAAAGCCCCATTTCTCTAGAAACAGATAAAATTCTAACATTTTAAATTTTATGAAAAATTATCATCTGTTCACATTAATATTCATTGCTACACTCTTTTAATTTCGCTGCTACACTTTTAATTGTACTTTTTCTGCCCATCTCCCACAAGCATAATCCTTACCTTTGCAAATTCTGGAGGTGGACTTTTCCCTCTACAGAGATTAGACAAAGCCCATACTGCATTCCGGGTCATGGTCAGGCGGTTTTGCTTTGAAAATAACCTAGAAGCATGATGATACAATGGTAAACTATATAATGGACATTAATTATCTCACAGCATAAGATAAATACTAAATCTAATGCTACAGATAAGCACATGTCTTTAAATAGCTTTTCTTTAGAACAATACAGTTGAATTAATTCTAACAGCACTAATTCAGAATTTTGGCAAGTAAGATAGAATGCCTGAAGAAATGATCTGAATAAGTCAGTAAGAAAATATCTGTAATGAAAAATAACAACGGAAAATCCAAAATGATTTCTAAAGATGCACTGCTTTCTGAGGAACTTTTCCTATTTTTACTACTCAAAAAACTAGTAATAAGAATAACAGAAACAAACTTACTGCAAAAGAGGGGGAAGAATGTTGCAGTCTAAGACATAGTCCCTGCACATGGTACTATCTCCAGCAATGTTGCCAAGAGCCCAGACTGCCTGTGAATGAATTCCTCATTAATGACAGGCTCCGAAAAGACGACAAAATACCACAATAACCCGACAAAATTATATGGTAGTTAATCGACATACACACAGGCACTAACTATTAACAGTTCTAATAGAGGTTCACTATCAGGGAATCAAATGAAATAGTTGTGGGACTGGGGGAAGACAATCAATCATATTATAAAGTGTACATGTGAACACTCCCGGTATAAGCTTATTAAAAAGGGAGGAGCTGGTTCTTATATATTCAGCTGATTAAAAATGTATTTTAAGCTTGCTTACAAAAGAGAACAGTGAACAAAGACCTCAAGAGCAGTCAAACTGCAGAAAGCTGTTAAACTTCTGGGGGTGATGGATATATATATCTTGAATGGGATGATGGTTTCAAGAGTACATACATATGTCAAAAATTATCAAATTGTACTTTTTAAATATATGCAGTTTTCTGTATGTAAATTATACCTCAATTAAGCTGCAGAAGAAAATCATACTCATTTAGCAATGACTTATATTTATGAATTTGACAAAGATTGCAGTAATAAAAAAATCATGTTTTCTAGGTCTTTTTCTGCACAAAAGTGGCAAAGACCTGCTACTTCAATCACCACTAGAGATCCCTACAAGTAAAAGCTCAGTAACTGCTTATATGATCTAAAAAGTATATAGGGCTGGGGCGCCTGGGCGGCTCAAGTCAGTTAAGCGTCTGACTCTTGATTTCAGCTCAGGTCATGATCTCAGGATTGCGGGATCCAGCCCCTCATCAGGCTCCACAGGGAGGGAGTCTATTTGAGATTCTTCTCCCTCTCCCTCTCTCTCTCTCCCCCCGCACCTTTCCTCCAGCCCCTCCCTGTACTCATGTGCTCTCTCATTCTAAAATAAATAAATCTAAAAAAAAAAGAAAAAGGTATACAGGGCTTGGGGCGGCTGGCTGGTTCAGTCGGTGGAGCATGCAAGTCTTGATCTCAGGGTAGTGAGTTCAAGCCCCATGCTGGGTGTAGAGATTACTTAAAAAATAAAATCTTGGGGCGCCTGGGTGGCTCAGTCATTAAGCATCTGTCTTTGGCTCAGGTCACGATCCCAGAGTCCTGGGATCGAGCCCCGCATCGGGTTCCCTGCTCCGCGGGAAGCCTGCTTCTCTCTTCTCCCAATCCTCCTGCTTTTGTTCCCTCTCTCGCTGTCTCTCTGTCAAATAAATAAATAAAATCTTTAAAAAAAAATAAAATCTTTAAAAATAATAATAATCATAAAATAAAAATAAAAAGTATATAGGAATTTTAAAAAATTCAGGGCTGGAAGGGGAAAATGGTTTTATGTTTCCAGAAGAGATTCTGCCTACATTCACTATGAAATTTTCCATTTTGGTTGAGATTTCTAGAACACTCCTTGTGATGAACCATGGATTATCATGGACAGGTGGTGAAACTGAGGCCCTGAATGTAAGACCAAAGGAAAAAATGGTATTCTTTCACCTGCTTCTCTTTGCTTCATTTTTTTTACCTGCTCCTGGACATCTTCAAACTCTGAGCTGAGCAACTCTATGAAGATAGGCACAGCTCCTGCCTGAATCACAATCCGGGTCTGAAGAGAATTTCCTGAAGCAATATTTGTCAATACCCAAGCTGATTCAAACTATAAAGATAAAAATAATTTTATTATCTTATTAGCATTTAATAGCTTGTTTTTAGTTATAACAATAAGGTTTTCTGTACATGAAGAAAAGAATCTGAAATCATTATTTGCACATAATCTATCAGATGCATTCTGTATCAATTTTAAATGGAGAATTCCCAGTAGAAATACCTTGACCTACAAGAATATTCAGTCTAAAATTTGGTCTAAAATTTCAGACCAAAGTAGAGCTGACATAAGACCATAAAAAGAACGAGGGACTGCTTCATATGCTGATATAAAGGATTTCCTAAGAAACGAATGAAAAAAAAAAAAAAAAAGCCTAACAGTGTACATTAAGATAGTATCATACTGTATTTTCTAAGAGGGTTAAGAAGGAATATATGCATTAATTTATTTATGGTACAGAATATCTCTGGCAGGAGTCTTAAGAAACTGTAAATACTTGTTACCTACATGGAGAAGTAAGGGTGTAAAACCTTATGTACCTTTTGGCCTTAAATCATGTATATTATCTAATAAAAAAATAAAATTAATTAAGATGGACAAAGTGAAAAGTGGAGAGGATGTTATGTAAAATGTGTAAGACACAAGAACAGAGAAAAAGGCAAAAGATATTTTAAATAATGATAAGTGAGCCAAAAGGAGTTAACTGGCATTCAGTTAATAGAAATGGCAACTTCAGAGCATAAGAGCTTCTGACAAATGAGAGGGCTCCAAACTAAAGTACAGAGGTAAGAGTTTTTTAAAAAGAGCATTCTCAAAGGTTGATAAACTGGTAAACAGAAGATATGAAGGGAATCATGGCCAACAAAAAGTACAGCATTTTACTAATCTGCCCATCTCTACAATAATTTGAGTCTCTATCCTAAAATGGAGAAATCCAAGAATGAACTCTTAAAATTCTATTTACTTAAAAGAGTTCTTACTAAACTTTAGTTTTGTTTCCTTCTTCTGTTCTGTCTTCTATTTATCCTTTAATGAAGCACAGATGCAGAAAAAAATTCAGTGGTATGTCCCTTGAATGAGAGATCAATAAAAAGTCATTAAAAGAGCTGTGACTCTTCTAAAAGCTTTTGGGTCAACTGAAAGGCAGCTGTCATATGGAAAACTAAATCATCAATCATTGGGTTTGGGGGAAGGAAGGCAGAAGACATGGGAAGACAATCTGATTAGCATAGTGCAAAGCATGTGAATGACAGCAAATTCATAGCAGAAGACGCTTAAAGAAGGGAACGTTCCAAGAAACCTATGAATGTGACTACACAAATGAATACAGTAGTTAGGTAGCCTAACTGGACAATGATATTACAGCAACAAGGAGGCCCAGACCAGGAGCACCACAGTTAGAGGGAAAATATTTTCTTTGTGGTGACTTTGTTAAAAGTTCAGGAGACTTCTAAACACTGAATATCATAAAGTAAAAATTCCATCACATACCACTTCCATAATTAAATCACTCCTGAAATCTGTGCTCAAACCCCTTTCAATCTGTCTGAATTGAAACTTTACATTTGTTCAGTACTTTGTATTTTCAAAGCATTCCTCACGTATGTTCCTCACAACATCCTAGAGAAGTCTGGCTTTTGTAGTTTATGAATGAGGAAACTCAGAAAAAGATCCAACAATCTAATTATTGATATTATGCAGCCACTCAAAGGGAACTAGATTACAGCCTCCCAATCGAGTATGCTTATGAAGCCCAGCCATAGTCTCCTCTCAGACACACACCTGTAACACTGACAAGAATCTTTCAATTGCTTGGAGTTTTGCTACCTAGGCAAGAAATTTCAAATAATGATAAGCCAGAGATATGCCAGATTATTTAGGGGATGCTAAAAAGAAACAGTTCACCTAAAATGCAGTTTCTTTTGCCTTCTAGGAAAACTAACTAGCAGAGTTAAAATTGATTAACAGAGACAGATGATGTGAATACAAAACCAAACCTTCCTACCAGACGGCAGGCTCCAAGCTGAACAAAGAGTCATCAGATACTGCAGAGACCAAGTCAAAGAAATGACAACTGTGAGGAAAAGCTGTGTGTGAAGAATGAGTGAGATGGGCATACAGACCAGTCTTTGTCAAAGAGAAAACAGAATGCGGTGAGATTTTGATGCAAATGAAATGACAACAACCACCTGCATAGATAAAGGCTTATTAAAGAATTATCAATGAGAAAAAATTAGAAAACTCATTGCTCCTGCTCTTTGTCTGATGAGGTTTAGTACCAGGGGTCTCACAGGAAATGAGAGGGAATTCCAGATGCTACTTAAGAGAATGAAATGGAAAAGCAAAACAGAGTGACAGTGAATAGGAAAATAGAGAATAAGTGAATAACAGGCTAAACATGGATGGAAGAAAATGGGAAATTAGGCTATCTCGGCAAAAGAAGAATGTACCAGAGTTATGTTTATTTCTAAGAAGTACACGGTGATGATAACCTCTGAAAGTAAGATTCAAGGCCTCCCCTCATAAGAACAGAAATCAGAAAGCATCAGGAACAGAAAGAGATGAATAACTTATAACCAGAGAGCCACTGAAAATCATATTCGTGCATGAATAAAGCATTCTCTCTTTCACACGCGCACACACACAGTGATTACTTTGATGTTTACCTTGTAAAAACTCATCAAGCTGTACTTGTGCAATTCTCTATGTATTTGTGTGAAATGTATGTATGTAGGTAGGAGAGAGGAGGGAGAGAGGAAGAATCCTACCCCCCATCATACAGGCCCGTTAATAAGGTGCTAAAAGAAACAACTTTCAAATGTGTTTAATATGTGTTTTTTAAAAACTGAGTGTACTTCAAACTAACCTCTCTCTCACGGAGTATTGCCGTCATTGTGCTGTTGTTAATGTTGTGGCCTTGGGGCCCAGACGAGAATGTAACATGCAAGAGAGCTATGAGATGTGAAAGTCCAGAGTTGACAGCAAAAACGACTGCATCAAGTTGTGAGAGAAATGCCAGAAAAAGTAATTTAAGTAACCAGGAGACTCAAAAGATCGGTAACATGATGAATAAAATCTAAGAAATGGTATCACTTGAAGTAATAAATGGCAGCCAAAATAACTATAATCCTTACACCCTCTTTTTTGTTTTAAATTACTATATTCTCAATGTTCCAAGAATGGGACCATGCAAGGAAAACAACCTGTCATGCTGTGATTACTTATAAATTGTAATTCCACTATTACTTTTCACTGTCCAGACTTGCTAAATAAGGCTACAGTTGAAATCTGAAGGTCACACTGCAGATTTGATATTTTCTCTCTTTCCTTTCTCAGTCTCTACCTTCTGGTGCTCAATTCCTTAAATAAGGAAAATGAGAATCCAAAGCTGAAGTACTTCTGACCTCCTATCAAGTTTCCCACTCCAGGTTGAGGTACGCCTGGTTCCCTTTCTCCATTTGGATCAGGACTCTGTTGCTGGCCACTTTGCCGGGTCCACTCTGGCTCCTAGCAAATGCCAGGCTCACCTGGAGAGCAAGTGAAAAGAGAGGCTCACATCAGAAAAATAAACCCAGATATCAAACTCTGCAGAGAACAGTGCCTGAGTCATCTGAGCAACCTTTCAAGAAAGGTAGAGGAATCAATGAGGATGGGAAAAGACACAGGAGGATGAAGGCTTACTGCAGTTTATCACATTAAGCTTTCATATGGGACAAGAAAGGCAAGAATGGGGAAACTAAACCAATTTAATTTAAATTTACAATTTTAAGAGGAGTACCTAATGAATGGAACTAGGATGCAATTTACTTATTTCTAGCTATTTTCATAATAAGCTTCTGTAAGAAGGTTTGAGAATGCAACATCTCAGCACTGCAAAGGACAGTACAAACATGCTGGGCCTGGACTCAAAAAAACAAACAAAGTAGGCCCAGGGAATACACCATAAGGCAGACCAATCTCGTATCAAAGGTTCAGATATGTCTGAGGCCTACATGTCACTGAACCTGTGAATGCTCTTAACTAGATGACATTATCTGCTGTCAAAATCCTAGATTCCACCCCTGTTCATCTCGTTTGAAGGCAAATGAGTATCTGGGTGGCACTGCCCAAAGCAGGCATTTTTATCTCCCTGGTGTGAGGTACCTCACTGATTCAGGCATAAGGTGAGCCAGAAAGTAAGTGAAGAGAGCCTTCACTAGGATTCCCAGTTCTTTATGGAATGAAGGGATTAAGTTTGTCCACAGGATTTATCATTGAGTTGAGCTATTACTATGACTATATCTTATTACTCTCTTTCTGGAAGAGAAATGGCAAAAGCCCCATTCCAAAAACACACTATTCAGATTTCTAGTAAGCAGGTAGGAATATCAGGGACAACTTACATCCTAGTGCTCTCCCAAGAAGACAGAGGAAGGAGTACCCTCCAAGCTTCCCAGAGCATGTCTAATTATGTGAGCATGAAGCCTCCTGGCTCTAATGTCTCCCTCAATGTATTTGCTCCTCCTGCTTCTAGAGTGGTTGACGTTAGCCACTAGTCACACTGGAGAGAGAACACCATGTGGTACTTAAAATGTACACAGAAGAAAAGCTGGGGATGATGACCTTTAGATAATAAACAGATTGGTTATTTCTCAGAGTCTTTGGACAACTAAGTTGAAAGTCATGAGGTGGTCGCTTCCAGAGGAATCATTTCTCAATCTTTCAGCCTAATTATTAGTTTGCACAAGGGTGGAATCTGAGAATTTAGATAGAAGCAAATTAGAGATTTCCAAAGGCTTTCATCTTCAGAAGATCCAAGTTCTAGGATTACAGAATCAAAAATGATGTAGAATCTACATGTGGTAGCCAGGAGAGGGCACTGTCTGAGAGAACATACTGCACTCTTTGGGGAGTATCGGAAAATGTGGAGATGGGGAAAGGCCCATTTCTCTTTTCTCATTTTAGGCCTATGAGGTTATACCATCATTCTTTAACACATTAATAAACTGGACCTCTGTGACCCCCTATTAGAAACTGCTAGATCCAGGAGTAAATTCAGTATCTCTCAACTACTCTCATTGTCAGAGATAGGATACAAACATATTTTCACATGAACAAAATGGTAATTTTCCCTACCTCCCTCTTCCTAAAAAGCTTTTCAAATGATAAACTGCAGTAAGGCTCTTCATTTGGTCCCTCTGGTTCTCTTGGCAGGTTGCTTAGGGCTCAGGCTCAGTACTCTGCAGTGTTGGTTGTCTGGATTTCCCTTTTTTTTCTGATAAAAGTCTCTTTCCTTGCTCTCTAGATGAACCTGGTAATTTTTCAGGTGTCTGATGATCCTGGCCTTAGATGGGGACCAGAATTACAATCCAGGAGGCAGCTAGCAAAACAGAATCTTAATTCAAGTGAACTTGGGGATGAGTAAATGTCAAACTGGAGAAGAAAAACTGATGGGACATTGAAGTACTCTACCTTTTCTGGATTTCTTGTTTTTCTTCTGGAAAGAACTCATCACCGCAACAAAGAGAGTAAAAGGAGGAGAAAGATGGGGTGGGAGGAAAGGAGAGAAAATATCAAGACAAAGCATCAAGTCTTATGAATCATCTACAATCCTCTGGACAGTAAAGAATCTGGCGACAGGGGTTACTATCATTTACAAAAATGCCCCACTCCCTCTAGCCTTAGAGAGTAAGGCAAAAACGAACAAGAAGGTGAAAGTTATCTTTAGGATTAACTTGTCACTGGCAAATTTACTTGGAAAACTAACCTCATTTGTGATCTACTTTGCACCTGACCCATTTTTATAGTTGCAGAGTCTCTCTAAAGGGCCTGAGCCCTTCAGATTAGATCCTACAAGTGAGAATTTAGATATCACAGGTCCTGGTTAAAGAATAACGCAGAAACTGATTCAATGGGTTACTCCAAGGAAGTACAGCTACTGAAAAATTACCAGTTTACTAAAAATCCAACTTTTATTCAGAAAAAAAAAAACAACAACAACAAAAAACAGTATTTTAAAATTTCTAGGTAACTGCCATGATGAGTCAGTTGACAACTGGTCCTTTTTACTATGAAAACTATACAATCGAGAAGCTGCAGAATTTCCTCCTGGAGCCCCTATATAATACAGTACTGACAGACTAAATAAACCTAGCACCAAGCACCAACATTCACAACAAGGCTATCTCCTTGTCAGCTCTTGAGGGGAAGGGGAAGGGTTTAACTAGGACCAGGTTTGGGGATTAGTGAGTCTCTAATCTAGCCCATGTTACACAGCCTTGCAGAGCCAACAAATATAACTTAAAAATCCTTCAAAACCAAATTTTACGTAGCCCACACTTAGGTCCTATCTATAATGACTCCTCCACCACACACAATTCCCTATTAAATAAGTATTATCCACAATCACCATAAAATAATCTTTTTCATAACTAAAAATGACAAGAATTCTAAAGAGTAAAACCAAGAGCCTAGATGTTAACAAAGCTATCAGAGCAATGCGGTTGCTTGCAATGTGGTTGTCAGAAACATCATCTCAAAAATGAACCCTTGTATAAATTAATATAAATAACAAATCTGTATATAAAATGTAAGCTTGCAAAAGGAATTAAAATAGGAGGCAAGAAATGAAAATGGTTCGCACCTGCAGTGTACAGTTCTCTTTTCGCTTGAGGAACTCCACAAACCTGGCCACTACTCCTGGTGTGCTGATGACTTCATCAATAGGAGGATTAGGTTCTGTCTCCCCATAAGATAAAAGGAAAGAAGAAAAATAATCCTTTCATTTCAATGCAAGAACTTTATTATTTCAAACTTACTTCATAATATCCCTCCCTCCATTTTAGCATCTCTTTCATGTTGGACATCTAAAAAAGAAAAAAAAAGTAAAACTGTAAATGTAAAATTGAGTTCAGTCACTTTGAGACTACGGTAGCCCCAAAGGTTTCACAATAAGGTAAGCTTTAATGTGGAAAGGATGGGCAGACTTCTCAAAAATTAAAGTTAGTGCCTCTACAACTTTAGAAAACTTAGAAAGTAGGGGGAAAAACATCCAAACACAGCCTTATTATTAGGAATACTTCTTTCTAGCCCTATCTCCGTATATGGGTTTTTAGTCTAACAGTAAGTTGTTTCAAGAAACTGGATTAGGTGACTCTGCATGTGCTTGCAGGATTTAATTTTACAGCTGTGGTGATAAGTAGGAGCCAGCAAGAATTCATTAAGGATGACTTGCCAAATTAATCTCATTTTTCAGTTATGACAAAAAAGTATCTTAAAAATGAAATCATTTGATAGAAACCTGTTTGATAAACAGATAGAAAATGTCCTTAACAATCAGCATGGTAATTTCAGCTAGAGATTTGACGAAGTTCTTGATGACATTCACGAAACAATGCAAGAAAAATGGCAGCTGGATTACAGTACTTAGTACCAAGGATTCTTAGTCAAGTCCAGAGCTTTACTGAAAAAAAGGTGACTATGTTAATTTGGAGCGAGCTCTGATGACCTGTCCTTTGCCTGGTTCAACATTTTTATCAACCATTCAGATAACACAACAAATAAACTGGATGATCATAATAAAAATGATAATTTTCCCTACCTCCCTCTTCCTGGTTAAAATGCTAGATTACAGAAATAACATATAGGAAGAACAATAAGCTGAAGTTAGCAGGGATAAAGCAGGATTTAGCAACTGAATTTTGTAAGAAGCAATTTTAAAAAATCTCCATGACTTTACAGACAGAACCTAAAAACAGTACACGAAGAGAAGTCCTAGGGAGTTTAGATGCTGCAAGTACAGTCAACCATGCCTGTGCCGTGACCACCACAATAACTGCTGCGATCGTGGAGGACATTATTGGGATGTGTAGTCTCGGGGCAAGGAAAGCAATCTCTCCCCACACCTTGGGGTCAGAAGAACACTTCTGAAGTACTGTATTCTAGTTATCACATTTTTAAGAGGGATGGCTGGCAAACTAGAATCCAGGCAGGAAAGTAGGAGAGAGCAGTGAAAGGTCCTAAAAAGCCCCATGGTGTGAGAAAGGCATTAGACTCAGCATGCTGAAAAGAGACAAGGGGAATGGGGAAGGTGTACATGACAACGGCCTTCAAATATTAAGGTGTCACACAAAAAATATAATTGTTATGTCACACACAATTTTGTTATGTCTATATGTTATAGACGTTTTTATTCCAGGTCCCTCAAGGGATATATTATCACTTATGATTCCAAAAAACTCTACCTTACTACTGGGGGGGGGGGGTCTCCTGTTTATTTAATGTCAACATTTACTATTGACATTTTAATGTGGTTTAGAGTTCCACAGTTCTTTTTACTTGTCCAGAATGGCAAAGGTATCATATTCTAGTCTACCCTAATTATACCAAAAAGAAAAAAAAGGTAATTTCCCTGACCACTAATAAATCCATACTTAAATTTCATGAGAAAATGGTAACATTAAAACCAACAATCACTGATCTTTCAACTGATACTTTAAAAGTTTTTCTTGGGGCACCTGGCTGGCTCAGTTGGTAGAGCATGTGACCCTTGATCTCAGGGTTATGAGTTCAAGCCCCATGTTGGGTACAGAGATTACTTAAAAATAATAAAATCTTTAAAACAACAACAACAAAAAGGTTTTCTTAAAAAAAGAGTAGAGTTTCTTGATTTGAATTAACAAAATACTGACTACTGTTCGTATCACCTTACAGGTCTTTTATAAAATAGCTCAGAAATGAAAATAAGGCTGCTTTCTGGTCCTGGTAAGATTGCATAAAAAAGAAATTCAGAAGTTAGCCATGGCTCATAATTACATATACATCTATATGTGTCCTTTTATTTTGTTGATAGACACACTCCAAAGCAATTTATCTGTGATGTGAAAAATAGATTATGGGAAAGTAGTATTTTTTTAAATGAAAAAATATACAGTTGACCCTTGAACAATACAAAGGTTGGGGTGCCAATCCCCGCAGAGTCAAAAATCCTTACGTAACTTTTGACTCCCCCCAAAACCTAGCTACTAATAGCCTACTATTGACAGGAAACCTCACCAACAACATAAACAGGCAATTAGCACATATTTTGTATGTTATATGTATTACATACTGTATTCTTACAATATAGTAAGCTAGAGAAAAGAAAATATTAAGAAAATCATAAGGAAGAGAAAATACATTTACAGTACTGTACTGAATTTATCGAAAAAGATCTTCAAGTCCTTGTCACTCAAGGGTCAAAACCGTACTTTAACATATTTAGAACTCACCTTTTGAAAGCAATTTTCTGAATTTCTGTGTTGCTGAAAGCTGTTGCTCTGGGCTATTGGAAAATATCATTTCGATCATGTCGGAAGTAATAACACCACCCTGGGAATACAAACAAAAAGCAAATATGATAAAATTTTAACTTTAACTCAAAGGAAAACAAAGACAGTGTAAGTTGTGGCCACATTAAGTTAAATCATATTTATCTAGAAGAGTTGTACGAAGGTAGGATAATCTATACACGTAGAAATGTCTGAGATGATTAATAATGTGATAAAGCCAAATACTTTGTCTATTATTAAGAAGCTCATGACAATAAGAAAGTAATCTTAGTAGTAAATACTAAGACACGGCGTTTGTTACTCTTCCTCCCTTGCTCATCACATGGTTGGTTGTTCCTTGTCATTCAAGTTCTAAAAGAAGGCTCTTCATGACCTCCAAATCCAAAGCAGCTACTCCATCTCTATCGCTCTATTTTAATCCTAGGCCAGCCTTTTTCACTATCAGATATTTTTCTCAGTTATGTGTTTAATGCCCAGGTTCCTGCAGTATAATACAAGCTTCTTGAAAGCCAAAGACCCTGTCCATCTTACCATTCTATCACTGATGATTGGCATACAGCAGATGCTCAACAAATATTTACTGAATGAGGACAGAATAGTCTTGTATAAATCAGATTCTAGCCACTATCAAATTCAACAACTGACTCTTAAATTTATTTAAAATTTCTATTTTCTTTAAAACTTTTCAGTTTTCCACTATTTTCTTGCTTTATTAGAACTTTTCCATTTTCTACAACAACCCATCTCCAGTATTAGTAGTCAACCTTCTTCTCAGGGTCACTTGTCACAATGAAATGAAGTTCTTATCATTTCATGAAGGGTTAGAGTCAACAAGATGAACTGTGAAGAAAGCTGCACTGAGTTATAAATGCTGGAGGGCTGGTAAACAATACCTAACACTTAAGAATCCCAATGGGGAGAGTGAAGCATTCCGCTCTTAACAGAAAAGTAATGAACTTGAAACTTACAAAACTGATTCCTGTAAACAAAGGTACCTATATGATTCTGTTATGAATGTTTGGATACACTTAGATATACACATTCTCTCTCTCTCTCTCACTCACACACACACACACACACACACACACTCATTCCCTTCCCTCTCTTATTCCCTAATATAAAATGTATTGACTTTACATTCATGGTATTGAAGTACCGTTAATTTTATGTCACAGCATTTAAGTTACAAGAGATCAAGAAGAGGAATGAACATCACTCAAGGACTTAACATCTTCTGGGAAAAAGGTTAGTGCATTTTTAGTTGCACAAAGGATAACCGTATCATGTTACATGGAGATACGACTTTGTTATTTCTTTATCTGAGACTCAGTATGGTTTAAGGAGTTCTATAGGGATGCCAAGTGGCCAAGGAGTGTACTAGGATGGTTAATTTTATATGTCAACTTAACACACACTGGTCTAGACTTGCTATGAAAGTACTTTTTCAGATGTGATTAACATTTAACATTTAAATTAGTATACTTAAGTAAAGCACTTTACTCTCCAAAATGTGTGTGGGCCTCATTCAATCAGTTGAAGGTCTTAAGAGCAAGGACAGGTTTCCTGAGGAATTTCAGCCCTAAAACTACAACATCAATGCTTACCTGAATTTTCAGCCTACTGATTTGCGCTACAGATTTTGAACTTACCAGCTCCAACAATTACATGAGCCAATTCCTGAAAATCAATCAATCAATCAATCTCCTATTGGTTGTTTCCTTTGTAAAACCCTGACTAATACTATGGTCCACAAAACACTTCATATTTATTTTTACATCCACTAAAAGAACAACAACAAAAAAAATGGACAGCTCAACTTTCTGAAGGACCTAGAAGAATTTACCACAAAATTATAGTGTTAGCTACAATGTCTATATAGATTCCAAAGTGATTTAAACTGCTCTCCTAATTCCAAAAGAAAACTGGTCCATAAAAACTGGAGATCTATGAAGCAAAAAAGAAAAAAAATATATATATAGGACACTGTGCATAATATGCCATAATTTGCTTAAAAGGGGTGTGGAGGGGAAGGGAGAAAAAAACATTTTCTCAAAGAGAGTTAAGAATCTAGTAACAGTGGTTGCCAATGAAGAAAGAAATTGGATGGAAGAAAGAGATTTCTCTTTTTGAAAAACCATCTGTATGTGTGTGTGTGTGTGTGTGTGTGTGTGTTCTATTAATTGACTAAAATAAACTAAAAATATAGACAGGTATAATCCATATAAATAAAGCATAATTTTTATCTGCTTACATAACCTCAAGAAAGTTACAAAATGGGTTATAATAGAAAATTCCAACAGCTGTGATGTGGAACCAATTTTTAAAATCATATAAACATGCCCAATTTGATAACTGAAATGAACAGCAAACTGGGATTTCCTTTAAAGTATCTCTTGTTATTTAACTTGTAAGGAATAATTCTATAATTATCTTTTTAAGTTTTAATAGCTGAATTAATCTTCATAATTTAGTTAATTCTGTTTATTGCATGTTAATCACACTATAATAAACATCTAATGAACCAAGAGATTAAGTATATGGCTTCTTTTTTTTAAAATGAAATGCCAAGTACTTTCTACAGCCATCTACTAACACCTTTTTTAAAAACCCAAATAGCGAGCTACACCTCATATCTTCCTCAGAAAAACACTAAAAAAAGAGTTTCTTTCATTATCTTACTTACTGGTGCCATCTCCATGTTATTAATCTGAGCCTCATGGAAGCCTCCATCTGACATAACTTCTTCTTCTGTTTCTTCCTCTGCCGTAGCAACATTTCTTCGCTTGAATAACTGAAAAATAAAAGACTGTAACTCAAGTATTCTAATACAAGGGAGTTCAACATGCAAACTTTAGGAACCCCACTTAAAAGACAGTAAGGAAGGATGGAGTTTTTTGAAAATCATTTAAAAAATTCTAAAGGCTGTGCCACCTTCGACCTTTCCTGATGAGGAACTATTTCAGAATTCTCCAGTTTTACAATCTAATACAATTAACTATCACAATATGCTGTTACCAACACCTGATGTGGTAAAATGACTAAGAGAAGCCTGACACTGCATGACACACAAAAAGGGTAAGGTTGAAAAAGAGCTAGGGCATGCTTGGCCGTTCCCCTCTTTCCTCTATGTTATGTTGGTGATCATATAGTCTTACCAATACATTAGGGGAAATGATAAAAAATTATGTCAGAATGACTTAATACTTCCCTCTTAACCCTCAAAGATAATGAACCGAGACTTCCCAACCTTTCCAACCTGTCCAGCAACCAGTAATAACAAGTGACTACTGCTTGAACACTACCTTTAAAGCATCTATTAATTTGTGTAGGCAAAGAATACTTTCTTCCAAAGGTAGCCCTCTAAGGTGCCTCCATTGTATCTTTAATACTCTGAAGCAGTTCACTTGTTCAAGCAATGATGGACTAACAATAACTTATCCTCTTATCCTACACAACTCTAAAAGCAGACAAAATCCATAAAATAATGGGTTTCAGCTAATGGATAATGGGCAGCCCAGGCAGTGATCCTTCAGAAAAGAAAAAAGACTGGCCCTATGATTGCCTCAGATTATTGCCTGGACAGAGTTTCCAGGCTGTAGCATAGGGAGGGCAAAACCCAAATAGGGCCTACTGGCTCCCTCAGTTGAGGAGACAAGAGTTTAGAAATGAGGAGGCCAAGGCAACTAGAATCCATAGGCAAAGTAATGAAGAGAAGAGATCAACACAGAGGGAATTCTAAAACTCTGCAGAAAATTCCCCATGAGTCTTTAGCTTCGTTCTACAAGCACAGGTGTATAAGGAAAATATAGCTGATAAAGGAACGACCTCCAACAAACATGCAGAACAATTTTGGAAGTTATATGGGTCAAGGAATACTCATGTTTCAACCAAACAATAGAAAAGACTTCCTAATATATATAGAGCATTTAGTAGAACACTCAGGATACTGATTCAGAAGTGAGGCTAAATTAGCTCTAGATTAAAGGGTATTAAAGTTCCAGCCCAATGAAACGTAAAAACAAACTGGTTCCAAACAATTTACTAAATCCAAAGACAAATTCAGAATTACATATATTAAAAGATGTAAGGTAAAATTCACATGCTTGGAATTCAATTGGAAACTACCAAGCACTAAAAAGAAGAAAAGACTATCCATGGGGAAGAAAAAAAAAATCAATCAAAATCACCTGGAAATGACAAAAATGGCAGAAATGTAAAAGAACATTAAAAAACAAAAAGACTAAGCAAATACCAGAAATGAAAAATACAATTTTTCAGATGAAAAGTACACTGAATGGGATTAACAGCAGATAATATACTGCAGAAGAAAAGATCAGTGAATTTAAGGATACAGCAAATAAAAACACACCAAAATTAAAGACATGGCAAAAACGTTGAGAAAATAGGTACAAAATATAAGTCAGTTGTGGGACATCAAGTGACCTAATATACATGCACTGGAACCCTAAGGTTGGGGTGGGGGAATATATTTGGAAAATGGCCAAAAGTTTTTTTGTTTTTCGTTTTTTTAGTTTCCAATTTTTATTTGAATTCCAGTTAGTTAACATATACTGTAATGTTAGTTTCAGGAGTAGAATTTAGTGATTCATCACTTAATATAACACCCAGTGCTCATCACAACAAGTGCCCTTCTTAATATCCATCACACATTTAACCCATCCCCTACTCACCTCCTTCCATCAACCCGTTTGTTCTCTATAGTTCAGTGTTTTATGGTTTGCCTCTCTTGTTTTCCTCCTATGTTCATCTGTCTCATTTCTTAAATGCCACATATGAGTGAAATCATATGGTACTTGTCACTTTTTTAAAGATTTATTTATTAGAGAAAGAGAGAGCACGCGAGCATGAGCAGGGGAAGGGGCAAAGGGAGAGAGAGAAGCAGACTACCCACTGAGCACAGAGTCTGATGCAGGGCTCAATCCCAGGACCCTGAGATCACGACCTGACCTGAAGTCACTTAATCGAATGAGCCACCTAGGTGCCTGGTATTTGTCTATGACTGGCTTATTTCGCATAGCATAATACACCCTTGGTCCATCCACGTCATTGCAAATGGCAAGATTTCATTATTATGACTAATAGCCCATTGTGTATATATACCACTTCTTTTTCCATTCATCAGTAGATGGACATTTAGGCTCTTTCCGTAATTTGGCTATTGTTGATAATGCTGCTATAAACATCAGGGTGCACGTATCCCTTTGGATCAGTACTTTTGTATCCTTTGCGTAAATACCTAGTGGTGTAATTGCTGGATCCTAGGAAACTCCACACTGTTTTCCGGAATGGCTGCACCAGTTTGCATTCCCACCAACAGTGTAAGAGGGCTCCCCTTTCTCACATCCTCACCAACATCTGTTGTTTCCTGCGTTATTAATTTTAGCCATCCTGACAGATGTGAGGTGATAGCTCATCGTGATTTTGATTTCTATTTCCCTGATGATGAGTGATATTGGGCATCTTTTCATGTGTCTGTTAGCCATCTAGATGTCTTCTTTGGAAAAATGTCTATTCATGTCTTCTGCCCATTTCTTAACAGGATTGTTTTCTGGGTGTTGAGTTCTTAAATTCTTTATACTAACCCTGTATCAGACATGTCATCTGCAAATATCTTCTCCCATTCTGTAGGTTGCTGATTGTTTCCTTTGCTGTGCAGAAGCTTTTTATCTTGATGAAGTCCCAATACTTCATTTTTGCTTTTGTGGGAATTCCCTTGCCTCCAGAGACATGTCTAGTAAGAAGTTGCTACGACTGAGGTCAAAGAGGTTGCTGTCCATGTTCTCCTTTAGGATTTTGATGCCTGTCTCACATTTAGGTCTTTCATCCATTTTGAATTTATTTTCGGGTATAGGGTAAGAAAGTGGTCCAGTTTCATTCTTTTTGCATGCTGCTCTCCAGTTTTCCTAACACCATTTGTTGAAGAGACTTTTTTCCATTAGATATTCTCCCCTGCTTTGTAGAAGATTAGTTGACCATATGGTTGTGGGTCCATTTCTGGGTTTTCTATTCTGTTCCGTTGATCTATGTGTCTGTTATTGTACCAGTACCATACTATCTTGATCACTACAGCTTTGTAATATAACTTGGAAGTCCAGAATTGTGATGCCTCCAGCTTTGCTTTTCTTTTTCAGGATTGCTTTGGCTATTCAGGGTCTTCTGTGGTTCCCTACAAATTTTAGGATTGACTGTTCTACCTCTGTGAAAAATGCTGGTGGTATTTTGATAAGGACTGCATTAAATGTGTAGATTGCTGGATAGTATAGACATTTTAACAGTATTTGTTCTTCTAATCCATGAGCATGGACTGTCATTCTGTTTCTTTGTGTCTTCCTCAATTTCTTTCAAAATTGTTCCGTAGTTTTCAGAGTACAGATCTTTTACCTCTTTGGTTAGATTTATCCCTAGGTATCTTATGGTTTTTGGTGCAATTGTAAATGCAATCGATTCCTTGATTTCTTTCTGCTGCTGCATTGTTGGTATACAGAAACGCCAACATGGGGCACCTGGGTGGCTCAGTCATTAAGCATCTGCCTTTGGCTCGGGTCATGATCCCAGGGGCCTGGGATCGAGTCCCGCGTCAGGCTCCCTGCTTAGCAGGAAGCCTGCTTCTCCCTCTTCCACTCCCCCTGCTGGTGTTCCCTTTCTCGCTGTGTCTGTCAAATAAATAAAATCTTTAAAAAAAAAAAAAAAAGAAAAGAAAAGAAATGTCAACAGATTTCTGTATGTTGGATTTTGTATCCTGCAACTTTACTGAATGTATCAGTTCTAGCAATTTTTTGGTGGAGTCTTTTGGGTTTTCCAGAGCATCATGTTGTCTGCAAATAGTGAAAGTCTGACTTCTTCTTGCCAATTTGGATGTCTTTTATTTCTTTTTGTTGTCTGACTGCTGAGGCTAGGACTTCCAGTCCTATGTTAAATAACAATGGTGAAAATGAACATCCCAGGTCTCATTCTTGACCGCAGAGGAAAAGCTCTGTTTTTCCCCACTGAGAATGATATTAGCTGTGGGCCTTCTGTATATGATGTTGAGGTATGTTCCTTCTACCCCTACTTTGTTGAGGGTTTTTATCAAGAATGGATGTGTACTTTGTCAAACGCTTTTTCTGAATCTACTGAATCATATAGTTCTTACCCTTTCTTTTATTAATATTGTGTATTACACATTGATTTGTGAATATTGAACCACCCGTGCAGCCCAGGAACAAATCCCACTTGATTGTGGTGAATGATTCTTTTAATGTACTGTTGGATTTGATTTGCTAGTATTTTGTTGAGGATATTTGCATCCATGTTCACCGTGATATTGGCCTGTAACTGTCTTTTTTAAGTGGGGTTTTTGTCTGGTTTTGAAGTCAGGGTAATGCTGGCCTCGAAGAAGGAATCTGGAAGTTTTCCTTCCATTTCTATTTTTTGGAATAGTTTGAAAAGAATAGGTATTAACTCTTCTTTAAATGTTTGGTAAAATTCCCCTCGGAAGCCATCTGGCCCTAGACTTTTGTTTCTGGGAGATTTTTGATTACTGATTCAATTGCTTTGCTGGTTATCAGTCTGTCAAGTTTTCTATTTCCCCCTGTTTGTTTTGCTGGTTTATATGTTTCTAGGAATTTATTCATTTCTTCCAGATTGCCTAATTTGTTGGCATATAATTTTTCATAATATTCTCTTATAATTGTTTGTATTTCTGTGGTGTTAGTTGTGATCTCCTCTCTCATTCATGATCTTACTTTGGTCCTTTCTCTTTTCTTTTGGGTAAGTCTGGCTAGGGGTTTATCAGTTTTATTAATTTTTTCAAAGAACCAGCTCCTGGTTTCATTGATCTGTTCTACTATTTTGTTTGTTTCTATATCATTTATTTCTGCTCTAATCTTTATTATTTCCCTTCTTCTGCTGGCTGTAAGTTTCACTTCTTGTTCTTTTCCTAGCTCCTCTAGGTGAAAGGTTAGGTTGTGTATTTGAGATTTTTCTTGCTTCTTCAAGGCAGGCCTGTATTGCTATATCCTTCCCTCTTATGACCCCTTTTACAGCATCCCAAAGGTTTTGGACTGTCATGTTTTCCTTTTCATTTGTTTCCATGTAGTTTTAATTTCTTAAGTTCCTGGTTGACCCATTCATTCTTTAGTAGGATGTTCTTTAACCTCCATGTATTTGCGGTCTTTCCAAATTTTTTCTTGTGGCTGACTCAAGTTTCATAGCATTGCAGTCGGAAAATATGCATGGTATGATCTCAATCTTTTTGCACTTGTTGAGGCCTGATTTGTGACCTAGTATGTGATCTCTTCTGGATAATGTCCCATGTGCACTAGAGAAGAATGTGTACTATGCTGCTTTTGGATGAAATGTTCTGAATATATCTGTTAAGTCCATCTGGTCCAGTGTGTCATTCAAAGCCATTCTTTGTTTCCTTATTGATTTTCTGCTTCGATGGTCTGTCCTTTGATGTAAGTGGGGTGTTAAGGTCCCCTACTATTACTGTATAATTATCAATGAGTTCTTTTATGTTTGTTACGGTTTTATATATTTGGGTGCTCCCACGTTAGGGGCATAAATATTTACAATTATTAGACCTTCTTGTTAGATAGACACCTTTATTATGATACAGTGCCCCCCTTCATTTCTTGTTACAGTCTTCATTTTAAAATCTAGTTTGTCTGATATAAGTATTGCTTTTTCGGCGTTCTTCCGACATCCATTTGCATGATAAATGGTTCTCCAGCCCCTCACTTTCAATCTGCAGGTGTCTTTAGGTCTCAAATCAGTCTCTTATAGGCAGCATATAGATGGGTCTTGTTTTTTTTTATCCACTCTGACACCCTATGTCTTTTAACTGGAGCATTTAGTCCACTTACATTCAGAGTAATTATTGATAGATATGAATTTAGTGCCATTTTATTACCGTTTTGTCATTGTTTCTGGAGATTTTCTCTGTTCCTTTCTAATCTTTGTTGATTTTGGTCTTTCTTTCCCAAAGAGTCCCCTTTAATATTTCTTGCAGGGCTGGTTTAGTGGTCACAAATTACTTTAGTTTTTGTTTGTCTGGGAAACTCTTTTTATCTCTTCTTTTACTCTGAATGGCAACCTTGCTGGATAACGTATTCTTGGCTGATTTTTCTCATTCAGCATGTTGAATATATCATTCCACTCCCTTCTTGCCTGCCAAGTTTCTGAGGAGAGATCTGCTGCTAACCTTATTTGTCTTCCCTTGTAAGTTAGGGACTTCTTTTGTCTTACTGCTTTTAGGATTTTTTTTTTCCTTATCTCTATATTTTGCAAATTTAACTACAATATGTCTTGGTATTGGCCTGCTTTTGTTGATTTTGATGGGAGTTGTCTGTGCCTCCTGGATTTAGATGTCTGTTTCCACATTAGGGAAGTTTTCAGCTATAATTTCCTCAAATAAACCTTCTGCCCCCCTTTCCCTCTCTTCTTCTTCTAGGACTCTATGATACAAACGTTATTACACTTTATAGAATCACTGAGTTGTCTAAATCTACATTCATGATCTAATATTTTTCTTTCCCTCTTCCTTTCAACTTCATTAATTTCCATAATCTTCTATATCACTTATTCATTCCTCTGCTTCTTCCATCCTTGTGGTCATTACATCCAGTTGGCTTCAAATCTCAGTTACTGCATTTTTCATTTCACCCTGACTAGTTTTTTTGGTCTTCTATCTCTGCAGTAAGGGACTTCCTAGTGTCTTCTATGCTGTTCTCAAGCCCAGCTAATATCCTTATGACTGTTCCCTTAAATTCTGGATCAGGCATATTATTTATATCTGTTTTGATTAGATCCCTGGCCATGACCTTTTCTTGTTCTTTCTTTTGGGATAAATTCCTGTCTTGGCATTTTGTGTAGGCCTCTGTCTTCTTCTGTGTGTTAGGAAAGCCTGTTATGTTTCCTGCTCCTGAGAGTAATGATTTTATGGAGAAGAGGTCATATACTGTCCAGAGCCTGGCACTTTAGAAGTGTCTCTGGTGCGTGCCATATGCACTCAGCTGCTGTGTTTTGGCTGCTCTGTCCCTCAGGTCAGTCATCTGCAGAGCTTCTCCTTGCCTGCAGTGGGGAGTGTTTGGACCTTGGTCAGAGTGTGGTGAGTTTTAACTAGATGTGCTCTGGTCTGCTTGCTAAAGAGACGTGATGCTACTTTCACCAGAGCTGAAGCTTTGCAGAACTCTATGGTCAGCAGACATGGTACAAGTGGGGGTTTGTGCTGGTCTTCTGGAGGAGGGGCCTGCTGCTCTGGTTCTCTAGCACAACTGCCCTAGTAAAACAAAACCTGCAGAGCACAGGGGGCAGGGCTTGGTGTAAGCAGTTTAGGCCACTGTTGGCACTGTGCTGCTTACTGAAGTTAGTTTATGCTAAGGGGGGGAGGGGAGGAAAATGATATCAGCCAGCTCCCTAGTCCCCGGAGAGTTTGCATGCACTACTGTCCAGGAAGCCCTCCCAGAAGAGCAAACAATCTCCCCTCGTGTGTCCTAGGCATCCCTCAGCTCGCTGCCTTCACCCTGTCTGTGTCCCAGCGTCTGCCTGCCCAGTAGCGCAGTGCACCTTGGGGTCTATCCCAAGCAGGTGTGCTGAGTTTTAAAACTCCAAACTTTAGGGACTTGGCATGGCATGGGCCTGTGCTGGTCTTCTGGGGGAGGGTCTCACTACACTGGACTGATGTAGGTTTGTCCCAGAAGGGTAGTCACACCAAAGTGCAGGGGCGTGGAGTTTGAAGTAAAGCACAGCAAAGAACCAGGGTCCAAGTTAGCCACCCTCGGCAGGTGTCTCTGCACCTATGCTGAGGGGTGGGGGAAGGAAATGGTGCCCACTAACTCTTTTGTCCCTGTTACCTCTCCCAGACGTGCTCCAAGATGGGGGAACCGTCTCTCCCAGTGAGTCCCAGGGGATTCTAAATATTAACAATGAACAATCGAAAACTAAAATTCAAAAGATACCATCTGTAATAGCATCAAAACTATACTATATTTAGGGAAAAATCTGACAAAAAAACTACAAATCAGGGCGCCTGGGTGGCACAGTCAGTTAAGTGTCCAACTCTTGGTTTTGGCTCAGGTCCTGATCTCAGTGTCATGAGACTGAGCACCATGTCAGGCTCCACACTCAGCAAAGAGTCTGCTTGAGATTCTCTCTCTCCCTCTGCACCTCCTGCTTGTGCTCTCTTTCTCTCTCTCTCTCAAATAAATAAATCTTTAAAAAAAAGCAAACCTACAAATCCCTGATATTATGGATCTAAATAAATGGAGATGTGGTGCTTATGAGTCAGAAGACTCATTGTTACGATTATCAGTTCTCCCCAAGCTGATCTACAGATCTGACACAATCACAATCAAATCCTCAGAGCAGGCTTTTGTGTACAAATTGACAAGATGATTCTAAAGTTCATATAAAAATGCAAAGGACCTGTAACAGCCAGAACAATCTATGGAGAGAAGAACAAGGTTAGAGGGCTAGTAATATGATTTCAAGACTTACTATAAAAGCTACAGTAATCAAGACAGTGTGGTATGTAAGACAGATAAACAAACCAATGGAACAGAAGTTCAGAAACCAGACCTACAGAGAAATAGTCAATTGAATGTAAAAGGGTGTAAGGCAATTCAGTGAGGAGAAACAATCGTTTCAATAAATGACATCTGAAAAAACGGAAAGCCGTATGTAAAAAAATGGGGGAAAAAGGGGGGAAAGCCCTTACCTCACATTATATACAAAAATTAAATGCAAATAATCACAGACCTACATTTAAACTTTAACAATAAAACTTCTTAAAACAGGAGAAAATCTTCAGTGACCTTGGCTTTGATAAAGATTCTTAGATTTGACACACAAAGCACAATCCATAAAAGAAAAAAACTGATACATGGAATTCCAAAATCGAAACCTTTTGCTCTTCAAACAGCACTTCTGAAAATGAAAAGGCAAGCCACTGACTGGGAGAAAATATTTAAAAAGCATATCCAACAAAAGACTTGCATCCAGAAACAACTCAATTAAGAAACTAAACAGACTTCACTAAGGTAGATATACAGATGGCAAATAAGCACATGAAAAGATGCTCTCAACTTCAGTCATTAGGGAAGTGCAAAATAAAACCATAATGGCATACTACTAGGCACACCTTAGACTAGATAAAATTAGAAAGACTGACCATACCAAATGCTCACAAGGAGATGGAGCAAATGAAACGCTCATATACCGCGGATGTGAAGATAAAGTAGTACAAGCCATTTTAGCAAACAGTTGACATCCTCCTAAGTACACACCTACTATACAACCCAGCCATTCTCCTCCTAGATATCTATCCTGGAGAAATGGAAATATATGTCCATACGAAGAGCTGTCCAACAATGTTCATAGCAGCTCTATTTATAATCACCGAAAACTGGAAACAATCCAAACTGCCATCAACAGGTAAATGGATAAACCAATTGTGGTTTTATTTTTACAACAGATTGCTACTCAACAATAAAACGAATGAACTACTGATACACACAACATGAATGAATCTCAAAATGATTAAGCTGACTGACAAAAGCCAGACAAAACAGAACATATATTGTATCAGTCATTTATGCAAAGTAATCAGTAGTAACTGAAAACAGATTAGAAGTTGTTTGGAGATAGGTGAGGGGTGGGGAAAAGGTACCACAAAGGTATACCAGGAAAATTTTGAGAGCAATAAATATGTTCACTATCTTAATTATGGTGATGATATATATGTCAGAATTTAACAAACTGTACACTCTACTGTATGTCAATTATACAGTCATAAAGTTTAAAAACATAGAAAAAATAGCTGAAATAACCTGCAATACATCTATTTTAACCCTGTGAATTCCTAATAATATTAAAATACACACATTCCTGTTCCCTCTGGAGGATGCTAAGAAACCAACTCATTATTTTGAAAATGAAAAAGTGGAGAAATTCAAGTATTTGTTTTTCCTATGTGATTACTAATTACGAGAAAACTAAAAACTGCAGTTTGAGCAACCTCTTGGATCTTGCTTTTATGATTTATTAGGGAGGTCTGGAGCAGAAATAAGTCTATGGCTAATTAATCTCCACTACTGAGGTAAAAATCTCCTGAATACTCTACCTAATGTCCTGTGAAAGATGAGTTTTTCCAGTCTGGCTAGAGAAACAGGGACTATTCTCAGCACTGTGCAAGGGCCAGGCACTGTTCCCTCTAATCTTTGTGGATGACAGTTTCTCTAGCCTTGAGCAGTCTCCCCAAGCACAGAGTACACCCCAGCAGGTCAGTACTCTGCTGAATATGCAAAGAAACACTCTGAAGATCTCCAGGCTTCTTTCTCTATACACATGTCTCTCCCTTTTGGTATTCCCTCCTATGAATGGATGACTTGATCTCCTCCGACTCTCAGCTCTGTCTCCTCAACTCAGGAAGGCCGTGGTCTTTAGTTCCCTTCCCCCATGTTGCAACTTGGAAACTCTCTTGGGCAATAAGCTGAAGCAACCATAGGGTTCGTCTCATTGGTTTCCTATCTCTAGAGATCACTGTCCTGCACTGGTTAATGTCTGGTGTCTTGAACTACTGTTTCATGTATTTTGTCTGTTTATTCTTGGTTTGTTTCAGGTAGTAGGGTAAATCTGAGCCCTGCTATTCCACTTTGGCTGGAAGCAGAAGTCCTCAAAGTGCCCTTTCTAATACTCAAACTATCCCACTTAACAACTAATGGGAGCCTGTTCAAGCTATCTCCTGAGTCTTTTCAACACAAGTTTTGATGGTCTTAAAACTTCCTTGCTCTAGGGCGCCTGGGTGGCTCAGTTGGTTAAGCGACTGCCTTCGGCTCAGGTCATGATCCTGGAGTCCCAGGATCGAGTCCCACATCAGGCTCCCTGCTCGGCAGGGAGTCTGCTTCTCCCTCTGACCCTCCCCCCTCTCATGTGCTCTCTCTCTCTCTCTCATTCTCTCTGTCTCAAATAAATAAATAAAATCTTTAAAAAAAAAAAAAAAACTTCCTTGCTCTATGTTATGAAAAAATACTACACATTCACCTTGAATATTCCCTATCTCTAATCGAGATTCAGGTGTTTTTTCCAAGAAGCCTTGATCCCTTGACAGAAAAATTCTCTAATGACCACAATCTCAGGGTGCTAGAGGTGCTCACTGATACAAGGTATTTCGCTATTTCTACACCTTTCTAGGACAGAACTGGGTTTTGTGTGTGTATGTGTGTTTTAAGAAAATACATCATGAATCCCTACTGATATTACCTATTCAAATTTATATAACTTCTTTGATTTTATATTTCTATTCTTTCTTAATCTAAAAAAATCCAGGTCCCTGATATTAACATAGTTATTTGCTATATCCATATACAAATACACATGGTTTCAGGAACAATCCTATATGATTACTAAAGCAGTTGAAGATTTGTTCATACTTCTTTTTGTCCTTAAAATACAGCCCAATAGAGAAAATTAATCATTTTTCCATATTCCTGTATTAAAGTATTTCCTCTCTGTGTGGTTTAGCCACAAGCATGACACACAGGGCCATTTAATTCCTCTTGTTTAATCCTTCATTATGATTTCTTTTTGTTTCACAATTACTTAAAGCATTTACATGACTCCAAAATCACACCTAATAAGTAAAATTACATCCCTCGGTATTGCAAAATTTACATCCACAAGTAGTGGTCTTTAATATGGAATGGCAGGATACTGTTATGATCTTTAATATAACTGCTGACCAACAAGTAGAATTTGAAATTGAAAATACCACACCATTTACATTACAAGGATAATGACAAGATAAGACATGAGAAATTCCAAGCAGAGGGAAGTCCTAAAACTACAGCTATACAGCTAGAACACAGGATAAACAATTCAGACTGGCACAGGAGGACAAAAAATATAGGGTGAAGGTCTCCAGCAGAAAAAATATGGAACTGAAAAATTATCTGAGAAGTTTAACCACATAGAAAATCAGATAAAAATAATTTAAAAGAGCTGTAGAAGAGAATGAAAAGACAGCCAGGAATATGAAGCCAAGCAGGTACAAAATCAGACAATTAACTCCAGGAAAAACAAAGTATAAAGAAAGGAAATGTAATCACGGTATACTATTCAGTTCAGCAATAAATAATACTTACGTACTGTAGTATAACTATACTGAGAATACATGCAAGGGAAAAGCAGTATAAGAGCTTAAATCTTCACCTACCATAACAGAACACCAATAGGTAATATTTTAAATTGATAAACAAATAGTCAAGAGGATTGAAAGTGGTTTACTTGGGAATGAAACCAGGAACATTGGTGGTTTGGTTTCAAGTACTGTAGTACTACTTAACTTTTTCAACTGTGCATGTCTTACTCAGAGAAAAACAGGTTTTAAAAAAGAAAAAACTGGGTGGCTCAGCCGGTTAAACAGCTGCTTTCGGCTCGGGTCATAATCTCGGGGTCCTGGGATCGAGCCCCATGTCTGGCTCCCTGCTCAGCAGGGAGTCTGCTTCTCCCTCTCCCTCTGCTTGTGCTCTCTCTAATAAATACATCTTTAAAAAAACAATAAAAAAGAAAAAAGAAAAAACTGCCAAAACAATCATGATCTCTACACCTTAACTACAGATTACATGTTGAGTGAACTTGTCAACCAAGTTAATCAACGGGAAAAGTTGCCTGTCCACAAGTTTATCAACTTGCTCACTTCACAAGATATTTCTTATAACTAAAAACATCAAGCAAACCTCCGTTCTTCATCATGATGGGTTTTATGAACTTGCCAGCAGCACTAGGTTACCTATTCACTCTGAATTAACAAGAGTCTGCTTAATTCAAATTTTCAAGTACTGGCTCAATCAGAATGACACCAACTGGTAAAATTTTTTGCCAAAAATAAATTTTAGATTGGTCTATAAGTGCCAAATGGATAGAGGTCATTTATAAAGTGCTGCCTAGATATAACAAAAATTAAATGTTCGTCTGATAAAAGGATAGCCCTCAAAGATGCAGTTAGTTATCTTTTGCGCACTTGGCAACATCAACTCCTGTGGTACCCTCACATCTAGCTCTTCAGCTGGTATAAGCCTGTGACTGTGAAAAGATAAATAGTACCTAAATGAATCTATATTTTACTAATATTTACTATTTTACAAATTAGGCATGAAATATATACTGTTATATTAAGAAGCCTGACTGGTTTTACCAGGTCTCTCTACATAATACAGCACATATGAAATAAAAAAATTAAGATTTTAAATAGAGCAAGATTCCAAAAACTTATCACAGAAACTTACTAAAGCCATAGCACAATTTTAGATCTCATACAATGAACATGACAGAATTTCAACTACAAATATTTTTAGTCCAATATATGGGGCCATACTTGCCAGTTGATATATTAAGGATAAGAGCATTTGTCTTCAGGCAGGTAAGTAAATACGAAAAATTTATTTTATTTATATAAACTTTACAATGAAGTCTAATTACATGACATCACCCATCACCAAGAAGAGAATAAAATGAACACTGTTAATGACAGAGGATCATTATTACATCTTCAAATGGCTTTATGCCAAATATGATGCATAAGCTGGTGGTTATATTCAGACCTATACTTGGGCTCATGTGTATATATTCACGTATTCACCTTCACATATGTGAATATAAATATGTAACAATGTTGTTATGATTTCTGGAATTTACCTCCAAAATAGAAGCTAATACAAAAGTTCATTCAAAAAAAAGGTTCCACTTCAAATAAGACAGATGAATAAAGAGATAACAAGAAACCCAGAGAAACTCATCCTTTTATGAATAAGTGATAACTCCTAATTTACTGCACTTAATATAAACTCTATTATAATATTACAAACTCTCTTTGCCCAAAAAATAATAGTAATGACAGTGTTTGATTCAAACATCTACAGCCCTAACAAAAAAAACACTGAGGTTGTAATGTACTCTTGGACTTTAACTAACTGGATTTTCCAGTGCGGTGTTACTCAAAAGAACAGTGTATTCTGAGACCAGCTCACTGTAACTGCAAAATATTTATGACAGATTACCTTATTTCTCAGGTATGAAAGATTCTGACTCATTTGCCTTTTATGGAGCTTTTGTAGCATGGGGATCAAATGGTCCTTCCAAGCTCAAAAGTCTCTCCTTAGCAAAAAAAAAAGAAAAAAAAAAAAGTCACCTAAGTGTCTTTAAATTTCTTTGCCATAAGGGATATACCATTCATTCTAGGCATTTTTAGAGGAAGGTAAAGTGAGAGTGAGTCCCAAATACTCCTGTGGATGTTTAGATGTTCTCAGGTTAAAAATGACCAAAAGTAAAAAAAAAAAAGAAAAAAGATCAAAAATCAATGTCCTAATGAATCATACAGAATTAATTTAGGGGTGAAAAGACATATTCCTTGAGATTTTTGCTTTAAAATACTACATAATAAAGAAATGTAAAGATAGACATGAAGCAAGTACGGCAAATTATTGACAATTACTGAATGCAAAGGATGAGTTTATGAGGTTCACCATCTATAATTTAATTTTGTATGTTTACAAATTTTCATATTAAAGTTTATAATGAAAAACAGCATTTTACTGGTCACTTGAGAATACATTAACAAACATGCAAATAAAATCTTAAACAAGTTGCAACTTTAAAAAAATAAAATACACTAAACAGGCCAAAAGATTAAACAGTGGTTGTACTGGAAATATGAGAACCTGAGAGATTTCTTTATTCTTGTATTCTGCTTTTCATCACCTCCTCTTCCCCACTCCCAAAACACGGTGATTTTATGATGGCGGAGATGTATATTTACACACATACACATATCTAACACAATCAAAATTAAAATAAAGTAGTTTCAGGCTTAAAATGGAAAATTAAGTTCTTTTAAATAAATTAATAAGGGTAAAGGATTTACCTGCTCTTCTCTTTTCTGCTTACGTAACTGCAGTCCCTCTTCCTCCCTCCTCCTGCGCATTTCATCAGGATTCAGGGACTTATTTTTGTAACTTTTCAGGCGAAAGTTCTCTTTTCCTGGGGTAGTCATGATTTCTACAAAAATGAGACAAAGAAAGAGAACAAATGAGCTTGGCTTATGGTAAAGAGCTCTTGTTATTCTAATAGCCCAGCCTCACTGCATAAGGACACCAGAAATGGTTACTTTTTTTAACAGCTTTATTAAAGTGTACAAGTCAATAGCTTTCATATTTTCACATCTATGCACAACCATTACCACAGTCCATTTTTTAACATTTTCATCACCTCAAAAAGAAAGTGTGTACTATCACTCCTACTGGCTATCACTCCTATTCAGGACATTTCATATGAATAAAATCATATGCGTGATCTTTTGTGCCTGGATTCTTTCATTTAGTATATCTTCAAAGTTCATCTATGTGGCAACATATATCAGTACTTTATTCTTTTATGGCTGAATAATATCCCATCATATGGATATACCCCATTATATTTTATACCTACTCATCAACTGATAGACATTTGGGTTCTTTCCACTTTTTGGCTATTATGAATAATGCTTCCATAAACATCTATGGACAAGTTTTTATGTAGACATAGGTTTTCATTTTTCTTGGGCATACACCTAGGAATCGAACTGCTAGGTAACACTGTAACTCAATGTTTGTTTGAGGAACTGCCAAACTATTTTTCCAAAGTGCTGCGCTATTTTACATTCCCACCAGCAATGTACAAGGGCTGACAATTTCTCCACTATCACAATTTTTGGTGTCTGCTGTCCTTTCACATATTTATTTTCTAACTGTATATCCTCCATTAAAAAAAAAAAGTCTATTCAGATTCTTTACCCATTTTTAAATTGTCTCTAGGAAGTCCCAATAGTTTATTTTTGCCCTTGCTTCTTCCCTTGCCTTTGGCGATGTTTCTAGGAAGAGGTTGCTGCCTGTGTTCTCCTCTAGGATTTTGATGGATTCCTGTCTCACATTTAGGTCTTTCATCCATTTTGAGTCTATTTTTGTGTGTGGTGTAAGGAAATGGTCCAGTTTCATTCTTCTGCATGTGGCTGTCCAATTTTCCCAACACTATTTGTTTAAATTGTCTTTTTTTTTATCATTAAGTTATAAGAATTCTTTATATATTCTAGATAGAAGTCCCTTATCAGAGTGGTGCTTGAGAGGCTCAGTTGGTTGAGCATCCAACTCTTGGTTTCAGGTCAGGTTGTGACCTCAGGGTCACGTAATTAAGCCCTGCATCGGGCTCCCTGCTCAGCGCAGAGTCTGCTTCCCTTTTCCCTCCAGCATGCTCTCTCTAAAAAAAAAAAATGGACCTCTTAAAAAAAAAAGTCCCTTATCAGATATACAGTTTTTAAATATTTTCTTTCACTCTATAGGTTTTCTTTACGCTTTCTTAATGGTGTCCTTTGAAGCACAAAAGTTTTTAATTTTGATGAAGTCCAAATTAATCTTTTTGTTGTTGTTGCTCATGCTTTCAGTGTCATACTTAGGGATTCTTAATCCTAAGTTTCCTTCTAAGAGTTTTAAAGTTTTAGCTCTGACATTTAGGTCTGTCATCTACTTTGAGTTAATTTTTATTCATGGTATGAGGTAAGGGTCCAACTACATTATTTCACATACGGCTACCCATTTGTTCCAGGCACCATTTCTCCATCTAATGGTCCTGACACCCTTGTTGAAAGACAAATTAACCACATATATATGGCTTTATTTCTCAACTCAATTATATTCCATTGATTTGTATGTATATCCTTGTGCTGATTCCACACAATCTTGACTACTATTTTTGTAGTAAGTTTTGAAATCAGGAAGTATAAGTTCTCCTATCTTATTCTTTTTCAAGATTGTTTTGGCTCTTCCAGACACCCTGCAATTCCATGATTTTTAGGATCAGATTGTCAATTTCTACAAAGAAGTCAGCTGGGATTCTGATATGGACTACATTGAATCTGTAGATCAATATGGGGAGTATTGCCATCTTAATGTTAAATCTTCCAATCCACAGACAGGATATTTTTCTCTTAGATCTTCTCTAGTTTCTTTCAACAATATTTTGTAGTTTCCAGTGTTTTACACTTCTTTTGTTAAATTTATTCCTGTCTTAATTTTTTTGATGCTATTATAAATGGAATTTTTTTCTTAATCTCACTTTTGGATTGTTCACGACAAGTCTATAGAAACACAATTAATTTTTGTATACTGATTTTGTATTTTGCAACTTTGCTGAGCTTGTTATTAGTACTAATATTTTTTTAGTGGATTTTCTAAGTCATTTCATACAAAATCATATCATCTCTAAGGGACAGTTTTGTTTCTTTCCAATCTTGAGGCCTTTGTGTATTTTTCTTTCTTTTCCTTATTTTTGTTTTTCAAAATTGCCATAGCTAGAACCTCTAATATAATGTAAATAGAAATGGAGAAAGCAGGCACTCTTGTCTTATTTCTGATTGTAGGGGAAAAGTGTTCAGTTTTCCCCATTAAGTATGATGTTATCTTTGAGTTTTTCATAAGTGTCTTTATTCATGTTGAGGAAGTTCCCTTCTAGTCTTCGTTTTTTGAGTGTTTTTATCATTTAAAGGGTGTTAGATTTTGTCAAATTTTTTTTGTGTCTATTATGAGAACAATGTGACTTTTGTTTTTTATTTCCTGATATGTTATATTAATTGGTTAGTGAACTTCACACTAACTTTGCATTTCTGGGATATCATGCCACTTGATCGTGGTGAAAATTCTTTTTATATGCTGGTGAATTAGGTTTGCTAGTATTTTGAGGATTTTTGTGTTCATCTTCCTAAGAGAGATAGTGGTCTGTAGTTTTCTTGTAATGTCTTTGGTATCAGGGTAACACTAATACTAGCTTCATAAAATAAGTTGGGAAGTGTTCTCCCTCTCAATTTTTAGGAAGAGTTAGTATTAATTCTTCTTTAAATGTTTGGTAGAATTTAGCAGTGAAGCCATATGGGCCCGTGCTTTTCTTTGTGGGTAGCTTCATGATTAATCCAATCTCTTCACTTGCTATAGGTCTATTCAGTTTGTCTATATAAGTCAGCTTCAGCAGCCGTCTTTCTAAAATTTTTCCATTTTAGGGGTGCCTGGGTGACTCAGTCGGTTGGGCATCCAACTCTTGGTTTCGGTTCAGGTCTCAAGATCTCAGTGTTGTGAGATCGAATCCTGTGATGGAGTCCACACTCAGCAGGGAGTCTGCTTGAGATTCTCTTTCTCTCCCTCTGCCCCTCCGTCCCCCTCATGCTCACTCTCTCGAAAATAAATGAATAAATCTTTTAAAAAATTGTCCATTTTATCTAAGCTATGTAATTCATTGGTATGCAGTTGTTCATAGTATTCCTTTATAACCCTTTCCATTTTTGTAATCCCAGTAGTAATGGTCCCTCTGTTATTTCTGATTCAAGTAATTTAAGTCCTCTTTTTTTCTGTGTCAGTCTGCCAATTTTGCTTATCTTTTCAAAGAACCAGTTTTTGGTTTCCTTAATTTTCTCTACTTTTTTTCTATTTTCTAGTTCATTAATTTCTACTCTCATCTTTATTATTTCCCTCCTTCTGCTTGTTTTAGGTTTACTTTGCCCTTCTTTTTCCAGTGACTTAAGGTGTAAGGTTAGTTAGTAATTTGAGATCTTTCTTCTTTCTTTATACAAGCATTTATTACTAAAAGTTTCCCTGTAAGCCCTGCTTTAGCTGTATCCCATGTTTTCTTAAGTGGTAAATTCATTTTCATTTATCTCAAACTATTTTCTGATTTCTCTTTTCGTTTCTTCTTTGACCTACTGGTTATTTGGGAGCATGTTAATTTCCATATATTTGTGAGTTCCCCAAATTTGTTAGTGATTTCTAATTTCTTTCCACTGTGGTCAGAGAACAACCTTTGTATTATTTCAATCCTTTTAAGATGTTTTGTGGCCTAGCATTTGGTTTATCCTTGAAAATGTCCCACATTCACTTGAGAAGAATATATATTCTATTGTTGCTGGGTGCTGGTGGTATTCTACAGATGTCTCCTAGCTCTAGTTGGTTTATACTGTGGTTTCTTTGTTGATCTTATGCCTAGTTGTTTTGTCCATTACTAAAAGTGGGATATCGTAGTCTCCCAACCATTATCGCTAAATTGTCTATTTTCTCTTCATTCCTGTCAGGTTTTGCTTCTTGTCTTTTGGTGCTGTTATTAGGTACATATATGTTTATAACCTTTATCTTTCTAATGGATTGGCTCTTTCATCCCTCTTTCTCTCTAGTAACATTTTTTGTTTTAAAGTCTATTTTTTCTGATATTAGTATAGCCACTCAAGTTTCTTGTGGTTGTTGTTTGCATAATAGATCTTCCATCCTTATACTTTCAATGTACTTGTATCTTTAAACTTAAAGTACATCTCTTGTAGAGAGCATATAATTGGATACTCTGACAATCTCCACCTTTTTTTTTTTTAAAGATTTTATTTATTTATTTGACAGAGAGAGACACATTGAGAGAGGGAAAACAAACAGGGGGAGTGGGAGAGGGAGAAGCAGGCTTCCCGCAGAGCAGGGAGCCTGATGCGGGGCTCAATCCCAGGACCCTGAGATCATGACCTGAGCCAAAGGCAGACGCTTAACGACTGAGCCACCCAGGCACACCTGCCCTTTTTTTATTATATAGTTTAATCAATTCATGTTTAATATTATTGCTTACATTGTTGATTTATGACTGCTTTTTCATTTTCTATGTGTCTCATGTCTTTTTTGTTTCCTTTATTACTCTTTGACCGCTTTCTTTTGCATTAAGTGGGTATTTTCTAATGAAGCACTTAAATTTCTTTAATGACCTTTCACTGTAATTTTTTTTTTTTAGTTTTTCTCCGTATGGGCTGCTCAAGGGCTTACCATATACATTTCAACTTCAAACTTATAGCAGCTTCAGACTTATACCAGCTTAATTCCAGTAAGATATAGAAATGTTATGCTATATAGTTCGACTGCCTTTTTCTCCATTTGATGGCATTGTTGTGATACATATTACATTTAATGCTACAAATCCAACAACACACTATGTTATAATTATGACTTTATCACATATAGTCATTTCCTTAGCTTGACATAGCTTTGCCTCCACTCACCTTCTATGTGCTGCTATTGACAGATACATTACAAATATACTACATTTCTAAACCTTATAGGCCCAAGAACACATTATACACATATTATTTTATACAACTGCTTTTTAAAAAAGATTTATTTATTATTTTAGGAGAGAGAAAGAGAGCAAGAGCTAGCACAAGCAGGCATGGGGAGAGAGAGAATCTGAAGCAGACTCCATGCTAAGCACAAGCCCAACACAAGGCTCCATCTCATGACCCTGTGATTGTGACCTGAGCATAACCAAGAGTCACATGCCTAACCAACTGCATCACCCACACACCCCACACAACTGCTTTTTAAATCAGTTTTGAGTAAAAAGAAGAAAAAATATGTGGTAATATTCTCTTTGAAAATTACATAATTACCTTTACTGGTACTCTTGTTCATATGGATTCAAATTACCATCTGGGATCACTTGCTTTCAGCTTAAAGAACTTCCTTTAGCATTCTTGCAAGGTGGGTCTGCTAGTAATAAACTCTCTCAGTTCCTGTTTACCTGGGAAAATCTTCATTTCACTATCATTTTTAAAAGATAGCTTTGCTGGATATATAGGATTTTTGGTTGACTATATTTGTCTTTGAGTACTTCGTATATATTATTACACTGCCTCTGGCCTCCACTGTTTCTGCTGAGAAGTCAGCTATTATTCTTATCTGGGCTCCCTTGTAAGTCAATTCCTTGAAGAGATTAGGAGCATTTTATGACCTGCTTCTCCCCCTAAGCACCCTACCAAATCTCTGAACCAGACCCCCAAGCTGGGGGTGCAGACAACAGCACACTTCTCTCAGAGCTATCCCCTATAGGAGTGGAATATTTTGTTGAGGGTAGGCGGCAGCCTAAGGTTTTCTCAGCTTGTCTCTTCTGACATGGAATCACCACCTTAGAAAACAGAAAAAATGATCTATTCTCCAGTACTCCCAGCAGCTCTGCACCCAGGTAGAGCCTCTGTTCCACAAGTGGGGACTGGGCAGAGGGTAGTTCTCTGCCTCTCCACCACATATACCCAGAACTTAGCTTCAGCAGCTAGGCAGCTAGGGGTAGGATGAGAAATCCTAATGTCCTGCTCCTCCCAAGAAAACCTTCCCTCCAACTGGAAGCTATTCATTTACCCTACACCCTTCAACCATTTCCAGAAGCTTTTAATGGTTGTTTTTCAAGTTTTCCCCAATTTTCTAGGGAGTGGATCTGTAGAGCTCCTCATGCTGTCAGGCTGGAATTCACAAATCAGTTATTTTTTTTTTATTTTTTTTTTTTTTAAAGATTTTCTTTCTTTATTTGAGAGAGAGAGATTGAGAGAGAACATGACAGGGGAGAGGGTCAGAGGGAGAAGCAGACTCCCCACTGAGCAGGGAGCCCGATGCGGGACCCAATCCCGGGACTCCGGGATCATGACCTGAGCTGAAGGCAGATGCTTAACCAACTGAGCCACCCAGGTGCCCCACAAAAGAGTTATTTTTAAGAATGACTGTACTGCAAGCCTGGATTGAGAATCATTTGATTTATAATGTGCTATGTTGCAACATCTATTTTACCTGAATGTCTTAACAAACATTCAAGGCAAGAAATTACTATTCTCATCCTTCACAGTTAAGGATTCAAGATGCTAAAAGAGGTTAAGTGACTTGGCCAGGGTTACACACTTAATACAAGATAAAACAAGGATATGAACCTAGGTTCCTGATTATAAACCTGATGTTCTACTATTATGTACTGAACTGTGCTCCCCCCTACCATGTATTAAAGCCCTAACTTCCATAATGACTACATTTGGATATCGGGCCTTTAAGGAGGTAATTAAGGTTAAATGGGTTCATAAGAGTGGGGTCCTAATCCAGTAGAACTAGTGTCCTTACAAGAAGAGGAAGAGACACCCGAGATCTGTTCCCCCAACCCCACCCCCTATGTACACACACAAAAAGGCCATGTGAGGAAACAGCAAGAAGGTAGTCATCCACACATCAGGATGATAGGCCCCACAGGAAACCAACCCTGTTGGCACCTTGATCTTGGACTTCTAGCCTCCGGAACTGGGATAAAACGGATTTCTGTTTAAGCCACCCAATCTGTGGTATTTTTTATGGCTGCCCAAGCAGACTAATATATACAATACACCTGGTGGTATTTTGTCAGATTGAGCTTTATCGGACTGAAAGGCAGAGGCAATGCAGATGAGAATTGGCAAATAATTATGAAGGAATTATTTAACGGTGCTGAGAAATGATCTAGAGAAAAAAGCTGGATTCCTGAAGCAAGCAGCATTTTGGCTCTGAAATATCACAATATAGCATAATAATAGCAGTGTTACAATGATGACCCAAGTTCAAGAATCAGAAGTTTTAGGTCAAAGAAAGGAGAAAGCCTACGGTAACAGGGCAGACTTGATAAATCTTAACAATACCAAAAACCAATTGGACTTCAGTAATTGGAAGCCTGTACTCAACATGGAGGGGAAGGGCACACAATTAAGGGAAGACAATGTTAGGAATACACATATAGAGAAAAAGTGATAAAACAAATGGAGTAAAAGGTAAAATGAACAACTGAGGAATCGGGTTGAAGGGTAACAAGAGGACCTTTGTACACTTCTTGAAATTCCTATAAGCTTGAAATTATAGCAAAAACTTTTTTTAAATATAAAAAAATCTAAAAGGAAAGAAATGCTCATACAAAACTACTATTAACTTGCTTCCTTTTATTAAAGTGACATAAAAAGCAAGTCCAGAGAAGAGGGCTGGCCTTGAAATCCTGTTTACAAATTTACTTCTTAGCACAGTGATGTAGAAAAAATACTAAACTTCTGTGAGCCTTGGTTTCCTCACTTGCACAATGGGGATATTACCTTCTAAGGTAAAGAGAAGATGAAAGCGTACTCCCACTGTCTAGCCCTTATATAGCTCACACCTGATATTTGTGTAATGAAGAAATGGCTATAAATAGCTCTAAAGGTTCAAAAAAAGATCTCTTCTGACTAAAGTGATGAGGTATAGCTCCATAGAGAAGATGGTGTTTCAGCTAGGTTGTGAAGGATAGATACTATTTCAACAGTTGAAGTTAAAAGAGAAACACCCACAAAACAGAAGAGTACAAATTAAAGGACAGACGTTAGAAAGTACAACTGATGAAGATTAGCACTAAGTTGTATTCGATCACAGCAACTGCTCTTTAGAAGTACACAGACATGAGAAATGCCAGCACCTGTTTTCTCTTTCTTTTTTGGTTAAATTGTGGTATCTGAGAACTCACAAATTACTCCAACGCTCAAACTAGTAATTTCTATCATCCATAGAGTGCATCTGTGCCTTTGAAATATTCTTCCCTTTTAAATTACAAAAATGGCTCATGTTAAAAACAAACAATACAGAAGGGTATAAACAGATAAATGAAAATGTACCCCTGCCTAAAGGTAACCATCAAGTTCTCCGCATATCCTTTCAAAAACTGGTTATACAAGTATACACATATCCTTCTGGTTTTTATTGTACACCGATGGGAAATTATAAACACAATTCTGCACTTTTGCTTTAACTCTGGACAACCTTCCATACAATGCCTATAGAGTTAAATTATTTTTAATATAGTAATTTTTTTAAGATTTTATTTATTTATTTGACAGAGAGAGACACAGCGAGAGAGGGAACACAAGCAGTGGGAGAGGGAGAAGCAGGCTTCCTGCTGAGCGGGGAGCCCGATGCGGGGCTTGATCCCAGGACCCTGGGATCATGACCTGAGCCAAAGGCAGACACTTAACGACTGAGCCACCCAGGTGCCCTAATATAGTAATTTTTATACCATAAGGACCAGACCCTAAACATCACTGACAATTAAGCTTGTCTCCAATTTTCTATCACAAACAATGCTGTAACCAATATTCTCCTTCATGTATTTGCATATATTCTGCAATTATATCCAATAATGAATTCTAAACAGTGGAACGTAAAGATCTAAAGCATGTGCACTTAAAATTTTGATAGTTCAAAGTACCCCCTAAAATACTGCACCAATGTACACCAGTGAATATGAGTGCATCAGTTCCCCACCACTATCACTGTTAACTCAAGACTGACTCAAACTTTTCCATATTTGACAATATCGTATGTGAAAAAATGCTTCTCGTGAAAACTATTTTCATAATACTAAGATGTTATATATGCTTTTTTTTCACTTTCACTCCTAAGTTTTCAGAAGCTTCATGACATGATGACATCATCACTCTGACGCCTAATGGAATGTGTGTTGTGTATTTCTGTGTTTTAAAATTTTGTTTTAATTTCTAATACAGTAAATATTAACTGATACAAAACAGCAACACAAACAAAAGTTCTTTGGGGGTCCTCAATAAGTTAAGAGTATAAAGAAGTTCCCAGGCCAAAAAATTTAAGAACACTTAATCCAATCTTTTTTTTTTTTTTTAAAGATTTATTTATTTATTTGTCAGAGACAGAGAGCACAAGCAGGAGGAGCGGCAGGCAGAGGGAGAGCAGGTTCCTCACCAAGCAAGGAGCCCGATGCGGGACTCGATCCCAGAACCCTGGGATCATCACCTGAGGTGAAAGCAGACACTTAACTGACTGAGCCACCCAGGTGTTACCAATCTTTTCTGTCTTAAGAAAAAAGCAGTCACTGGATATTCAGATAACATTCTAATCATAGATTAAGGAAACTCAACATCTTTAAAATACTGTCTTCTTGGTCAAGAATTAAATACGGGGGCACCTGGGTGGCTCAGTCGTTAAGCGTCTGCCTTCAGCTCAGGTCATGATCCCAGGGTGCTGGGATCAAGCCCCGCATCGGGCTCCCTGCTCCACGGGAAGCCTGCTTCTCCCTCTCCCACTCCCCCTGCTTGTATTCCCTCTCTCGCTGTGTCTCTCCATCAAATAAATAAATAAAATCTTTAAAAAAAAAAAAAAGAATTAAATACGTATTTACAATGATCTTTTTTGTTGCAATGATAAATGTGAAATTCCCTTCCATTATATTCTAATTGGCTACTGTCTATATATGAAAAAATTACTCATTACTATACATATATTAACTTTTTAAGCCAGCCAATGAATTAAATCAGCTACTGAATTCTGTTTCTGATACTTTGAGTTGACACTCTCGATACTTAATATCGCTAAAAAATTGTAACTTTTGCCTCCTCCATTCTAAAGTCTGTATTTCATTTCACTTCCTATTTTAAAATATTTAACTAGTACTTCCAGGACAAAGTTACAATGTTAATTAAGCAACAAAGGTTAGAGCAGGCATTTTTATCTCATTTCCAGTTTTCATCTATGTCTACTATTTTGTTATTAAACATGATACTAGAGTATTTTTTTTAAAGCCAGGTTTACTGAGGTATTATTTATAACTTACATACAGTAAAACTTAACATTTAAGTAAATACCACCACAAACAGAGAACATTTTTACTATGAAAAGTTCTGTCAGGTCTCTTTCTAGTAAGTCCACTCCCTCCCCAACCCCAGGTACTCAATGATTTATTTTCTGCCCCTACAGTTTTGCATTTTCCAGAATGTAAAATAAATGGAATCATCCAGTATGTAGCCTTTTGAGTGTGGCTTCTTTCAGTCAGTATTAACTAATTTGAGATTCGTAAGTGTTGTTTTATCTTTCAGTAATTCATTCCTTTTATTGCTGAGTTGTATTCCAATGTATTCCACACTTTATTCACCACCTGATAGACATTTGGGTTGGTGCAGTTTTTGGTGATTATAAATAAGCCACTAGAAACACTCATATACGGTTTTTGTATGAACGAATATTTTCATTTTTCTTGGCTAAAAACCTAGGAGGACACTGCTGGGTCATACGGTAAGAATATGTTTACCTTTCTAAGATTGTCAAACTGTTTTTCAAAGTGGCTGTACCATCATGCATTCCCACCAGCAATCTATGAGCTCCAGTTGTGTTGTAGTATTGTTTTGAGATACTTATTTAAAAAATGACATCTAAGTACCAGCCATCCATACTTATTTTACTAGTTTTTAAAACCTGAAATGTGTGTTGAATTTTATCAAATGACTTTTTGGTGGTTATTAAAATGGTGAAGTTTATCTACTTTGACCTATTAAATATGGTGAGATATTAATAGATTTCCTAATATTGAATGATTGATTCTTGGAATAAACACACTTGGTCACAGTGTATCATTCTTTTAAACTCTATGTTAATATTTTCTTAAAAATTTCTACACCACAAATCAAAACCACAATGAGATATTATCTAACACCGGTCAAAAAAGTATCAAAAAGACAAGAAATAACAAGTGTTGGAGAGGATGTGGAGAAAAAGAACCCTCATGCACTGCTGGTGAAAATTCAAACTGGTGCAGCCACTATAGAAAACTGTATGGAGGTTCCTCAAAAATTAAAAATAGAATCACCAAATGATCCAGTAATTCCACTACTGGGTATTTACCCAAAGAAAATGGAAACACTCATTCAAAAAGATATATGTACCCCTATGTTTATTGCAGCACTGTTTACAATAGCCAAGATATGGAAGAAACCTGAATGTCCATAGATAGATGAATGAATAAAAAAGACATGGTGTATATATGTACAATGGAATAATATTCTGCCACCAAAAAAAAAAAAAAAAAAAGAATCTCACCACTTTGCGACAACATGGATGGACCCAGAGAGTATTACACTAAGTGAAGTAACTCAGAGAAAGACAAATACCCTATGATCTCACTTATATGTGGAATCTAAAAAACAAAGCAAACAAACAAAACAAAAAGCAAAACCAACCGATGAATATAAAGAACAAACTGGTGGTTTGCCAGAGGGGAGGGAAGTGGGGGGAGATGGGCAAAAGAAGTGAAGGGGAGTGGGAGATACAGGCTTTCAGTTATGAAATGAATAAATCACAGGGCTGAAAGGTACAGCATCTTCTATGGAATACAGTCAATGGTACTATAACAATGTTGTAAGGTGACCTACAGTAGCTATACTTGTTGTGAGCACTGCACAGTTATAAAATTATAGAATCACTACCTTGTATACCTGAAACTAATGTAACATTGTGTCAACTATACTTAAATTAAAAAAAAAAAAACCCATGAAAGAAAAATTTCTACACCAGTATCCATAAATGAGATTGATTATTTAATATAAAACCCTCCTCCCCACCTTTTTGTGGGGGACAGGATATCTGTCACATTGAGAACATTTTGAAAAAACACATGGGTATGATTCCAATTATATGACATTCTACAAAAGGCAAAACTATGTAAACAGTTAAAAGATCAGTGGTTGCCAGGGGTTTATGGGGTGGGAGGGATGAAGAGCAGAGAAGATTTTTAGGGCATTTAGAAACTATTCTGTATACTATAATGGTGGATACCTGTCACAATACATTTGTCAAAACCCATAGATGTACAACGTGAAGAATGAATGTAAACTTAATGTAAACTATGGACTCTGGATGATAATGATGTACCAATGTTGGTTCCATTGTAACAAATGTACCAATCTGATGCAAATGTTGATGGTGGGGAAGGTAGTGGGGTACGTGGGAACTCTACTTTCCATTCAATTTTGTTATGAACCTAAAAGTGCTCTAAAATACAGAGTCTGTATCAAAAAAATCTTAAATATTTATTCACTCATATTGATAACTGAGATTGGTTGGTTCCCCCTCTTTGTGGGTTAAAGAGGGGATTTTATCTGTCACATGGGAGAGCTTTTTAAAAAACAGATACCTCAGCTGTCCTTCCAAAGAATTTGATTAATAAGTCTGAGGCACATACTAGGTCTCTGGTGTTTTGTTTTTTTCTTTCAAAGATTCCCAAGCAAATTCTGAGATACATCTGCAATTGAAAAACACTATAATGGAGCAAAAGCTTTACTGGAAAATAATGCAAAATACAGCTAAATGTAGGCTTAAGTTAGATTGAAAGGAACTTTGATAACAAAGAAATGAAACAAAATCTACAGAGGATTATAAGAGGAATAACAAAGTAATAGTACGAAAAATTTTGCTAATCCTAATCAAATATTTTTAGGATATTATCACCTAGACAATTAATTAAAAAATCTAAGTTACTGTCAATAATTTTTCAAAGTACCCTCTCAGGAACCAGAAGCCTTTAAAATTAAAGCCATTATGCCTAATTTCCCCATGTTTTCTGAGGAAATAAAGCCAAGAAAGCAATAAAATTGAAAACCAGATGCAAACCTGGTGGTAAAATACAAATGCACTCTACTCTTCCAAAATGAAATCTTCCACTTCCTCTTTCATGTCCATTTAGTTAATTATCAAATTTTCCTTATTACTCTATCCAAAGTGTTTGATTTTATCTGCTCCTGTCTATTCTCACTGCCACCAGTCTAGTCCAGATACTTGTCATCCTATATCCACATAACTGCAAGAACTCTAACCCACCCTTCCTTAACCTCTGGCTCTCTGCTCTTCAAGGCATCCTTCACACAGCTCTCAGATTAATCTCAACACCTTTTTCATTGTATTACTTTGATGCCTAAAGATCTAGAATTAATCTTTAGCACATCGTAAATCAAATTTGAAATTCTTTGTCCTACAAGACTTGGCATTGATTGAGTCAATAAATACTCTCTCCATTCTACATCAATCTATACCCAACACACTGAATGTAGATCTTTTTCTATTTTATTATATTCAAGATGGTATATATTTAGTGTGCTGAGTCAATCCACCTAGTCAGTAAATCCCAAACACACACTAAAAATTCTGAATATTTAACATTCAACATATTCTTTGTGAAATACCATAAAACACTTACAGTTAATTAATTTATTTAATTAATCATATAAATTAAACATAATTTTATTAGAAAACATGACCACAAGAAAATATGACTACAAAATAAGTTATGGATAGGGCGCCTGGGTGGCTCAGATGGTTAAGCGTCTGCCTTCGGCTCAGGTCATGATCCCAGGGTCCTGGGATCGAGTCCCGCATCAGGCTCTCTGCTCCTTGGGAGCCTGCTTCTCCCTCTGCCTCTCATGAATAAATAAATAAAATCTTAAAAAAAAAAAAAAAAAAGTTATGGATAAATGTAAGCATAAATGAATTTAAGTATAAAAAAGCTTTCAGTTCATTTGTGAATATTAATTATTCATTTGTTACCAACTTACAATCAAGTGGTTGCAGGCCCTTTTAAAAGATTTTAATAAAAACTAGAGAAGAAAAGTAAAATTGAAAATATCCTACTCATTTTTTTCCCTATAAAATAATTCAAAGAGTTCCTTTATTTAAGTGACATTCTAGTGGGGGCAAAGTCTGAAAAACACTGCCCTAAGTCTCTCCTATGAGAAGTCAATGCTGCAGACGTGATTCATGGTCTCATCTCTGGTTACATCTTATAGCTCTAACCCTATTAATATAATAGAAATACCTACTTTCTTTCATGTCCCAGCTTCAAACTTCCTTCCATTGAGAAGTTGATTATAACCTTTGACCCTGAATTCTGATCTCACCTTCCAGTATCTATGGGTTCCCAACTTGCAATGTTCCCCCAAAGTCCTTCTCAATAGCCAAACATTTAAAGGAAAATATTTACTAAGGATTTAAGAAACCCATACCCTAGGATTCAGTAATTCCACTTTTGGAATATACCCAAAGGAAATAAAATTAGCAGTATGTATAAGATTGTTCACTGCAGTGTGATCGTTACAGTGAAAACCTGTAAACCTAAAAATTCCAAAATGAGGGCTTGGTTATGGAAATAACATACTGAGAAATGAGAAATATAATACTAACATATGAAAAATCCGGATGTTGGGAAGAAAAACCCAACTTATATTATTCTCTATACCTTTAAAATTACTTCATAACTTAAAGTGGTATACAAAAATTTTAAGAGCAAGTTAATATTATTTTTCTGTATCTTCCAAATTTTCTAGAGTAAGCAATATACTATTTATACAATAAGAAAAACTTTCAAAAAGTAGAGCTGAAAGCATATATTTACTACAGTGAAGTGTCCCAGCCTACCTAAAACACTGACAACACTGCATTCTTTACTTTTGGCTAGAATTTTATGAACTCAATGTTCTGCTATTTCAAAGTTCTGATTGAATACTTCAGGTCTTTAAGAAAAACTACCTCTTCCCTTATATGTCGTTGGATTATTTTTATTCTTAATTTTTATTTTTTCTTTAAAGATTTATTTATTTAAGAGAGAGAGGGGCACCTGGATGGCTCAGTAGATTAAGGATCTGCCTTTGACTCAGGTCATGATCCCGGGGCCTGGGATCTGGCCATGTCAAGTTCCCTGCTCAGGGGTGAGTCTGCTTCTCCCTCTCCCTCTGCTTCTCCCCCCGCCCCCTGCTCATGCTGTCTCCCTCTCTCAAATAAATAAAATCTTTAAAAAGAGAGAGAGCCCGTGAGCGCATGCCCATGGTGGGTAGGGGAAGGTAGGGGACAGAGGGAGAGGGAGAGAATCCAGGATAGAACAGACTCCTTGCTGAGTGCAGAGCCCGAGGCGGGGCTCAATCCCACGCCCGAGATCATGACCTGAGCCAAAATCAAGAGTCTCCACTCACTGACTGAGCCACCCAGAAGCCCCTTGGATTTTTTTTTTTTTTTAAATAAATCTTTCCCCAAAATGGTGTAAAGAGTTCCTTCATGTTAAAAAAGAAAAACCACAAACTTACCTTAATCCAATTCATATTCATTACTGAAATTAATAAGTTCTGTAATATATCTATCACATTTGAACTTACGAAGGTTTTCACATTTCAAATTAAGCAGCAGCACAATCAGGATGTACCTTTCTTCCCAAAATTTATTAACAACTCAAACTCAGAAATTTTAATTTTTTAAGATTTTATTTTTAAGTAATCTCTGCACCCAACATGGGACCTGAACCCACAACCCTGAGATCAAAAGCTGCACACTCCACCAACCAAGCCAGCCAGGCCCCCCTCAGAAATTTTAATTTTAATCTTCAATACTAATCATAGGACTGAGCATATAGCAGTCCCTCAAATGCTATGAAAAGAATGAACAGACCAGAAAATAGTTTATGAACTAATGTAATAATGTGTTTCAACTATACTCAAATTTTTTTTAAAAAGTCTATATAAAGAAATAAAATGGTAAATTTGGTAGATTGATCAACACTAAAATTTTAACTTTTTTTCAAAGGAATGACCCACAGGATAGAAAGGAGCAAATCACATATGATAAGATGCCAAAACCTTGTTAGAAACTATAAAACAGGTGGTCAAGCGATATTATACTAGCAAAGTGGAGAACTCTAAAGCCTAAGCACCTGCAAAGAAGCTGATTCACACTGCCCAGAAGCATCTCTGAAGGTTGAGGGAGCAACACTAGAAGGTTAGCTGAAAGTCTACAAAACAGTCATCATAGCCAGATTTCCTCCCCCACTGTTCAGAACCAGGCAACCATCCCTCCCCCAACCCTACAGTTGTGGAAAAGATTATTCTGAAGAAACCAAACTAAAGAGACTCCAAAATGGAGGTCTCCAGTACAGGTAAGGGGGTAGTAATATGCCAAACAGAAAACAGGATTACAAGAACACAATGAACAGTGAGAACCCCAGCTCCTTTTCTAAGATAGGTACTCAAAACACAGCAGCCAGGTGTACATAACCTCCCCACAAGAGACTGGAGGCTCTCTTTCTCAAGGAAACTGACCAGCCCAAGAGAAAAGACCTGTGAGTGTCCCCTCCTCCCATAAATGGCCACCTTTAACAAGCCACACCTATTGAATTTTCAGTTCAGTTTTTGGCACTTCACTCTTAAATATGAATGGACAGCCATATAAGATTATGGCTGGGGAAAGCCGCTACAGAGAAAAGACAACAATAGAAACAAAAAAAGGAACTTGGAAGAAACAGAGCAAAGTGGGGGGAAAAAAGAAAACTTAAAAAAAAAAAAACTATCATGAAATCTTCAAAAGGATTATAGTGTCTACGAAACAATATAAAGATACTATAACATAGAATGAGCTCTAAGAAACTTAAAGTGTGGATAGAAATTAGAAACTCAATAGGAAGGTTGGAAGATAACACTGAGGAAATTTCTTAGAAAGCAGAACCGAAAAGACTGATGGAAAGTAAGAGGGAGGAAAAGAAAAGAAAAAAGAACAACCTACGAGGGGTGCCTGGGTGGCTCAGTCGGTTAAGCGTCTGCCTTCGGCTCAGGTCATGATGCCAGGGTCCTAGGATTGAGCCCTGCGGGCTCTCTGCTCAGTGGGGAGTCTGCTTCTCCCTCTCTCTCTTCCTGCCACTCCCCCTGCTTGTACTTTCTCTCCCTGTCAAAGAAATAAAATCTTAAAAAAAATAAAAATAAAAATAAAAGAACAACACATGAGTTCCAATACCCAAATAATACAAATTCCAACAGAGAACAAAAAAATTGATGAAGAAGAGATTATCAAAGAAACAAGGCATCAAATTTAGAATATCCATTCAATGAAAGACACTACAGACAAAATTAACAGAAAGACGACAGGCTTGGAGGAGATATTTTCCAACCTAAAATCAACAGACCATTCAAATCTAAACTCCACAAGGAACTTCTGCAAACCAAAAAAAAAAAGACAGCAACCCAAAGGAAAGAGAAACTAAGGGCAAAACAGAAAATTTTCAAAAGGGAAAACCTGAATGGATCCAAGAGATGCTCAAACTCATTAATAATCAGAGAATGTAAACTGAAACAATGAGATACCTACTTTATATCCATCAGACTGGCAAATACTAGAAAGTTGAATAAAACCAAGTACTGAGGGGCGCCTGGGTGGCTCAGTCGGTTGAGCGTCTGCCTTCGGCTGAGGTCATGATCCCAGGGTCCTGGGATAGAGCCCCGCATCGGGCTCCCTGCTCCGCGGGAAGCCTGCTTCTCCCTCTCCCACTCCCCCTGCTTGTGTTCCCTCTCTCGCTGTGTCTCTTTCGGTCAAATGAATACATAAAATCTTTAAAAAAAAACAAAACAAAACAAAAAAAACAAGTACTGACAAAGATGTGGGCAAACAACCCTCCTGTAGTTCTAGTAAGCACATAAACTAGTGCTCCTATTCTATGACCCAGGAATCCCACTCCTAGGTATATATCCCAGAGAACTTCTCACACAGGTCCATAATAATATACAAGTAAGAGTATATTTACCACAGTGTATTTCTGATGCAAGAAAGGTGGGAAATAAAAATAAAATGTGGTAGATGCATATTATGGAATTATATTATACACAACTATATGTATACACAACAAAACAGAAAGGTCTCCAAAACAATGCTGAGTAAAAAAAAGTAAGAAACAGGACAAGGTCTATAACATAATACATAAACTAAATACATACACATACACACACACGCACCATGACATATTTCACAATGATTCATATATAATCAAGAAATATATCAATCACAATGCAGTGGATACCTGCAGAAAAGGGTAATGGGGAAGTAGGGCTTAGAAATGAAAGGAAAATTTAAAGAACCCTGTACAGTCTGATGATAGTACATCAATAACAGAGAAGCATAATTAACTTTAAAATTCTTTCTACCTGAAGTCCAAAAAATAATAAAAAATGTTTTTCCAGAACTAAAGGACATAAATTTCCAGTTTGTAAGCATCCATGGAGTGGCCTTAAATTAAAACAAAAAAAAAAAACCTATCTAGGCATATTATTATGAAATTTCAGGGGTTAAAAATAATATCCAAAAAGAAAGATGGCAAGGTCACAAAGAATCAGAATGGTTTTGGACTTCAACAGCAACAATGGAATGCAAGAAAACAAGCTATGACTTCCAAACTTTTTAAGCCTACAATTTTATACCCAGCCAAATTATTGATGAAATGTTAAGACAGAATAGAGATTCATTTCAGTCATGCATTCAGAAAGTTTTTACTTCCCAGGTATCCTTTCTCAGGAGGCTAAGAAAATATGGGAAACAGGAGACCCAATATAGAAGAGATGCCAAGAGAATTTCAAGAGTGATGTAAAGAGAAGTTCCAGGATAACAGGTGGCAAGTAGGCCTAGAAAGTTACCAGTCCAGACTGCATTAAAAGGAGGGAGAGTTCTAGGACAGCTATCTCAGGAAATGAAGGGAGGGGGAAAAAAGTATTAACTCCTGGAAAAACACAAATTGGTTAACAGAAGAGATGACATCATAATACACTACGTGGTTCAGCTGTGAATATTTACATAGCTATAATACTGTAAACACTCTGAATATTGACTTAATAAAGAACTATGTCAATTATATTGGGAGGATGGGAGAGGCAGTATGTATACATGGAGGAAAGTCAATAGATAATGCCTGAATTGCTATCTCAAGAAGCAGCAAATTATTAATTAATATGAGAATAAACAGCTAAAAAAAGAGGGGGGTAGGGGCACCTGGGTGGCTCAATCGGTTAAGCATCTGACTCTTGATCTCAGCTCAGGTCTTGATTTGAGGGTCATAAGTTCAAGCCCGGCGTAGGGCTCCACACTGGGCATGGAGCCTACTTCAAAAAAAAAAAAGGTGGGGGTAGGCTCTAAAAGTGCAGGGGCTGAGACAGGGGACAGTTGTTTTTCATACAGTATTCTAACTAAAAAATTGTATTTTTTTAACGGCAATAAAGCAAGGAACTCTAACAGCCTTTCTTCAACTTTTAGTAAATTAGATCTTCACAGTATCATTTAATGATACTAAAAGAACTACATCTAGTTTGTTCTGCTTGGGAGACTGAACTGCAAACCAAGACAAAATCAAGCTTCAATGGTTGATGTGAACATAGTACAAATAGCCCTGTTTGAATTCCAGCTCCATCACGTACCATGTGAAGTAGGGCAAGTTACCTAACCACCCTGTACATGTAACCACCTCCTCAAAGTGGTTTTGCAAGGATAATTAAGAGAAAATACTTATGGTAATGCTTGATCCATCAATAGATGTCAGTCCCTCCTGCTTGTCTTTCTGTTCCCTAGCTACAAGCCCCCATTCTGGCCCCAAGCTGCCTTGTTGGTCAGAATACAGAGACTCATGGACAACTCAGCACATATCCCTCCTCATGCTGGAAAATCAATCACGATGAGTAAGCAGACTTATCTTTGTATATGAAGAGCAGCATTATTCTTGTTATGTGAAGAAGATTATCCCTATTATCCACATTCTGGATTATTGCCTGCTTTCAAGAACTGTCCTAATTAATCTACTACACTAGGTCAGAAACATTTTATCACTTCAATCTGTGTTTTGTGGGGTTGCAACATCTTAAAAAAAAAACAAACAAACAGAACTGCACGTTCCATCAGTCTTCATCCCTGCTCTTTCACTGCAGGGCCTCAAAATTTTCTAATGCAGGCCCTATCTGGCCCCCCATTGGCCTGGGGCCACCTCCTGCTTACTGCAGCAAGAACAGAGTGAAATCAGCCCCAATCAGCTAATTGAATTGTTTACCATTTCCAATGTTTTCTTCCATTATTACGGCTGAATTCATAATACCTGCAGAGTACAGCGATCTTAAAACAAAGACTGAGTAATAGGGAATTACCTTTATCACTAGGTCAGTCACTTTTACTTGCATGGCCCAAAGTCTTAATTGATTTTATACAAAGTATTCATACATACTTCTAAAAACAATCTGCCAGACTTCACACAAACATCATAATTCAAGACAATCATTAATTTAACAAACACTGTGTGAAAACAATGGAGCTAAAAACAAGATATAATCCTTAATCTCAAATGAAAGGGAAAAGGTAGAAACTGAATTGAGAGCAACAGAGAACAAAGAATAGTCTAGGAAAAAACTGAGAGGAATTCCAAACTATCTGATATAGTTTATAACATAGCTGAGGCTAAAGAAAATTACAAAAATTGGACACGGCTCTGAACCTCCTGACAGCCAAAGTGTAAAGAGCAACAGGATGGCTTAAAAACACAAATGATCTAATAAAAGCAATCATTTGTTTAAAATAAAAAAAGGTCTATCAATTTGTCTTAAAAAGAATTTGTCTCTAAAGTATCTACTTTATAAGGACCAATAAATAAATTAGAAAGTGTCTTGGATGGCAATGAAGATTTTTTTCATGTTGTCTTTCATTAGGCACCAATCCTAGATAAAAGTCAATATCCATAATATTAAATCGTAGGTCTGTGAAGAGGACCTAAAGTAACAAAATGCAAGTATACTAACTTCAGGTGAGGTTTTTACTCCTATAGTTTATTCTAGGTTTTTATATGTTTTGTTTCTCTACTAGACTGTAAATTCCTTAAGGCTCATGTCTGATTCCATCTGAACTTCCTTTGCTGTTTACTAGAGTACATTACAGTTTCTGCTCAATTATAATGCCTGATAAAACGCCATGCAGTTAATATTTGTATTCATTATGTTAGTCTTCCCCTCCAGACTATCATTTCCATGACATAGTAAACAGTGTTTTGGCCATGTCTGAGTGACCCTAGTGTCAGAGCACACAATCAATAAGTATTCACTGAATGAACATTAAATTTAACAAAAAACACAACAAAGTATGAAAGAAGAGGAGAAATGATTCTTTTTGTTTTTTGAGAAGTAATTCTTAAAATGGCAGTGATTCTGGGTTCTGAGGCTGGTTCCAACAAAAATTGGATAACCTTAGGTAAGTCACTTAACTTCCCTGGACTTCAAAGTTTCATTGGTAGAATCGAAAAATTAACATCTACTTCAAAGTTACTGTGAGGATTAGGTGTTTTACTATACCTAAGGTATTCAGTACAATACCTGGAAAGGAGCTCAAATGTTCATTCCTTTCTCTCAAGTCCTCCATCTTACAATCAGGTATACACAGTGCCCCCCAAGAATAAATGATTTCAGTCAAAATACAATAGACTTCATTATCATTTTCCTTTGAAAAGTTAAAATTTCATCTCCTCAATTTTTAAGGGGAAATAACTTCTGGATCCGTTTCAAAATATTACAAACACAAGAACAAGTTAATGTCAAGAATGAGCCTTGAAGCAACAAGGGGAAAATCACTTACTCATCTACTGCTGAGAAACGGGTTTTGAAGGAACTGTTTCTTAAAGAAAAAAAGGACTGAAAAAGTTAGGAATATTATCTATTAGCATGTTTTAGAAAGAGAACTTCAAAATCGTTTATTCTGAATTTAAAACTTAAAAAACCAATGATTTTGAAATCTTTCCCTTAAAAGTGGCACATTAAATACTTTCCTTCCAACCTAAAACATTCCTTCAAAACGACTTCCCTGACTCCAGTCATCCTTGGGTTTTCTCCTCCCATTTTGCGCTTCATCTAATACTTCGCTGTTTCCCTCGCATCACCACTTACACTATGTGCAGACGAAGTTCTGTCATTCCTATAATTACCACACCCCGGTCAGCCGCTTCAGGCCCATGTTGTTATGACATCTGTAAACTGCAGTCGTCCGTCTCCACCCCCGCCCCCCTCCCTCCAACCACCGGCTCCGGCTCGGGCTCTAACTTGTGAATTTCCGAGACAGTCCCTTCCAACCTCGGTCAGGATTTCTACCCGCGCCCCCTGCTCCCTCCTGCCTCAGTCCCAGCACTCCGCGCTGCCCACCCCCGCCCCCCGCCGCCCGCTCGCGCCGGGCCGCGGCGCAGGCTCAGCGCTCGCCTCCTCTCCGCCCCGCTGCCTCGGCGCCCCGCAGTCCCCGGCGCCGCTTCCAGCCCCGCCGCCGCCGCCCCGCCCTGCCTCGCCTCGCCACGACCGGCGTTCCCGCTGGCGATCACACCAGCGCTCCCCACCCCCACCCTCTCCTCCGCCGGCCGCGCGGCCGTTAGGACAGCCGGGCCCGTGACGCACGGACGCGCCGCTAGCGCCCGGGCCCAGGGACCAGAGCTCGAGCCCGGCCGGCGCCCGCCCTCGCCCCGGGGCCTCTCCCGGGTCCCGCCGAAGACTGCCGGATCCGCCAGCGGGAGGGGGAGGGGCCGGAGCCACGGGGCGCCGCACTCACCAGGCTCAAGGCAACCGATCCCGGTGCCGATGCTGGGGTGGGCCGCTCGCTCGCTTGCCGGCCCGCCGTACCTCTCCCGCGCACAAGCTCCAACAGCCGGCCAGCGCCGGTGCTCACCAGGCCTCGCTCTCCGCCGCCGCGCACCCAGCAGCGAGACCCAGCTCAGCGGGCGTTCGCAGTGCGCCTGCGCGCGGGGGCCGGCCCGCACGCCTGCGCGCTTCCTTCTGATGCCCTAATGCAGAGGCTGCCGGGAGTGGTAGTTTTCTACCCTTCTTTCACTGGGAAGTCCTAGTGGCTAGGGAGAACCAGTGAAGGAACAGTCGAGGATCGGGAAGGTCTGGCTGAGGAGGAGATTCGCAGTCAATGGCAAAAGTTGGAGAATCGTGGTGGAGTGACCGTGGGACGGTACTTAGGTTGAATTGCAAAGTTGTGTCTACAAATCTGTCTTCACAGCTCTTCCTAGGTGGATTGATCCTCACCTCCCCTGTCTATAACTAGCCTCTAACACAGTTTGTACCTAATACACGTTTCCTGAATGAACGATGGAATGAGTGAAGGCTGAGGGAGTATTGCAAAAGTGTTAAAAGTCAGTGCTCGTGTCTAAGGCATCGCAGGCAGCACGTGTGAAGAGGCTTCTGGGTATTTTGTTGTTGTTCTTTCCCTTCCCCTTTGCCCGATAATGTATGAAAAGTATCAAAAATAATTAAGAAATTAAATAAAACATAAATAGTTGCTTCACTCCCAAGTGCTCGCAAATGAAAGTTTGGGCAAATAATTGTTACTGTTAAAATTGATTGGCATTCCTTTTGAAGAGTGCTTTCAAAAGAAGAAGGACTGAAGCCAGCCAAGCAGAGGTCACAGAATAGAAAGTCTCACACGTGACATGGTTTATCAAATTGATTTAAAACACTGGCAGAGGAGCAACATGAAAGAAATCTGGTAGCTTAATTCGTTAAAAAGTGTGGGAGGGAGGTCCATACACTACCTGAATCCTAGACTATGAAATGTTCATTTGTCCTCGATCTCTTCCTGCCGCATCAGCATTCTCCACTGGTGAACGGTGTGCTTTTTAGGATGAACTGAGTGTGAGCAAGGGGACTGGGGGAAGGGAAGGTGTTCTAAGGGAGAGACTTAGGGGCAAGTATACCTGACCTCAGCTAAACTGATGAGAGATCACTTTATTCCAATCAGGAACTGAATGATCTTAATTCAGAGCTGGACTTTAGTCTTTGTGAAAACTAGTTTCTTTCCAGTTCACCCTTACTCCTAGCTAGGGCCCTTCTTCCTTGGCCCAGCCTCTCTTTCTGGGCCCAGCTTCCTCAGCCCCATGAGAAAGCCAAAAGCTCTACTCAGTTTTTCAGCCACTGCTTTCAGACTTAGCAATCACCTCAGGTGGAAAAGGGATGGCAAACATCAGGCTTATCTCTTATGGCTTCCATTTTCTTCCAGATCTGGGACCCACAAATTCTTACTGCCTTGGTGGCTCCTCCATGCCTTAGTGTTTTTATATTTTGTCCAGTTATTCGCAGTGCTGGAGAATTTGTTCGACAACAGTAGGCCATTGCTGAAGCAAAATTCTTATATATATATATATATATATATATGTTACTTTTTTTTAAAAAATGTTATCAGGGGCGCCTGGGTGGCTCAGTCGGTAAGGGTCTGCCTTCGGCTCGGGTCATGATCTCAGGGTCCTGGGATTGAGCCCGGCATTGGGCTCCCTGCTCGGCGGGAAGCCTGCTTCTCCCTCTCCCACTCCCCCTGCTTGTGTTGCCTCTCTCGCTGTCTCTCTCTCTGTCAAATAAATAAATAAAAAATCTTTAAAAAAAAATGTTATCATACCACACATGTTTTATTAGTGAATATCTCTCTGACTTTATCTTTTTGTAGTTTGAGAAATTTTAAAATTGTAGAACAATAGTTTTGCTATTACAAACAATACTGCTATGAACATTTTTGGACACATTTTTGTGTGTATAAGGAAACTGCTAGATCCTAGGATACTGCATCTTTAATTTCACTAGCTGTGGTAGGCAGAATTCTAAGATAGCCCCCATGATCTTTGCCCCCTAGTGTTGCCGTATTAATCCCTACCCCTCAAATGTGAGTGGGACCTTTGACTTAATTCTAGCCAGTAGAATATGGCAAAGATAATGGGATGTCAGTCCCATGATTACATCTCATCTTAGCAGACTGGGGCTAGACATGCTCCTACTGGGCTTGAAGAAGTGAGCTGTCATGCTGTGAACTAAGGAGAGGGTCATGTGGCAGGGAACTACTGATGGCTTCTAGGACCTGAGTGCCTCCAGCTGACAGCCAGTAAGAAGCCAGGCCCCTCAGTCCTACAACGATGAGGAAATGAATTCTGTCAACAACCTGAGAGAGCTTGGAAGTGACTCTTCCCCAGTCAAGCCCCCAGATGAGAAGACAGCCTGACTTATACCTTGATTGTGGCTTTGTGAGACCCTGAGCCAAGGAAACAGTCAAGCCGTGCCTAGACTCCTGGGGCACAGACATTGTGAGATAATATGTTTTAAGCTGCTAGGTTTCTGGTAATTTGTTACCCAAAAATAGAAAACTAATATACTAAATATTGCTAGATGATTTCACAAAGTGGTTGTACCAATTTATACTCCACAAGCAATATATAAGATTCTCTTTTCCAAACATCCTTGCTAACATTTGGAAATGTCTGGCTTTTTTTTATTTTTGTCAATCTGATAGGTGTGAAAATAAATAATAATATAATTATACATATATGTTATTACTTTAATATAAAAACATGTATTTACTTGAAATTATATATTGTTATATTTCTTTTCTGTTGCATTAATGCTGTTACTTAAAATAGCAATAGGACTAGCTGAAAGTGGAAACTAGTAAAATAGGAAGACTAACTATAATTAAGCAAATAACATACAAGAGAAAAATACAACAATTTTTGAAAGAGGGGGAGGGGCAGAGTGAGAGAGAGAGAGAATCTTAAGCAGGCTCCACACCCAGTGCAGAGCTGGACATGGGGCTTGATCTCACAACCCTGAGACCATGATCTGAGCTGAAATCAAGAGTTGGGAATTTAAAATTTTTTTATTTTTTTTAAAGATTTTATTTATATAGTTGAGAGAGCGAGATTGAGAAAGAGCAAGTTGTGGGGGGAGGGGCAGAGGGAGAGAGAGAAGCAGACTCCCCACTGAGCAGGGAGCCTGACACAGGTCTCCATCTCAGGACCCTGAGATCATGACCTGAAGGCAGACGCTTAACCAATTGAGCCACCCAGCCCCAATATTTTTATAACATAATATCTTTATGTTCTTTTCTATCCTCTGGTACAGCAATTTATTTTAACTGTTTTAACTCTTCTTTGCATATTTAAATTTTGTGGGATATATTATTCTATATTCTTAAGATACATAAATGTAAGAATTTTAAAGGAGAATGTAAATAAAGTAGAACTAAACAGATACTACCTATATTAAATAAAAAAAAATAACAATGATATGTTTCTTTCTGTTCTATGATACAATGGGAATTTTTTATTCTTTATTTCCTTTTCCATTAATACTTCTCTGAACTGCCTGGAGCCTTTAGAACTTTTTTTTTTTTTTACATAATAGTTAAAGTCAATACATATTCTCTCAATGAAAGTGAGCACAGAATACTTAGGATTTTATTTACTAGCACAGCACATTTCTAAATTTGTAGGGATTTGTTTCCAGCTCTCCAAAGTGTCTACCTACTTTGTATCTACAGACTTGCTTTGGTAAGCCAGATGTTTGTCAACTAGGTTCTTTGCCTCTCTAAATTAACCACGTAAGCTATCCCTATCTAAACTACTCATCGTTTTAAAAACATTCTGAAGCACACTGTATGTCATCATAAGTTAAACCTCTCTTCTCCAGGGAAAATGGTTTTAAAATACAAAAGTAATTTCAACTTGTGAAATTGAAGTTAGCTTCCAAGTTAAGTTTACAGTTTTAGTAAAGAAATTCAAAAAGTTCTGCTTAACTTGGTCGCCTTTTTTTAGGGCTTCTTTTTTTTCTTAAGATTTATTTGTTTATTTTAAAGAGAGAGAGAGAGAGAAAGAGAGAGAGAGAGAGAGCATGCACAGCAGGGGGGAGGAGCAGAAGGGCAGGAAGAGAGAGTCCCAAGCTGACTCCTCTGTGCTGAGCATGGGGCCTGACACAGGGCTTCATCTCAGGACCCTGAGATCACGACCTGAGCGGAAAGCAAGAGTTGGGTGCTTGATTTACTGTGCCACCCAGGTGCCCCTTTTTAAGGACTTCTTAAAAAGTTCTGAAATAATTTATTTCCAAAAAAATTCATCTTTTTCTTTTTATCTGTTGGAGTTTTTTACTCAATCTAACATAATGTTGAATAACTCAGGTGCAGTTGGTTCATCTTTTGCTAGATTCCTCATGCCCTCTTCGGGGATTATCAGACAGTTTTAGAGAACCAGCATGTTTATTTCTGTTTCACTGTAGTCCTCTCCATTCTCATCCTCAACATATTTCCAAATTGAAGCAGGACATTCTTCTTGTTCCACACTTTGAAAATATGATTTTAAGGCAGGCCATGATTTTAACATGTTTTCTATGGCTAGCAACAATGATAGTCATCTTTTATATATATGTGTGTGTGTATATATATATACATATATATGTGTGTGTGTGTATATATATATGTATAAAATGTGGTTTTATTTATTTACTTTCTTATTTTTTTAAGTAGTCTCTATACCCACCACGGGGCTTGAACTCACAACCCTGAGATTAAAGTCGTGTGCCCTACCGACCGAGCCAGCCAGGCACCCCCAATGATAATCATCTTGTAGGCACATGTTTCAGGTAGCTATCTCCTTCCATTTCTATAAAGTCAAAAGTTTAATTAAATGCTTCTGCACATTTTGAGGAAACTGAAATGACCAAACACTTCCATTATGAAAACCTCCATATCCCAAGTAAGCAAACGACACCCTTTTTTATTTTTAGCAGTGTTGTGTATAAGGTACTTCGCAGATGAGATTGTTTCATTTTCTTTGGAAGTTTAGAAACTGAATATGATTTGTCAAAATTAACATTTGCACTGAAAGCAGATACATGAGCCAAGTCTACTTTGTCTTTGGACAAGATAGAACACCCTTTGTTTTGTGTGTCTATGGTTTCATTTAAAATCTTAATAAGAGGCGCCTGGGTGGCTCGGTCGTTGAGCATCTGCCTTCGGCTCAGGTCATGATCCCAGGGTCCTGGGATCGAGCCCCGCATCGGGCTCCCTGCTCAGTGGGAAGCCTGCTTCTCCCTCTCCCACTCCCCCTGCTTGTGTTCCCTCTCTCGCTGTCTCTGTCAAATAAATAAAATAAAATCTTAAAAATCTTAATAAACATTAAGAATCCAATTTGAAACTCCCATTTTTCAGGTCAAATTGCCTTAAGAGCTAGAGGGGAGTTTTGTTTTGTTTTGTTTTGTTTTGTTTTGTTTTGTTTTGTTTTGTTTTGTTTTGAATCAGGAAATGTAACCTTATTCAGTTCCATAGAGCAGTCAAAGGTACCATACAGTAATGCGCACTGGTTCATGTGATAGCCCAAGATAATTCAGCAGCTGCTATTTTCAGGAGTATTGGTGTCTTTGAGAAACTAAAAAACTTTTGATTGATCCTGAAGTACTTGTCTCTCTTATCCCAGACTTGTAAGATTCAGTCTCCATATGCACTTTCACATCCTCTTCTCCACCATAGCCAATCCCAAATTCTTCTCTGCATGTGGTGCAGTATGCTCTGTTTTTGTTATTTACCTTCCTAATCCAGTTATATTGTCTTCCATTGGTCATCAACATTGCATTAGTCGTTTAGCTTTCTTTTGCAGTGATATCTGGGTCATGCTGTTGGTGGTGTTATAACCATTCTCATCTTCATTATTGCCACTCTTATAAAATATGGTCACTACATTCACAATGTTAAAAAAAATTCAACTTGTACAAGGCACAGCAGTTAACCCACAGGCAAAGCCAAAGATGGACTGCTAATGCTTCTGATTACAACGCACTTAAACTGCACACTTAAGTCATATCCCTCAGAATGATGCAACAGTGGATGATTATTGTGAACTGCGAATCATGGGTACCGGTATCAATGGCCAGGGGAAAAACCACTGATAGTAACTATAGACGTCAAAGAATCTATGCTCTATCTGACAGTAAAAGCAGTGTGGTTGCTTTCAGCCCCCATTTTTTTGGCTGTCATATGGATGGGTTTTGTACTTTCCCCCCAATCTTCCACACCCATCGCAGACCAGGATTTTTTGTGTGTCCTGCAAGGGTTCCCCAGGATGTGGGAATTTTGGCACCAAAACCTGGAAGGTCAGGCAAATCAGGACAGTTGGCACTCTTCCCTACCTGTACTGGCAGGGGAAATAAAAAGGATCCACTTCATCTAGCCAGTATACCCATTCCCCAGCCTGATGTGAGTGCTGGCAGATAACTTTCAACTGCCCCCTTCTCTGAGGAAGTATAGGCCTAACAGGAGCCAGCTTGCTAGAAGCCTCCTACTCCTACTCTCAAGGAAGAGGGAGGCAATAACTGACATCACTTCAAAAGGCCAACTGCTGTTACAGTGTTCAACTTAGTCTGATGGTACAATTTGTGCCCTAGAGCTTTCTCTTGGAGTTATATTGAAGCTAATCTTCCGCCGAGACCATACTCCTGCTAGCTTTCTCCCTGCCCTATGCTGCCTTTATTCCCATATTCCCGAAAGCAGTCCCCCAATAAGTCACTTGAACAAGAATCCCCATCTTAGGCCCTGTCTAGACCTAGAACAACATCCAAATTTATTGTTTTCCATGTCCTTAACCAGTTGTCTAAGACCATTCACTGAGATTGGTCCATTGTTTTCCCAGTGAGCCACAGTTTTACCTCTGTCATACATATATATACATACACTCAGAGCTCTATACTGAGAAAAGTATGTATGTAGATAGTCACATGATACTCAGAAAGTAAGAAGATCTAGTGAGCAAAAATGCAAGCATCAAATAACCAGTTTTGACTTGATATGGAAACTTGAATAAGAAATCAACTGTATTCTGTATCATGTGAATTCTGACTTTTAAGGATTTTATTTATTTATTTGTCAGAGAGAGAGAGAGAGAGAGAGAGCACACAATCAGGGGGAGCGGCTGGTAGAGGGAAAAGCAGACTCCCCACTGAGCAAGAGCCTGATGAGGGACTCGATGCCAGGACCCTGGGATCATGACCTGAGCCGAAGGCAGACGCTTAACTGACTGAGTCACCCAGGCTGAGTTCTGACTTTTAAATGGTACAAAGCTTCTAATTGCAAATATCTGCTGCAAAATTTTACAAATGTGCCATAAAAATATTGACACCATTGGGCCGCCTGGGTGGCTCAGTCGGTTGGGCATCTGCTTTCGGCTCGGGTCATGGTCCTGGGGTCCTGGGATCGAGCCCTGCGTCAGGCTCCCTGCTCGGTGGGAGGCCTGCTTCTCCCTCTCCCTCTGCACCTTTGCTCCTGCTCTCTCTCTCTCAAATAAATCTTAAAAAAGGAAAAAAAAATATTGACACCATTAAACGTGCAATGTGAAAAGGTACATCATAAATATTGCAGGATATATGATTTTTACATCATTTTATATACTATTAAATATATATAATAGTATATATTTATAGTATATAATTTTTATAATATATAAACCTGAAAGATATATTTCTCAAATATACATATTTATAAATTTATATGTATTTTATTTGTATTAAACTCATATATAGAGATACATATTTGAGATATATATGTATGTATATATATTGTCAAGTTTCTACATTGGCATAGGTCTGTTTTGGAACTTTCTATTCTTTTTTTTTTTTTTTTTTTTTTAAGATTTTGTTTATTTATTTGACAGAGAGAGACAGCGAGAGCAGGAACACAAGCAGGGGGAGTGGGAGAGGGAGAAGCAGGCTTCCTGCCGAGCAGGGAACCCGATGTGGGACTCGATCCCAGGACCCTGGGATCATGACCTGAGCTGAAGGCAGACGCTTAACGACTGAGCCACCCAGGCACCCTGGAACTTTCTATTCTATTCAGTTGGTCTGTTTGCCTATTCCTGCACCAGTAACACATCATAATTACTGTAGTTGTATAATAAGTCATGATATGTTATAGTCAAGTCACCTCTACTTTGTTTTTCTTCTTTAAAATTACCTTGGCTCTTCTTGGGCCTTTTTATTTAATATAAATTTTATAATTACTCCATCAATTTCTATGAAGAAAATCTGTTGTGGTTTTGATTGAAATTGTATTGATAAGATTTATTTTTGGAGAATAGAGATCTTTATTATATTGAGTCTTCTTTTTGATGACAACATAGTATATCTCTCCATTTATTTAGGTCTTCTTAAAGCCTTTGAATAACATTTTGTGATTTTTTTCATGAAATTTTTATACATCTTTTGTTAAACTTATTTCTAGTCACTTTATTTTTTTGATGTTGCTATTGTAATGGCAAAAAAGTCATTATATTCATTCTCATGCTTAAGAATGAAATTGACTTATGTATAACTTCTATTTACAACCTTGCAGAATGCTTCTATTCATTCTAACAATTTGTCTCCAGATTTCCTTGGATTTTCTATAGACAATCATATTTCCTGTGATTAATGACATTTTTATTTCACCACCACTAGTCATGTTTTTCATTTGTTCTTCTTTACTGTGTTGGACAGGAGTTCTAACTCATTGCAGAAGGTAAGTGGTGATAGAAAGTATCCATTGTCTCATTCCTGATTTTGTAGGGAATCTTTCTAATGTTTTACCATGAAATGTGATGCTTGCTCTAAGATTTTGATATCCTTTTATGAATTGCTTATTAAGTGACTTTTCTCCATATATTGAAATGAGCATACTCTTTAATATACTTATATGGTGAGTTACACTAATAGATGTACTTAAATTATCATTGCATTTCTGAAATAAACCCAACTTGACCATGATTTATTTATTTATACAGAGCTGAATTATATTTATTAATAGTTTGATTAAGATTTGTGCTTTGTGCATCTATTTACATAAATGAATCAGTCTTTATTTTTCCTATCTATACTGGTTGTCTATTTTTGGTATCAAGGTTAAACTAGCCTTGAAAAATTTGTTGGGGAATGTTCCCTCTTATTTATCTAAGAAGTTCTCTAGAAGATTTTACATAAAATTGGAATTATCTGTTCTTTAAAGATTTGGTAGAACTCACTAGTAAAATCATCTTAGCCTGTTGTATTTGTTTACTTAGTAGGTAAAACTTTAATTGCTGATTCAACTTATTTAATAAATATTAGAAGATTCAGGATTTCTAGTTCTTCAGTCAATTGTGATAGGTTATATTTTTGTAACAAAATCTATATTTTTTCTAAATTTTCTACTTATTAGCACAAAATTGTTTTTAGTATTATTACCTTCAGATCTTCAATGTATTTTAGTTACATCCTCTTTTTATTCATTCCTCAAATTCTTTATTTGTACCTTTTGTTTTTTCTTTATCAATCTTACCAAAGATTTGTCTATTTTTTTAATCTTTACAAAGAAACAGCTATTGACTTTATTATTTCTCTCTGTTGTATGTTTTTGTGTCTATTTCATTATTTTCTGTTTTTATCCCTTCAAGTTTACTCTGATTTTCTTAAGTTGGATGCTTAGCTGATAATTTCTGCCTTTATTTTTTCTTAATATAAGCTTTAAGGTTGTAAATAATTTAAGCACTATTTTAGCTTTATGTCACAAACTCACACACAGGCATGTGACCAACTCAGCCCTAATGTCCAAGTCCCATTCCTGCAAATAGTCACCCTTTGGCCATTCTTGATGCACACTGTGGCATAATCCACCTCAGGAGGACAGCCCCAAGAAAGAGGTTCAATTTAGGCCCTGGAAATAGACTTGGAGCTGTTTAGGCAGGAAATTGGGGGTTCCAGGTACCTAGTAGGTGGTTTAGAAGTGAAATATGCAGGCTTCAAATAGATACATTTTCTTGACCTTATAGACTACTCACCTTGTAAAGATGAGAAAACCTAGAGGAAGGCCAGAGTGGGGCCCTCTCAAATTAGAGGTTCAGGTCAGGGCCTCTCTTGCCCATATCCAAAGACAGTACCATATGAGACAGGAAGCATGCTTCTTTCAAGAGGAAGAATGCTGCCACAGCAATCAGACAAGAAAAAGAAATAAAAGGCATCCAAATTGGTAAGGAAGAAGTAAAATTTTAACTATTTGCAGATGATATGATACTATACACAGAAAACACTAAAGACTCCACTAAAAAACTATTAGAACTGATAAATGAATCCAGTAAAGTTGCAGGATACAAACTCAATATACAGGAATTCACTGCATTTCTATACACTAATAATGAAGTAACAGAAAGAGAAATCAAGAAAACAATCCCATTTACACTTGCATCCAAAAGAGTAAAATACCTAGGAATAAACTTAGGAGGTGAAAGACCTGTACTCTGAAAACTATAAAACCCTGAAGGAAGAAACTGAAGACGACACAAACAAATGGAAAGATATTCCATGCTCATGGATTGGAAGAACAAGTATTGCTAAAATGTCCATACTATCCAAAGCAACCTACACATTTAATGCAATTCCTATCAAAATACTAACAGCATTTTTCACAGAACCAGAACAAATACTCCTAAAATTTGTATGGAACAACAAAAAACCCTGAGAAGCCAAAGCAATCTTGAAAAAAAAGAACAAAACTGGAGGTATCACAATCCTAGATTTCAAGATATACTACAAGCTGTAGTAATCAAAACAGTATGGTACTGGCACAAGAATAAACACATAGATCAATGGAACAGAATGGAGAGCCCAGAAATAAACCCACAATTATATGGTCAATTAATCTTCAACAAAGGAGACAAGAATATACAATTGGAAAAAGTCTTTTCAACAAATGGTAATGGAAAATACTGGACAGCAACAGGCAAATGAATAAAACTGGATCACTTTCTTATAGCATACACAAAAATAAACTCAAAATGGATTAAGGGCCTAAATGTGAGACCTGAAACCATAAAAATCCTAGAAGAGAGCACAGGCAGTAATTTCTCTGACATTTTTCTAGATATGTTTCCTCAGGCAAGGGAAATGAAGGCAAAAACAACCTATTGGGTCTACATCAAAATAAGAAGCTTCTGAGGAGCTAAGATGGTGGCATAGTAGGAGGACCCTATGCTCCTCTCATTCCTAGAGCACAACCAGATAACTATCAAATCATTCTGAATACCCATAAAAACGACCTGAGTACTGACAGAACAAACTGCACAACTGGAGGGAGAGAAGAGGCCACATCAAGGAAAGTAGGAAGTGCAGAGACATGGTTTGGGAGAGAAACAAAATAAAAAGCTTCTGCATAGCAAAGGTAACCATCAACAAAATTAAAAGAAAACCTACAGAATGGGAGAAGATATTTGCAAATGACATATCTGATAATGACTCAATATCCAAAATATATAAAGTTGTATATATATACAACTCAATACCCAAAAAGCAAATAATCCAGTTTATAAATGGGCAGAAGTCATGAACAGACATTTCTCCAAATAAGACATACAGATGACCAACAGATACATGAAAAGATGCTCAACATCATTCATCAGGGAAATGCAAATCAAGACCACAATGAGATTATCACTCGCACCTGTCAGAATGGCTAAAATCAAAAACACAAGAAACAATTTGTATACCTGAATTTAAATAAAAACTTAAAAAAATTTTTTTAAACACAAGAAACAGCAAGTGTTGGCAAGGATGTGGAGAAAAGGTACCCTCATGTAATGCAAATTGGTACAGTCACTGTGGATAACAGTATGGAGAAAAAAAGAAAAAAAGATTTTTTTTCTAAAAATAGAATTGTCAAATGATCCAGTAATTCCACTATTGCCAAGGAATACAAAAACACTAATTTGAAAAGATATATGCACCCCTATGTTCATTGCAGCATTATTTACAAGAGTCAAATTATGGAAGCAGCCCAAATGTCCATTGACAGATGAATGGATGAAGAAGATGTGAGATATATATATATATATATATATATAATGGAATATTATTCAGCCCCCCCAAAATAAGGAAATCTTGCCATTTGCAACAACATGAATGGAGCTAGAGAGTATAATGCTAAGCAAAGTCAGTCAGAGAAAGACAAATACCATATCATTTCACTCATATGTGGAATTTAGGAAACAAAACAGAAAAAAAAAAAAAAAACAGAGAGAAACCAAGAAACAGACTCTTAACTATAGAGAATAAACATGGTTACCAGAGGGGAGGTTGGGGGGGACGGTGGTGAAATAGGTGAAGGGAATTAAAAAAAAAAAAAAAGGAAGAATGCTGGTTACAGTAAGATGAGGCAGAAGAAGTATTCTGTGCAGAGATATGAGGGTCAGGAAATTTGGGGAGTACAGAGAAATATGGATTTCAGAACAGGCAAGAGATACATGGTGAGACTAGCTGGCCTCTATATTGTAGAACTCTGAAGTAAAATTTGGGCAAAGTCACAGTGGATTCAGCCTTTATAAGAACTATTCTCTCTGCATAAAATACTCTTCCAACTCTACTCCTGATTTGCTGCATCCCTCATTCATCTAACTCATACATACTTCAGGTCTCAGCTTGAGTTTCACTTTCTCTAGAAGGCCTTCCTTCCATCCCCTTATTAATTTATCACCCTCCCTCTTAAATTTTTCCAAAGAATCTATAATTCCTCTTTTGTTATAGTCAATCACATAGCTGACTTTCTGATTATTCAGGCTGGAAGCTTTCTGAAGACTTTTGTTTTGTCCTGCATCATATCCCCAGCACCCAGAAAATGACTGCAACACATCTGGTGATCAAGAAATATTTGGCAAATTAATAATTTGGCCTTGGGGCACCTGGGTGGCTCAGTCAGCTGAGCATCCGACTTGATTTCAGCTTAGGTCTTGATCTCCAGGTCCTGGGACTGAGCCCCACGTCAGGCTCCGTACTCAGCAAGGAGTCTGCTTGAGATTGTTTCCCTTTCCCCATCCCCTCACGCCCCCCAAATCATGCACACTCCCTCTTTCTCTCTCTCCCTACAATAAATATATCTTAAAAAATAAATAATTTGGCCTCATGATGCTTGAGTGGCATTGCTTGATATGGTTGAATCCAAATAGGATATCAGTAGAATATCAGCCTTTTGATGTTCTTCCACTTGGAATAATGTCATTTTACATACAACTTTTCAAAACCAGTTACTCAGACAAAGGTGGTTTATTTTGATATCTAAAACACTATACAGGATTCTCTGGAAAATATAAAATCATCCTGCTGTTACACTATCATTTTAGAAAAATAAAAAGGCTTGGATTATATACTAGAAACACCCCTTCATCACATATAAAACATTTCTGCTGTTACCTATAGTAAAACAGACAAAAGGACAACTTGAAGGAGAGGGAACGGTCCTGAGTTTGGGTTGGGATCTACCCACCCCAATCCCAAGAAGTGAAGACAAAGATGAAAGAACTAAGATGCTAGTTTGTGGTGGGTCCCCTCAATAACCCAATCGGTTCATGTGGACAACCCATCTGACATATTCAAACCACTCTTTGACTCACTGATGGTCATTATTTGGAGACTTCCTCCAAAGCAAGCACATGCTGGTTGTTAAAATGATGTGGAGGTCAAACAACAGCGCTACCCCCTGAGAATCTTGCTCCAGGATTCATCCTTGGTCCTGATGAGTAATTCCGTGGCTGTACATGATTCTGGGTGCAAGTCCACAAATACTGGGGCATTGCCTGAGTGTTACTAAAAATAACAAAGGTTTCAGGGCTGGAGACATTGTCAACCACACTGTCATGGCAATCTGTGTCTCCAGGACTCAATGGTGGGGGAACGATATGTAACTGATGACCCTGACAGAAGGAGCCGGTGAGTACTTCAGCGTCAAACACATATATCAGTTCGTCTACGGCTGATGTTTTCTTGACCTGGTATGCTAGGTTTTTCAGGTTCTTGGTGAAGTATATACCAACTCCGTATTTTGGGTCTGATAAAAGAAAAAAAGTTAAAAGATTATTAGGATCTGATGAATCATATTGCCTATGTGGGTACCTCTATGCAGTCTCTCTCTAGTCCTCCAAATAATCACCACCTCCTGGTCCCAAGTCCCTGTCTGTAGCAAAGACACCTAAAGTTGTTCTCTTGAAACAAATTATCATTGGTATCATCAGCCTAATAATAGCTTACATTTATATATCTACCTTCCTTTTAATTTTCCTTCCTCCCTCCCTATTTTTTTCTTTACATTTACTTCGGATTTAATGGAATATTGTTGCAGACTCGAGAGCAGCACTGAACAACAGAAGTTCAATGTAAGCCATATATGTAATTTTAAATTTTCTGGTAGCCTGATAAAAAGGTAAAAAGGAACAGGTAAAATTAATTTACTAATTTTTATTTAATCTGTGATATCCAATATGTTATCATTTCAACTTGTAATCAATATAAAAATTATTAAGGAGATATTTTACATTCTTTCCTTGGGTAGTGATCTTTAAAATCAGTGTATATTTTACACTTACAGCACATCTCAATTCAGATTAACCACATTTTAAGTGCTCAGTAGCCACACGTGGCTAGTGGCTACCAACTGGACAATACAGCTCTAGGGCTTCAAAAAATGACTAAGACATGACCTCTGTTCTCAAAATTTTATAAATGGAACTCCCCACTCGTAAACAGTTAAAGTACAGCACAATTTTATGTGGAGAAAAAAAAATATTTTGAGATAAAAATCAAAGATTTCTTTCCTGGAAGTTTCTTCTTGCTCTTGGTTCTTCCACCCATTGAGTTCTTGCTACTTATTATGTCAGGGGTAAAAAAGATAAAGCTCAGAACAAAGTCAATTGAATATATATAAATTGGATATATATATATGTATATATATCATATATAATTTTTAAAAAAATTTATTTTAGAGAATGTGAGAAGGGGGAGGAGCAGAGGAGGAGGGAGAGAGGGCAGAGAAGGAGAATCCCTGCTGAGCATGGAGCCCGAGATAATGCGGGCGCTTGATCCCAGGATCCTGAGCTTGTGACATGAGCCGAAACCAAGAGTCAGAGGCCCAACTGACTGAGCCACCCAGGCACCCCATATAGCATATATAATTATTTTTAATCAAAGCATAGATTATGGTCTTGAAAGGTTTTCTGAGAGAGGAAAAGGGTTTTTTGAACCAGAAGTCTAAAAACGTAAAGGATTCAGAGCATGGAGTTTATGCCATATGTAACAGAGGAGAGAAGGATAAAAGATATTCTTAGAATAGTTATGTCACTTCAAAATAAATAAAGTTCTTCCTTCCACCTGGTGGAAAGAGAAGAAACAGAGAGGACATGACTAGAACTCTTGGGGACTCTGAGAAGGGACTCAGTTCACTGCCCCACTCCCTCAAGAGAGCCCTGGGAGTCAAGATAGGGCAGAACAACAAGAACCTCAGAAAAACAGGGAGTAGGGGACTTCCAGAGTAAAAGGAACCATCGTGTGACTCTACTGGGTGCAGCCCCCTCATCCAGCATGGCCGTTAAGTGGAAAGCAGTAACGGCTGGGGAAGATGTCCAGAACAGGTGAAGAATGCCACAGAAGACCTTGCATTTCAGCCTGGAGGATGTGCACACGCAAAAATTTCCTGCGCTGCAGGAGGGGCACAGACAATGGCCTAGAAAGGAATTCCCTCGGCATGAAAAACAGAGTGCCCTGTGTAGACACTAAGAACAAAGAGCACTATAAATTTAAGCACAGGAGGGTGCTAATGACCAAAGCCCAGGGTGGTTTTTCCAGCAGAAGACATCTGGAGACAGAGAACAGACAGATGCAGAACCAGACCACTCTCCCCACAGTGCCTATCCCATCATCTAAAGCACTCTCAGAAGAGAAGAAGGAGAAAAAAACTTGCAGGAACTGAGTTTAAACCCCAAAGGGACTAAGAAAACTCTGAAAATGACTGAGTTCATCTTGAGCTGTCAAGATGGGAGTTTTCCACCTCTGTAGACATGGGAGCATGAAAGGTAGGTAAAGTTCCATTTTAGAGCTATAAAGAAGACAAGCCCCACACCTGAGTTTTGTGGAACTGTAGATTTTTGTACCTGTTGGAGTTACAGATGCGGTAACAAAGGAATGTAGGAAGTCCGGAAGCAAGAGCAGGAAGCGACTCCCTGGGCCTGCAGGAGTGAGGGAAGGTGTCCACCCGGAGACGCCACTTGAGCTACGTCTGGAAGAAGGAGTAGGACTTTGCAGGGCTAAAAAGGGGTGAGGAGGGAAGGCATTCCACAGGCAAAGGCATAGAGGCATGAAATATCCAGCACATTAGGAAACTCTGAGCAGTTCCTGGCTGAAGTGTGGATGAACACAGTGAGTGATGAGGCTGAGGAAATAACAGGGGGGGTGGGGTGGCGGCTAGGTCCTTACATGCTCTGCCAATGAGGTGGGAGTTTTACCTTGTAGGCAACTAGGAAGGCAGATATTATTAAACAAGCATGTATGTTTTTAGCATGACAATTCTGGAAGCAGAGAAAAGGATAGGTTGGATAGGGCTGTGGTTTTGAGGGAAGGAAAGGACCTGTCATCATCTAGGCCCAGGGGAAGAAGAACAAAGGCAATAGGAATAGAGAGGTGAGGCTGGGCTGAGAATGTCGTCAAGAGGGAACTAATAGGGCTGTGTGACTGCCTGAACCTAGAGTAAGAGGAAGGAAGGAATGGAAGATGATAAACTTTCCAGTTGGGGACTTGGTATATAGATGGTGATGGTATTAGTCAGGTTAGGGAGTATCAGGGGTGGGGGTGGGAGGAAGCACCTGTCTCTTAGGGAAAAGTATGGCCAAGGAAAAAAGTCAGTCTGAGGTGGCTATGGAACATCTAGGCAGAAATATTCAAAAGACAGTCGGAAATATGGACCTGCAGGTCAGGAGAGAGGAAGGGGGTTAGAGTTACAAATCTGTAAGCCATCATAGAGGTAGGAGTTGAAACTATAGGTATAGGCAGACATAGGAGAGTTAAAAAAAAAAAAAAAAGCTTCCTTTAGAACGCCAGAAAACACCCAACAGGTGGACTCACTAGATTATAAATTACAAGGGCAGGAACTCTTTGTGTTTTACTGTTGTATTCCTCCCACCTAGCACAGGGGCTGACTCACAGAATGTGCTCAAGAAACACTTGTGCAATGAATGAATGAACCCAGTAAGAAAAACTGCAAGCATGGAGGCTCCTTCTTGCTCTATTCAGCCACGTCCTACAAGCAAAAGATGAATACAGAACTGGCTGGAATGCAAGCCAAGATAGAAAATATAAATATATAAAGCTTCATTAATAGAAGACCCCTTTGCCTATAGTTGGCCATCTAAACTGACCAAGAGTCCCATAATTTGGAAATTTGCAGGGGTAAAAAAAAAAAAAGCCAAGAACCTTTGTACTCCATATGAAAACTAGGTTAAAAAAGAAGAGTTGCAAAACAACTTCAGTGGTGATAAAATGTCTCCTGGTTCTCAAGCACCTTTGGTTAAGCACGCTCACCAGACATGTTGGCTCAAGTCACATTATGGACAGTATCTTCCCAATGAGTTTATTATCTGAATCGCCTCAGGCAGTGGCTTTAAGCTAAGAGCTAGGGACATGGACAGAGCACAGAGGCCAGTAGGTAAAAGACCAGAATCTTGAGGCTTAAAGACTAGATGGAGACAAGACCTTTGGCTGGGTTTTAAAGATACAAATTGACCAGAAGTAAACAGGCTTCATGCCTGCTGAGGTTTTAAAGGAACCGTATTGCTGAAGAAACTGTAAGCCTGGCTGTCAGTAGCCTGAGAGCATTCAGCAAGGATCATGCTATATATTTTGAAAGGTAAAGATCAAGAACATAGTCAATGGATCAGGCAAAATCAAGCCACATGGCGAGGTATCCTCCATGATTATTACTAAACATCTTTGCCTCCTTTGGAGAGATCTAAAGGGGACAAAACAGCAATTAAGTATGCAATATTGTTGTACAACTGAAAAGAGACATGGAAGCTACACATAGTAGAACTCCCATAGCTGAAAAGGATCTTAAGATATTGTTTACTTCACCTCCAGATGCTCTCTAATTCATTCACTAGCAGGCTACAGGAAATGAAGAAGATGGAAGAGAAAAGAGCAACTTATTAAGTTCAGGAAAATGCCCTTTTAATTAAGGGATGAGGTTTGGTAGTGTTGATAATAATTTTGTGGAGCTAAGCCAAAAAAAAGCTTCTGGGTGCTCTCTGCAGATAAAACACACAACCACAGAAAAGAGAAAAACAGTGAACTGTAGATCTTACCGCTAAAGCTTTCATCAACATTAAACGCATCAGCAACAAAACATATGAAGGACAAAACAAAAAATATGACCCTTTCCAAATTACTTGATCACTATATCCCAGTTGCAAGGGTCTCCCTCACCACAGCAACAAATACTATGAGTGATGAGTCATCTGCTGAGGTCTGCTCACCAATCCCCACATACAGAGGCCCTGAAGATGAGGGGCTGACACCTACCGCGGGGCGCCGAGTACATTCTTTGAAAGCCAACTCTGCATACTGCTTCACAGAACTGGTAGGGAATTTGCTGAAACAGCCTGTGGCTCACAGGCTTCCCATGTGTTCTCCCTTCCATCATTTGCTTCTTTTTTTGGAAGACAGCCATGAGAACCACGTTGTCTATTTTCTCCACCTATGACCCAAGGATATGAAAAACTGAAAAAAACTGGAAAAAAGTGAGAACCACTATTTACATTGCTAGATACTCTACTTCAAAGAGAAAGGATCTTATGTGCATATTACTTGGCATGCAACTTGCTTTTCATATAAAGTGTTTTAAGAGTCTCTCCTGACCCCACCCCTCTCCTACTTTGACTTCTGTCTCTTCAAAATTCCCTGTCCCTTCTTTGATAAATCCATGTAATAAAAATTCACTGAGCAATCCCTACGTGCCAGGCACTGGTAATGAAATGGTCAACAGTGTAGACAGTCTTTGCCTTCTTAAAAGCTCACAGTTTAGTGAGAGGTAAAAATAGGTAAACAATTATAATACAGTGTGATACATGCTATTCCATTTCTTTTCATGTTGCTTCAAGATAGGCAGAGAAGTTTGCCCTGACACTTGATCGGTGCTTCCAGTGATGTCCTGACATCATTCCTACCTCCTGATTCCAACTACACCCTCTGTGCCTGCCCACCCCTGCCCGCCTTTCAGTCTTAATCCTAGGGGTCCAGGTCAACGAGCAGCTGGCTTAGAGTCATCAGCAGGTGAGTTTTTCTTTTGGTTACAGAACCAAGTGAGAGCAAGACAAGTCAAATCCTTCCCTTAATTAAGTATACCTTTATAACCTGCAAACCACAGTTTTCAAACTGTTTCTTCTGATCCTGAATTTCCTCCGCTGAAAGCTTTAGGCATCTCAGAAATTTATTCCTTTTCATTTCATCCTGGTTTTGGGGTTGCCAATCAGTCCATTGTCCTAAAAATGAGTAACACAAAACTTTGTCTCAATGCTCTGTGAGAGGAAAAACGTTTGTAAAGAAATTTAATAAAACAAGTTATAGAAATTTAAAGGAATGGATTAGCCAGTTTAAACTGTATGGCTTATATCTTATATGTTTAGGACATGCAAGGAGAGTACAATATAATGAGAAGGCATAGGATAAAAGAGGGGATTAATAAATTTGTCCTCGGGCGCCTGGGTGGCTCAGTTGGTTAGGCTACTGCCTTCGGCTCAGGTCATGATCCTGGAGTCCCCGGATCGAGTCCCGCATCGGGCTCCCTGCTCAGCAGGGAGTCTGCTTCTCCCTCTGATCCTCCCCCATCTCATGCTCTCTCTCTCTGTCTCATTCTCTCTCTCAAATAAATAAATAAAATCTTTAAAATAAATAAATAAATAAATAAATAAATAAATTTGTCCTCACATGATTTGGATTAAGAGGCTGAGGGAGTGAGAGAAAAAAGAACATTAGTATATACTTCCCCCATCAGTGTTGTAATGATGATATATAATTGTGTTGCTAATAGGAAATGTTTATATTTCTGGCCAGGATGCTCATCAACAAAAAGATACAGGCATAACAACACATTAAGGAATGATGAAAAATAGTATGGCATTTATATAAAACTTTTTCAACATTTTCAAAAAGATTTCATATCTGAACTTCATTTGAGCATTACAACACCACCACTGAAACAATTAACACACTTTTACAAATAAGGAAATCGAAACTCGAAGTTAAGTGACTTGCCCAATATCACACAGCTAAAACAAACCTGGCTTTCACCGGTGCTTTCTGCAATCGGCAAGGCAAAATATTTGGTACACATGTCACTCATATGCACCCAACCACAAAGAGCAAACTTTGGAGATTAAGAGTTTATGGTGTCCTGTCTTCCCTCCCTTCCTTCCTTTTTTCCTTCCTTTGTTCCTTCTCCCTTAACTTTCCTACCTTCCTTTTTAAATTCAAGGGACAACCTGTTATTGCCTAGCAAATCCTTTTGGAATAAATATACATATAGGCGAACAAACAGTAAACCCCAAAAAGACTTATTTTCTTTTTAAAAGATTTTATTCATTTGAGAGAGAGAGCATGAGCAGCGGGGAGGGGCGGAGGGAGAGAGAGCGAGAGAGAGAGAAGCAGACTCCCTGCTAAGCAGGGAGCCTGATACAGGGCTCGATAACCAGCTGAGCCACCCAGGCACCCCTCAGTTTATTTTCAGTTTGACTTAAACCCAAGTAAACAAAAATGACATAATTCCCAGCACATTATTTAACCACAGAAAGCAGATGATAAATCCAAAGAAATTCACTAGAGGGGCCAAGTTGTAAATCTGGGAAACAGGGGGGACAAAATTCCATATCAGAGAAACTGCAAAGCCAGGAAATTTCAAAGGAAGATACTATAAATTAAATCTCGAGAGCAACAGCTGACCTTTATAAAGTATAGTAACAGAGTTCAGTTCACCTGAGTTCAGCAAACATTTACTGAGCTCCTATTACCTGTCCAGTGCTGGGTTGGACACCAGCGACTCAAAGATCCACAAACTCCTACTGTCAGAAGCACTCCCCAGGAAGGATTACAATGGCAGCATAAAAGAGGAAACACCTAACTTCCATTATTTAAATTGTATCGCTCTAATGGATAGTTAGTTGATGTTCCTTGTAGTAATAACTCATTGAAAATTTATCCATTTTGTTAACTAAGGTCCTAATCTAGTTGAGAGAGGGTCAGTGTGTAGGAGCCTCGGAAACACAGCTGTGGAATGATATGCTTAGTCATCAACTATCAAAAGTGCCACCTTGCAGCAGAACAAGGGACTCACAGGGCTAATTGCCAATAGTCGGGAGAATGGGTCAACCCTATGAGTGCAGTGAGTTTAAAGTAATGCCACAAGCTTTATAGACCAGTGTTTGTCTCTTGTTCTCTTGGGAAGTATACTGGTGTTAGTTTAAATACCCACAGTCATTACCTTTCAAAAGCTAAGTAGAAATCATAATCTTTGGTCTCATTCTCGTGTATTATTTTTGAATGCTATTTCTTTATGCTCTATGTTTTTAATTTTTTAAAGATTTTTTTATTTACTTATTTGAGAGAGAGAATGTGTGTGAGAGAGGAAGAGAAAGCATGAGTGGGGGGAGGGGCAGAAGGAGAAGCAAGTTCCCCGTTGAGCAGGGAGCCCGATGTGGGACTCGATCCCAGGACCCAGGGATCATGACCTAAGCCGAAGGTAGATGCTTAACCCACTGAGCCACCCAGGCGCCCCTCTTGTGTATTATTTTTGTCCATGTTTTTTGACACTGGGTTTTCTGAGGAATGTGGATACAACACTTACTGTGAACTCCCACTCACTTTGACCATGTCTACCTGAATTATTTTTACAAACACAAGGTGAAAATGAGGTGTCCTTTGAAAATTTGCATCTGAATTTTTGTACCAAACCCATCAACATTGCAGTGAAACTCACCTTATCTTTGTTAAAATCCTTCAAGGCTCTCCCTTGTTTCAAGAAAAACTCTGAACTCTCATGTGATTTATAAAGTCTTTCATCATCTAGACCCTGCCATGGTCTGATTGCTTGAAAGTTTCTTTACCTTACTAATTTCTACCTATTCTTCATTCTCCATTCATGACACCTCCTCTGAGAAGGCTCCCCTTGACCTCCCAGGTCTGGGTTAGGTGTCTAAATTGGTATTCTGAGACCCGATTCCAATGTCTGTGTGTGTAGGAGGTTTCCCATATATACAACCAAGCAATTCTGCTACTATCTACCCAAGGATAGCATCAGATTCCATAGGTTAAGAGTTCAGTCCTACAAGACTGCTCCCCAACACACGCGCGCACACACACACACACACACACACCCTTCAGATACCAGTCGAAAGCCAGACTGTTACCCATGCTTCTGGCTGACTAGCTATAAACTGAAGGTTCCAATGACCTGCTCCTTGGATTTCAAACACCGGTTTCCAGTTCAGGTTGTTACCTGTACTTTTGACTGGCTAACTATAAGTCAGAGGTTCCCATGATCTCCTCCTCGGGTTCAATTAATTTGCTAGAGCAGCTCACAGAACTCAGAGGAACATTTTACTTACTAGATTACTGGTTTTTATACAGGTATATTACTCAGGAACAGCCAGACTGAAAAGATGCATAAGGCAAGGAAGGAAGGGGGAAAGAGTGCAGAGATTCCATGCTCTCTCCCAGCAAGCCACACTCCCTAGCTCTCCACGTGCTCACCAACCTGGAAGTTCTCTGAACCTGTCCTTCTGGGTTTTTATGGAGGTCCGTTAGCTACTCACAGCTGACTAAATCATTGACCATTGGCAACTGATTCAACCTCCAGCACCCTCCCCAGAGGTTGGGCTGGGGGATACCGAAAGTTCCAATCCTCCAATCACAAGTTGGGTCTCCTGGCAACCAGTCCCCATCCTTAGGCGCTTTCCAAAGTCACCTCCTTAATGTAACAAAAGACATCTTTATCACTCTCAACACTCAGGAAATCCAAGGGCTTTGAGAGCTGTAAGCCAGAAATGTGGACAGAGGCCAAATATATGTCACAAATGTTTTGATCATCTGAATGATGAAATATATATATTCTAAATTGCAACATCACAGTGCCTGTCCGAGGTGCTCCCACAGAGCATTTTCACCCTCCTCTTTCATAATTAACTTGCTTGCTTCTCAGTATCCTCAATTAGATTTTGAGTGGAAACAATGTCCATCTTATTATTGTATCCCCAGCACCCACCACATGCTTGGCACATATCAGGGATACAATATACATCAGTCCAGTAAATAAATGAAATAAGCTTCTGTCTCCCAAGGTGGCATTTACAACAGTATAATTTTCCTAGTTAGCTCTAGGACCATGTTAAAAGGTCTTCTCCAGACCCAAATTCCCAGTCATCATGATGAATTTTTGCCCCATTGAATGGGAGATACTTGAGTGTACTTCACAGCATGAATGAATAGTTTACTTTGGTGAGAGAGCTCAAAGTAATTTTAAGGTTCCTAATGCTGCCAGCAACAAATACGTAAATGCAAGAAAACTCAAATAAATGAATTAATCAGGTAGAATGTGTCTGTATTTGAATGCTCCATTTGTAGAATTAGGGATGTACTTTTTCCCCCAGAACCTGGGCTTGCGTTGCTGGAGGCTTTCCATTTAATTGCCTCTTAGGCAATCCATTTCATCATAAGTAAATCCAGTCATGTATGTGCACCTGCATGTGTGCGTTGTGTGTGTGTGTTCATTTACTAATTAACCCTGCTGGTAGAAAGACAGCCAAAAAACGGTTATAAAAGGTTATGGCTTAACACAGAACCAGCATGATTTGCTCTCTCTTCCATGCTGTCTCTCACCCACATACATACAGACGCACTCACACCCATAAGGAATAGTTGCAAGAGCTGACTTTCCAACTTGAAGTTACTCACCTGACAAGCTCCAAAGGGCTAGCTCCTTTTTTCTTGCCATCTCCTCTTGAACTTCACACAGCATAAGTTCAATGTTCATAACGACCTCAATGACATCAGCTTGGGCTCCTTTAATCTCTAAAATTGCCTTTTCCAGACTGATAATCTCTGAGATAGAGACCCTTAAGGTATTCTGAAGCTGAGTCAAAATGTCATGTTCCTTTTTCCCAAGGTAGAGGATATGATTGTTCTCAATGATATGGTGGTCCTGGGGGGTCAGTATCCTTTGGATCCAAGCTTGGGCCTCCTTCATCTTTTCCAGGTTGGATCCCATCAGACTGATGGCAGGAGATTTAGCTTTGAGCCCATTTTCTCTTTTCTCCTCTCTGGTCAACTGGGGGACTGAAAAGACTGTCATAAACATCCACAGAAGGCAGGTGGGTTTTAAACCAGAGCAGAACAAAACACCAAGGCCAATATTTGCCCCGAGGACATTATGACCATTGCCAGCAGCAGCAGCTTCAATTAAGTGCCTATCTCTGATTGCTGTGCTAGATATGAAGGAAATCTAAATGTATGGTTTCCGGTCTCCTTGAGAGCAGAGTTTAGCCTGAAAGGGGTTGGTTTTATCATGCCTTGCCCCTGCTGTGTTGCATTTGTCAGTTCACAGATGAGTTAATCTTGTGATATCACCCTGGATGTTAACCCACTATTATACCTCAGAGATGCAGGTCGGGTTCCAGACCACCGTATAAAGTGAATATTGCAATAAAACAAGTCAAATGAATTTTTTCGTTCCCTAGTGCATATGAAAGTTGTGTCCACACTATACTCTAGTCTGGGAAGCAGGCAATAACATTACATCTAAAAAACAATGTACCGACCTTAATTTAAAAATACTTTGTTGCTAAAAAATGCTATCATCTGAGCTTTCCGCGAGTTATAATCACTGATCACAGATCACCATAACAAACACAATAATAATGAAAAAGTTTGAAATATTGTGAGAATCACCAAAATGTGGCATAGAGACATGAAGTGAGCAAATGGCTGTTGGAAAAATGGCACCAATTGACTTGCTTGATGTCAGGTTGCCACAAACCTTCAATTTGTAAAAAAAAAGAAAAAAAGGCAGTATCTGTGAAGCACGATAAAACAAAGTACAATAAAATGAGGTATGCCTTTATGTCCCACTGAATGAGATTTTCCTTAACCTCTTGCTACTACTGAGTTTGAAATCAAACATCTCTGAAAGCCATACAGCTTAAAGAGTGAAAATTCATTTTGAAAAATATGTATTTCTGATTATAAAAATAATACATTTATTTTTGATAAATTAGAAAATTATCCAAGTTTAATGAAAGGAAGATATACCCATAACTCTACTAACTGGAATTCCTTTTCATATCTTATCTGTATGTAACAGGACATTTTACGCCTCCATGGAATTTGGAGCTTAGCAGCTTCTACTGCTTGACATGGTATCTCCCAGCAGAAAAGGTCAGGGAACTTGATTCCAACCCACCCACGTGTACCCTTCTCTACAATCCCCCTCCATAAGGAGCAAAGATATATATAAAAAAGTAGACTTTCTGATGGATTAGGATAACTTTGAACCCAAATTGCAAAAAAAAAAAAAGTTGGCGGGCAATGGACTAGATGAGAGGAAATTCATAGGCGAGGCACTATCTAGAATATATAAAGAATTCTCTCAAGTTATCAAGGAAAAGGAAGAACCTAGTACTCAGCTGGGCAAAACACTGCACAGAAAAGGAAACACAAATGGCCCAGATACGTGTGAAAAGATGCTCATCTTCGCTGGCAACCAGGGATATGAAAAATTATCCACCAGATTGGCAAACAATAAGTCTGACGATATTAAGGGTTGGGAAGGATATACAGCAACTAGAACTTCTGTATATATTTATGATGGATGTAAAACTGGAAAAACTACTCCCATAATTATATTTTGTAAAGAAATTTTTGTATGTGTGTATCAGGAGATATGTATAAGAAAGCTCACCTCCTTTGTAACAGCAAAAACCTAGAAATGACCCACATGTCCTTCAGCAATGGAGTATTATTATAGCAATGAAAAGGAGTGAACTTTAGCTATTGGATGAATCTCAGAAACATATTTTGAAGGGGAAAAGTAAATTGAGCAACTACTATGTTCTAGGCATTGTTCTAAGTGCTTCACATAAATTATTCTGTTCACTCCTCGCAACCTTCTAAGTGCTATCAACAGCCCCATCTTACAAATGAGGAAACTTCTTCAGAGTTATTAAGTAACTTGCCCATGGTTATAGGGCTAGTAGGTGTGGGCAGTCTGACTCTAGTACTCACATAATTCTGCCTCCCTGTAAGTGATCTGAGGTTAGCAGTGGTAATTAGCATCTTTCCCCCTGGTGGAATAGTTGGGTGGTACCAGGAAATATGAAACAGTACCAGGAGAGACCCAGAAGTAAGAGAGGGTCTGAGTTTAAAAAAAAAAAAAAAAAAAAGCCAATGTTTTGGACAATAGAAGTGACACGTGTTCTTAAATTGGAGGCATAGGGATTTTGTTTGTTTTTTAACCCTTGTTCTGCCTGGGAGTTTATATTACTTTTTAGGAGAAAATAGAGGCAATACATGGTGATACTTCATTTATCCATCATTACTGGGGGGGGGAAAAATTGTTCTTCTGGGTAACTAATTGTTCAGATCACTGAAGGATACACTTCTAGCACCAAATACATTAGTTAAATATTTATGAGTTAAATTACTTAGTTTATTAGGTAAATATTTATTAGTTAAATATTTCTAATGAAAACACATTTCCCTGCCTTCCTAAATAGTTTAACTTTTCCTTGATAACCTGAGATCATCACCATTAGCCATTATTAATGTCAATTACTGTCTTGCACTATAATTATAATTCCTTTACAGATGTCCTTAAAAATGACTGAAGTAAATGTTAACTCCTGGCCCTATTATTCAGACTAACAACATAGAGACATTTGTATGTTCCTTTTCCATACTGTCCTCACCTAAGCCTCCTATCTACCTTCCTTAGATTCAGTCTTGTTCCCCACATATGCACTGCATTTGTTTGCTTCTCTGCATTTTCTTTGCCTTGGGTGCCCCACCCCACCAGCTCTAGCCATTGAAAACTTGCCATCCTCAAAGGCCAACTTAGAACCACTCGTCCAGGAAGCCATTCTCAACCCCTTCAGGTCAGAAGGACTCTCGCCCTCCTCTGGGCCCTCTAGGTAGTTCGTCCAGCCTCTCATTCATTATTCTTTGGCCTTTGTTTAATGCTTTGCAATTTACAGAACATTTTGACGTACATAATCTCCAATTATCCTGACAAAAGTCTGTCATTATCCTCCTTTTACAGATAAATAAACAGGTTCATAAGAGGCAGAGTCACAAACCACAGCTCTTCAAGTACCCCCTCCTTCATTTCCAACACCACTGGACCACAGCACGTCCATACATGAGCTCTTCTGTTAAAGCGTATAAGCAAATCGTTGTGACCCTCATGGGAAATACCCTAACAGCTTCTATTGCTCATTGAATGTCTAGTGTTTTTAACATTTATAGACTACTGTAGATCAAAAGACTATTTCAGAAGTATATACGTCCCAGTTGTCATGAGGCCATTTCAACTCCATCAACTCAAACTCCACTAAAGGAAAGGAGTTATACAACACAGTCAATCTTTCTTCAACATCAACCAGGGTTAGTTAAGTCCAGTGATCCACAATTCTGGTTCAGTAGCAAAACTGACTAGGAGCTCCTGAAAAATATGCATGCTTGGCCCTGATCCAGAGCTCCTGAGTCAGAATATGTAGAATTGGGGGCCATACATACTTTTGTTTGTTTATTTGTTTAAAGTTTCTGTCATGATCCTAGTGATTCTCAGGTTTGGGTAGCATCAGGTAAATCCATTTATTATTATCTGGTATGACTGAGATGTGTTTTCTATAATGGCTAATGAGTAACCCCATTTAGATGTGACCCCATTCAGAGCAGAAAGAGTAACTGGCTTAGTCAGCTTATTGAAGGGCAGAATTTTTCTTATAGAAAAATTATAGAGAGCTATCTATGAAGGAACTACCCACACTGTGGATTACCCACTGTGGCTTAGCCTCTCTCTATTCCTATCACGAAACTGGACTGGGCAAAAATAGAATCATGTTCAGATACCGAGGAAGTTAGTATCCGAACAGGAGAAAATATATTTGGCTTATTTCTTCTTGTTGTCCCTTCTATTAGTTAAAATGATGAAGAACAGGATGAGCCCCTGGCGGGTGGACCCTACTTCTAGGCCGGTGAATTTCTTACTCACCACTGTAATTATTGAAATCACGTAGCTTGGTTTTTCTCTCTGCCACTTCAGCGCTGAAAGCCTATAAGAAGCAAAACAGAGCAGTCGTAAGTGGGGCTTTTAGCCATTGTCATCAAAATCCCCCTTCCTACCTGCATAAACCACACTTGGCCTCATCCACTCTGTCAATCCCCATCCCCGCTGCCACAGATCTACAGCAGCCTTTTGGAAAGTCCTAGGAAACAGCAATCACAGCACCAAATTGTGTCGTACCATGATCTATTAGAACACCTAGGGGAAACAAGTATAGAAAAACCGGAAGGAAAACCAAAACCTGGTATAAAAAAAAAAAAGAATGTATATGTATATCCCAAGGCAAAATGTAACCATTCGTTCATTCCACAAATATTAATGCTCTGGTTATTGCATATTAGGCACTGAACCAAGGCTGCGGCCATGTCACCGGAGAAGACAAAAATAGGCAGATGCTCTTGTAATTAATAAAACAGAAATGCACTTGAAAAGATTGTTCTACAGTTTCTCCTTAGCACAGTGCCTGGTTGATGCAATATACGGCAGCTATCTTTATTATTATCGCCTAGGGGAGCCCTCAGATTGTGGTTGATCTTTCTATTTTTTTTTTTTTTTTGAACTGCCACATACATTTTTGTTTGTGTATTGAAGAGAAAGAACCTTCTTTTCTGATGCAGTTCATCCCCCTTGTAGGAAGATGGTACTTCCTGAGCCGCTCAGGGATGCGCTCGGGCCATCTATCTGGGCCCATCGATCGAGCTCTGCTTTAGGGGGAACTTCATTTGCAAGACAGGATGATTCACTGTGTCTGGAAGGTGAGCTTCTTCACTGGGTAACTGGCTGGCAGGTCAGCTGTGGAAGAGACACACTGGTGTCCTGGAGCTGGCTGACATTGGCTAATGAGAGCTCACCGTGGGCATCTCTTCCTAACTGCACCTTCAGAGATGTCAGCAATGAATATCAACAAATGCTACAAACCTCCCTGTGCCTAGTCAAGCAGCAAAAGGAATAAGAACCTTAACACTTGTTGCAGGAAAGTGGAAGCTAGAACAAGTATGAGTTTGTTTTCTTGTAGGGAGAGAGAAAATGGCAACCACCCACCTGGAGACAGGCTGTGAGGTGGAAGAGTGAGCAGTCAGAGGACTAGTGTTCAGAGCCACTCTGTCTGCCAGGCACCGAGCAAGGCCCTTTCTACCCAAAACCCAGACCCACGCCTGGGAGCTTGCGCTAGCACTCGGATGTTGCCATTGGCAGAATCAGAAACCTGTCTTGAAAATCCATTTTAAGTTGCTGTATCTTATTTCCTTTCCTTTTTTATTCTTCCTTAACATCATGACAGCCCCTTCTCGAAGTGCCAGCTAAGCGAGAATACAGCCCAGAGATGGTACTTTAAAGGCGGAACAGCACAGCACTATATACTAATTATGCTGAATATATCAGGGACCTTCTCACATGTTAGAAACTCAGCTTAATCTGCCCACTCTAAAACAAAAAGCTGAGGTGAAGTGAAAACTAAAGAAGCTGGACACACAGATCTCTGCACTCAGACACACGGACACACTCCCCTACACACTCGTCCCTCCCTTTTGTATCAGACCACAACTGACTTCCCTCGGGGTCACCTACAGAGAAGTTAAACAATTGATTGAATTTGGGGACAGTACTGGGGACATGGCATAAGTAGTCAAAGATACCTCTGTGTGAAAGAATTAATAATCTAATTGGGAAGAAAAGATAACAAACGAGTCACTTGGTTTCGTCTTCAGGTCAGCACTCTGTGAATTACAGTTCATGACAGCTGATACAACAGCTAGCCTTCATGGAGGGCTTCCCTGGGTGCCCGGTACCGTTCTAAGTGTTTTATGTGTATTAACTCATTTAATGCTCACAACAGCTCCAGAGGATGGTAGTTATTATCCTCCCTTTATTTTACTTTTTTTTTTTTCAAATAAGCTCTACGCCCAAAGTGGGGCTCGAACTCACGACCCCGAGATCAAGCGTTGCGTGCTCTACTGACTGAGCCAGTCAGGCTCCCCTATTATCCCATTTTAAAGATGAGGAAACTGAAGCACAGAAAAGTATATTAACTTGCCCCAAGAAGTTGACCAATTGGAGAGGAGAAGACAAAAAATTTGTTTTAAATATGCTGGATTTAAGATGACAATCGGATAACCAAGTGGAAATGAGAGAGGGTTAGGTGTATGGGCCTGAAGGTGGCTCAGAAGACAGGACTTTGCAGAAACTGTAAGAATACTTGTGTTCGGGGCGCCTGGGTGGCTCAGTCGTTAAGCGTCTGCCTTCGGCTCAGGTCATGATCCCAGGGTCCTGGGATCGAGCCCCGCATCGGGCTCCCTGCTCAGCGGGAAGCCTGCTTCTCCCTCTCCCACTCCCCCTGCTTGTGTTCCCTCTCTCGCTGTCTCTCTCTCTGTCAAAAAATAAATAAAATCTTAAAAAGAAAAAAAAGAATACTTGTGTTCTCAGAGCAGGAGAGAAGAGTGAGGGGCAGAGGACCCCAGACTGAAACTAAAAGGTTGCTTATCTTTGAGGAGCAGGGGGAGAATAAAGGCCAACAAAGGAAAAGCGGGAAGTTAGGTAGCAGGGTAACATTGCTGCTTTAATGACAGTCTTTACTAGGTCAGAGGTGGGCAATTAAAAAAAAAATTAAATTCACCAAGTTAGAACATCACTGTGCTGTACAGGGCTTAGCTCATGTCTTACGTGATGTTATTGAATGAATGAATGAATGAATGAACTATAGGACATTTCTAAAATATTACTTACCATATATGTCTCCAGTTCTTCTGGAAAGATCACAAACTTTACAGTTAATTGTTTTTTCAAATGGCATTTGGCAAAAGTTAAAACTTCATCAAACATAATCTCGGCTGCTCTATTGCTCTGTATACCAATGTTTCCAGTCCCAAGGGCAGGAAAGGAGATAGAAGTTTTATTTAGTTCAAGGCATTTCTCCAAACATTCCCTCACTGCAATTCTCAGTACCTGTAGGAAAAACAGATCAGCCTTTGAGTCAAAATAAAACTTCACTCACCCTTCGATCCTGCCCACATCTTACAATGCCAACCTCTACTCTCCCTCGGGGTCATGGCCATGCCTCCTTAGAGAGCAGGAAAGGCTCCACTCCGTGGAGAACCCATGACAGCCTTAAGGTTAGATGATGAGAAACAGAAGTCATTGAGGGGTCTGTTTGGGCGCCATGATTTCTCCCAGTTTATATAGCCTTGTCCATCTCCCCAGGTCAGAGAGCCAACCATCAGTTTATCCCATTCACCTGCCACTTCCAGGTTGAAACAAAGAGCTCTTGGAAGTTTAATAAAGGAGACAGAGGGAAAAATCCATAAGCAGCTTTATCCAACATCTTTAAGATATGTCCTAATGTTCTATGTAATTTTTTCTCGAGAAGTGCTAATATATTTGGCAGATTTAAACTTTCCATCAACATTTCAACATCCAAACTGAAGTACAGGAAGGTTGTCTGTGGAAGGGCCTTGGAAAACTGGGGGGTAGGTGGTGACTGGAGGATGGGTTTGGGATTAGAGGGCTCTTAGTCAAAGAAGGACCAGAAATGGTGACAAAATAAAGATAAACAAAGACAGAGAAGGGGACTGTTTCCCTCTCTCCACATTTGAGTGGGTCCCCCCACTCTTTAATGTGTATGTTTTATGTGTCTCAGGTGAAGAGTTGGCCAGGAAGCCAATCTGCCAATCTCTACCTCAGGCATTGGTGGGAAGACACCACAGGTAATAGATTTACCTGGAATAATACTGGAAGGGAAATCCCAGGTCCTCCTGGCATTTAACTGATGGAGGGAAATACAGAGAGGCTGAATTCCAGGCCCGTTTAGGGAAAGGCCAACAGGGTCACAGAGGGGTGAGGAAAACAGGTGTGCAGACTGAGGGAGCCCACTCTTTCCAGGTCTGTTTGCAGTATGCCAGCTTACAATTTAGACATGGGTTAGGTAATATTTAAAATTAAATTTCTTTTTTTTTTTTTAAAGATTTTATTTATTTGACAGAGACCCAGAGAGAGAGGGAACACAAGCAGGGGGAGTGGGAGAGGGAGAAGCAGACTTCCCGCTGAGCAGGGAGCCCGACGCGGGGCTCGATCCCAGGACCCTGGGATCATGACCTGAGCTGAAGGCAGACGCTTAACGACTGAGCCACCCAGGCGCCCCTAAAATTAAATTTCTTAAGATAACTTGTGACAACAACACTTTTTCTATATTTCAGAGTGGTAGAAAATGAGGACTATCCCACTTACCAATATTTCATAAATGTAATGACATCATGGAAATTCAACAAAGACTATGTAGACTATGGAACTACATAAAGATAAACTTATTGTGAACTTACCTCAGTCAGTTTGCAACACCTTGAATGCCACAACACATGGTATACGTATTGACAGGGCAATTTAAATCCTTTTGTGACCAGTACGAACTGAGAATCTTGTATCTCAGTAACTTTTTTATTAAATTCCAATTCTATTTCATCTCCTGCTTGTTGTAGGATTGATATTGACATAGGTCCATATCTAAGACCATAGAGTGGATTTACAGAATTAACAATTACATCTGTCTGAAAAGGAAAAAAAAAAAAAAAAAAGACAGACAGGATTCATTGTTAAATTACTTTTTCTTAGATGTTTAGTTTGCTGAGGAGCTTTGAAAAAATGCTTTTGAAGATCTTAAATTCACAAGACATCTTTTGTTTGTGTGTTTGTTCTGCATAAGATATCAATTAACGGTGGATAGAAACTCATAATTCCATTTGATTGCCATGAATCATTTGTCCTATTCAGAAATTAGGTAAAGTGTGTGGATGATACAATTCTGACTGCAAACGTCTGTCAGCCCCTTGTTGCCTCATTCCAAGATTTGGAGCATTCCCTGTGATTTGTTTGTTTTTTTGTTTTTTTGTTTTTTTTAAGATTTTATTTATTTATTTGACAGAGAGAGAGATAGCGAGAGCAGGAACACAAGCAGGGGGAGTGGGAGAGGGAGAAGCAGGCTTCCCGCCGAGCAGGGAGCCCGATGTGGGACTCGATCCCAGGACCCTGGGATCATGACCTGAGCCGAAGGCAGACGCTTAACGACTGAGCCACCCAGGCGCCCTCCCTGTGATTTGTTTTAACCTTTATCAATACATGGTTTCATCCCCTGCCCCACTGCCATCACTTTTTGCTATTTCTGTGTGAATTTTCTGTTTTGTTTTAAAGAGAGTGGAAATAAAATTTCTTGGGAAATTTCTACCTCCTAATGCTTTTCTTCTTAAAGAAAGCAGTACATGGTTAAAGAAAATACAAACGAGACAAAAAAGTCTTCAGTGGAAACAGGCCTCCCTCTTGCTGGGTTCCTTGGATGCCCCATGCACCCACCTGTCCTGCAGGCAACCACTTTTACCAGTTCTTCATCTGTCTCTTCGGAAATGGACTGCATACACATGGGCTGTGTTTTCAGTAGTATCACCCTTAGCCCTCAGACCTGGGCTACAGGGGACGGTATCCTTCTGCTCCCGCCCAGTGCTCAAACACCCCTAAATCATCCTGATGGCTTTGGTTCCTTTTGCGGGCAACCCAGGTACTTCTAATGGACGTTAATGAATGCTTCACTTTGAAAGCGCAATCAGAATTTCCAGTTTGGGAGCATTGGCACCCTTGAAAAATTTTAAGGTTCTTAATGTTGCTGGCAATAAAGAAATATAACAAAAGTTTAAAGGGTAAGTTATTCAACTAGGATGTTTCCACTTTAATTTTAAAGTGGCATATTAATGACTTATTGAATAAATGTTTCATCATGTGGGGTCCCCTAGTCTTCTTTTCTAATTGTCTTGTAGAAAATAAGTGGTATTTTGGGGCGCCTGGGTGGCTCAGATGGTTAAGCGTCTGTCTTCAGCTCAGGTCATGATCCCAGGGTCCTGGGATTGAGCCCCAGGTCGGGCTCCCTGTTCAGAGAGGAGTCTGCTGCTCCCTCCCCCTGCTTGCGTGTGCCCACACACGCCCGCTCTCTCTCAAATAAGTAAATAAAATGTTAAAAACAAACAAAAAAAGAAAATAAATGATATTTTTTCACTTATGATTAAGTCTATTTGATTGTGGCCATAGAAGAAACTTAAGTGTGACATCCCTGATCCAGAAATAAAAAGAATATAGCCTTATATTCTTCCTCTTCCCTGCTGCCCCCTTCACTTTGGCATCAATAATTTGCTGAAAACCCAGATGCATGCCCAGACTGAGCCCTGGGGCTACAAAGTGAATAATATACAAAATGAATAAGCCATGATCCCCAGCCTTAAGGTGCTCTGCCTAGCAGGGGAACTGCACCAACCCAGAAATACCCAAGTTCACTGTTACCCTGATTCCCTCCCCTCCTTGCCAGGGCCCTGGCTTTGGCACCCCACAAGCGCTGGCTAAATGCTAAGTTACCCTTTGTATTCTCTCCAACCGCTGACAGAGAGCAGTATACTAAGTATACAACTTACAGCTCCGCTTAGATCTCCTGACTGGTCCAGTCCGTGATTTTCAGGCTCTCACCACTTCTATGTCTCTCTGATCAAGTCATACTAACCACCCAGTTCATACCAATCATAACTTGAGATCAGATTCAAAACTCCTCCTGTCTTCTGAATTAATCTTTCTTGGTCCACTGCCCTACACTCTTGTCATAAATTTACATACTCTTAAATATTATGAATTCATTTTGTATTAAGACTTTTTTGTTTACTCTTGATAGGTTGCTTCAGAAATGTTCAGATGGTTTGTTTCCCCAGTGGGATTTTTCAAATTGAGAATTTTTTCTAGCATAAAAGAGGTCTAATCAATTTTAAGTTCCTTGGAATCAAAGCTCGTTCTATTTCCTCCTGGTGCCTAAGAATAATGGCAATAATAATCATAAATAGTTATCATGTGCCAAGCTCTATTCTAAACATTTTATGTGTATTGATTCCAGCTCTTTGATATAAGTGCTATTATTATTCTCATTTTACAGATCAGGAGACCAAGGTCCAAAAGATAAAATAACTCGATTGAGATCACCCAGTTAGCAAATGGCAAAGTTAGTGTTCAAATCCAGATGGTCTGTCTCTGAAGTCCATACTCTTAGCCTTAACAAGATGCTTTCTAAATAGCATCTGAAATAGCATATATATTTTTAAAACTACTTGATAGGTAATAAACAGCTCAGGGATCTCCTTTGGCAGTGCAAGAGGAGAGAAACAAAGACTTACCTCCTGCAGTTGAATGTAGCCCTGGACAATCTGGAGAGTCACATTGTTCACGATAATTGTCTTGAAAGGAGGGGTGGCTTCTTGACTCATGCGGGATCCCAGCTTGTTCATCCTTAGGATTACTTCTGAAGCATTTTTAAAGGCAGCAACAGTAGGATGCTCATTGCTTACCAGGTGAATTTCTTTCAAATTAGTGGCCGGTTGCTTCTCTCGGTAATAGAAGCTGATAGTTTCCACAATGATCTGTGTACACAAGTCCAGAGGGAACTGGAAAATCCCAGAGCTCAGGGCTGGAATTGCTACTGTCTCAATGTCTGGATTGATAAAGGTAACATAACTCAGAATATTTATAATGACCTCTTGCAGCTGATGGGTACATGTCTGATAATATTTTGCTGTCCACCTAGGCCCAACAGCATGGATAATTAATTTGCAGGGAAGTCTCCCTGCTTTTGTGGTAGCTATGTTACCAGTTGGTATTTTACCCCTTCTGGAAACTAATCTTCTGCTCTCCTCTTGGATTTCAAAGCCGCCAGCATTCACCAGGGCCTTGGCCAGGCCTCCCGCATGAATAAGGTCTTCATTGGCTGCATTCACCACAGCATCAACAGCATGTCTGGTGAGGTCGTCCTTCCAAACAGATAACTCGAGCCCAGGAATTAGCATTTCTCTGAAGACTTGCTGAGACTCACCATTACCCTCCAGGGATGGAGAGACCAGGGTACAGATACAGTCAAATTTATTCTGAAGGACTTCACACAGCTGACTCTCATTAGTTTTTAAAATTGTGAAGTCATTGTGATTAATGGGAATTTGCCAACTGTGGTCTTCTTCAGGAGTGGCAGTCTCTGGAAAAGTAGAGAAGATTAAAGAAATGAGCATGGGTTCCTTTGAAAAGGATGTAATTCGACCTCACACTAGGAGACTGAGTTTCCCATGTGCAAAAGTGAGATGAACTTCCTCTCGCCCCCTTCCTTATCCGCCTTTTCAACCAGACATGTAATTAGGCCAAGGATATACAAGAGTTTTTCATGGTAGGTCACCTGTAAAGTGCTTAGTTTTATGCCTGGCACACAGTACCTACTAAATGGTAGCTACTACACCACAGTGATGGTGGCGAGAAAACTCTATTTGTGGGGACTCACAGATTTTTAAAATCTATGTAAAAATGGTGACTCTGGGAACATCCATGCTTAAAGCCCATGTGCTGGAAAGGACGTAATTATGAGTCAAATATATATGGAGGCTTTAATTCCTAACTTGTTTGCTTTTGCCAGTGTCTCAGTTTGGGGTTCTTTTAGAAGCAGACTCTGAGACGAGGATTTGAGTGTCAGTTTATTTGGGAGGCGATCCTAGAAAACACCAGGGGTGGGTGAGGAGGAGGAGGAGGGCAGAGTGGGACAGTGAGACAGGACGAGGAAGGAAATGAATAAAAGGTGTGTTACAAAGCAATTGAAGCTTAGCTCCACTAGGGGGCAGTGCAGATCATGTGTCCCATAGCTATACCCCCAGTGGGGTAAAAAAAACTGGGGCCTATTTATCCAACTGCCATCAGTCACTGGTTGAGGATGCTCCTGTGCGGGCATGGTCCAGCAAGTGTGGGAAGCACTGATGGTGCTGCAGTAAATAATTCATCATATTCTAGTTCCATGGCACAAATCTGGTGGAATTAAAACTGACTAAACGTTATTTTTATTGTATGTGGCGGACAAGATGTGCTGCTCAGACACCCCCCTTTCAAGGCAGTTATGAAGGGGAAATATGGCTAGGCAACAGTGTCTAGTGGTTAGCCACTCAGGGTCCATTTCAGTTTTCCAGCCAAGGTCACGCTATTCTCAGGGGTGGCCCCCATCAGTGGCTGAGCAAGGCCATTCATGTTCAACGTGGGGCTCCCAAAATGAGCGCTCTCAGGCTGGCAGAGCTTTGTCAGGTTTTCATTATAGTCTGAGGGCTCCACCTACCCAATCTGGTTTCTTCTCTTGTCCTTTCACAATAAACCTGGTGCACCCCTAACTCCAGGTCACTTTCTGCTTCCTGGGGAGCCCAACCTGTGACACTGTTTTCACGGAGCTTAGGGCATCGTTATTATATGCCACTGGGAAAGGAAAAATGATGCCAATTAAACCATGGCACTCTACGGACTGATAAGGAGTAGCCCCATTTCAGAGATGTGAAAAAACTGTGAGTCCTAAAATCGATAAAATGGAGTAATTAATGACATTTTACTTCCATTTTTAATCTGAGCCACCTAGAAAGATCTCTGGAGGTCTTAATGACCTAAAAGAAGCAGCACATGGATAGACAAATCCAGCTGGCCTGCGCTTTGGCTGAAAATCTCAAGTTGGCCACTCCTATGATCAGGTAGGTTCCATTCGGCTCATACAACACTTGCTAAGCAAAGGGACAATCAGTGGGTCACCTCTTCTGGCCAATATCAGCTCTAGCGCTGTGGTCCGAAGATTCTCACATCGTGTGGGCAAAGGCAAGGATCAGTGGGGTTGCTGGCGTCCCACTGCCCCTGAAGCAGTCTCCTTTGTGATGCATGCACTGGGTCCCCAGTGCCATGCAGTCACACACCTGAGCACCTGGGGAGGGGGGAGACATTTTGCTTCTATATTCCCCTTTCTCCACGGAGGAAAGATCTGAGCAGAGATCTTCGGAAACAGGAGTGAGGTGATCCTACCTGATTTCTCATTGTAAGCAGCTGCTCTGGAGGAACCCTGCAATAAATAAAAGTGGTTTAAAAAAATTTGTGACTGAGTGACCACAGGGTACTGATAACAAATACAGCCTAATAAACACAAAGCAACAACAACCCTGCAAAAAACACTAGGTTTGAGGGGGCAGGGGGACGCGTGTTTGTTTAATCTGTGTACCTGACAAACTTGAAATACTAAATGTCCCAGCAAACAATGACCCTGCCCTACTTCCCTGGAGGTCAATGCACTTCTAATTCAGGATGAGACGAAGAGTAGGAGATTAACACTTGAAAAGGCCCAAAGGTCACAGACCAAAATGATCCCAAACTCCCAGAGAGGCCTCCAATCTCCAAAGCCTTGTGGGGTTTCTCTAGACAGAACAGGAGACATGGGAACATGAACCTCATCAGCTACACCTCCCCATCTACCAGTAAGGACCTACTTTCAATTGCTTATTTCATGATACAAGCCTGAACATGGAATTTTCCATTTAAACAAATGGGGTGCCTTTTCTCTATTTCCTTGTTTTCATTCCTCCTCCCACCTCCTCCCCTCATCCTGCGAAGGCAGAATTGTTGAATAAGTAGATACCCAGGTGACATTTTAAAAAAATCACCCATCCTCATGTTGACTCTGTTGCTTACATTAGCATATTCTTGATTTCCCATCTCTCACATGGTGCAAGGTAAAAACTTCCATTGGGCTATTAAACCAAAGAAGAATGCCAAGTAAAACTAAAGACCCGAGGTTTGTAGCTGTTACAGGAAGAACTCTTGGTGTGAGGACCAAGGTTCATTGTTTATATACACTTACGTTTTTTAGCTCGGAAAAGTCCATCCTCCAGGTCCCTGGGGTCTTTAAATGTTTAAACTCTGTTTTGTGTTTCCCAATGTAAACTGTTATTCCCAAATATGGTTGCCTGCTTCTAGGAATGAATAGAAAGGATGCAATAAACACGGACTAGTGTCTTAGGGAATTTGGTAAGAATACACCGTAGGAAGAGTAAACATGATTCCTGACCTTGAGTAGTTTTCAATTTCACTGGTGAAGATGCACACATTGTTTTTGCTGCTGTTGTTGCTGTTGACCTTCCATCCTTTACAGAGAGGTTCCGGTTGAAACCGTAAGGGCGGTTCAGAGAAGGAAAAGAGCTATATAGACAACAGCAGGGAAAGCTTTATGGAGGAGGTGAGGGCAGAGCCAGGCCTTGAAGGACGCGGAGCAAGCTTTTATATATCTAGGAGAGGAGGAGGATACCAAGAGGTACTGAGCACAGCATTAAAAAAGGACGGCGGGGGGGCGCCTGGGTGGCTCAGCTCAGTCGTTGAGCGTCTGCCTTCAGCTCGGGTCATAATCCCAGGGTCCTGGGATCAAGCCCTGCATCGGGCTCCTTGCTCAGCGGGAAACCTGCTTCTCCCTCTCCCACTCCCCTTGCTTGTGTTCCTGCTCTTGCTATCTCTCTCTCTCTGTCAAATAAATAAAAATTTAAAAAATTAAGAAAAAAAAGGAGGGCGGGGCGCCTGGGTGGCTCAGTTGGTTAAGCATCTGCCTTCGGCTCAGGTCATGATCCCAGTGTCCTGGGATGGAGCCCCGCATCAGGCCCCTTGCTCAGTGGGGAGCCTGTTTCTCCCTCTCCTCCCCACTCGGGCTCTCTCGCTATCTCTGCTATCTCTGTCTCTCTCTCAAATAAATAAAAAATCTTTTTAAAAATGAGGAAAAAACAGCCTTAGGAGTGAGTGAAGACCCTGGAGGGTATTTGAAGAAAGAGGAGGCCGTGCTTATACCACTGGAGGGCGTGTGTCACTGACTTTGTGATAAACATCCTTGATCAAATTAGAAAGAGAATATCTGGAGAAAAATGAGAAACTCTGCGAAAACATATCCTAAGATTCTCCATCTACCACGGAGGAACTAAAGACTGAATTTTTAGGAGAATGCCGATGAAAATGCTTAAAGATACAGTTGCCCGCCCTTGTCACCCACATAGCTGCCTTGAGGCCTTGGAAATGATTTCTAATCCCTTTTTTGCGGAAAACTTTTGCTCCACTCTCTACAGCAGCAAAGCACTATTATTCTTACAGGTCAGGAAAAGCAGGAAGTCCGTTAGAATCCTAAAATGCGAGGACGAGATACATTCTCGCCTCCAGAGGGCACTGCTGCTTTCAAAAAAGAAGGACAACTTCCGTGTCTGCTTGGCTGCGGCGCCCCGTGGGCTTTTGTTTTAGATGCTGTTGCACTTGTTTTTCCC